>NC_090923.1:440005100-440619688 GCF_040938575.1 Ambystoma mexicanum
TCACCAGACAACTAGTACACCCACATTCTTTATAACATCTTCTGTCATTGTTAGCATCCACATTACCGTATAAGTAGCACTCTGCTACTTCATACAAGCAGAGGTTTCCCAAATGTAAATACTGATTTTGACAATAGGTATAAATTAAATGAGTTTTCAAAATGTCTGTACTATCAGGTACTCATTCAGCTAAAAGTTCAATTTCATCTCCCTTTACCTTTCTGATATCTGTAAGCTGTTGCCATACTTGTTTATCTTTTGTAGCAACACCATTCAACAAAACAAACAAATAATAATTAATGTGCTGTTTCACCTTTAAAGTATTCACATTTCTTCCAACCTCAGAGGACACACAACTTTGCCATTTCCACCGTGCACTAATGACTTTTTAGGAAGTTAGGATCTCTTGGCTGTAGTCTAATAATGACCTCAAAAAAGATGAGCACTTTGGAATTCTATCACCTCCAACATATTAACATTTTGAAGCACAACACGAATTTCAGACACATCCATGTTGTTTAATATGCTTCTTGAAGGAATCGTTCCTCCTTTTAAAACAGTGAAACAGGTCTGCACCAAATAGTGCATCACTTGTATTGAAAACAGATAAAGGTCCTTGCAAACGTCATCTACACAGTCTCTTACTTTGTCTTCTATGTATCATTTTTGTAAATTTTACATTGACAAGACACACAAACATACTCAGGTTGTTCACTTGAAGATGACTAAAACTTGTCCATTCCTTGACCATGCTGATGAAACATTTTATCATTTGAAAGAATAGGATCACTATGCCCACTTCCTACAAGTGATTCTTCTACATGGAAATCACATTTGTGATGGGTGGTTTTTACCATCTCAAGGGTAGAAACTAAAGTTTCTACAATTTCAGTAGTCAATGCTTTATTAAGTGACATAGATGGTGTTTTTCACTCATGCAGTTTAATTTTGCTGTGATGTAAAGACAGCATACGCATGTGGCTAGTCTGACTCCCATATTTCCCTCTCTCAAGACAAGCAAGAGCGTGTCTCACCCTCATCAATGTTTTGCAGCATCTTAATTTGTCATTGTATATTTTTATTTGTGTCTAATAATTATACACATTTCTTTAAGACACTACAAGAAGTACATTTCGATATTACCTTTTCTTTTCTTACTTGTATTGTACCCTGCCCTAATGTATCTTCTTAATTTCCTAATTATTTTCGGATTTCTTCTCTTTCAGAAATTATATACCTTTCACTTCTTATCCTCATCTAGTTTCTGCATGTATACAGCATTTGTAATATGGTGAAATGATATAATTGAAGTGTAAATGGTATTTATGAGTGTAGTGCAATTGTATACTTGGTAGGGTATTGTGCTTAACAAATGATACTGTTTTTTATTCCAGCTGTATTACAGCTGGAATAAAAAACAGTATCATTTGTTAAGCACAATAGTTTGTTAAATTTAATAGCATACACTATTCCATACACATGCACTTCTTTTGACCTTCATAAACAGTGCATTCTATTTATTATGCTTGGTACAACATTAGTGTGTGCTACACTGTTTTTGTATTGACATGAGATATTCATTGGGTCATTGGGAAAAAAATCCATAGAGGATTAAAAGAAAACCTATTATGATTATGTGAGTGTAATGTGAGTGTGATAGTATATTTGTTTGAAGTGTGTTGTAATTAAGGGAATGTTTAAAGTAGTTATATACCTGTTGGCGTATTATAACCACGTTAGACATTACAAGACGTTTTATAGAAACAAGAACTTTGATGGTGTATTTGAAGTGTATTGCAATAAATGGGAATGTTTAAAGTAGTTATATACCTGTTGGCATATTCTAACTATCTTGACTTTTAAACGTACTACTGTATTATTATGGATGCGGTTAGATACCTGTTGCCGTATTGTAACTGTTTATTGTGCAACAGTTGTATTGAGTGCATTTGGGTTGAAGGAATACTAAGTAGGCATTTGTTAGATTTACTGGTAACCTATGCTTTGGAGTAACTGAGGTGTCATTACATTCAAACCAACCACTTATTTTTTGACATATGCAGTATAGTGCCCTGAAATGGTTGTGGCACCAGTGTGGTATATTATGCCTACTGGTGTGATGGTCTTCTTGCCAAGAGATACTTGGCCGTATGTAATGGTAATGAGTTTACAGTTATTTATGACATATTGGCCATGTAAGTTTATTTGTATGCTGGAACATTTGTCTGATTTGCAAAAAGGGCATGATATGCCATGAGTTGCATTCAATGATCATTAAGAATGTGCTCTAGTGAAACATGGTTGCAGAGAGTGCATGCATATTTCCACATGTATGAAATCTGGAAGATTTAATTTATGGGGATGATTTTGATTTCCAGTACTTGTAGTAAGTACATTAGGAATTATTGTGGATCTTCTTGTGTGTTTATGGTAAATGTTACAGTTCCTGCACAGTAGTCCAATTATTGCCTTATACCCGAGACACTGTAAATGCTGTCAAGATTATTTGTGGCATTTCTATGAAGGATGAGCATTTGCCAACACAACTGGTCCGAGCCGTTTAATTAAATGTTGTAAAAAAATGGCCGCAATTGGAAGAGAAGTTTGAATGTTACATTTGCATAGCAATTTACTCCAGCTGTGTTGCTGAATTTACATAGACCAGAGAGTTGTGTCTCTGCATCATTTGATTGTCTTGCACACTTTTCTTGGGAAGAGATATTTGTCTTTTTGTCTTGTGATGGATGTGCAGTTGTCTTTATACTAGACCATTTTGTTGTTGTCTTATTTGATGGAGTAGTAGTTGGTTATTGTTTCTTTACTGAAATTGTTGGGAGCTTATGTTTGTATTTGTTTTCTTTTGAAGGGTTTTAATTTTTGAGTTACAGGGTACATATCTAGATAGGGGTGTGCAGTGCATGTAGCCTGCTGTGTCATAGAATGCAAGGAATGTCACCATTGACTTTATTTGCATCAAAGTTAACTAGGAATAGACCATTGAGTGTACGCAGACACAGAAGTGCTATGTAACTCAACCTTCTTTAAAGACTCTGCTGCCAATGTCAATCAATGCCTGATCTACGGTTAGACCTTGCGATTTGTGAATAGTGACAGCCTATGCAAGAGAAAGAGAGAATTGTTCTCTGCATACATATATTTCTTTGAAAAGAAGGGGACGTGCTATTATGCAGCCAATTCTTTAAACTTCTGCAAGTTTGTCAAAGTGGATGTTGACAAACTGAATGTTGTTGTCATGTGGATATGTTTGGAAGCCAACAACTGTACCAATCGCTCCATTGACTAACCCTTGTTCTACATCAAGGTTACGTTTTTAGACTACTCTGCAGTTTAAACAGAAAGTTCATATTTTCTCCAATCCAGCTGGGTTAGAGATATATTTTTCTGAGCTATTTATTCATGCTGTTGCTTGTTAACACAGCGGGAGTGTCATGCTGTGCACTTCTAGTTTGTCTGTGGCACTGATAGTATGGGTTACTTTGCTTTTTTTAACATTGTCTTGCTGAATTGAGTGCAGCATTAAAAACATGCATTTTATATTTTGTTGAGTTAATTGTTCCATGACATCAGGAGCAGATGTGATTTGCCCATATATATCATGGATTAGTCTACTATTTAAGATGGATTATGCATCTTTAGTAAGCAGGCCTGTTCTAATGCTTTTTAAAATGTTAGCATAGGTGAGGTCTGTAGACTGACACATGTTTTGAGTTAGTTCTATGTAGTGAAATGTTGCCAGAGATTTACATTTCCAATGCTGCCGAGTGTGTTGCAGCATTGTTTGCGTCCTAATGTTTTGAAAATAGGTTAATCTTTTACTGGTGTTAACTGTAGGAGGTTTCTGAAAACAATAACGTGTTTTCCTCCAAACAGTTGTTTGTAGTTGGTGTTTAGGACTTCTTGCATTCTGAGGGGAATTAAAGCCAACAGAAGGTGGAAATAATGCTTACTTCATTATTAGGAGCACTTTCATTTGCTTCAGAATTATGCATACTTCAGTTGCAGCTTCTGCTGATAATTCATAGTATTCTAATTTGTTTTGGTGTTCTACTGGAAGGAGCAGTAGTCGGTGTAAAGTTACACCTCCTATGTTGTAAGCAGCTAAACCTGTGGGGGCTGTTACAACAGCTGAAATGTTGTTGTTTGTGAAGTTTTGTAGAAATTTGCTGAACATTTTACCAGAACCACCTATACCACTTAGATACAGGAGCAGATGTTTATAATTTGTACAGCTAGTTTTAGTTTCATGTTTAAAATTATGTCCAATTTCTCCAGTGACTTCTAGATAAATTATGAGTTGTTCATCATTTAGCTGTGATTTTAGCACTGACAAGTCTTTTTCAGATTGTTTTGATTAATACATAGTAATTTCTACCTCAGTCATGGCTATTTATGCTTCATTTAACATGAGTGGTTCTTGGCTTCCTGTAAGAGTAGGTTGACTGCCCTCTGGAGTGTTGTTATCTAGTTGAGCTTCAATGCCTTCCTCGTGTTGGCTTTCATCGTCCAACATCTGTTTGTATTGTTTGAAATTGACATTTGTTTTAGTGTTTCATTTGCTTTGAATGAACCTTGAAATGAGCCTTAGTGACCTACTAGTTCTTCCCTTCTCCAAGGTATGAAAAGTTGCTGTGATGCCATGTAATAAAGTGCTCTATGGTGTAGAGATTTAAATGATCACTTTATATGATTAATTAGGTAGGGTTTGGTAAGTTTCACTAGGGTTCCTTCACAGGTTGAGACTGAATATTTGCAGTTGTCTCATCTGGTGTGACATTGTTTTTGTAGTAGTAGTTGTGGGCTATGTTGTACAGGCACATGTTTTCCAAAGTAGTACTTCTGTTTGGGTAGTATGTGTTAATTACCTAATTTTTTCAAATGTCCTGGCAGTTGGGATCATTTGTGGTTATTGTTTCTATCGCTTGGTAGGATTTTAGTACTCTTTTTCAGGATGAAGCGGGACCAAGGTTTAGCCAGACAAGGGGCCTCATTACGATGTGGGCGCAAAGGGATACCAGGCACCGTTAAGGACATTGGTACCGGTAATCCCTTTGTGCTCTATTCTGAGGTTCCTTAGCGGGTCCCTTCTTTAACGCCTGGTTTTACCAGGCGTTATGGACGGGGCCCGTTAAGGGACTTCAGAGCTAATAATGGTACCGCAACTTGCGGTACCATTATTAGCACCTTCCCCCTTCCCATTGAGCCCTATGGGGGCTCAAATGGGAATGGGGAATGGCTTTTTCAATGGGGACTTACCGGTCCCGCAAAGATTGGAGTAGACCGGTAAGTCCCCATTGAACGAGGGCGGACTCGGTACCGGTATTGGAGGTAGTCATGGCGCTGATAGCACCGTGACTACCTCCAACCTCGCAATGAGGCCCAATGTGTATTCAGGTTTGCCATATAAGGCTGTACCTGCTAAACGGTTTGCAGCTTCATAGCACCTGTATTCTCTATGGGATAGCATATTTTATACTAGATCTGTATACTTTTTGTGACAGTGTTTTGATGATATGTCATCCCAGAGGTCATTTAGCTCTGTTTTCTCAGCTTTGTTGAGATAAGTTGTGACATATCTTGAAACTGCAGTGGAATTGTCCGCAATGTACTGCATGTCTATGATTGCATTCTATAAGAGGGAAATTATTGCTTTGTAATCATTGATCTACTTGGATGTTTTGTCCCTTTTAATGTTGTATGTGTTTTTAGGGTATTTGCCTTGTACACTGTGTCTAACAGAAAACATCAAGCTATTTACTAGTCCTTTTTTGCAAACTGGTCCAGGGAAGCCAAAGTGACATTTGCTATAGTATTTGCCTTTGTTTTTAAATCTACATCTGCAATATTTGCCACACTTCTGTTTTGGAAGCATAATATTTGTGTATGTAGATCACTATCTGTGGTTTCTGAAGGGATGTTGCAGGTAATGTATTTTTCAATAAACTGTAAAACAGTGGAACGACTGTCATGGCCAAATTTGGGAGCATCTTTTATCCACAAAAGCATGTGTATGTGTGGTGCTCCTCTGGATTGATATTCTTTTCTCCAAAAGAAGTGTTGCACTTCTCTGAGTGGTGGGGAATTACAGATGAAGTGCAGCATGGCAATAACACAATGGTGAAAGTACCTCAGAACATTGACATGTTCAAGAGAACAGAGTTCTCCTGGTGTTTTTATATCTATTCCACATGTATTTTAGTTTGCAGTGTGTAAAACATTGTGCAGGTCATACCATGCAACTGCTGCACAACTTAAAGGAACAAACCACATGCGTGGGCCTAGGTTCCTTAGCATACAACGTACATCAGTATAAAATCGGAACCAGTATTGTTTTGTACCACCCATGTTTGCTAAGTATTTGTGATATTTGACTGCAAAACTTCATCTTTGTCTTTTATTTTTTGAAGTAGTTGGGTGGTGGAGATGAGTAAACAATGAGTGCCTGTTTTTAATGTGTGTGTGCAACTCCATAACATAGAGTTGGAACACAAGGTGAAAAAATTATTCTACATTTTGTGTGAATCTGGGGTCTTCATAATACCTTTCATCATTTCTTACTTCTTTTCCTGTAGGAAAGAGTAGAGGAAAAGAATGTGCTTCTACACTTTTTTCCTATTTTCCTATATACTCATTGGGGATCCTTTGGCTTGGCGCATCTTCAATGGTGTCTTTGGAGTGTAGTGGTTGAATTGTATACTGGTGTAAAGTGTTGGTTGCAGTAACAGGATCAACACATTCAAATGTGCCAGTTGCTGGTGAGTCTTGAATTATTTGGGTGGTTTCTTTTAAGATGTCATCTCTGTTTATATCTTTGTAGTATTCAATGATTTCTTTCAGATATTGTAGGGCTTGTGTAAAAAAATGTAAGTCGACTAGTTGTTGCCAAGTTCTTTTGCCTTTTGTTTGTACACCATTAACTAGTTCAATCAAAGATTAATATATTTTTGTTGTATTCCTTTATTTTCTTTAGAATCTAATAGCAAATATACTACTTTGCCACGGTTGCCCTTTAGTAACTCAGATGGAAGCAATTTAGTTGTTTTCAGTTGAATGTGTATTATAGCTTGAAGTGGGTGTACTGTTTGGATTATAATGCTCTCATACAAGTTATTGCACATGATGGCATGTGGTTATTGTCAAGCTTTGTGTTTCAGTATGTGAAAATGCTGAGGTGTCAGTTATTTTGTATTCATTTCCTGCTGTTAGATATAAAGCTAATTGGAACCATTGGGATTCCTCATTGTCCTCTACTGTCTACACCATATATATTATGTTTGTGTTATTTTCATAAAAAGTTCTGCAACAACAGACGCATGCTTGTTCTGGTATTTCATCAGATGTGCTGTGAAACTTAGCTATTTCTTTTTTGTATGTGTTTGTTAGGAGGTTGGTGTTTGTGAGGTTTTTGCTAATGTTTTCTGTAGTTACTGAATATTCTAAGTCAACTTCCGTTCCAAAGTATTTACTTTGAATGTGCCCTATTTCTCAAAGGATTTTTTTGGCTGTTCCATGTAGGGGAATGCTATCTACATTTTGCAATTCTAGAGTAGGAATGTTTGCATAGTTTAGTCTTTGCACAAGGTTCTGTATAGTGGAATGGTGTGTTGCTAACATTTTGATGTGTTGGAAGGTGCTTTTGCAAGAACTTCCTAAAATGCAGGTTAATGAATGTCCTCGATGAACAGTGTGGCTGCGCACTGGACATATTTTCATTTTACTTTTGTCTTTTAGTTTCACATAGTGATTGAGGAATTGTCATAAAGAGTAAAGATTGTTGGCATACATTACACATTGAGCTGCATGTCCATTTGTACACTGGATGTTTTTTTTTTTTTGGGCGAAAGGAACATTTGGTTCAAAGATTTTTTGGGGATGTTTGTTATATAATGGTTTCTTTTGCCACAATCTTGTCTCCTACTATTTGATACCCTCGACCATATCTGTCTATGGCAATTGATTCCGTTCCTATTTATGAGCCTCCTCATTGAAATATGGGTCTGTGCTGCTTGTGTGAATTCATTCACCTTCACAGAAGTTTGAAAATGTATCTATATTGACATTGCACATCTTTTGAAGTGTTTTTTATAATGTATTAATTATTTTAGTTAGAGGTTTCATTCTGATTAAAATCAATATAAACACGTTTAACTTTAGTATAAATGTGCTGTAGATTACAGCTTTGAGTATTAGTCTCCTGTTCACTATTCAGCTGTTTTTATAAGATTTTGAAGAACTCTACAGTGGAATTATTTTGGGATTGTTTTACAGTTGCTACGTTAACATTGGAAGATATAGTGTTAGGTTCATGTGTCGGTCTGATTTTACTCTTAGTTTTTGCAAGAGCTTACCTTTTGTAGTGGTGGCTGGTTTAGTTTTGTTGAGTGAGGTTACTAGCTCTTTTGTTTTAATGTTTTCTATACATTGCTTTAGAGGTGTATGACTACATGGCTTGCTTTTTTTCTTATCTGCTCTATTTTTCTTTTCTATGGAGTTGCTTTTTAGTAGGCATTTTGGTGTGTCTGTTGGAGGAAAAAGAAATGTGGGTTTGTGGAATGCAATGCAAATGCATGTATTGTGCATGGCGGGTGGGTGTGATTATAGAGATTAATAGAGTGCTGCTTGATTGTGAAATGGCATAATATGCATGGTTGTGAAGAATGTAAGAGTAAATGTCTGTAGAAGTGTGATGGGGTTGGGGTAGTGAATAAGGGAGTGTTGGTGTGATTTATTAAGTAGGGACATTATGATGTTTTGAGGAAAACTGTGGGTGGTGTAATGGTGGTGTTTAGATGGGAATAGAACAAGTGTGACTGGTGCAATATATTGAGTGAGAGTGAAATAAATATGTTTATTTATTTTATTTATTGTGCGTTTGTAAGGCGCTTATACATCAAATAATTTGTGTTTCAAAGCACTTGTGTTTTCGAAAAAGAATACTCTAGGCTAATATATAGTGGAATTTGACTGTTACAATTAGAGAGGTATACATGGTGCATGAATGTACTTACTTTATAGGATGTGAAGGGTATTCTCTGTTCGGTAGCTGTCTTCAGCAATCTTCTTAATTCCTGTAATTTTAAAAGAAAATGAATGGGTATGTGTGGTAATGGTAATGTACTTTTAGTAAGCAAAGTTGTTATTTATGACGGTAGGAGGAGTTGGTAGGAAAAAGATTTAATGAAGTTGTTTCATGGGTAGTGTACCAAGTATAAATATGTTGTTGGAAGGATTGGAGAATAAGTAAGTCTGTTTCGTACCTTAGAAGGAACAGGACAAATATGGATGTGAACATTTCTAGGTTATTTCGGTGCTGCTGATTTTAATAAAAGGAGTGCTCTGTTTGTGGTATAATGTATTTGTATTGTGTTGCAGTGTTTTTAAAGACTAGGGAAACAGTGGCCTATTGGTAATGCAATGGATGATTGTTTTTGAAGCAGTGTTTGGTGTCTTAAAGTTGAGTTTTGGAAAGAAGAATACTTTATATGTTAGGTGAGGTGTTGTATATAGATAAACAAAAAATAGTCCATAGGCGCCCCTCTGCGAGAATGAACACAGCCCATTGACCTGTTCTTTGGGAAGGTACACATTCGAGAGTCCATAGCCACACTTTAGCTCACTGTACCTTTCACAGATGGGAAATATCCATTTGCATATCAGTCTTTGTCCTGCCCACAAGGGCAGTGCAGCACCGAAATGCTATGGCAATTCCCTCTGAACAAGAGTACTGTAGGGTATTTTGTATAAATTTGGGGCTTGGCAGTATTTTCTTACCGCCAAAAACAATGGTAATTTGACAATGACTATTCCTTGCATTACGATTGGGTTTTGTTGCTGGTATTTTGGTGAGCATAATTTCTTTGTTTTATTTGTGGCACCAACATACAAATCCCCCTTTTTCTGTTTATACTGTTCTTGTGCTCTCTAGAGGCCTCGGACTTCTACATTATTCAGAAACACCACATTTTCATATGGAGTGCCACCTATGGCCGTTATCACTGATTTATCTACACCAGTGAGCTTTGTTTCCATAAATTATTCACAATAACATGTGGTATTATCACTAATTCATTTACATTAGTGAGACTATGTTTCCATAGGCCTCTCTCTGCTGATTAATATACGCTCAGCAGACTATTGCATTATATTCCACTCAGAAGCCACACACACATACCCTGAGTGGAATCACGCGCACAACTATTTATAATGGCTCATGACATTGCTTCATCTGTATAGGAAACATCATTCCCTCTCTTGCAGAGGCACCAAATGAAGAACCGAAGCAAGAAAACCCTTAGGCAGACTGTGTGTTATCACAATTTCATTTCAAAATGATACATTACCACTCTGGTGAGACAATCCTTTTTGAAATAAACATAAGAGAAACACATGCAATAATACCACGAATTTCATTTTACATTTCAACAAGAAAAAGAAAGATTACATCATTTGTCTTGCAACATTATAACATGGCAGTTAAACACAGGAGAATTCCCTATCGCTACACTGCCTGCCTAATAGTAGATCATTCGTCCGGCAGTCACAGCAATCTCACTCCATTGTATATTTACCAGCTATTTGTAGCTTTTCAGCATGCAAAATCTCCTGGCTTGTCGTCTCTGAGCAGTGACCCAGGGCTCTCTTTTTTTCTTTCTTTAAAGCACCCAGTGAGAACATGCAGTTCAATCCGCAATCTGCAGTTCTCTAGCCGGTGCCAAGTGACTAGGAAACCCCAGTCTCTGAAGGTCAGTAGTCCAGCTCCTCACAGCAGCAGAACGAAGTCGACCTCACTGCAACTCCGCGAAATGTCGTCTCTCTGTAATTCTGTCAGAGCTATTCCAAAAAACCTCTGTTACCTCCCCTAAGTTTACGTAGAGTATTGCCTCTTCCTTCCTCAACAATAGCTCACTTTTACAGAAAGCAACTGTATCTAACTGATTTCCTGGCATTCGAATTTTGCTTCCTGCAAAGACAGTGAACAGGGAAAAGAAAAATTGCATGTTTAAACAATGAATCTCAGCCTGCCTCATTTTGCACATGGAGGACACATTATAATGTTAAGGAGTTAGAATTGTGTTAGTATTTGTTAGTTAAGTTAATTAATCAAGTATCTAATGTGTCTCCTGTAGGTGAGGCATTTCAAGTGACAAGTAAGAAAAAAAATGGTGTGCTTTTAAATAGGTATGGAGAAAAAAAATGGTGTGCTTTTAAAATAGATAGCCTGTCTTCATATACATGTCCATATGTTACCATGGCAACACATGGCTTGCTGTACCACATCACAGTAATAATGTGATCTCATGCAGTGGTGCTGCACTCCAAAACATGCTAAATTATACTACATATATTTTTCTGAGAATTTGGCCATGGTCCAAGCCACAATTGGAAGAAATCCAACTTGCTCTCTTTCTTCTTTTAAAATGTATGCGTATTGGGATATCTTTCTCTCCCCGTTGTATCTACTAACATGAGCAACATCTTCATCTTCACTGACAAAACAATCAACCATCCTGCCATTATTAGCACCAGGACAGCTAGGCCCACTATAGAGCGTTCCCCCCAGATTCCCCAATTAAACCTTTCCACTTCTATTATACCCAAGTTACTAACTGTAATATTGTTCTTTCTTAGATTCATTTTCACCACATGTTTCTCTTTATGATTCAATAAGAACTCCACATCCGGATCTATTGGAAATGCATCCCTTTGAAAAAATTCAATATTTTCTACTTGGCTTTCCCAAATGTCATTTGTAACATGAAATAATGTTAAACCTCCAATCGAAACAATTGTGTCCTTCGGAACCTGTAAGTAAAATACATTATATTTCACCTGTTTGACCACAAATGTTCCATGATTCAAGTGTACTACCGTAAAATTCTTCATACTAAGCAACCATTTACCTTTGACCATCTTAGCCTGTGCCAATCCTTCACCCCCCATATTGCTAATAATTACTTCACATCCTTCTGATATACTTGGGTCAGATTTCAAACCACAAATAGCGTCTGTAGCATCAGGAATAAACGGTTTACCTGGGCACATATAATTTTGTTCCTTAAATTTCACACAAGATTCCAAATTTGGTATCAAGTAAACCTCAGGCTCCCATGACTGAAATGCCACCACTTCTGGAGTCTTAATCTTAATAAATTTGTCCTCTTGCCAAAATCCCACATTGTGTACCAACTTAGTTTGATAAATTAGTTCAGGGGCTACATTTGGGATGCATAGTAAAAACTCTATTTCCAACCTTTCCAAGTCCACATATAAGGGCATTGCATTACCCATTTCAAATGCAACTTTTACCTGTACCACATCAATCTCCCTCCTGGTCAACCTTTCTATCATTTGATGAATAATATCCTGTGAAATGAAGTACAATGGTATATGTCCTTGAATCAATTGTAAAATTGCAGTTTGAACTTCTCTCATATAATTTGTTAACAGTCTATCAACAGGACTCATTATATTCAAAATCTCACTCAATGTTCTGACATGCTTAATAATCAATTTAGTTGCTCGTTGAATTACATCCGCTTGTTCATTCAATATGATCGCAGTTTCATTTATGAACCTTACTTGTTCATCTAAACCCCCTCTAATTCCATCTAAAGTTTTTTGTATTATTTCTAGGTCAACACTCAATTGATGTGCTTTAGTACTCAGCGTCCCTACTGAAATGGCATTGGCTGTCGACATTGCGGTACCTATTATGGCTCCAATTATAGACATTACCAATGAGACTGCAAGCATTACTGCTCCTCTTTTTCCTCTCCTCTTCTTAATGTCTGCTGAATTCACAAATGTTTTCTCCAATTGCATCAACATATCTCTTATTGACTGCTTAGCGTCTTCTTTTCTTAGTTCCAGCCACTCTTTAGTCTGCTCAGCTTTAATTCCAGTTTTATTAACATGTTTTTCCATCAGAGGTTCAGGATTCAATTGTATGTAAATGTTCTGGAAAATCATCCTTCTATCACTCATGATGAATCCTGGTGCTTCCTCTACCGCAATACCAGATGCTGGTCCAGGCTCAATGACAACCTGTACTTCTAAAGTTTTGAAGTTCCCTCCGAATGTCATCATAATTATCCATATTGTTGGCGTCATCATCAATGCTGATTGCTTTGTAGCCTTGGTCTTCGTCACCCTTCCGGGGCTTCTCCGGAATCCATCCGCGTGGACTCCAGGACTCCATCGTCTCCCGTGTTCTCCGATCCCGTGACCTCCAAGCCAAAATGTGTTAATCAATAGTCTAAATCAAATAGAAAAGAAACAAATTAGGTACATAGCACAATACTAACTTCACCCTTTTGCCAAAAATGAAACTATATATATCCATGCACTCCATAAATCACTTTGCCCTCTTCCTCTCACTTTCTGAAATTAAGCACATGTTAAAGAGAAAACAAACATATATAAAATATCATTCAACATTTAATACATTTTCATTTTGGAAACCAACTCCATTAATTTCAGCTTCCTTTTTTTTTTTTTACATATATTCATATGTAATAATCAATCCTCTATTTTATTCCTCTGCTGTTGCCCTTTGACTAAACCCATTTACCTTACCTTCTTTTATGTATTCAAGGGACTTTATCTGTTTCTACATGCTCAAGCCTTTTAATTTTGTGTCTGGGGTGCCAGGGTTTAATTTGGTTTACATGAACAAACTGTTCCATTGCTGTTTCACCTTCAGTTTTCAAAATTTTATAAACCACAGGAGAGACCTTATCTATAATTCGAAATGGCCCCTGCCTGGCTGCTAGAAATTTGCAATTTTTCTGTTTACCTTTTCCAAAATGAAATTTATACACCTGGTCGCCCACACAATACTCTTTCACTGATGTCTTTTTATCATAATATGACTTTGCACTGTCAGCAGCTCTTTCTAGATTTCGCTGTACAAAAGCAAATGCATTTTGTAAATGCTTCCTCAGTTCATCAATGTATTCATGAACTGTGGATGCGCTCACAAGTGTCTGCTCATGTGTTCTGTATAGCAGGTTTGTTTGTTTGTTTGTTTGTTTGTTTGTTTATTTATTTGGTAATGCGCTCCGAGCCCGTGGGCATCTAGGCGCAGCAGTACAAGAGGACTCGAAACTTAGTTACAAAGCCTGACACAGGCTAACACAGCAAAACAGTGGTCACATACAGTGGGTGGTACAATGCATATAAAATAACAAGGGTTAAGCACATAAGAGTAACATTTTAGCAGGTTGTTGTCGTAACACCATTTTCCTACCTGTCAAAACTTCATGGGGGCTAACACCTGTTGCTTTGGCAGGAGTTGATCTGATTGCCATCAAAACCAAAGGTAAACGTAAATCCCAGCTGGAACCTGCTTCTGCTACAAATTTCTTTAATATGTCCACAACAGACCTATTGCAGCGTTCAACTCCCCCAGAAGAAGCAGCTCGATATGCAACATGGAATTTCCTTTTCACACCCAGTATTTGCCATACCTTACTCATTAGAGCACTTGTGAAATGACTCCCTCTGTCTGATTCTATTCTTTGTGGTAATCCAAACCTTGAAAACACATGATTCACCAGTAATGTAGCTGCTGTTTGCGCACTACAATCTGGTGCAGGAATACACTCAATCCATTTCGACATCAAACACACCACACTCAAAATATAACGGTTCCCCCTACTTGACCTCTTTACAGGCCCTGCATAGTCTATTTGCAAATCGTACCATGGAAGAGTTAAGCCTCTTTTCTTTAATGGAGCTCTAGGCATTGGTGAAGCAGGTTTAAATTGGGCACATACTAGACATCATCTAGTATATAATTCCACATCTTGGGACATATGTGGCCAGTAAGCATAATCTTTTAGTATTTCCAATGTTTTGTTTGAACCTCTGTGGCATGCAGTTATTGCATCATGTGCATGGTGTTGCATTAGCCCTCTGAATGAAAGGGGTACCACCCACTGTATCTGTCCTGTTATGGACTCTCTAATCATGAGTCCATCCTGTAGTCTAATTCGTTTTTTATTCTTTAATAGCACCCTCAACTCTTCTTTTCCCATACAATCATTTTCTGTTAAAGGGTTTTGTTCAGGATCTATCAAATGATTATAATAGATTCCCAGAATTCGATCATCCTTTTGTGCCTCAATTAGATCTTGATCTGGTATATCATAACTCCATTGTACTACTGGCTTATCTATCTGCTTTGGTGCTTTAGAATGTGTTACTGCATCAATTTGTATTTCACCAAGTAAATGTTCAATAGGTAGCAATTCTCCCATCACAGCCCCAATTTTAGCCAGGTGGTCTGCCTTATCATTCCCCTGCTTATCCTCTCCTGGAGTTTTTAAATGCCCTCCAGTATATTGTTAAATCATTCTCTGACACCAATGTGTTGATGGCTTGTATCATTTTTCCATGTTTAAGTGGCTTTTTGTTGTATGTAATCATGCCTCTCGCTTTCCAGCCAGGTAAATATTCCACAAAGCTATGTTGTGCATAGTCAGAATCAGTCACCAGGATAATTTCACTAACTTTATTATCATCTGCAGTAGCAATTGCTTTATAAATGGCTGCCAATTCCGCTACTTGACTGCTCCTAGCTCCAATTCTCATCCCTATACTGGGGACGCCTTCACATTTCAACCAGACATTTCCTATTCCTGACACTAATTGTTTATTACTGTCATTTTCAATGTGAAAAGCACAACCATCAACATATACAGTTGGCAAATCCTTGCATGTCTTTTTATCAAAAGCTTTGTGTGGTGATTGCCCAAAATCCTGTAAACTAGATTCCACTTCTACTTCGTTTGATACATGTTCAGCTGCACAGTCATGTAGATCTGCTAAACCTTGAGCAACTGTTTTTTTTTTTTATTATGGCCATATCTCACTTCTACAGGAAAACCTTGTAATGCTAGCATCCATTAAGTGATTCTGGACTGTGCTAGGTTACCTGACCTGATTCTTTTTCTCTCTAAAAACTGCAATGGTTGATGATTGGTCTCAATAATTACCTTTTCTCTCTGAAAAATGGGGCGGAAATGCTGTAGCGCCCACACAGTGGTCAAAATGGCCTTTTCACATTCACTGAATTTAATTTCAACTTGGGAAAACGCCTTACTTGCATAGGCAATGGTTTTGTGATTCAAATCATGTTTTTGTGATAGCACTGCTGGCATACACTGTTCAGAGAAACCTATTTCTATAAAGAAATCCCTATCCTTTATGGGCTATGCTAAACATGGTGCCTTTACAAGACATTCCTTTAATTTAGCCACTGCCTCAGACTGCTCTTTTTCCCATTTCCAGGATGTATTCAGCTTTAACAGCTTAGTTAATGGTTGAGTAATTTCAGCATCATTTTCAATGAACTTCCTGTTATAGCCCGTCATTCCTAATAAACTTGTTACCCCTTTCACATTTTTAGGGTCTTTTAGTTTTTGTATAGCCTCCACTTTCTTCTTTTGTGGGTTTAATCCATGTTCAGTCACTTCATGGCCTAGAAAATTCACCTTTTTCTTGCACCATTGTGCCATTTGTAAAGTTACTTTGGCGCATGCTTTCTGCAATTGGCCAAGAACATGTCTTATTTCATCAAAATGGTTTTTCAAGCTTTCATTTTTTATCAGTACATCATCCACATAAACTATGGTACCTCTTTCCGCTGCATCAGGCATGGCCTTTCTCAAAAATATTCCAAATTCACTCCCACTATTGACATATCCAAATGGAGTTCTAACCCATGCATATTGAGTCTTATCAAATGAAAAGGAAAATAAATTCTGTACCTCCTCTGCCAATGGCACACACCAGTATCCAGCGGTGAGATCTAATGTGGTGAACACTTTTGAACCATGTACCTGAGCTAATCCCTGATCAATGAATGGCAGTGGCGCATATCTGTACGTTGTGCCGGCCGGCAGAATGTCTGAGATTTCGCTCTGAAAACAGACTTGGGGTTACTTGTGTTTTAGGCTTTCCCCTTGGTGGCCAGGTAGGTGCACCCACGCATGTGGGGTACCGTTTTCATCGGGACCCCTGTGGGAACGTGGGACGGTAGGCCATGTGTTGTTGGGGGCATGTTTTGATGGGTGCGAAGATCAAAATGTGCAGAAAAAGTGTTTTTTTCCCGACTTTTCAGACTTTGCGGGGCTGTCTGGGTAATAAAATCTGGGGCGATGTGCGCAAATCATACCTCTGCGGATTCCCACGGGTGTCTTCTTTTCGGAAATGCATGGGGTTCCCTGTTTTCCTTGGTGACTTGGACACCCGAGGGCCATATCTGTACGTTGTGCCGGTCGGCAGAATGTCTGAGATTTCGCTCTGAAAACAGACTTGGGGTTACTTGTGTTTTAGGCTGTCCCATTGGCGGCCAGGTAGGTGCACCCACACATGTGAGGTACCGTTTTCATCGGGACACCTGTGGGAACACATGACGGTAGGCTATGTGTTGTTGGGGGCTTGTTTCAATGGGTGCGTTGAGCAAAATGTGCGGAAAAAGCGTTTTTTTCCCCACATTTCGGACTTTGCAGGGCTGTCTGGGTAAAAAATTCTGGGGCGATGTGCGCAAATCATACCTCTGTGGATTCCCACGGGTGTCCTCTTTTCGGAAATGCATGGGTTTCCCTGTTTTTCTCGGTGGCTTGGACACCCGAGGCCCATATCTGTACGTTATGCCGGTCGGCAGAATGTCTGAGATTTCGCCATGAAAACAGACTTGGGGTTACTTGTGTTTTAGGCTTTCCCCTTGGCGGCCAGGTAGGTGCACCCACACATGTGAGGTACCGTTTCCATCGGGACACCTGTGGGAACGCGTGACGGTAGGCCATGTGTTGCTGGGGGCGTGTTTTGATGGGTGCGTCGAGCGAAATGTGCGGAAAAATTGTTTTTTTCCCGACATTTCGGACTTTGCGGGGCTGTCTGGGTAAAAAATTCTGGGGCGATGTGTGCAAATCATACCTCTGCGGATTCCCACGGGTGTCCTCTTTTCGGAAATGCATGGGGTTCCCTGTTTTCCTCGGTGGCTTGGACACCCGAGGCCCATATCTGTATGTTGTGCCGGTCGGCAGAATGGCTGAGATTCCCCTCTGCAAACAGACTGGGAGTTGCTTGCCTTTTCGGCTTGCTCCTTGCCAGCCAGGTAGGTACACCCATGCATGTGAGGTACTGTTTTCATCGGGACACCTGTGGGAACGCGGGACAGTAGGCCATGTGTTGTTGGGGGCGTGTTTTGATGGGTGCGTCGAGCGAAATGTGCAGAAAAAGTGTTTTTTTCCCGACTTTTCGGACTTTGCAGGGCTGTCTGGGTAATAAAATCTGGGGCGATGTGCGCAAATCATACCTCTGCGGATTCCCACGGGTGTCCTCTTTTCGGAAATGCATGGGGTTCCCCGTTTTCCTTGGTGGCTTGGACACCCGAGGCCCATATCTGTATGTTGTGCCGGTCGGCAGGATGGCTGAGATTCCCCTCTGCAAACAGACTGGGGATTGCTTGCGTTTTCGGCTTGCCCCTTGCCAGCCAGGTAGGTGCACCCACGCATGTGAGGTACCGTTTTCTTCGGGACACCTGTGGGAACGCGGGAAGGTAGGCCATGTGTTGTTGGGGGCGTGTTTCGATGGGTGCGTCAAGCGAAATGTGCGGAAAAAGCATTTTTTTCCCGACTTTTCAGACTTTGCGGGGCTGTCTGGGTAATAAAATCTGGGGCGATGTGCGCCAATCATACCTCTGCGGATTCCCACGGGTGTCCTCTTTTCAGAAATGCATGGGGTTCCCTGTTTTCCTTGGTGGCTTGGACACCCGAGGCTCATATCTGTATGTTGTGCCGGTCCGCAGAATGTCTGAGATTTCGCTCTGAAAACAGCCTTGGGGTTACTTGTGTTTTAGGCTTTCCCCTTGGCGGCCAGGTAGGTGCACCCACACGTGTGAGGTACCGTTTTCATCGGGACACCTGTGGGAATGCGTGACGGTAGGCCGTGTGTTGTTGGGGGCGTGTTTCGATGGGTGTGTCGAGCAAAATGTGCGGAAAAAGCATTTTTTTCCCCACATTTCGGTTTTTGCAGGGCTGTCTGGGTAATAAATTCTGGGGCGATGTGCGCAAATCATACCTCTGCGGATTCCCGGGTGTCCTCTTTTTGGAAATGCATGGGGTTCCCCGTTTTCCTCAGTGGCTTGGACACCCGAGGCCCATATCTGTACGTTGTGCCGGTCGGCAGAATGTCTGAGATTTCGCTCTGAAAACAGACTTGGGGTTACTTGTGTTTTAGGCTTTCCCCTTGGCGGCCAGGTAGGTGCACCCACGCATGTGGGGTACCATTTTCATCGGGACACCTGTGGGAACGCGGGACAGTAGGCCATGTGTTGTTGGGGGCATGTTTCGATGGGTGCGTCGAGCGAAATGTGCAGAAAAAGTGTTTTTTCCCGACATTTCGGACTTTGCGGGGCTGTCTGGGTAAAAAAATCTGGGGCGATGTGCGCAAATCATACCTCTGTGGGCTCCCACAGGTGTCCTCTTTTCGGAAATGCATGGGGTTCCCTGTTTTCCTCGGTGGCTTGGACACCCGAGGGCCATATCTGTACGTTGTACCGGGGGGCAGAATGTCTGAGATTTCGCTCTGAAAACAGACTTGGGGTTACTTGTGTTTTAGGCTTTCCCCTTGGCGGCCAGGTAGGTGCACACACACATGTGAGGTATAGTTTTCATCGGGACACCTGTGGGAACGCGTGACTGTAGGCCATGTGTTGTTGGGGTCGTGTTTCCATGGGTGCGTCGAGCGAAATGTGCGGAAAAAGCATTTTTTTCCCCACATTTCGGACTTTGCAGGGCTGTCTGGGTAATAAATTCTGGGGCGATGTGCGCAAATCATACCTCTGCGGATTCCCACGGGTGTCCTCTTTTCGGAAATGCATGGGGTTCCCCGTTTTCCTTGGTGGCTTGGACACCCGAGGCCCATATCTGTACGTTGTGCCGGTCGGCAGAATGTCTGAGATTTCGCTCTGAAAACAGACTTGGGGTTACTTGTGTTTTAGACTTTCCCCTTGGCGGCCAGGTAGGTGCACCCACATATGTGAGGTATCGTTCTCATCGGGACACCTGTGGGATTGCGTGACGGTAGGCCATGTGTTGTTGGGGCTTGTTTCGATGGGTGCGTCGAGCGAAATGTGCGGAAAAAGCATTTTTTTCCCCACATTTCGGACTTTGCAGGACTGTCTGGGTAATAAAATCTGGGGCCATGTGCACAAATCATACCTCTGCGTATTCCCACCCGTGTCCTCTTTTCGTAAATGCATGGGGTTCCCTGTTTTCCTCGGTGGCTTGTACACCCGAGGCCCATAACTGTACGTTGTGCCGGTCGGCAGAATGTCTGAGATTTCGCTCGGAAAACAGACTTGGGGTTACTTGTGTTTTAGGCTTTCCTCTTGGCGGCCAGGTAGGTGCACCCACACATGTGAGGTACCGTTTTCATCGGGACACCTGTGGGAACGTGTGACAGTAGGCCATGTGTTGTTGTGGGTGTGTTTCAATGGGTGCGTCGAGCAAAATGTGCGGAAAAAGCGTTTTTTTCCCGACATTTTGGACTTTGCGGGGCTGTCTGGGTAATAAAATCTGGGGCGATGTGCGCAAATCATACCTCTGCAGATTCCCACGGGTGTCCTCTTTTCAGAAATGCATGGGGTTCCCTGTTTTCCTCGGTGGCTTGGACACCCGAGGCCCATATCTGTACGTTGTGCCGGTCGGCAGAATGTCTGAGATTTCCCTCTGAAAACAGACTTGGGGTTACTTGTGTTTTAGGCTTTCCCCTTGGCGGCCAGGTAGGTGCACCCACACATGTGAGGTACCGTTTTCATCGGGACACCTGTGGGAACACGTGACGGTAGGCCATGTGTTGTTGGAGGCGTGTTTCGATGGGTGCGTCGAGCAAAATGTGCGGAAAAAGCGTTTTTTTCCCGACATTTCGGACTTTGCAGGGCAGTCTGGGTAAAAAATTCTGGGGCGATGTGCGCAAATCATACCTCTATGGGCTCCCACGGGTGTCCTCTTTTCGGAAATGCATGGGGTTCCCTGTTTTCCTCGGTGGCTTGGACACCCGAGGGCCATATCTGTACGTTGTGCCGGGGGGCAGAATGTCTGAGATTTCGCTCTGAAAACAGACTTGGGGTTACTTGTGTTTTAGGCTTTCCCCTTGGCGGCCAGGTAGGTGCACACACACATGTGAGGTAGTTTTCATCGGGACACCTGTGGGAACGCGTGACTGTAGGCCATGAGTTGTTGGGGGCGTGTTTCCATGGGTGCGTCGAGCGAAATGTGCGGAAAAAGCATTTTTTTCCCCACATTTCGGACTTTGCAGGGCTGTCTGGGTAATAAATTCTGGGGCGATGTGCGCAAATCATACCTCTGCGGATTCCCACGGGTGTCCTCTTTTCGGAATTGCATGGGGTTCCCCGTTTTCCTTGGTGGCTTGGACACCCGAGGCCCATATCTGTACGTTGTGCCGGTCGGCAGAATGTCTGAAATTTCGCTCTGAAAACAGACTTGGGGTTACTTGTGTTTTAGGCTTTCCCCTTGGCGGCCAGGTAGGTGCACCCACACATGTGAGGTACCCTTTTCATTGGGACACCTGTGGGAACGTGTGACGGTAGGCCATGTGTTGTTGGGGGCGTGTTTCGATGGGTGCGTCGAGAGAAATATGCGGAAAAAGCGTTTTTTTCCCCACATTTCGGACTTTGCAGGGCTGTCTGGGTAATAAATTCTGGGGCGATGTGCGCAAATCATACCTCTGCGGATTCCCACGGGTGTCCTCTTTTCGGAATTGCATGGGGTTCCCCGTTTTCCTTGGTGGCTTGGACACCCGAGGCCCATATCTGTACGTTGTGCCGGTCGGCAGAATGTCTGAAATTTCGCTCTGAAAACAGACTTGGGGTTACTTGTGTTTTAGGCTTTCCCCTTGGCGGCCAGGTAGGTGCACCCACACATGTGAGGTACCCTTTTCATTGGGACACATGTGGGAACGTGTGACGGTAGGCCATGTGTTGTTGGGGGCGTGTTTCGATGGGTGCGTCGAGAGAAATATGCGGAAAAAGCGTTTTTTTCCCCACATTTCGGACTTTGCAGGGCTGTCTGGGTAATAAAATCTGGGGCCATGTGCGCAAATCATACCTCTGCAGATTCCCACGGGTGCCCTCTTTTCAGAAATGCATGGGGTTCCCTGTTTTCCTCGGTGGCTTGGACACCCGAGGCCCATATCTGTACGTTGTGCCGGTCGGCAGAATGTCTGAGATTTCCCTCTGAAAACAGACTTGGGGTTACTTGCGTTTTAGGCTTTCCCCTTGGCGGCCAGGTAGGTGCACCCACACATGTGAGGTACTGTTTTCATCGGGACACCTGTGGGAACACGTGACGGTAGGCCATGTGTTGTTGGGGGCGTGTTTCGATGGGTGCGTCGAGCAAAATGTGCGGAAAAAGCGTTTTTTTCCCGACATTTCGGACTTAGCGGGGCTGTCTGGGTAATAAAATCTGGGGCGATGTGCGCAAATCATACCTCTTCGGATTCCCACGGGTGTCCTCTTTTCAGAAATGCATGGGGTTCCCTGTTTTCCTCGGTGGCTTGGACACCCGAGGCCCATATCTGTACGTTGTGCCGGTCGGCAGAATGTCTGAGATTTCGCTCTGAAAACAGACTTGGGGTTACTTGTGTTTTAGGCTTTCCCCTTGGCGGCCAGGTAGGTGCACCCACACATGTGGGGTACCGTTTTCATCAGGACACCTGTGGGAACGCGGGACGGTAGGCCATGTGTTGTGTTTGTGTGGTTTTCATAATTTTTTGACCCATTTGCTGGTGCCCTTTGTCTCACAACCCTTTCTTTTCCCAAATGTGACCTACATTTAGTCACTGCTTTAGCCACCATACACTTTTAAAACCTGCACAAGTCACCTACCCTTGAAAAGGTCTGCCTGTGCTCTTTCAAAAAATGTATGGATGCCGTTCGTCACCACATTTGTTTTCCCAATTTACACATGCTAAGTGCGTCTGGTCAGGCCATGAGCGTAAAACTCCTGTGTACCATGGCTCAGTGTTTGTCTTGTGGTATTGCTTGTTTTGTAAAAACACTACAAAAATTGTATGCTCTCCTAACTGCAAGAGTCGGGGGAATGTAGCGGAGCATTGCTTTTCTCAAAATTCATAGAAGCCATTGCCGTACCAAGCCAACCATGTCCAACACATACCTTTTTTTTCAGTCATTTTCCCGCTTTTCCCCCATTTGATGGCAGTTTCCCCTACCTGGTTGTTGCCTGACCTATGCAAATCACCCCTTCCTAAACTTGGAATTTTGTCTACTTTTCAGAAATATATGCCTTTCTGTCCTCCAATTTGGCATTCCTGCCCTTTTCTTCCATTCCGTCCATGCATGTCCAATTGGCAAAAATGGCAAAAATAGCCTACCTCTCACAAAACTGTTGATAACCACATCAAAATAATTTTTTGCCATTTCCACTCAACCTGTTCCTGAAAGCCACGAAATTGGGGAACTCAGCACAGCAAACCATTTGTTCCTAGCTCTTACAAGGAAAAAACCACAGGCTTCTTTGTACATCATTTTATTGGCTTTTTTTTAAAAAACCCAAAATGTTCGCACTTTTTCCTTATTTTCTCTCACCCCCCTGCAGCAACCTGGGATTCCTGGGTGGCGTTACGACCGCCTACATGGGAAAAAATGGAGCCAAATTTGGCCGAGATATCTCATGTAACAAAAAAGTTACAAGCCATTGAATGGCCACATACCAAAATCACCAAAAAAGTCCCTGGCACTGGGGAGAAATACCCATGGCACTTATAGGGTTAATTACCTCCTGCATGTCGCACATTTGCTTTTGGCATTCATTATATTCTTTGTTTCTCTTGTCTCTTTCTTGACACATTTTAACCATTTCCTGTTCTGTATTTTGGAGATCACTTTCTTTTTCATAATGTTCTTTTTATAAAATCTGCATTTCTGAAACCATCTCATCTTTATCTTGTCTAATGTGGTCCACCAATGCCTTTAAGTGTACCAATTTGTGTTCAATGTCCTCAAACCGTTTCTTGCTTTTGGACAATTGAATATCAAAATCTCTGCATTTTAGCTGCATGTCTTTCTGACATCCTTCTAATTCTGCTCTTAACATTTCCTTCTTTTTACTTGCCCCATCCAGGTCAGCCTTTAACCTGTTAATCAGCTTGCTGTCATTTTCTTGCATTCGCAGGGACCTATTCAAAATAAACCAGATCTTGGCGAATAGCCCTATCAGACAATCTTTCTCTGCATGTTTATCAGCTGCATTTAATAACCTTAGAAGGCAGACCTGAAATATGCTGCCTTCTGCAAAAATATTGTCTAGTTTTTCTTTCTGCACCTCACCATGAATGCGGTCATGCCATTCTGAGGCACTGTTCGATGACTACGTCCCATGTGCATATAATTTTGCCTCTAAATATTGCACTAGCTCTGAGAATGTGGCTTCCATTTGAGACATTCTGAAATTCTTTTTTAGTGACACACTGCTACTATGAATGGGTTCCCTTTAATGTACAGATGGCAGTGTGAGACACACTTGCCACGCCCAGTAGGTGCTCTATGATCACTTTCCCGGCCAATGCACCATTGTCACGCACGGCAGTCGCTGGCGGCTGTGGAGACGCTGGCGGTGGAGCGGCCATTGATTCAGCCGTCACGCCGCCCACGCTTCACTCGGCAGCGGTCTAGTTATTCTAGCCCTTCCGACCAGCGAAGTCCTTTTAACGAGCGCCAACCCGGAAGCCAGCGCGTTGCAACCTTTCGCATTAGGCTTCCGGGTTGGTACGCTTCAGTCCTTTCCTCTGCGGCTGCCGCCGCTTCCTTTCATTTGTTTCCCGTTTGCTTGCTGGCTGCAATTAGCTCTGGGCACGCCTCGCTCTGTTGGAGTTTCTTCTCTGCTCCACCTTGGCTCTCTCTCTCTCTTTCCTTTCTCCCCTGTTCTCCTGGTTCCTTCCCACTCAGCTCAGTTACTAGTCACCCCATCTTTCTACTGTTGTTTTCTCCCCTGGAGCAGTCGCCATACACCACTTCCCGTGGCTTTTCCTCATCAGTTGGATCCTGCAAGTTACACCGTCCCACCTCGTATCCTACTGCCATCTTCGACTAAGAAGGGTTTTTTTTGCGCCTATCGGCTTTTTCCCCTTAACCGGTCTGCCCCGGTATGGGGACCCCCTCGGCCCCGTGTTAGAGGGGCAGGGTGGCTTCCTCTCGAGGCAGACCTCATCCACACTCCAGAGAGGAGGCATTGAGATTAAAGAGATTCGGACTCACATCGGACGAGGAGACCACAGGTGAGCAGGAGGGTGTGAGTGGCACTCAGGGAAGAGGGGTGAAATTGACGGAATCCAGGAGTGAGCCTGACAGTTTGCAACGCCAAAAAAGGAATATGGCCACCCCAGAACAAATACAAGAACTAGTGGCCGCAGTCCAGGCCATGAACGTAGAATTACAGAACGTGAAGGCTGATAACGCAGTCTTGAGGCAGATGGTCTCTACTCAGGAAACTAGGGATTCCGACTTACCTCCTATGGCCCTATCCTCGGGCAAGTTTGACGGAACTCCGAAGCGCCTCAGGGAATTTTTGGAAGCTTGCTCCATTTATTTTACCTTTAGACCTCAGTTGTTTTTCAATGATCACACCAAGGTGGGATTTATGGTATCCAACCTGACAGGGAATGCCTTAGCTTGGGCCGCCCCTCTAGTGACCAACAATAATCCTATAATCAGAGACTATGAGGGCTTTTTGACCTTACTACGCCAGACTTTCGAACAACCCGAGATAATACATGTTGCTGCGGAAGAACTCTTGGATGTGCATCAAGGTTCCAGTGATTTGCTGACATAAATGTCCACCTTTAAATGTTTGGCTTCAGAGGCTGGATGGCCAGAACGGGCCCAGTACACAATATTCCATCGAGGTTTGAAAGACGAGATAAAGGATGAACTGGCAAGGATAACCCGCCCCACCACCCTGTCTGATTTATTCTCCATTGTTACTCAGATTGACTATCGCCTCAGTGAACGCAAGGCGGAAAGGAAGAAGCAAAAAGCCCCTGGCCCCTTTCTACCAAGTGCCCACTCATTGCCCTCCCTGCCTCACTCCAGTAACAAGGAAGAACCGATGCAAGTGGGGTCCACTAGATCTCCCTTGACACCCGAAGAGAGAAGACGTCGGAGGGATGATGTATTGTGGATCAAGCGCCCACCTACTTCGGAACTGTCCAGAAGTCCCGCCTAGACGGTCGGGAAACGAACAACCTCGGAACTAAAGGGGACGAGTAACCGAGGTCAGAGCGCTAGTCCCTATGTCACTGTGATGGTAGCTTCACACCCAACCACCTTGGACTCTCGCCTTATGGCTGTTCCTATCCAGTTGGAGACTCCAACAGAAGTACTCACCACCATGACTTTGCTGGATTGTGGTGCCGCTGGGGTATTTATGGATACTATGTGGGCACACCAACAAGGTCTCCCTCTGCTAAAATGGGAAGAGTTCCAGAAGGTAGAGGGAGTAGATGGTTCCCCGCTTTCGTCGGGGCCTATTACCCATTCCACAGTATCCATGAAGGTCCGCATTTTCCAGCATTCGGAACAGATACAATTCGACTTGATTCGAGCAGCCCATTTCCCAGTAATCCTTGGGATTCCCTGGCTGAGGAGGCATAATCCGCTCATCGATTGGGCGCAGAACACCCTGGCCTTTAACTCCCCATACTGTAAACAGAATTGTTTATTTCATTCTTCAGAAGAATTGGTCCAAGTTCTTACTCCCCAACAAGAAGGAGTATATGAGATTTGTAAGGTTCCCCCGGAGCTGGCCGAATTCAAAGAAGTCTTCAAAGACAATCTTGTCTTAGAGTTACCCACACATAGGCCTGAGGACTGTGCCATCGAGCTGGTGCCAGATGCCCTGGTTCGGTTTAGCCGCATGTTTTCTTTATCTCTACTGGAGAAGAGGACTCTTCGCAATTATTTGGACTCCCATCTGACCAATGGCCTCATTCGTCCATCCAAATCTCTGGCTGGAGCCTCTCTATTCTTCATACCCAAGAGGGGTTCCTCTGAGTTAAGGCCTTGCATTGACTATCGGGGTTTGAACAAGGTCACGGTTCGTGACCGCTATCCAATGCCTTTGATAACAGACATACTGGAAGCGGTTCAGGGTTCCACCACCTTCTCTAAGTTAGACCTCCGAAGTGCCTACCATCTTCTCCGAATAAAGGATGGGGACAAATGGAAGACCGCTTTCCGGACTCGTTTGGCCTTTTCGAGTATCGAGTGATGCCGTTTGGCTTAGTTAACGCTCCTGCCATATTCCAGCGTTTTATGGATCGCCTGTTTTCTGATCTGTTATACCTCAGTGTCATAGTATACCTGGATGACATTTTAGTTTTTTCGAAGTCCGCCTCTGAACATACATTACATCTCCAGACGGTCCTACAACGTTTACAGTCCCAACATCTATTAGTCAAACCCGAGAAGTGCCTCTTCAATATGTCTTCCGTTCCATATTTGGGATACATTCTTTCCCAGGAAGGCATCACCATGGACCCGAGGAAGGTATCTGCCATCCTGGACTGGCCCACACCCATCTCTCTGAAAGACGTTCAACAGTTCCTGGGTCTAGCCAACTTCTACAGGAAGTTCATCAGTCAATTTTCGCAGATTGTGCTGCCCATTACCTCTCTACTTAAAAAAGACGCCAAACCTTTTCTCTGGTCGGAACCAGCTAATCAAGCTTTTATCGATCTCAAAAGAAGTTTCTGCTCCGCTCCTATTCTATCTCAACCAGATCAAGACCAGCCTTTTATAGTCGAGGCCGACGCCTCTGCAAGCGCCTTAGGTGCGGTACTCCTTCAACTGAAGGATGGCAAGGAACATCCTGTAGCATATCTTTCCAAGACTCTTTCCACAAGTCAACAGAACTACTCTGTTATTGAAAAAGAACTTGTGGCTCTCAAGGTGGCCTGTGAAGAGTGGAGACATTTGCTGCAAGGCGGAGCACATCCGATTACATTACGTACTGACCATAAGAATCTGAAGATTCTCCGTAATATGGAATGCGTCAATTCAAGGCAGGCTCGCTGGGCGCATTTTTTCAGCCAGTATGACTTTGCCATTACTTACATTCCTGGCACCCAAAACAGCTTGGCGGACGCCCTGTCCAGATGTCGGTCTGCTGACCACCTCTCTCCCTCCGTTAGCCACTCTATGTTTCCTCGAAACAAAATCGTGGGGATAGTTTCCTCGTTCCTGCAAGAGATTAAGACAGTAACTAAGCCTGATTTAGCTACCACCGTACCCAGTGGCTTATGTTCTCAAATCCATTGGTCTGAGGGTCTCTTACTGGTGGGGCAACGTTTGTACGTCCCCTCTAAGTCCTTACAACTTAAGGTTCTGGAATGGGGTCACAACCATGTAACCGCAGGGCACAGGGGAGTCCGAGGTACCTTAGAGCTAATTTCTCGATCTTTTTATTGGCCTTCACTCTCCCATGATGTAAGACAACGCTGTAAAACGTGTGTGGTTTGCGCCCAGAATAAGAACTCCACCCACAAACCCTACGGGTTGCTTATGGAGCCGGACTTGCCAAGCCGGCCATGGTCCCAAATTTCCACTGACTTTATAGTAGACCTGCCCAAATCTCAGGGGTCGACTTGTCTTATGGTTACTATTGACACATTCACCAAGCTGGCCCATTTTTCCGCACTAAGGGGTGTTCCGTCTGCCACCGAGATGGCCGAAGTTTTCCTCAGGGACATTTTTAGGCTCCACGGTCTTCCCGACAAGATTATTTCTGACCGGGGTAGTCAGTATACGTCTCGATTTTGGGGTGCCCTGTGTCAACGGTTAGGGATAGAGAGGGCTTTGTCATCAGGGTTCCATCCTCAAACCAACTGTCAGACAGAGCGGCTCAATGCCATTCTCGAGCAATACCTCAGGTGTTATGTCAATAATAATCAGGACAATTGGGTGAACCTTCTGCCCACTGCCGAATGTGCGTATAATAACGCTGTGCACTCGGCAACGGGACTTAGCCCTTTTTTCTGTTCTTATGGCTATCACCCTCGTATTATTCTCCCAGTTTTTTCCTCACCTACTAATATACCCACCATCGAATCCACCCTGGATCAAATAACAGCAGCCCACACTACAGCTCAACGGAGTTTAGCTTCGGCTAGACGCCGGTATAAGGACCTATCTGATCGGGCTTGTTTACCCTGTCCTGACTGGAAGGAGGGTGATAGGGTCTGGTTATCTACTAGATACTTGCCTAGGTGGCTACATTCGACCAAACTTACCCCCCGATTTATAGGACCCTTCAAGATAATCAAGAGGATTAACCCAGTGGCTTTCAAATTGCAGCTTCCCAAGTCCATGTCTCGGGTGCACCCGGTCTTTCACTTCTCTCTTCTCTGCCCAGTTGATCCAGACACCCCAGTTAATAAAACTACAGGGCTATTGAGTAATCCCAAGTCTATACCTGAAGAATATGAGGTGTCTTCCATCTTAGATTCCAGATATCGCAAGGGCAGGTTGGAATACCTGGTGTCATGGAAGAACTATCCTAGTTCAGAGGACTCCTGGGAGCCCAAGTCATATGTACACGCGCCTCGGCTTGTCAGGCGTTTTCACCGGACTCATCCAGGGAAGTCCGGAGGGTTCGGGTCTGGAGGGGGGTATACTGTCACGCACGGCAGTCGCTGGCGGCTGTGGAGACGCTGGCAGTGGAGCGGCCATTGATTCAGCCGTCACGCCGCCCACGCTTCACTCGGCAGCGGTCTAGTTATTCTAGCCCTTCCGACCAGCGACGTCCTTTTAACGAGCGCCAACCCCGAAGCCAGCGCGTTGCAACCTTTCGCGTTAGGCTTCCGGGTTGGTACGCTTCAGTCCTTTCCTCTGCGGCTGCCGCCGCTTCCTTTCATTTGTTTCCGGTTTGCTTGCTGGCTGCAATTAGCTCTGGGCACGCCTCGCTCTGTTGGAGTTTCTTCTCTGCTCCACCTTGGCTCTCTCTCTCTCTTTCCTTTCTCCCCTGTTCTCCTGGTTCCTTCCCCCTCAGCTCAGTCACTAGTCACCCCATCTTTCTACTGTTGTTTTCTCCCCTGGAGCAGTCGCCATACACCACTTCCCGTGGCTTTTCCTCATCAGTTGGATCCTGCAAGTTACACCGTCCCACCTCGTATCCTACTGCCATCTTCGACTAAGAAGGGGTTTTTTGCGCCTATCGGCTTTTTCCCCTTAACCGGTCTGCCCCGGTACGGGGGCCCCCTCGGCCCCGTGTTAGAGGGGCAGGGTGGCTTCCTCTCGAGGCAGACCTCATCCACACTCCAGAGAGGAGGCATTGAGTTTAAAGAGATTCGAACTAACATCGGACGAGGAGACCACAGGTGAGCAGGAGGGTGTGAGGGGCACTCAGGGAAGAGGGGTGAAATTGACGGAATCCAGGAGTGAGCCTGACAACCATAAATATGTAGGGTATTTTGCATAAATTTGGGGCTTGGTGGTATTTTCTTACCATCAAAAACAATGGTAATTTGACAATGACTATTCCTTGCATTCAGATTGGGTTTGGCTTTATAGTGGAATACATTTTGTTGGTGGTATTTTGGTGAGCATAATAATTTCTTTATTTTATTTGTGGCCCCAACATACAAAACCCCCTTTTTTGTTTATACTGTTCTTGTGATCTCTAGAGGCCTCGGACTTCTACATTATTCAGAAACACCACATTTTCATATGGAGTGCCACATATGGCCGTTATCACTGATTTATCTACACCAGTGAGCTATGTTTCCATAGAGTATTCACAATAACATGTGGTATTATCACTAATTTATTTACATTAGTGAGACTATGTTTCCATAGGCCTCTCTCTGCTGATTCATATACGCTCAGCAGACTATTGCATTATATTCCACTCAGAAGCCACACACACACACACCCTGAGTGGAATTTATAATGGCTCATGACATTGCTTCATCTGTATAGGAAACCTGGCACATTAAACATCATTCCCTCTCTTGCAGAGTATTTTTTTTAGAGGCACCAAATGAAGAACAGAAGCAAGAACACTCTTAGGCAGACTGTGTGTTACTCAATTTCATTTCAAAATTATACATTACCACTCTGGTGAGACAATCCTTTCTGAAATAAACATAAGAGAAACAAATGCAATAATACCACAAATTTCATTTTACATTTTCAACAAGAAAAAGAAAGATTACATCATTTGCCTTGCAACATTATAACGTGGCAGTTAAACACAGGAGAATTCCCTATCGCTACACTGCCTGCCTAATAGTAGATCATTCGTCCGGCATTCACAGCAATCTCACTACATTTGTATATTGACGAGCTATTTGTAGCTTTTCAGCACGCAAAATCTCCTGGCTTGTCGTCTCTGAGCAGTGACCCAGGGCTCTCTTTTTTTCTTTCTTTAAAGCACCCAGCAAGAACATGCAGTTCAATCTGAAATCTGCAGTTCTCAAGCGGGTGCCAAGTGACTAGGAAACCCCAGTCTCTGAAGGTCAGTAGTCCAGCTCCTCACAGCAGCAGAACGAAGGCGACCTCACTGCAACTCTGCAAAATGTCTTCTCTCTGTAATTCTGTCAGAGCTATTCCAAAAAACCTCTGTTACCTCCCCTAAGTTTACGTAGAGTATTGCCTCCTCCTTCCTCAACAATAGCTCACTTTTACACAAAGCAACTGTATCTAACTGATTTCCTGGCATTCGAATTTTGCTTCCTGCAAAGACAGTGAACAGGGCAAAGAAAAATTGCACGTTTAAACAATGAATCTCAGCATGCCTCATTTTGCACATGGAGAACACATTATAATGTTAAGGATTTAGAATCGTGCTAGTATTTGTTAGTTAAGTTAATTAATCAAGTATCTAATGTGTCTCCTGTAGGTGAGGCATTTCAGTGAGAAAAAAAAATGGTGTGCTTTTAAATAGGTATTGAGAAAAAAATGGTGTGCTTTTAAAATAGATAGCCGGTCTTCATATACATGTCCATATTTTACCCTGGCAACACATGGCTTGCTGTATGTACCACATCACAGTAATAATGTGATCTAATGCAGTGGCGCCGCACTCCAAAACACGCTAAATTATACTACAGTACCAACAGCAACCCCATACACGTGTTTCAGCCTTGTTGGGCCTCTTCAGTGAGGTGGATCTGTGCCCTTTCCCCCCAGAAAATAGAGATATCTTGCATGGTGCATTGCAGGATCATGGTTTTCAGAAATGAAACAACCGCCATCTTGTTCTTCTCTTGATGCAAGAGATATTTGCGGCTATAACCGAGGTTATGGGGAAATGAAATGGAGTAAAACGCTATAGGCAGGTCAATGAACATACAAATGCCATCATGGTCGAGGTGGGGGGATGGCTAGAGGGTATTTTTCAATTTTTATTTTTCAATTTGGGTGTTGAAGGGGGTCCAAGGCCCGAGTTTGCAACACAAAGCTTTCTGTAGCCTTGGCTGTATCCACAAATAGCCAACATCTGAAAGCAAACTGCATCACAAAAGCAGCGTGTGTATTGGGGTGAAAGGGAGAGGACAGGGGAGGTGAGGAGGCCATATGGGGAGTGGGAAAGCTGACATAGATGAGGGGGGCACTTGCTTTTGGCCTGGGGGCAGGGAATCATTTACTTTTTAAGTCATTTTGCTGATATTCGCAGCTATATCCAAGGCTACTAAGGAATACAGATACCCGTGGGTAAGAAGAATTATGCATTTGAAGTTATATTTTTGGTTATTTGTATAGGTAAAATGGCATCAGTGGGGAAAAGACAATGGTCAGTGACCTGGTAGGTATTAGAGAGTCTTTTTTTTTTGGATATGTATTTTCAGACTTTTGAGCATGTGAAACTTTGGAGAAAAATAAGAAGAAAATAGTTAAACAAAATTAACACAATGGGCCTCATTACGACCCAGGCGGATTTCGCGGTGCTAAATGCACCGCGAAGCATGGCGGAAAGCCGCCGATAGCGCCATGGGGGTTGGCGGATTTACCGCCCCATTCCGACCTCGGCGGAGCGGTAAATCCCCAATCCCCATTCTGCCCTTCCCCATTCCCATTTTTGCCCCATAGGGTATAATGGGAGTGGGGAAGGAGTTAATTACGCCACCGTAAAATACGGTGGCGTAATTAACAACGAGGTCCCGTAGCGCCATGGTTTTCTCCGGCTGGTAAAACCAGGCGGAGAAAACCTCCATGGCGCTACGGGAACTCGTAGTATGGCGGAGAGGTACGCCATGCACTACGCTGGCGTAATACCCTCTCCGCCAGGGTCCTAATGAGGCCCAATGTATATAAAAAGGAGCAGTTGTAGTCTAGTTTAAGATGTGCCATACAATGTATTTATGTTGTGTATTCTCTCTTATGGTATTATATTGTGTGGCTGTGTAATATCTGAATGTTTACTTTCTTGTTATGTATTTTTCTATGCTATCTTATTTTTCATTTACTTTACATAAGTACATGAGTAGTGTTGTACTGTATTGATCATTTAATTTGGATTGTAGTATAAAACTTGAAGTCAGTACCCCTTTTTACTGACTTGTGTAACCGCGGTTATGGTAAAAGTCAATGAACTGTAGCCACAGGAATAATACAAAGGGCCTCATTAGGACTCTGGCGCTAAACCATGGTGCTATTAGCACCATGGTCCATGCCGGAGTCCGCCATGGCAGAATGGGGAATTACCACCGCATTCCAAGGTTGGTTGGGCGGTAATTCCCCATGCCGCCATGGCCCTTCCCCATTCCCATTTTTGCTCCGTAGGGCTCAATGGGAAAGGGCCAGGTGCTAATTACGGCACAGTAAATTACGGTGCCGTAATTAGCTCCTAGGTCCCTTTGCGGGTTGGTTTTTTAACGCCTGCTAAAAGCAGGTGTTAAAGTGCAACCCGCAAAGGGACCTCGTAATCAGGCGTTAAGGGTTTAACGGCGCCGACACCTTTTACGGCGCCGTTAACCCCTTAACGCCTGGGTTATAATGAGGCCCAAAATGGTTTTTTGCTATTATTTATTGTATTTGTGTATTTATGTATGACAAGTAGTCCTTAAAATGACTGTTTTGGGGTACACTGAATGTAGAACTTTAGCACATCAGGAGTACTGTTTGATGTTATGAAGGAACACTGCATTTCCTTCATCAGTTAGGTGTACTCCGTCATGTCTATAGAAATTGGCCATGTTGAACTGTATGTTGTTGTTTGAAATCCATAATTGGTTGTGGTCTATCATGAATGCTGAAACTGCTTTGTTAACATTTCTCCACGATTTATCAATTTTACCATTAAATCTGGTGGTGCATCTGCATTTTTGCCTTTGAGTGAGATTGGAAAAGACATAGATGGTGTGAGGAAATAATTCCATTTGTTTTCCCATGTTTTGTTTTATCATTAAAGTAAGGGGCACCCCTCGTACATTCCCCCCCAAATCATTACCTCCACAATGAATCAGTATGACATCAGTATGACATCTACTTCTCAGATTTAACAATTTTGGAAACAAATGCATTTCCGCAATCCAAACCATTTACTTGTAAAATGTCTCAAACCTAGGACCACGTTAATATTTTGTTTCTCACAAAAATCCAGCAAGCAAAACAAACAACTGTCTCAAATTTGCAATACCGTTTTCAAACCCACCATGATATCTGTTTACAGGAAAATCATTCCTAGTATGAATTTCTAGTAGTTTGTATGAGCAAGGTATGTATGATGTGTGTGTGTGTGTACTGTAGCTTCTAATTGATTGATGGTGCTGTTGATATTATTTGCGGCTATACGGCAGCCACCCAGTGTGCAGCTTTGCTATTCGTGAGTAGACACCCACACTCCCCCAGCCCCCTTCTGCAGCAATGGCTGTATTCGGGCAAATGACACATTGTGTGTTTGTGGACGTGTGGAAGTTGTGGCTATCCGAAATGTTCGGGTGGTGTGGCATCTTATATGAATTGTGTCGGGGATTGTAAGCGAATAGAGGAGTGAAGGAGCACTATGAGGAGTCTAGGCAGGCTGCTAGGCATGTTGGGGACAGTTTTTGGAGTTTGATGGAGTGAAAATGCAACTTTGAATCTGAGGTTTTGGTGATTAGTCGTGGTTATAAGCAAACGTCCAGGAGGGGATTTCTGTAAAACCGCGTCTATGAAAAGCACATGCATAGGCGCGTCAATATTATTCTACATGTTATTTTTTGTAGCTGGAACCGCAAGTATTTTTAAAGTTGTGTCTATAAATATACATTTTCAGTGCACTAATCACTTATTTATGTGGATGATACAGTATAGAATTTTATTTGTGTGTGTTATTTTCTATACTTAGTTGTTCACTTATTTGAAGGTTTGAAGGCCACTTTAGTTTGATTTGGGGCTTGCAGAAAAATGTGCATGTAGCCGCTGATACAAACCAAGATCAGTAACTGCATTAAAGATGCTAGATGGGGAAAAATAGAATTCTGTCAGTTTCATTATTTGTATTGGTCATTTTTACTTTTCTTTTTGTGTAGCTGACTGTGATAGGTTGTGGGGAAAATATGTCATCCATTTTAGTAGTTTTATTGGTATATAGTCCTCTTATTTGGTATTTATTTTGCAAAGTATAAGAGCCACAATTTTCTGCAGTTTTATTCTTTTGATTACATAACTCTCAATCTCAATATATCGCAACATTTGATTGGCTAGCTCGTTGATGCGCATAAAAGCTACATGTAGGCGTGGAGCCGCAGCGCATGATTTAATTGGTTGGTGGATCATGCTCGTAGATTGCTAGATGCGTTAATTGAGTTCGACATCCTATTGGTTTATGTCACACGCACGGGTTATGTCAGATGGCATTAACGTCACATGTAGGTGCGGAGCCGCAGCACGTCATGTGATTGTCTGGCATATTAGCCATGAAGTCACATAGCCACGTTGAAGGATGTCGACGTCTATTGCCTCATTTCACACACACGGGTAAAACCCCCCAGTCGTTGACGCATGTAGCTGCACATGCATCCTTAGTAGACGTGGCTAAAAAACCTATATATATATGTAACACTGCATTAACTATTCATGAGAAAGACACATACATGTAAAGACTTTAAGTTAAGTACATATGCAAACACATTTTTGTACCAACTTATTTACTTTCTAGACATCATACATTGTTTTGTTTAGCCGAATTGTCTGTATTGTTAATGTTAATTATGTATGGAATAACAAAACCCTTGATTCAAGGAAAAAATGTAGTTGCAGGCACGTTACGATGAGAACTTGACCGTGCATCCCCAGTTGTGCAGACTATGACCACAATGTGACATCACAGACTTGACATTCCCCATTTACCTTTGTATTTGTATTTTGTATTTGGTTTATTTATACCGCGCAACCACCAGGCCCGGAGGCATCAGGGCGCTATTTGTGCAAAGTTACAGTAATGCATATATACAGTCAAAAAAAGTTAAATTAACATAATAATAAGAGTGTTACAAACTACATATATTACAGTGATTACAGTGCCAGAGGCTAAACAGTGGAGAACCCATAGGGTGTACAGACATCGTAATGGAGGACGGGGTAAAGAGTATGCCGGAAAGGGCGCGGAGCATGTCTAACACTGATCAAAGAGCCAGGATTTGGTTTTGGCCTTGAAAGTGTTGAAGGAGTCTTCAGCTCTGATTGTAGCGGGAGGGAATTCCAAAGCTTAGAGGTTAAGACAGGGAAGCTAGTGCCCCCCGCTTTTTGAAGTTTAAACCTCGGGATCGATAAGCAGTGAGTCTGGGCAGTTCTTAGCGGTCGGGCAGTCGAGTGGCGGGACAGCCGACTGCAGAGGTAGATAGGGGCTTTGTTAGCCAAGCATTTGTCCGTGAGGGCAAGAGTTTTTAGGGAGATTCTTTGCTTGACAGGAAGCCACTTTAGGTTAGTTCTGGAATCTGAAATGTGGTGGTTGCGGGGGATGTTTAAGGCAGCTCGAATGGCATTGTTCTGGGTAGTTTGTAGTTTGTTCAAGTTCTCTTGGCTGGTGCCTAAGTACAGAGCGCTACAGTAGTCTATTTTAGCCATGATGAGAGTTCTGGCTAGTGTGACACTGTTAGGGGTGGTAAGAAACGGTCTGAAGGCTGCAATAAGTTTGCACGTGTATGCAAAGGAAAATCTGACTGCATTTATTTGTAAGGATAGGGTGGCGTCCAGGTAAAAACCTAGCATTTTGGTATCTTTCGAAACTCGTATGATTTTGCCATCTATGGTGAAGGACTGATAGGACGGGTCTAATTTGCTCAGGTGTTGTGAGGTGCCCAGGATAAGGAGCTTCATCTTATCGTCATTTAGGCATAACTGGTGTTGAGCCATCCAAGCTTGGATAACTAGGTAGACGTCGTTAAGGGCCTTGGTGTTTGGTATCTGCCAGATAATCCCCTGTGATGGGAATTAGTATCTGGGTGTCGTCAGCGTAGTTAGTGTAGGAAACACCCAGATGGTCAAGCACGTCAAAGAGTGGTTTCGTGAAAATATTATAAAGCGTAGATGACACGCAAGACCCCTGAGGTACGCCACAATAAATTGGGGAAGGGTCCGCAGCTGCAGAAGGTGCAAAGACCCTCATGGATCTGTTGCTCAAGAAGGATTTGATCCAGGCCGCAGCAGAGGGCGAGAAGTTGGCAGCGGAGTGGAGGTGCGTGCAAAGGATCTGGTGGTTGACCAGATCAAAAGCGGCAGAGAGGTCGAGGAGTAATAGCATTGCTAGTTTGCCCTTATCCTTCAATACCTCAATTTGGGTTTTTAGGTCTATTAAAGCAGTTTCCGTCCCATGTCTGGGCCGAAAACTGGATTGACGTAGACCTAGTAGATTGTTATCTTCCAGATAGTTTTGGATCTGGAGGTATGGAGGTCTAGAATCTTAAGCAGAAACGGTACCGTGGTGATAGGGCGGAAGTTAGTAGGTATGTTTGGGTCGAGGGAGGGTTTCTTGAGCAGGGGGATCACCCAGGCGTCTTTTAGGTTGTCTAGGACAATACCTGTTTTGAAGGAGGAGTTGATGAAGGCCGTAATGAAGGGGGCCAGATCATGGGCAGAGTCCTTAATGATGGGAGCTGGGCAAGGGATACCTTGGCAGTTAGAAGGTTTCATTCTCAGGATAATATTTTCTACCTCAGCAACGGTGAGCGGTGAGAAGGCAAATGGTATGGTGTTTGCAGTGACTAAAGGGAGGGCCCTAGCAGGGGAGGGTGAGGGGTTGTCGAGCTTCAGGCTATCCTGCTTGTCTTTAATTTTAGATTGTAGCAAGGACATTTTATTTAGTAAGGCTGCTTGAATATTAGCACACCATTTACTATCTTTCGTGCAAGTGTCTGGAGGGGAGACTGGAGATTCAAGCTCTTTTAGTATTTTGAAGATTTCCTTTGTATTTGAATCAGCTAGCAGAATACGATTGTTAAGGGACTCTTTTTTAGCAGTGATGATAGCGTCTTTGTAGGTGAGTGAGGCAAGGAGGAAACAGTCTTTATGCTCATCGGAGGGGTGGCTTTTCCAGCGGATTTCTGTGCAGTGTTTGACTTTACGGAGTGTTCTTAACTGTGGGGTAAACCAAGAGTTAAGATGTACTCGTGGTTTGACCTTCCTAAGTTTGATGGGCGCTATAGAGTCTATAGCCGTGAGCATGGTTTGGTTATAGGTGTCTGCGAGGGAGGTGGAATCAGAGCAGGTGTCGGTGGCCAGGTTGAGGGACGGGAGTAAAAGTGGGAGAAGTTTCTCCTTAGTTATGTCCTTTTTGCTTCTAGTAGGAAGTGCAGGGGCTATTGATGTCGGGACTCACAGGGTTGCTTTAATATTAAAGGTTATGATGTGATGGTCAGACCATAAGCAGGGGTTATTGTCGAGAACCTTGATGTTACAGTTAGAGTCGACTAGCCAGTCAATGGTTCTGCCTTTATTATGGGGGGGTTCTTGAATGTATAAGGTGAAACCGAGGTCAGTTAGAACATTCTCCAGATCAGTTGCCACAGGATCTTTAGGGTCGCCGAGGCCTAGGTTAAGGTCGCCTAGGATGATTGTTTGTGAGTTATTTTTGATTTTGTCAATAAGGAGAGTGGATATTTCACCGATAAAGGTTGGTGCCGGGCCTGGGGGCCTATAGATAAGGTGGAGGGTGGCCGTTTGGTTGGGCGTTAGTGATAGTTTGATAAACAACGACTCAGCCGAATCGAGTTTGGAGTTGAGAACCACTCTTAAGTCAAGAGAATTTTTGTGGATGAAGTCCACGCCACCGCCTCTGGATAGGGCAGTGGTGCGGTCACATCACGTGATGCTGTAGTCAGGCGGTAGCGCCAGGGATAGTGAGGGGCCAGATGCAGCATGTAGCCACGTTTCGGATATAGCGATGAGGTCAAGGTCAGAAGTGGTGATGAGGTCAGCAATGTCTAATGCGTGTGCTGTGAGAGATCTAGCGTTGATAAGGGCACCCTTGATCACAGGCAATTTGGCCCCAGTGGTAGTGGATTTGCGTGTATAGGTAGGTGCAGGTGAGTCAGGCGGAGTATGTGATGTTTGCTTGCTGGTGTTGATGCGGGTGTGTCATAGGTGGAATCTAGTGCCTAATATCTTGTTTCTAAGTAAGATGGGGCAAGGTTGGTTAGGGGTGGGTTTTCTAGCGAAGTGTTCCAGCCATAGAGCTGGGTCATTGAGGTATTGGTTGGCAAAGCCACTAGAGTCGTAGAAGCCTGCAGTGGTTGCTGCACGGATCATTGTAGGAGTCATGGTCGCATTTAGTAATGCTGGGTGATGTAGGTTAGTGTGGGCTAGACTATGAAGTGGCAGGTCGGGTTTGTCACTCAGGGGAAGGGTTGTTGTCATGGGTGACTGAGTGACTAAGGCAGCCCGTAAGGCTACAGTGTAGTGTAGTAGCAAGAGCACACTGACGTGCATGTTGATAGTGCTAGCTACCTGAGTGGGATACCTGGGAAGATGTTCACAGGGTCTAGATTGGGTCTCATTGGATGGGACAGCGGTATCAGTAACCTATACAGCTAAAAGTCAGCAGACATAAGAAGACCTGGGTGTATAGAGTGTGCAAATGCCTAACATTGACTAGATAGCAACAATCATATAGTGACTATGGCAGCACAGTGAGAGTTCAGCATTTGTCAGGCACAACATGGTTACTCAGTAGTAGAATACATCATAGCTAGATTCAACTATCAGACAAGAATGTCAGGGAGTGTAGTGCAGGATACAGCAAGCTAGATTCAATGTCAGGCGCATCGAGTACAATAGTGCAGAAAGCACCGGCAGGAGTATCACAGTTAGGCTGAGGGTGCACAGGGCAATGCAGCACCACGATTTCAAATAACGCAGTTAAGCTAAAAATGCACAACACCTAGATATGAAATGACACGATAGGCTAAAAATGCACAATACCTAGATTTGAATGTCACGATAGGCTAAAAATGCACAAAACCTAAATTTGAATGTCACGATAGGCTAAAAATGCACAACACCTGGATTTGAAAGTCACGATAGGCTAAAAATGCACAACACCTAGATTTTAAATGACACGATAGGCTAAAAATGCACACCTAGGTTTCACAATGACATAGTTGGTCTTGCATGCATAGGGCAGCACCTGAGGGGCAGGATCGCACAAGGAGGTTGGGTAGAAATGCACAGCATCAAGTTATTGTAAGTGCTTGCGTGCAGGAGTGGTATCTGAGCGCAGAGGGGCTGCTGGTCATAAGGAGCATAACATAGATAACCACCAATAGGTTATGAGAGCAGTATATCTTTAGGTTAAACGCAGGAAGAGGATACACTGAAGCAAAGGTCGGATACAGCAACGTTCAGGTGTGTTAAGTGAGAGGCAGATAGGTTGTGGCCTCAGTGGAGCATTGTTACTGCAAGCACAATGTTACCTTAACAGGTGTATCTGCAGATTGGGTCTATCTAATTCAGGGTCCTCCCCAAATTCATTGGTGAGGTTTAAATTTTCACTTAAAATTGCATAATTTGCTATGATTGGAATTGACCCAGATCAAATCCCGTTCACAACAGTAGAATGATGAGGGATTTCCCATAATTTCTCATTTTGATGATCATGGCTTTTACATTTTTTAATGTGTTAATCCACTGCTAGGCTATGGAAAGATGTGCGTTAGTTCATACCCGCTTTCTCTGATTACAATTGTGAAAACACAATGAACAATCACTTCAGAAATGCTATTAAGTTCTAGTTTAAATCATTTCTCACTTGGCTTTGAATATAGTGAGAAAAAAGGCACAAAATACATTACAATTAATACCACCTTCTGTTTGACATTATTGGCTATTGGCTAGAGTTACAATGCACTGCCCTCTCTGCGATGAAATAGCAATTTGCAATCAGTCCCCCAGTGCTTTACTTCCAGTTACTTACTGGTAAAGGATTCCTTAGGACATATCTCTCTCTCTCTCTCTCTGTATTTAAACATATATATAATTGTATTTGGGCTTTTGTACTTACTTCTGGATGTTTCTTTTAAGGCACAGAACCAGCATGGCATATTACAGCGTCCAGGCAATTCTCCTCAAACAGCAAGCACACTAGTCTCCCTCCACTTCAATCTGCCTCAGGAAATACATACTCTAGGAAAAGTCTGCTTCAGGCTTCCTCTTGGACACGGCTTCTGCTCTCTCTCCCATCTCTCATGGGATTATCCCACTCTAGCATTCAAGCACATTCTCTTGGTCAGAGGTTTCCCATCGGCAACCCTGTAGACTTCCCAAAACTCTCTCTGTTGTCTATGTTTTTGCAATTACTAGGCTCTTAATATTCCCATAGAGTTTCATTTAGCATTATGGTTTTTGGAAGCTTGAATGTTGCTTGACATGTGGACACTCCCAGTTAAAACAACCATTCAGTCATTCTTCCTAATGACCATCATGGACAGACTTGTCATGGACATCAGTCATGAAGGCAGGGCAAGCATGAGTAGAGAAAAATGGAGATGACTGGTGGGAAACTGCACCATGATCATCCAGAAGGTGCACACACCCCTGGAAACCATGCAAAAGGACCTTTGGGTGTCCATCCTGCTGTGGATGAATTTGCTGGTGTACATGTGAAGGGACCAAGTAAAACCATAGCAGCAGAAAGATGCTACTCAGGCAGAAGCTGCTGCACCTGCTGATCCAGCTTGCAGTGAAGCCTGCAAGGATAGAGAACTTTCCCAAGAAAAATGCTGCCTCTGGACATGCCTGCCATACTATTGGATTTTACAACATTGGCCCACTCTTCTTATTAGCACTAGGGACATGTTGTCCTGGTGCAAAAGCACAGCAAACAATTATCTTTTTGGCACTATGGCAATTTTCTTTCCCCTGTTGCGTATACCAGTCCAAACTGCACCTGTCATGGTGTAATGGTTTTCTAATATTTCCCAGTGTTTTTAAAAATCAGGCAAACTTTGTACTACTGCTTATTTATTTATTTATTTATTTATTTATTTATTTATTTATTTATTTGTATAGCGCCGAACTGCTCGCAAGCATCGGGGCGCTTACATGAAGACGTAGACAAATATTGAAGACGAACAGTGTACAGGACGATTCATTACATATAAGGGTTGTCCATCAGAGGTCGTAAAGCTTTATCTCGAATTACTTAAAAAGCAAGGTTTTAAGTTTTTTACGGAAGGAGAATAGATTTGATTCCAGTCTAAGGCTAGTCGGCAGTTTGTTCCAGAATGCTGCCGCACGAGTGGGGAAGGCTCTTCCTAGACCTAGTTCTTTTTTGAATTTTGGAGTTGTTATCAGGCCCTTGGCTTCAGATCTTAATGTTCTGGTAGGGTTGTAGGGTGTAAGTTTGGTCTTAAGGTAGGCAGGTGCTTTTCCATAAAGGCATTTATGGGTTAGGCACAGGGACTTGAATTGTACCCGGTCTTCCATTTTTAACCAATGTAGGTCGCGTCCGGCAACGCTGATGTGATCTCTCCTAGATTTTAGTTTGATGACTCTTATCGCCTGATTTTGAATCAGTTGGTACTTGTGTAAGCTTTGCTTGCTGGCACCAGCAAGGAGAGCATTACCATAGTCCAATCGTGAAAGAATGGTGGCTCTAGCAATGGTGGCGCAATTTTTTTCATTGAGAAGGTGTCTCATTGTTTTGAGGAGACGAATGTAGTAATTACAGTTTTTGCTGACATACATGGCTTGAGCATCTGCATTGAGAGTGGCTTCCAGCGTCATGCCAAGTGTTTTCACTTTACCAACTACTTCAATGCAGGATTCCTTGATTTGAAATGCCTTGTAGTCAGAAGTCAGTTTAGCGCAAGCCTGGGTAGATCCAAATACCATTAACTCGGTCTTGTTGCTATTGAGGCACATCCAGTTATTATTCATCCATTCTTCGATATTCTTGTAGAGGATGTTCATTTAATACTGTCTTTAGCATAGTCACTGCTCAATTCCATGACTAGCTGAGTATCGTCAGCATAGTTAGTGAAAAATACTTGAAGTTGTTCTAGTAATTCACACAGGAGGCATGTGTATATATTAAAGAGCAAAGGAGAGTACTGCTAATACTGCACAACTTTACACTTGCACGACTGCAAAGTCTCTGTAATCTCGCCCATGGGATTACATTGGTAGCTAATGGAGCTGCTGCCATGATGGCTAAAGATACATTCTATGCATGGATTCTTCACGTGAACATTGTTTATTCATTTGTATTTTCAAATATGATGTGATTTTATTGGTTGACATGCTACTACTATTTTATGCTGCTACATTCATTAGGAAAATTGGGGGCAGCACAGTGTTACATCATTAGGCCAGTGTGTAACAATGCTGATGCACTGTGGGACTGTTGTTTTTAATGTTTATTTTCTTTGTATCATAACTTTGTTCATTAGTGCGAAAGGATGCTAAATATGCATTTGTATGCACTTAATCAATTAAATAAATAAAACAATGTGGTTGTATCTGATTAATCACGTGAACGGCGGGATGCTGCCTACTGTACTATTTAGGAATGGTTAATCAACTAACTAGTACAGTCATGAAAGGCAGAATTGCAGTACTGAATCCCAGATTCGGCAGCGGCAGTGCCCAAAGTCATGCAGGTGCCTGGAGTAAGAAAAGGCAGACTCTGTGGTGGAAAAATACAAACACTGACAACGCTGGGCTGTTTCTTATTATTTAGCAACACAATATTTGTAACTTATTTAGTTATAGTGGAATGGGCCACACAGACAGAGGAGGAGCCTTGATTGACATGTATTTTAAAGAAGCAGCTAATCTACACATTGTGAAATAGTGAATGGAGTGTAGCAAAAAGCTAACACCAATGTATTACATTCCTAGAGTACTAGTAGAAAAACATGCCAACGCTGATATCATGTACTTTGAATCACTAAGAAACAAAAGGTTTTGACCATTGGCTGTGAGGAGTTTAATATCGCTGTGAACCTTCACGAGGGTCATTCCGGCGACCACAGCAGTTTCTAAGATATGTTTCCTGTCTCTGCCACCTGCAATAGGCATTTTCTTTGTTTATTTCTAAGTTGATATAATGGGAAGATTAATTTCAAAGGGAAAATAATGCAGCAAATTGGCAAAGCTGAACCACTGCTTCAGTGCCATCGTGTCTGAAGGCATGAACGGGTTAAGGTTTCGTGCAGTGCTTCTGTTTTCCCCAGGATATGCTAGCCTAAGACAAAATACTTCTCCTCAAATTACCCACTCGCTACACATCCCAGGAGATGTTGGTGTGTAAGAAATTGTACTCCTGAATCAAAAGCCTCAATGATAAAATGATCTGCTTCCATTCTTATCGAATTGCAATGCTTAAGAAATGATTGCCTGCCAGTACAAGTCTATATCAAACATCAATGCGTAACCTCAGTCGATCATTTCGTGTTTCCCTTTTTATAAAAATGATTTTTGAAGGATGTTATCAAAGTGTTTGAGCTAATGAAATTAATATTAAAATTGTTTGTGAGGAACGTGAATGGAAACATGTATATACTATCAGCAAATGTGTTCATCTATATCACTGTATTTCTCATCAAACAAATAAACAAGATTCTTCTTTGTAATGTTTTGTTTTAAAAAAAAACTCACAGTCCTTTTGCATTGTCAGTGTGAGCTGGTGTACTGCCTATCATTTTTTATATAGTGTTACTTTCATTCTGGCTTACGACTGTATGATTAGTGTTATAAATAAACCATGTAATAACACTCAATTTACTCACTGGAGGATAAAAGCTGAGTACTACACCAGAATTCAAACTTGCAGGCTCACCGCATAACTGAGGGGAGCGTTTAACCTGTAAAATACTGTCATGGGAAAAATCGGTCAATTTTATCATGTAGATGTTAAAATACTGTCATGGCAAAAATCGGTCCATTTTATCATGTAGGTGTCAGCAAATTCGGAAAATGATTTGCCTTTCCCACCCTATGTGGATACATTGTGGCACATCATTTTATTATCATTGATTGCAAAGCAAGACAATCCACACATATCGCTCTCCACACCTGTCAAATACCTTGGCTTTACAATCAACCACCACCTTGACAATTCGACATAACTCCCTTCACCAAAACATGCAATCTCTACACAACACCTCCTACCTCAAAATCCCTTCCTCATGATGACTTCCTCATCGTACTCCAAGCATCAGTTCTCTCCAAACTGGACTGTGGCAATGCCCTACTCAATAAACTCCCCAGCAGCACCCTTCCACCCCTGCAAGCCATACAAAACAGAGCAGCCAATCTCATCCAAATTCTAAATGTTTTTCTGTTACAAGGATAAAAAACTATAAGTAACTAAGAAAGCACCTATATTTTTCCTACAAGATATGTGATTTGAACGAACATTTTTCCTTACTTTAAGAGGACATTCATATGTGACATTTTTGGTATAAGATAAGTGAAGAAACATTGTTGGCTTGAAAGCTGGTCTCTAAAGAGCAAGAACTCTTCCTTTTTTCAATTGATTTCCTTTAAAGGACTCTTCATTGTTCTCAAAGCCATCCACACAAACCCCATCTTACCTTCCAAAAAAACTCAAAGCCATCACCCACACAAACACCAGATTAGCAAACCAGCATCTCCTACAAAATCCATGTTGCAAACTAACATGCACACAAAAAAATAATTAACCACAGGGCACCCAGGGCATGAAATGTCCTACTTTTTCACATCCACAATGAACCCTCCATCAACACTTTCAGAAAGAACCACGAAACATATCTTCAACTTGTCTATCTTTATCTTCTATTTTATCCTGAAAACATTTGAAACTTCTATTTTACCTCCCACTTTTTCAACCTTGGGCCCTTATAAGGGCCATCACTGAATAGACATTCAAATAAACAAATCAGTAAGTGAACAGGTGTTAGCACTACTTTAACAGTGTTCTTGTGTTTGCACAAATAGCTAATATGGTGCAAATGGCAGATTTTAGATATGTACCATGCAACGCCCAGTCCCCAATGTCATGATGCAGCTTCTTCCAACATATGAAAGGTTCAGGGAAGCAAGACAACTACTGATGCACTTTACTTTTATGTCACCTGCCTTAATAAAGCTGTACTTCTCTGCTGCACACATTTTAGATCCCATAGGCCATGTGCATTTATGGGTCGATCTATGAACCTTTGCAAAAATAAATATAGACTGGTCTTTGAATTCATTTGCCAAGGTTGGTGTTCTCTCGTTAAGGGGGTGCACATTTGTATGGGTGGTCCCACACTATTTTATTCGAAAATTCAGATAGACTTCAATGGAAAGAAATAGTGCTTGCAGCTACAACCCAAACTTCTGGATGGATGTGCTTTAAACTTCTGCGAGGAGCGGTGGCCTGGTCCCGAAAGCATGGTTTTTCAAATTGGGTGTTAACCCATCCTGTAGATTTCTTTTAAAATGAAGATAAAAACAATTAGTGATATCTCGGTTCGGCCCTTGGACTCTTTCCTGATTCAGTTTCCGCAGTTGCCTCTGGACCAAACAGGAAGCCACGTAAGATTGCTGATTGGTCAATTGAGAAATTTACCAATTCTTCTTCTTCAGTGTCATCATTGTGGCCATATGTTGCGCAAGAGGGGGCATAAAGTTAAGGTTGACTTGCTTAACATGGGAGTACTGTGTTTAAAGGATTTTGCTGTGTTAAATATGATCACCTTAACTCTCTCTTAACCAAAGTGTTTAACTGAATTTCAAAGGTGTTGTTGCTATGTGTTTTCACATTAAATCCAATCACCTTGTCTCTCTCATAACAAAGGTTTTTTTACACAGAATAAACAGGCTCGGAAAAGAGCAGTTTTTAGGCAGCTTATAACTTTGTCACTATTTGACGAATCTGCACAAAAACTTTGGAAAAGTAATATAGACCTTACCTGCGATTTTTTCTTTACAAGGGAGGGCAACATTCTTGGGGGTCAGTGTCAGAAAACATGCAGTTTTTGGGTGGCTTATATCTTTGGTGCTTTTCGAACATTCTGCACAAAACCTTGTGAAAACAACATAGAGCTGACTTTGAATATAGTTGAACATGTTGGTGTGGTTTTGTAAAGGGGGGGGGCAAAGTTGTATTCTTTGAAATGAAAGTAGACTTTAATTTGAACACATGTTTCCTTTCAGCTACAGCCTGAACTGCTGTACAGGTTTGCACCAAACCTCTGTGCATATTTTTGCAAATCTGGAGTTAATCCGTTCTGTCTTTTATTTTTTCAAAAGTTGCAAAATGTAGGTACACAAAAAATAGTTATATAATGTTTTTGCCTGAGGCATGGTAACTGACGATGGCCACAAGGGGACAGCGTCTAGTATTAAAGTGGGCACTGGGCCATATCTCCAGCAATGCATAATTTCTACTCAGAATTGGATAGAGGACCTACAATATGGCTGAGGCCCCTGTCCCAGGGCCTGTGGTCACTGGCCACGGCTGCAATCCATAACAGTGGCCCACGGTCTCATTATGGGGTATTGTGGTCAATGGGCGAGGCTACAGGGCATGGACAATATTTACTGTGGGTTCATTCATGGGGCAGACAACATGGTTGAATCTCATGGCTCACGGATCAGAATCACCTGACCAACTGCTGGTTCTTATGCAGCCTTATGCACTGTGGACCCAAAACAGCCAGCTGGTACACAAGTGGCAAGTCTTCCTGTCATGGGCAACACTAAGGATGTGGCAAGGAACTATGGCTGCTTCTTTATGCCCTCTTAGTAAGTACCCAATAAAATGTCTTAAATCATATTAACATAGCATGATTTTATGAGACATGCCTCACTACGCCAGTCATTCATGCCCATTCAGTCCTTAGGTCTACTGCCTGGTCACTACCTTATCAGACAAACTCCCCTTTAAATACTCCCTTCCAACGTATCACCTTCTATAATTTCCACTCAAGAAGATACTCTCCTCCCTCAGTTGACTAGCAAATGACTCCTGATTAATGCTACATTGGTTTTAAAACATGCATTTGAATTTCACTATTTCATTTCACTCTGAACTCTATTATTTTGTCTTTATTACTGACATCTGGATTATTAAATCATCAGGAACCAACTTGTCCAAGCTGTTTCACCACCTTCTCTGTCTTAAAATACCCAGCAAAAGATGTACAACTTACCTATAAAAATGATAGACAGATTGTGTCAAACTCGATCTCAGTTCCATTTCAGCAGAGTGGCTGCTCACAAAATGTTGCCTTTCTCCGGGATTTACTGCACCCCTGGATCTGATCCCAGTTTAGCTACAGCTCTTGCTGATCTAGTAGTTCAGGCCATTGTACTCCAAACTCCTTGTATCGTCTTGAGGTCTTCAAAGACAGAGGACAGGAGCATTAAACCCCTTCGACTGATACTGTTGTTCAACTATGGAATACTGCACATTTATTGAGGGCATTACTAGTCCTACCGTTCCAGCAAAACATACATTGAATCTTGTTACTAACCTTCCAACAATATATTTGCATACCTAGTCACTTAGTCTAATTATTGTCTCATAGTTTGTTTGTGTATTGCTCCCTCTGTATGATTTCTTCCTCTCTCCCCAGTTAGCACTTCCTCAATACATAAAATAATGTTGCTTCTATCTTTCCAAGTGCATCGTGTCCAACTCCTCTCCCACTTTTGGGACATGGATTAAAGAGTAGATCATAAGACACTTAAATCAGATGGCGCATTCGGTAACAAAGCATGGAAAATTCTACGTGAATGTAGCTTCTGGTTCACTCCCTATGTACTAATTACATAAAGCACAAGGCATCACTGGATTGCAATGGGCTCCTCCTTGGATGAATCTGCCAGAATGATCAGCATATGTAAAAAGGCTATTTCGGCAGTTAATACATACTATTATTCCTCAAACAATAACTCTTATAACAACACAAAATAGGACATTTTAAAAGAGCTTACTATGTCCTTTGCCTTGTTGTGTTCCATTACCCTATTAATATTCGTGTGACATTACTGCTTTTGACATAAGCGTGGTTTCTGCTGATTCAAAACATGCCCTCATTGTTCCACGTCCCAGGACACCCTGCTTTAATACTCCACCTAACAAATCTGGCCAAAATGATGATAAATCTAGCCACTGAATAGCTCAGAGGTTTCATGGAGAGATGCAAATACTTCTACCCCAACAGGTGGGTTTGCTCCCATTGAGAGGGATGGACTATCTTTTGCTAATGGTCCAGGATGGCCATCAACTTGATATGTTGGAACCTTCTGCACCATCTGCCTCTCCTGAAAGGCTTGATAGACAGAGACATTGGTATAACAGCTTTCTTGTGTCTGGAATCTTTACTAATGGATCGTGTTCAACTAGTTTTATTCACCCGTTCACTTCTACTCGTAACACGTTGATTAGTACAGTACATCAGGATACCTCACGCTATCCAACTATCTTCTATATTGTTGATGCTGTGACAGAGGGAAAAGGGCAGCCTAAAATGTAATTGCTGGTCAAAACCTGCATATCTGAAACAATTAGGACATGGTCATTAGCGTGGGCCTAGTTTGAGTACAGCGGAGAGCTGCACAGTGTGTGGGTAGCCAGCATTTTGTCTGCCATCTTTTAACAATAGCACAGTACTGTGAATTACGGTGTGTGTGTTGGTCTGTGTGTCCACTGGGATTAGAACTTGGTCAAGTGTTGTTGAAAAAGCCCAATTTTGATAGATTTGTGAAATTGAAGGTGTGTGGTGGCATTTGAAACCAATACCAGGATCGAGTTCTAAAGGGTGGATATGTGACAAGAGAAGATGCGTTTGTGGCTTCTCTCTTTGCAGGTGAGTTGTAATTCGAGCCGGTTGGTCGATTTGCTGTGCGAGGAGCCTGTGCCACCAGAAATGTAATGCCTATGCGCAATGCACAAGGTATGCTGGTGTGCTACTCATGAATGCTTTGCAGAGGATATATGCTGTCCTGACAGTATCCTAGAGAGGAAGTCAATGTAGTATGCATACAACAGGGGTGATTCGGTCAAATTTCCACTTACACATAATAAGATGTGCTGCAAATATCTGTCAATGTAAAATGTTAAAAATTATAGGTGAAAGGGTGGAGTCTTATTTATGTATTTATTTATTTTTAAATTTGTAGAGCACACAAAACTCACAGGCACCCAGGGAGGGAAGGGGAGCGGATAGGAAGGGGGCAGGGGAAGTAAATGGGGAGGGAATAAAGACAAAAGGTTCAGATCGTTACAGTACAGAAATCTGTTTTTGAGATTCTGAGAGTGGGAGGGAAGTAACACCATGCGCAAAGGTTCACAATCAATGGAACAAGCTAGTTTTCAATTGTTTTCTGAAAGCCCATTATCGAGGCTCGGAATGCAAGTAAGGGGATGGGTTGTTCTGCAAAGGCAGCCATGACTGGGAAGCTAGATCCTCTAGCTCTGCTGCGTCTGAAGGGGTATGGGTGGTTAGTCTGTGGTAGTAGATCAATCTTGTAGTTCTAGAGATCCTCTGAGAAAGGTAGGGCAGTGCAGTGTTAGAGAGACATTGGGGAGTTACAGAAATCATTCTAAAGTTGATCCTCTCTCTGACTGGCAACCGGTGTGCAGCTTTTCTGTGGGCTGAGACATGGGCACAGTTTAATATGCTAATAGTGTATTACAATACTCCAGCTGAGAGCCAATTACTTCTCTGGCAATGTTCAGGCGGTCTTACAAGGAGAGGAGATGCTTAGTTGCATTCAGGAGTTTGGTGCTTTGGGCTGTTGAGGAAGCAGTAGCGTTGACGTGGCAGGTCAGGCTGAGTTTGGAGTCCAGGTAGACGCCTAGTGTTTTGAGAGAGGTGGAGACTGGAATGGAGCAGGCATCTATGGTGAATGAGTGGAAGGCTTGATTGAGTTTTGTAAGAAGTAAGTGTGGGCACACTATCAGGATTTCTGTCTTTTAGTCATTCAGACAGAGTTGATGTGTGGCCATCCACGCTTGGATATTGTCATAGATTCTGTTGATGTAGCTGGATTCTTGATCATAAATCCCTGAGAGGAGAATGAGGATTTGTGTATCATCGGCATAGTTGGTGTATGATATGCCCAGAGTATCTAGATGATCGAAGAGGGGTTTTGTATAAATGTTGCATAATGTAGGGGGAGACACATGAGCACAGGGAACTTGAGTTGGGTGGGCAGCTCCACTTCCAGCATAGACATGGGCTGTTCTGTCTGCAAGGAATGAAGTAATCCATGCCTTGGGAGAAAAGTTAGCAGCTGTAGTGAGGTGGTGGCAGAGTGTCTGGTGGTTGATGAGATCAAAAGCTGGCTCAGGTCAAGAAGGAGGACGGCTAGGTTGCCAGTGTCAATGATATCTTGGTGGAATCTGCAAGAGACTGGGAGTGGCTAGAATCCAACATGTTTGTCTGGACAGCATGGTATCTGCCAGAGAGGTACAAAGTAAACCAATTCAGGACAGTGCCAGAGAATCCTTTCCTGTCCGTGAGGTAGAATAGGAAGCTGCAGTCGACAAGGATGCTGAATTCAGCCGAGACAGCATTGAGGAGGATGCTGGTCACATACCTAGACCCTGCCACTCGGTTGTTCTCCCAACCACCAGTTTTCACGCATTTTAGGCAGCGACTTAGGGACTCCAGGACAGCTTCAGGCAGACAGCATTGAAGAGGCTGTTGGTCACTTACCAATGCCCTGACACTCTGCTCCTCCCATCACCTGTTTTTGTGGCTTCCATTCAGCTACTTAAGGACTCCAGGCCATCACCAGGCAGACTACATTGAGGAGGCTACTCGCCAAGTGACCAGGACCTGCCACCCCTTTGCTTTCCCCACCACTAGTTTTCATGACTTCCAGGCATATTCTTTTCATTTGCAGTTGGCGAGCAGGTACAACTGGCTCTTGGTCACGTGACCAAAGCTCCATCCACCTGCTTAGCCCTGCTGCTTCCTTTCATAACTCTTAGATCAACTGTATCTCTCACCAGGGCATCCAAAGTGAAGGACACATGAAGAAAAGGGCAATTCATGTTCGGACTGTGAAAAAGCCAGGACCAGAATCCCTGCTCCTCTAACATCCGGTAAGCTACTCGAATATGTGTTTCACCCTTCTGTCCCAACAACCAATCCCTACCATCACCAAACTGGACATCACCACCATTGGCTTTTTCGAAAACATTTCCTTCCACTTTGTGTTCTGCTCAAAAGAAACAGTCACTTTTCATCTAATCAAGGTTGTTGTACAGGATGCTTTTGGCAATCTTTGATGTGTGAGAGACTGCTGAGTAAGCATTGATCAGCATGAGTGGGTGTGTGTTTTTGGTCCCTGGTTGTTGACTGGGGCAACACAGATATTTATGAGGTTTGCTAGCATAGCTTACAGTAGCTGCCTGGGGCACTTGGATATTTGAACCATAATGAGGGTGCGGATAGGCTGTGGAAGGAGGAGGTCTATAATGATGTCTTTTGGCAAGTAGTAGGAATAACGACTACTTTGTAGTTGAGAGGCAGAATAACAAGTATGGACCTTGGCCCTATTAATGATAATGATAATGATGTGTTATTTATATAGCACCTTAAGCCAGAACAGGCACAAACAGATATTGGGCCTCATTACGACCCAGGCGCTAAGTGGTTAACGGTGCCGTAAAAGGCTGCAGCTCTGTTAACCACTTAGCGCCATACTACGAGGTCCCTTTGCGGGACCCGACCTGAAGGGCTGGTCTGGACCAGCTGTTAAAGTAGGGACCCGCAAAGGGACCTCGCAGGCAATTACGGTACCGCAATTTGCGGTACCGTAATTGCCGCCTTCCCCATTCCCATTGAGCCCTATGGGACAAAAATGGGAATGGGGAAGAGCCATGGTGAAATGGGGAAATACCGCCCCGCCAACCTTGGAATGGGGCGGTATTTCCCCATTTCACCATGGCGGACTCGTTACATCACCGGCACCAACCATGGTGCTAATAGTGCCATGGTTTAGTGCCGGTGTTGTAATGATGGCCATTGTCTTCATCTGTCCTTTGCAGAGGATGCCGGCGAGGAGGATACCTAAGAAGGGCTGGTAAAATAAGTGGTAACAATAACAGCGGTGGGTGGAGCAACTGGATGGAAGGGCCTGGTGGCTGGCTCAGCAGCATCTTTAATGCTGTGGTTCATAATAAACCTACCATTTTCATATTAATGTAAGTCGCATTAGACATTTATCTTACGCCAATAGAAAATGTAGTTAAATAGATTTTGAACTATCCAGCAGACAAATCAGGCGGTACATGCTATGACTGCTCTAATCCCCATTTCATATAGGTGTCCATATACGCCCTCCGTGATGTCAAAATGAACCCAGTAAGTACTGCACCATGGCAGAGGTGGCACAGAATATGACTCCACTATTTACACTGAACATTCAGATCCATATTATGCAAACATTCTACTTCTTTATATTTATAAATGCATGTAGTTCTTGATGACAGCAATATACATAGTGCAAACCCATCATTCAGTGATGGGTTTATCTATTTTCTTTTTAGACATAAATGACCACAAGGTACTGCTACAAGGACAGATCTCTAATTAAGTGAAAACTGAATATCTGACTACCAAACTAGGAACTAGGTATAATATACAGGTCTGATTGTGTCACATCAGGGATATAGAGAATTGCAAAGTCTGTTTTCATATTTTATATTAGATTGAGCAGAAATCACGAAGGACAAGCAAAGGGGAAAGGGAAACCGCTATCAGAAGGCATATCCCTTTGACAAATATATATATATATATATTTTTTAAGTACTTGTGATCTTTAAGATGTGCATGTGAGAACATAGCTGCTTCCAAGTGACAGTGGAGTTAGTGAACTAATAGTTTCCATAAAGAACATTAGCACCCTGGGAGGCAACCTGAGCCAATGAAAATGCACGGAACGCAGGCTATATTGACAACGGTAAGCCTGCATTCTGAGTACTTTCATTAGTTTCAGGCGCTTCCATTCCCTGCTCCCTGCTCCCCCTACCCATTAGTACCCATTTAGATCATTGCACGGGTGCTAATGGTTTGCTCTTCTTTCAAAATAATGAAAGAAAAACGTGCCTTTTCCTCGCCACCCTACACTGCGCTGCCTTTAGCCAGGCAGTCCCCTCCTGGTTTGAAGGCAGCAAGTAAAATGAATGTTATCTTTAATTATTAAAAAAAATAAATGAAAACCATGCTAATGGCTATATGACCCTCAGTGGCTGGGCCCAACCTGTGTGTACTCGTTAAGGGACCCTCGCTTTGCTCGGGGCTTAACTTGTGCGGTGGGCCGTTACACACAGGGTGGGCCCGCCACATCAGAGCATATTGCATCACTGTTACCCTGGGGCGTTGTCCAAGGTCAACCGGCATAGTCTTTACTTAACACAGTGGTGCATATACCTAGGCCCCTCATTGCACAAACTCTCAGTAGTGAGCAAAGACAGTGATTTGTGTGGTGCTGGATGCACGTAACATGAGCTTTGTGAAGGAAGGGAGGCTGCAGTCCGAATTAATATGATATACATCAAATAGCTTTCCGTGGAACTGTCAGGCACGGTGCCAACTTTGAATGGCAATTAAGTCTAAAGGTCTGCTTCTCGCATATATATTTGGTGGGTACAGTTCAACAGAAGGTGTACACTCCACTCCCTATATACAGACTGTCAATTTGAATGGGGATGTGTCTGACTATGCTTTAAATGTAGACCCAGCTGTCCTTGTGTTTGGCTGCTTTTTATCCAACTTTGAACCCCACTTGCTTTCTGATGGCTGATGCCAGGTTCCCTGCTCTCAGCTATGGCCAAGTGTCTGCAATAACAGTTACATCACTCTGAAACACATTGCAGTGCCCACCATCCTCCTAAAGTAACATTCTCTACCACTGAAGGATTTTCCCTCATCCAAAGATTAATGTATTGCTCAGTATCTACTACTGGCTTCCTAATACACATATAGGGCCTCATTAGGACCCTGGCGGTAGCCGTGCCCTTATTAAGGGCACGACTGCCGCCGGTATTGAAATTTTACTGGGTCCATGGAATGGGCAATTGGCGGGTCATGCAGACCTTGACGGATCCGGTAATTACCCATTCCATGGACCCAGTAAAAATGATTCCCCATTCCCATTTGAGCCCCATAGGGCTCAATGGGAATGGGGAAGGAGCTAACAACGGGCCTATTAATAACGAGCCCATTGTTAGCTCCCTGGTACCCTCGCAGGACCCGCAATGGACGTCTGGTCTGACCAGACGTCCAGAGCGGGTCCCACGAGGGACCTCGTCATAGGATGGAATGGGATTAATGGCACCGGCACCATTACTGGCGCCGTTAAACCCATTTTGCACGCCTCGTAATGAGGCCCATAGTGTCCTGAATGATTTTACTGATATGAACTAAGCTTTCCATTAGGAGTCCTCATAAAGCTATCCATTCCAGTATTGCAACTGTATCAATGCATAGTCAACAAAGGAGATGGCACACACTGAGTTATTTTGGACTGCCATTATTGAGAATGAGAGCAACACATAATTTGCCTATGATTTTACTTGTCCCCCAGAGGGTCAAAAACCTCCTTCTTAATCTCTTACATAGGAGTGAATAATTGGGAAACACTCTAATCAAGGCAATTCAACAGTCCACCATAAATTAGACACACACAGTTATATACTTATATTTGAAGTTCTACTTATTAGATTGGAAGGCCCTAATCTTATGGTGTCCACACACAACAATGTCACTCCACCACTCTGGTACAAAAAACAGTATGGTTTGCAATAAACACATGATTTCATATCCAATATATAATTTGAAATGTGTCGGTGATCACCACTCACAATGCAAGAGATTTACACAGGATATACTTTTGGCCTTCCAAGCTGACCACAATATGTATATGATTAATACAGTCTCTAGTTGTCTTATAAACTAACAGAATGATCACTATAACTGCATTAACATTATTTAAAGCAAAATGATGCACCACTTTGAATCCACAAGTTGATCATTGTTCAGACTCATACCTTCTATTTGGCAACATAGAATGATCAATGGGATAAGCAACATGTTTTATGATTTTCAAACTCCAAATAATGTTTGGGAGATTGGTAATTGCCTATGAAATATCAAAAGAATGTAGACTCAGAGCCTAATTCACAGGAGCATTTTGTAATGGCAAAACCCCATTGGAAAACGATCTGTGAATCAGGCCTTTAATATCACACATTATTCGGTAGGGGTGTTAACCAAAGGTTCACACCTTTATTTCTTGTATCCTTCAGTATATAAAACAGTTCAAACACAAAGTGTCACATGGCAACTATTTATTTCTGTTGTCTAGGTCTACTATGCTTCTGTAGATGCTTCAAAATGTTGTTTGGCCTGGTTATTAAATGCAATTTGTCTGTAATTCCTCGCTTTGCATGTCATTTGACAATAATGTGGATTTTGATAATTGTATAACCTGAGATGAGATGAATTTAAATTAAAATTATGTATTTAAAGTGTGCTGCTTGGTCTGAACAAGCCAATATCTTTGGTTTACCTATGCAACTGTCAAAACAGGAGTTTTGGTAGGTTTTTAGAATGTTTTTATATGTCATGTTTTAAAATATTTGTAAACAGCTTAATTTGGAATCAAATGCACTTTTTTCCATTCAAGGACAAAACCATTTAACATTACTAGCCTCTATTCCCCCTAGTTTCTGAAGACACATACCACAAGGCTTCTAGTAGGAGGTTGTTTGAGATATGATCTCCTCTATTCCTTTGATGAATGTTTTAGTGGTTTAGCAATTGTCACCATTTTATTTTACAAGGACCTCCTTATAATGGATTATTCTGGCAAAACAGGCCCTGCCTTTCAGATCACTTTATACAATGGATACTGGTTCAAAAAAGGCACTGGATGAACAGGAGATGTATACTGTCAGATAGAATGTCCAGTTTATTACCAACCTAGCAAACCAAATCATCCTGGCTACATTTCGTGGTATTTTTAATGAATTAACTGCCAGAGAAACAAACTATTTTGTGCTCACACAGGGACATATACACTTAGGTACCAGTTTCCCAAGGCTTAATAATTATTGTCCCTACCAGGTGGCACAACTAGTACAATTATTGTTATTTTAATGAAGTGGTAAAAAAGAACACATTCTTTAGTGTAAAAATCCTGCAATATGGAATCTGCTTATTTTTGGAAAAAAACTGTTCAAACACAGTATACATATTAACAGAAGCAACTAAATTGAACATTAACTTTGCACATTTTAATTATTAAGTGTGATTTACTAATTCTGATATAACATGGATGCAGCTTATTTAGTTTGATTAATGTTTTCGTTAATTTCATATATGCAGCAGTGGTGTGAATTGTTTTATTGTTTTAGCTGGATGTTTCCAATTTTACAATATTTAATACATACACAAATAAAATATTTACATTTTTTTAAAGTCATTCAAATAAAAATTATTTAAAAATACATTTACGCTAAATTAAACACCACCATATATAAAACATTATTCATAAATATGATCTTATAATCACATTTCCATACAGCAATAAGATACACCATATCATTTGGATAAGAAAAAGGAAAAAGAAAAAAATAACATCATCAATGCATAATAAACATTCATATTCAGCTGGATCAAGACATTTCTAATTTCTGTAAGAGGATTCAATTCAACACTACAGCTAAGTCAATGCCTAGTCTGGGATACTGAATGGAAACCCTTATTGATATATCTTTATGTCCAGTTCATGCGTTCTGGATGACTACCCCTATATAACACCCCTCTCTTGGTATCCCCCTGACCCCACTGAGCCAAGAAGTAGTTCTGTTTTGCAAGTTAAAAGGTTTATTTGAGAATTTAAACAATATAGATATATATCACACTTTATAATAAATTAATAATTGGATATCACACCTAATCTGAGCAGTAATCAAAAATGGATAGTCTGGCACTAGCACACTTGTGAATAGGAACAGAAGAATAAGGTGGTAGAGAATGCTTTATATAAGTTCAGATGGATGCAATGTTGAATGAAAAATGCAATACCGAAAATACTCAATATGATTTCAACAAAACAATGTAATCACTTTTCTCTGGCAATCCACCCCCCCTTTTATGCAATGCAAGGAAATGGAAGGAAAGCACACAGTTCTCAGAAATGCAATCAAATGTAATTCAGTTCACCCCAGCAAGCTTAGACTACAGAAGTTTGAAACACAGGCCCAAAATGCTTTTATATGTGCTGGCAATGAAGTGAAAAATATGCTAAAATGCTTTTAATTCCCTCTAGAGGTTCAGGGTGAGTGGTATCTAGTTAATATTAGTCCAGGCTCACTCTAGCAATGATTCAGGGATGGTGCTTAAGAGGCAAACGAATTTTTAGCAAGGAAAGCAAGAAAACTTCTGTTTTCACACGTGGGGAAATTTGCAAATCGCGGTAAATTCGCGAGTGCGTTTTTCGCGATTGCGGCAAAACTATAGGGGGTATGCGATTCTAGGTTCCTAGAAAAGCCACGATTCCCAGCTTTCAAAGGAAAGTTACTGCAAGTCTCTAGGACACGGTCACGGAGATATGAGCGATTAAATAAAGGTAGTTTTTCGGATTTGGAATGTTAAAATTCAAAGTGACAAGTGACAGTTTTGCAAAATGACAAGGTACAACTTCTAGGAGACAGTTCTGGTTAGATTAAAATAGATTGAATTATATTATTTTAACTAAGAGATTGGTTCTACACAGTTCGGCTAAGTACTCACAATATATTTTTGAAATAAATGGGCCTCGCCACGGATCTGGTCAGGTTTTAGACTGGACTCTGGTCTGGTCTCGGCACTTCACAGTGATCTGGGTCAGCTCTCTGGTTCTGCTAACAGTGGTCTGGGTCAGCTCTGCTCTGCCTCTGGTTCTGGATATTGATAGATTTGAAGTCTGGATCTCTGGATGTGGATAGATTGAAGTCTCTATGTTGGCTCTCTGAAAGTTGAGGGAGGTAAAGTATGGATTTTCCCGGCAGAGCGTCCCGCAGCAAATGGATTTGAAGGTCCCTATCTGTCCTGACTGTCTGCTTTTATGTATTTTGAAAATGGGTTTGAGTGCAGCATCACTAGGCTCTACCCCTCTCCACTTGTCATTTGCCACTTCATCCTCTTCCCCTTGATTGGGGGAATGAAATGAAGTGTCATCATGATGAGGTCTGTTTATGATACAGAGAACCCACCCCTGTCAAATTACACACAATCTATATTTTGACCCAAAAGACATATTTGCACAGGTATACATTTGTTTAAAATTACATGCACCCATCACATATCACAGGATGTATACCCTGTCCAAATCTGCTCTTCCTGGGAGCTTGCATTCAGAAATGGCGACATTTGCACTTTTTAACTGGTTTCGCAATATCGGACATTACCCCAAATTTACACACATGTGCGCAAGGAGTATGGACATTAATTGATGAAGTGTCAGATTTTTAACATGCATACATTTTAAGTAATACCCTCTTAACTGCTAGCTTGCCCCCAGATCATGCCACCGGTTCTAAAAACCTCTTAAAATATGGGCAGAAAAATCACGAGAATTATGGTATCATTTAAATAATTTTCACAAGTCCGCTCTATGAATGATCCATCTTTTTAGAGTTATGTTCTGGTCCCAAAGGGGTGTGGTTTCCCCCCAGCACAAGGTTGAATTTCTGGTTTTTCCAGTTCTGCCAAGCCAGTTTGCTCTCACAGGCAGTGCTCCTCCCCTTTCCTTCCAGGAGGCAGCTACTTTTACGGCCCCCGTAATAAAACATTTGCCTGAGTCAGGACAGGGCTTTGTTCAATTTCCTGCAGAGCCCAGGTAATTCAATCAGAGAAGTGTCATATCCCTTTTGGTGGGAGCAGCAAAAGGGCAGCTAGGCCTGGGAACACAGCTGTTGTGCAAGTCTCAACTCCTGTCGGGGGTAGCTGGTGAGCAGAATTCAGTTCCTTAAGCCAGGCCCCAGCTAATGTCACTTTTAGTTACCCAGTTTTCTGCATTCAAATAAACTAATCATTTTTTACATATGCAGCTAAAATGCTGATTCTAAGTTTAAAACTATGACATTTAAACAATTGCAACCTATGTGACACTCAAAAGTAGGTCACTCATTTCTTTTAAACATTTAGGGCCTCATTACACGGATGGCGGTAATGGTTAACGATCACCGTTAATGGTAACGGTGACCGTTAACCATTACCGCCTTACTACGAGGTCCCTTAGCGGGTTGGTGCTTTAACGCCTGCTTTTTGCAGGCGTTAAAAACCAACCCGCTAAGGGACCTTGGTGCTAATTACGGCATCGCAAAATTGCGGTGCCGTAATTAGCACCTTCCCCATTCCCATTATGCCCTATGGGGCAAAAATGGGAATGGGGAAGGTCAGTGGTGGAAGGGGGAATTACCGCCCTGCCAACCTTGGAATGGGGCGGTAATTCCCCCTTCCACCAAGGCGGTGCCGGTATTTTGCCGGCATGGACCAAGGTGCTAATAGCACATTGGTCCATGTGCTAATACCGCCATCCGTGTAATGAGGCCCTTAGATTTTTAGTGTCTTTCAGTCCAAATTTACTTAAACTGCTGAAATCCACAGCTCAGCCAGTCTTGTTATAAACCTTCAAGTCACTTCAGAATATAACTTTACATTGTATCCACCTCTCAGTAAGTCGTTCTTTGGCCTGCTTTGGGTTCATTTATTCAGTTTTACACAAAGTCTGGTGGTTTTAAAACACCGGCTTTCTGATAGTGGTGAGTACTGGTAATGCAACCATTTTGGGATTTAAGAAAATGAATTCCCCACAATTCTAGGTTGCTTTTGGCAATCAGCATTGCCATTCCCAATGGTTTCAGGCTACTGTGTGGGTAGTCCAATGGTGGTTTTAGGCAGTGCCCTTCTGTGCCCATAACATCGGCAAAAATGAGTGGCAGCCTATTCTTCATGCATTTCCCTGTGCATTTTCTGGGAAGCTCTGGCCATCATGATGTTTTCCATGTCAGTACTGCACAGTTTTGAGGTAGGGCTTGGATGCATGGATAAAAACATCCCACAAGCCCCCCTCTTGCGATGGCCATTCTGTTTCACTGATGGGACTCGCAAGACCTGGGATGTTTCCTCATCTTCTTCCAATAGATGGCACAGTTCAGCATCTTTTCCTCCATCCGGTCGGATCGATCGGTTCTCCTCGCCGGTCCTGATGGGAATATTGGGCGGTACCCCGGGTCCCTTGCGTCTCTGCTCCCGGTCTCCGTATCGTCCTACTTGGCCCGTCTCCAGGTTTTCTTTCTCCTAGGACGACAAAGCAAGAGCGGCAATACCTATTCATGGACATTTCTCCCCCACCATTGATATAGTGGGGTGGCATATACATTTATAGTCAAAACATATGAACATGCACATTTCTTTTTGCATTCAAAACCCAAAACACCCACATTGAGAAACTCAGAATTTGATAGGCGATATGTAGGATATTTTAAGTTAGAACTGAATTAATCTGAGACAGTACCCTCTAGGATTCCAGAGGATTCCTCCAGTTGTTGCAGAGTGTGCCTGGGATGGCAACACTACAACTGGTTAATGTGGACCCACTTGTCTTCCCCCTCTGCCAAACCGCCTTTGGGGATGCGGATCTTGTAGGCCACAGGGGAGATTTTGTCTATAATCTCAAAGGGTCCCTTCCATGTAGGCAAACATTTTCGCTGTTTGGCCTGGTTCCTTTGGAAATTGTATAGATAGACCCGGTCCCCCACCTGATATTCCTTCCTGGAAGTCTTCAGGTCATAGTGGGTCTTCATGCTATCAGCTGATCTTTCTAGATTCCGCTGAGCATAAGCAAAAGCATGTTGAAGGTGTTTCCTTAAATTCTCCACATACTCATGAGTTGTGGAGGCATTTATCAGTGTCTGCTCTTGGGTCCTGTAGAGCAAATGCTGAGGAAGCACCATCTTGCGTCCAGTCATCAACTCGAATGGTGACATTTTGGTTGCAGATGAAGGGGTAGATCTGATGGCCATTAGGACCAGAGGTAATCGGATATCCCAACTTGGCCCAGAATCTGCCACAAACTTCTTTAATATGCTCACAATGGTTCGGTTATATCTCTCTACTGCCCCAGAAGAAGCTGGCCGGTAAGCAATATGCAACTTCCTTTTGACCCCTAGTATCTCCCACATCTTTGTCATTACTTCACTGGTGAAGTGGCTACCCCTGTCTGACTCAATCCTTTGAGGTAGACCGAAACGGGAAAAGATATGGTTAATCATCATGGCAGCTGCAGTTTCTGCCTTGCAATTTGGGGCTGGGAGACATTCCACCCACTTGGTAAACAAGCATGTCACAGTCAACATGTACTTATTCCCCCTAGCAGAGCGAATCACGGGGCCTACAAAGTCGATTTGTAAATATGACCATGGCAGTGTCATCCCCTCTTTTGGAGAGGCGCACAGTGCGTGAGGGATGATGGCTGAAATTGTGCACACACAAGACACCCCTTCAAGTATTGGTCGAGGTCCTGCCCCATGTGTGGCCAGTATGCAACCTCTCTTAAGATTTCCAATGTTGTGTGAAACCCCCTATGACCGGCGGTGGCCGCATCATGGGCGTGACTTAACATCAGGCTTCGGAATGAGGTAGGAACCACCCACTGATCGTGGCCCGCTTTGGATTTCCTTACCAACAAACCATCTTGGATTCGGAACATTTTTGGACATTTCATCAACACTCTTAGGTCCTCTTTCCCAATGTAATCGGTATCCGTCAGGGGAAAGTTCTCAGGGTCCTCAATGTGCTGGTAAAATTTACCAATTATTGGATCCCCCTTCTGAGCGTTAATCAAATCAGCATCAGGGGTCTCCTTACTCCATTGTGCAATTGAAAGGTCGTTGTGAGCATTTGTCTGGGACCTAGTGATAGCAGTGACCTGGATTTCCCCCAACAGGGACTCAATCTCAATTAGATCCCCTTGGATGGCCCCGGTTTTGGCCAGCTGATCAGCTAAGTCGTTTCCAGTTTTGTCTGGTCACTCTACTTTGGAATGACCCTTGATCTTTTTCCAATAGATGGTCATCTCATTCGAGGTGACCAGATCATCAATGTTTTGGATCAACTTCCCATGTTTCAAGGGTTTGTTGTTAGCACATAACATGCCTCTGGTTTTCCAATTAACCAGGTGCTCCACGAACCCGTTCCGTACATAATCCGAATCTGTGATTATGACCAGTTCGTGGAGTTGATGCTGGACAGCAGTGAGGATGGCCTGATGCACAGCCATCAATTCTGCCACCTGACTACTTCGGGGACCAATTTTGTATCCAGCGGAGGGTTCTGGGGACTCATTCACCCATGCATTCCCTACGCCGGCCACCAGTTCTTTCTCCCCGTCGTTGTCAACATGGTAAGAGCATCCATCCACATAGACAGTGGGCATTCCCTCACACTTGTCCTCTTCAAAGACTTTGTGTGGGGAATTAAGGTATGCCTCCGTGTTGTCCTTGATTTTTAGACTTTCGTCCTCGAGACAGTTTTCTCTGGCACAATCATGCAAGTCAGCCAGACCTTGCGCGAGGGGACTCTTCTTGTTTTGGCCATATCTGACCTCCACAGGAAAGCCTTGCATTGACAGAATCCACGAAGTAATTCGGGAATTACTCACATTTCCGGCCCGGATTCTGTCACTTTGGAGATATTGCAGAGGCTGGTGTGGAGTCTCCACTATGATGTGTTCCCCCTGGATAAACGGGCGGTAATTCTTCAATGCCCACACCGTTGCCAGGAGTGCCTTCTCACAATCGTTGAATTTTTCCTCCACAGAGGATAAAGTTTTGCTCGCATAGGAGATTATGCTTTTGGTATAATACTGCCGTCAAGCACGTATTAGAGAACCCCGTCTCCAGGAAGAACTCCTTGTTTCTGACAGGGTAAGCTAGGCAGGGCGCTTGTGAGAGGCTTCTTTTGAGTTGTCTTACTGCCTCGGCTTGTTCTGGACCCCATTCCCACTTGACCCCCCCCTTCAGGAGATGAATCAGGGGTCTGGTGATCTCTGCGTAGCCCTCAATGAACTTTCTGCTGTAATTAGTCAGTCCAAGGAGGCTCCTTAGTTCCCGCAGAGTTGTGGGGTCTTTCAATTTCTGAAGTGCTTCCACTTTCTTTTCCTGGGGACAGAGACCCTGAGGAGTAATCTCATGCCCCAAGAAATTAACACGGGTTCTACACCACTGTGCTTTCTGAAAGGAAAGTTTTGCTCCGGCGGCCCTCAACTGGGTCAGAACATAACGGATCTCCGCTATGTGTTCCTCAACAGTTGAGCTTTTGATGAGGACATCGTCTACATAAGCCAGGTTACCCCTCGCACCCAGGTCGGGCATGGCCTTATGTAGGAAAATGTTGAATTCATTGCCGGAGTTGAGGTATCCGAAGGGAGTCCGGGTCCATGTGTACTGCTGGCCCCCAAAGGTAAAAGCCAGCTTGTATTGGTCCTCCCTACTGACAGACACGGTCTAGTATCCATTGGTCAGGTCTATTGCTGTGAATACCTGTGACCCCTGGATCTGGGCCAGCCCTTGGTCAATGTAGGGCAGAGGCCATCGGGAAGTATGGACCCGTTTGTTGAGCTCCCTAAGGTCAGCGCAGAGTCTCCACTGGCCGTTTGGCTTCAATATTCCCAGCACCGGATTATTGAAGGTGCTGTGGACGGGACGGATTATTCCCCGGGACTCAAGGTTCTTAATTATTTCAGTAAGGGACTCCATTGATGCGAGAGGCAAGCGATATTGCTTCACAAACACAGGAGTCATGCCAGGGTCCGTGGGGATTGTTGTTGTGTGGATGTCGGTGCGGCCACAGTCATATGAGTCTACCGCAAAGAGATCTTGGAAATCCAAGAAAACTTGTTTCAACTTTTGCTTTTGTTCCAGAGTCACACAGGCATCAGCTAGGTTGACTCTCTCTTCCACCATCTGCCTGAAGCCTGGAAAGACTTCTGGTTTGGCTATTTCAGCGGCCTCCTCCAGCTGGGTGGAGAAGTCCCTGGTCAGAGTGCTGATTTGGACTGGAGGCTTCAGGTGGGAAAGGCAGCCCTCATGGACCTGGAAAATCACCTCATCCCTCCTGAAGTCACAAGTCACATCTTCCTTACCATAAGGGCAAGAAGTGTACACCAGGAAGTTCCCCCCATGCCGGGTAAAAATCCTGTCTGGTGTCGTATTGTCATCACTGTCACTGTCAAAGCAGTCCTTGGGGATTGGCCCTAACAGTTCATTACCTAAATCTATGGAAAAATGTCGGTCATCAACCGCCATTCCAATAATGGTGCCTGCGGCTAGAGTAATACTCTTTAAGTCACTGTTATCCACCTCTATTGGAATGGTGCCATGTTCTATGTTGACTAATGGATTTGGGTTTACCCCCAACCCTTGCTGTTGGAGAGAAGTGTTTAGATGTATGTAAGCATCAGGGTTTTGCAGATATTGTCCTCTTTTAACTTTCACTTCCAGGGAGAATTGTCGGGTCCTTTCTGGGATGGTGACTTCCTCTTTAATCTGAATTTCAACTGCATAAGGTAGCAATTGAGCTGACCTAAATGCTTTTTCTGGATCATCAAAGCCCATGGGATTATCCGCTAATCGGGACCAAGCTTTGAAGTTTATTAGGTCCAAATTAATGGCAAAGCGATTGAGAATGTCACTGCCTAAGTAAAAGGAGGCAGTGACGTCTCGCACGACCCAACAATTATGGACTATGCTCTTGTTGCCAATGGAGATTTTGAGCATACACCTGCTTGGCAGAAGATGTTTGGAATGAGGTGCTTCCAGTCCATTTCCCATTTGTCTATCAGTTTGAAGGTGGGAATGGCTGGATCTTTTGGGAGTTGGCGAAACATGGCTTCGCTGATGAAGCTCTTACCATTGTTCACGCACACTCGAGCGAGAACATAGTCCTTCCCATCATTTAACTGAACAGGGATGAACAACTGCTCTTCAATTTGCTGAATATCAGCCAGGCTCTGAGCTGATTTCACATCTTTCTGGACTATAGGAGTGGGAGTTTCTGATTGTGGATTAGTAAAGAATTTCAGGGTGTTTCCTTCCAGTGTGGAATACCACCTTAAACTGGAAGGAAGGTTGATTTTCAGAAATAGAGAGGACCCTCCATCACCAGTCTGTTGTCCTACTGCTATTACTGTCACGTCTGGAATTTGGCTATTCTGGAAGTGATATTCTACTTGGTTAGATTTTTGTTCAACCATGTGGCAGGTGCCGTTTAAACTAACATGGTTGACACTCTGTTTTAATTTTATTGGTCGGCTAGTCTGGGTCCAGAGGACCTTGTTTACGCAATCTATTAAGGGTGACAACCTCCTCAGGAGGTCATTCCCCAGTAAACAAGGGGTGCCCTCTGGAGTCACTACTATGACCGGGTGTTTCACCTTGTGTCGCCCGATCTTAATGTCCAAGTCTGCAGTCCCCTCAACGGGAATTTCCTTCCCGTCAAAGTTCTGCAGTTGTCCAGGAAGAGAGGTGAGAGGAATTTGGTAATTCTCTCCCCTTCCTGCATTCAGTTCGTCAAAGGCCCTTCTGGACAGAAGGGTAGCTTGATATCCAGTGTCCACCAGTAGCAAAATTGTACCCTGCCCTTGTACTTGTACCGGGGCATAGTATCTTCCCTCCTTCTCCTCAAGGGGGCACAGATAATGCACATTTTTGGACAACTGGTGGGCTAACTTTCTGGTTTTGGACATCGCTAGCGAAGAGATTTGGGCAGAATTCTGTGGAGAGCCTTGGAAATCTGAAAGAAAAAGCAACTGGAGATCAGAGCCATTGTGGGTTCCCCTGGCTCCGGTTCTGTGCCGCCCCCCCCTTTTTGGAGGCAGTCACCAGGATGGGTTTGAACCAGGGGATTTTCTTGCTGTTGGTTCTGTGATGAGATGGTGGGCGGCGGTAGCTCAGTCTCCCCATCTCCCCAGTCTGGATTTGCATCCCTAGGGACCCATTTTTATTTGGGAGGAGTTCCCCCCTCTCTGAAGGAGAAGATCCTTTTCCCAGGATCCTCTGAGGATCCCTCTCCCTCAAATTGGAAGATCTGTACCTCCTCCTCAAACTGAGTCTGTTTGGGTCTTTTGTTTCTTCTACCCCCCCTCTGCTCCTTAGGAGGCAGACTTTCAGGGGCAAGAGATTTTGTTTCCGGTTCCTGGGTTTCCAGGGGCTGTTTACAAGTGAGGAAGGAAGCTTCCTCCAAGGCTTTACACCCCCCTTCCCCTTTCCCCTTGCGCCTCCTCCCTGGGAACCGGTGAATTATCGGGGTGCATTGTTCTGGAGCACCAGGTCCAGAGTTGGGTGCGTTCTGCGCCGGCATGCCGATCTGAGGGTTCTGCTGAGCCCTCAGTATGTGACCCAGATCCCGCGCATGTTTTGAACCTGGCGCTCTAACTGGGAAACCCGCTCAGGCTGATACGGGGCCCTGTTTTCTCCCCTTGGCTGATCCCGGGAAGGGTAGCTATCCCTTCTTTGGTAGTACCCCTGGTTGGGAAGATTTGGATACCCCTCCACCCTTGGCCTCCCCTCTCCCAGATTCGGTTGTCTGGGCTCAGGGAATTGGGGAAAGAAGGGTGGAGGATTTTGGGGTTGGAAGTTGGGTGGATACCTGGGGAAAAAGTTCTGCCCAGGATTTGGAGAATTTCTGCCCTCCTGTGGGAAGTTGGGAGGGAAGTTCCCTGGGTTAGGTGCTTGGCTGGATCCCCCCCCTTGGGCTGGAGGAGTCCACACATAACCCAGGATGGGTCGATTTCCCTTGTAACAGGGGCTTACATAATCAGGCGAGCGAGGGACCCCATTTGTGGGGCTGCCTCCCTGGCTCCCTGTCTGTGACTGGGCCGAGGACCTTCTGGGCCTAGCATTATTAGGTGCAGGTAGGTTTTTAGGCCCCCCCATCTCCAACTCTAAAACGGGGGTGACCTTTACCTCTGCCACCTTGGCAGCAGCAGGGGTGTTGTTGGCTTTGGGGTTTTTGGGCGCATTATTTTTATTTTCTATTGGCTTCTGCACCTCATAGATCCGGGTCGCCTGTTCAATGACCCAGTCTAAAGATCTTTTCTCGTGAAAATCCCTCACAAGCTGGGTCATTATGTATTTGGGCAAGGCATGGAAAAACGTATTAATAAATTCTCTGCTATCCGTGCGCACCCTTCTTGTGGTCTGTGCAAAAGCACGCTTTAACTCCTGCACAAATTCTTGTGGGGCCTGATCCTCCCCACATTGTAAATTGTAGTCTGCCTTGCGAGCCTCTTGAGGATTTCTATGAATAGAAAAATGTTTCAAGATGGCCGCCTTATAGGTGGACCATCTTAAATGATTTTGGTCCTCCAGCCCCGCAAAGAAACTGGAGTATTTCGGGGAGAAGGTCCACTTTACATATTGAATACAGCTTTGGCTGTCCTTCAAATGGAAAGTCTCCATCATTTGCTCAAACAACTCTAAGTGCTCCCAAACAGAATACTTGGCGTTCTTATGATAAGGCGTGATGACGCTCCTGATTGCCTTAATCTGCTTTAAGGGGTCCTTAAGCAAGGCCCTTTTTGTCTTATTGGCCCTTTTGGTCCAGGTAACCCTGGTCCATTCATCTTCTGACTCAGAGGCACTGCTCCCAGAGGTTCCCGTCTGTTCTTCCAGGTTTTCCCGGATTCTGCGAGCCTGGGAATGGCTGGCAGAATGTGGGGACCTGGTCTCCTGTGTCCTGTACCGCTCAGCGGAGTCTTCAGATCCCTCCTTGCTGCCAGGATTTGATGGGTACCCCCCCCACTGACCTAACTGGGCAGAGGTTTTCAGGATGCCCTTAATGGGCCTACTCTCCTGGGGTTCCGCATCAAATTGCACTGTGCTTGGGTGCCCATACCCGGATGCCCGCCCCTCCATTCCTGGGTGGTACTGGCCTATGAGCCCCATGCTTCTGGCTGGATAGTAATCTGCCATCCCTGTGGCCCTGTGCTCATGTGCGCCAGGGGACATGGGGGTGGCAGAGTCCAGGGACTGAGAGAAATAAAAGCCTCTGGTACTAGGGCTCCTGGGGTTATGCTCAGGAGTTTCTCTTTCCCAGCGAACCTCATCTCTATCTGCCCCTGCTCCCTGTTGCAATGCAAGAGCCTGCGCCTTCAGTTCCTCAGTTAAGGCCTTACTAGACTCTATCAGTCTCTCCTGCATCGCTACCTGTTGTTGGAGTCTATCATTGTGCTGGCAGAGAGCCTCATTCTCTCTCTGTGCCTCCTGATTGGTCCTGGAGCACTGGGCCAGTCTTTGCTGCAGGAGGGTTACCTCCTGAGCTGTGTCCCTATTGGCCTGCTCCTTTCTTACCAGAGCATCCTCCACCCTCCTGGTGTGTTCTAACAAGTTCTGGCGTTCTTTTTGGAGGTCACCCAGCCCCTGGAGGGCCAAGTGATTTTCTTCTGTTTTTCTTTTTAAATGGCAGACTTCCTGGCCTAAGGCGTCTCTTTCCTGGCTGAGAGCCTTCATTTGTGCCGCCAGGTCGTCCCTCTGCCTTTGAAAGGCACCAGCTTTCTGGCGTTCTTCATCAAACTCTGCCTGGGTATCCAGGTCTTTCAAAATCAGCTTGTTGCTCTCTGCCTTCACTCTATCTAGATGACTTTGCAGGGGGCTACCTGCTCCGTGCATGCCCTGTTAAAGTCTAATTGTTGCTCCAGCTTTTTCTGGCTCTGCAGTAAGGAGTCCAAACTGTCTTGGTGCTCCTTCTGCAGGGCCAGAAATCTAGTATCCTGGTCAGCCTTTTCCTGTTGCAGTATATCCATGTCCTCTTTTATTTTAATGATATACTGCCTACTATCATTTTCTGACTCCTGGCTCCTCTGCAGCCTCTGCTCAGAAGAGTCCAGATCAGATTGGGCCTTCTGTAATGCCAGCAGTTGCCTACTCGCCAGATCTTGGCCTTCAGCACATTTGTCCTGCATGGCTCCCATATGTAAATATAAATATGCCGCTACCCTGGCAATCTTGTTGTGCTCATCCTTGGCCTTAGAGGACATATATAGTTCACTCAGGGCCATATGTAAGGGACCCTGGTCTCTCCATGTATCTGACCCTGTTTCCGTGATCTGGGGTGCGATTGCTTGCAACCAGACCGTCTGGTCCTGATGAGTCCACTCACCTCTCACAAATAACTTATGTAAGAAGTGCTCTCTGGCTATTTTCATGTCTACTAAGGTCGTCATTCTAGAGATTTGAGTTCCTTCCTTTTTATTTTTGCAAAACAGACCTTTTCCTTAGAGCGTTCCTTTGAGGAGTGCTTTATAGAGTAACACAGCGTGGTGATCCGACCGGATATGTGTATCTGGTCAGCTGGCACGCTGTATTAATCTGCACAAATGGTAGATCTAACCCAAACGTCCCGCTCAAGCCCCCAATTTGTAAGAGGATTCAATTCAACACTACAGCTAAGTCAATGCCTAGTCTGGGATACTGAATGGAAACCCTTATTGATATATCTTTATGTCCAGTTCATGCGTTCTGGATGACTACCCCTATATAACACCCCTCTCTTGGAATCCTCCTGACCCCACTGAGCCAAGAAGTAGTTCTGTTTTGCAAATTAAAAGGTTTATTTGAGAATTTAAACAATATAGATGTATATCACACTTTATAATAAATTAATAATTGGATATCACACTTAATCTGAGCAGTAATCAATAATGGATAGTCTGGCACTAGCACACTTGTGAATAGGAACAGAAGAATAAGGTAGTAGAGAATGCTTTATATAAGTTCAGATGGATGCAATGTTGAATGAAAAATGCAATACCGAAAATACTCAATATGATTTCAACAAAACAATGTAATCACTTTTCTCTGGCAATCCACCCCCCCTTTTATGCAATGCAAGGAAATGGAAGGAAAGCACACAGTTCTCAGAAATGCAATGAAATGTAATTCAGTTCACCCCAGCAAGCTTAGACTACAGAAGTTTGAAACATAGGCCCAAAATGCTTTTATATGTGCTGGCAATGAAGTGAAAAATATGCTAAAATGCTTTTAATTCCCTCTAGAGGTTCAGGGTGAGTGGTATCTAGTTAATATTAGTCCAGGCTCACTCTAGCAATGATTCAGGGATGGTTCTTAAGAGGCAAACAAATTTTTAGCAAGGAAAGCAAGAAAACTTCTGTTTTCACACGTGGAGAAATTTGCAAATCGCGGTAAATTATATGAGCGATTAAATAAAGGTAGTTTTTCGGATTTGGAATGTTAAAATTCAAAGTGACAAGTGACAGTTTTGCAAAATGACAAGGTACAACTTCTAGGAGACAGTTCTTGTTAGATTAAAATAGATTGAATTATATTATTTTAACTAAGAGATTGGTTCTACACAGTTCGGCTAGGTACTCACAATATATTTTTGAAATAAATGGGCCTCGCCACGGATCTGGTCAGGTTTTAGACTGGACTCTGGTCTGGTCTCGGCACTTCATAGTGATCTGGGTCAGCTCTCTGGTTCTGCTAACAGTGGTCTGGGTCAGCTCTGCTCTGCCTCTGGTTCTGGATATTGATAGATTTGAAGTCTGGATCTCTGGATGTGGATAGATTGAAGTCTCTATGTTGGCTCTCTGAAAGTTGAGGGAGGTAAAGTATGGATTTTCCCGGCAGAGCGTCCCGCAGCAAATGGATTTGAAGGTCCCTATCTGTCCTGACTGTCTGCTTTTATGTATTTTGAAAATGGGTTTGTGTGCAGCATCACTAGGCTCTACCCCTCTCCACTTGTCATTTGCCACTTCATCCTCTTCCCCTTGATTGGGGGAATGAAATGAAGTGTCATCATGATGAGGTCTGTTTATGATACAGAGAACCCACCCCTGTCAAATTACACACAATCTATATTTTGACCCAAAAGACATATTTGCACAGGTATACATTTGTTTAAAATTACATGCACCCATCACATATCACAGGATGTATACCCTGTCCAAATCTGCTCTTCCTGGGAGCTTGCATTCAGAAATGGCGACATTTGCACTTTTTAACTGGTTTCGCAATATCGGACATTACCCCAAATTTACACACATGTGCGCAAGGAGTATGGACATTAATTGATGAAGTGTCAGATTTTTAACATGCATACATTTTAAGTAATACCCTCTTAACTGCTAGCTTGCCCCCAGATCATGCCACCGGTTCTAAAAACCTCTTAAAATGTGGGCAGAAAAATCACAAGAATTATGGTATCATTTAAATAATTTTCACAAGTCCGCTCTATGAATGATCCATCTTTTTAGAGTTATGTTCTGGTCCCAAAGGGGTGTGGTTTCCCCCCAGCACAAGGTTGAATTTCTGGTTTTTCCAGTTCTGCCAAGCCAGTTTGCTCTCACAGGCAGTGCTCCTCCCCTTTCCTTCCAGGAGGCAGCTACTTTTACGGCCCCCGTAATAAAACATTTGCCTGAGTCAGGACAGGGCTTTGTTCAATTTCCTGCAGAGCCCAGGTAATTCAATCAGAGAAGTGTCATATCCCTTTTGGTGGGAGCAGCAAAAGGGCAGCTAGGCCTGGGAACACAGCTGTTGTGCAAGTCTCAACTCCTGTCGGGGGTAGCTGGTGAGCAGAATTCAGTTCCTTAAGCCAGGCCCCAGCTAATGTCACTTTTAGTTACCCAGTTTTCTGCATTCAAATAAACTAATCATTTTTTACATATGCAGCTAAAATGCTGATTCTAAGTTTAAAACTATGACATTTAAACAATTGCAACCTATGTGACACTCAAAAGTAGGTCACTCATTTCTTTTAAACATTTAGGGCCTCATTACACGGATGGCGGTAATGGTTAACGGTCACCGTTAATGGTAACGGTGACCGTTAACCATTACCGCCTTACTACGAGGTCCCTTAGCGGGTTGGTGCTTTAACGCCTGCTTTTTGCAGGCGTTAAAAACCAACCCGCTAAGGGACCTTGGTGCTAATTACGGCATCGCAAAATTGCGGTGCCGTAATTAGCACCTTCCCCATTCCCATTATGCCCTATGGGGCAAAAATGGGAATGGGGAAGGTCAGTGGTGGAAGGGGGAATTACCGCCCTGCCAACCTTGGAATGGGGCGGTAATTCCCCCTTCCACCAAGGCGGTGCCGGTATTTTGCCGGCATGGACCAAGGTGCTAATAGCACCTTGGTCCATGTGCTAATACCGCCATCCGTGTAATGAGGCCCTTAGATTTTTAGTGTCTTTCAGTCCAAATTTACTTAAACTGCTGAAATCCACAGCTCAGCCAGTCTTGTTATAAACCTTCAAGTCACTTCAGAATATAACTTTACATTGTATCCACCTCTCAGTAAGTCTTTCTTTGGCCTGCTTTGGGTTCATTTATTCAGTTTTACACAAAGTCTGGTGGTTTTAAAACACCGGCTTTCTGATAGTGGTGAGTACTGGTAATGCAACCATTTTGGGATTTAAGAAAATGAATTCCCCACAATTCTAGGTTGCTTTTGGCAATCAGCATTGCCATTCCCAATGGTTTCAGGCTACTGTGTGGGTAGTCCAATGGTGGTTTTAGGCAGTGCCCTTCTGTGCCCATAACATCGGCAAAAATGAGTGGCAGCCTATTCTTCATGCATTTCCCTGTGCATTTTCTGGGAAGCTCTGGCCATCATGATGTTTTCCATGTCAGTACTGCACAGTTTTGAGGTAGGGCTTGGATGCATGGATAAAAACATCCCACAAGCCCCCCTCTTGCGATGGCCATTCTGTTTCACTGATGGGACTCGCAAGACCTGGGATGTTTCCTCATCTTCTTCCAATAGATGGCACAGTTCAGCATCTTTTCCTCCATCCAGTCGGATCGATCGGTTCTCCTCGCCGGTCCTGATGGGAATATTGGGCGGTACCCCGGGTCCCTTGCGTCTCTGCTCCCGGTCTCCGTATCGTCCTACTTGGCCCGTCTCCAGGTTTTCTTTCTCCTAGGACGACAAAGCAAGAGCGGCAATACCTATTCATGGACATTTCTCCCCCACCATTGATATAGTGGGGTGGCATATACATTTATAGTCAAAACATATGAACATGCACATTTCTTTTTGCATTCAAAACCCAAAACACCCACATTGAGAAACTCAGAATTTGATAGGCGATATGTAGGATATTTTAAGTTAGAACTGAATTAATCTGAGACAGTACCCTCTAGGATTCCAGAGGATTCCTCCAGTTGTTGCAGAGTGTGCCTGGGATGGCAACACTACAACTGGTTAATGTGGACCCACTTGTCTTCCCCCTCTGCCAAACCGCCTTTGGGGATGCGGATCTTGTAGGCCACAGGGGAGATTTTGTCTATAATCTCAAAGGGTCCCTTCCATGTAGGCAAACATTTTCGCTGTTTGGCCTGGTTCCTTTGGAAATTGTATAGATAGACCCGGTCCCCCACCTGATATTCCTTCCTGGAAGTCTTCAGGTCATAGTGGGTCTTCATGCTATCAGCTGATCTTTCTAGATTCCGCTGAGCATAAGCAAAAGCATGTTGAAGGTGTTTCCTTAAATTCTCCACATACTCATGAGTTGTGGAGGCATTTATCAGTGTCTGCTCTTGGGTCCTGTAGAGCAAATGCTGAGGAAGCACCATCTTGCGTCCAGTCATCAACTCGAATGGTGACATTTTGGTTGCAGATGAAGGGGTAGATCTGATGGCCATTAGGACCAGAGGTAATCGGATATCCCAACTTGGCCCAGAATCTGCCACAAACTTCTTTAATATGCTCACAATGGTTCGGTTATATCTCTCTACTGCCCCAGAAGAAGCTGGCCGGTAAGCAATATGCAACTTCCTTTTGACCCCTAGTATCTCCCACATCTTTGTCATTACTTCACTGGTGAAGTGGCTACCCCTGTCTGACTCAATCCTTTGAGGTAGACCGAAACGGGAAAAGATATGGTTAATCATCATGGCAGCTGCAGTTTCTGCCTTGCAATTTGGGGCTGGGAGACATTCCACCCACTTGGTAAACAAGCATGTCACAGTCAACATGTACTTATTCCCCCTAGCAGAGCGAATCACGGGGCCTACAAAGTCGATTTGTAAATATGACCATGGCAGTGTCATCCCCCTCTTTTGGAGAGGCGCACAGTGCGTGAGGGATGATGGCTGAAATTGTGCACACACAAGACACCCCTTCAAGTATTGGTCGAGGTCCTGCCCCATGTGTGGCCAGTATGCAACCTCTCTTAAGATTTCCAATGTTGTGTGAAACCCCCTATGACCGGCGGTGGCCGCATCATGGGCGTGACTTAACATCAGGCTTCGGAATGAGGCAGGAACCACCCACTGATCGTGGCCCGCTTTGGATTTCCTTACCAACAAACCATCTTGGATTCGGAACATTTTTGGACATTTCATCAACACTCTTAGGTCCTCTTTCCCAATGTAATCGGTATCCGTCAGGGGAAAGTTCTCAGGGTCCTCAATGTGCTGGTAAAATTTACCAATTATTGGATCCCCCTTCTGAGCGTTAATCAAATCAGCATCAGGGGTCTCCTTACTCCATTGTGCAATTGAAAGGTCGTTGTGAGCATTTGTCTGGGACCTAGTGATAGCAGTGACCTGGATTTCCCCCAACAGGGACTCAATCTCAATTAGATCCCCTTGGATGGCCCCGGTTTTGGCCAGCTGATCAGCTAAGTCGTTTCCAGTTTTGTCTGGTCACTCTACTTTGGAATGACCCTTGATCTTTTTCCAATAGATGGTCATCTCATTCGAGGTGACCAGATCATCAATGTTTTGGATCAACTTCCCATGTTTCAAGGGTTTGTTGTTAGCACATAACATGCCTCTGGTTTTCCAATTAACCAGGTGCTCCACGAACCCGTTCCGTACATAATCCGAATCTGTGATTATGACCAGTTTGTGGAGTTGATGCTGGACAGCAGTGAGGATGGCCTGATGCACAGCCATCAATTCTGCCACCTGACTACTTCGGGGACCAATTTTGTATCCAGCGGAGGGTTCTGGGGACTCATTCACCCATGCATTCCCTACGCCGGCCACCAGTTCTTTCTCCCCGTCGTTGTCAACATGGTAAGAGCATCCATCCACATAGACAGTGGGCATTCCCTCACACTTGTCCTCTTCAAAGACTTTGTGTGGGGAATTAAGGTATGCCTCCGTGTTGTCCTTGATTTTTAGACTTTGGTCCTCGAGACAGTTTTCTCTGGCACAATCATGCAAGTCAGCCAGACCTTGCGCGAGGGGACTCTTCTTGTTTTGGCAATATCTGACCTCCACAGGAAAGCCTTGCATTGACAGAATCCAGGAAGTAATTCGGGAATTACTCACATTTCCGGCCCGGATTCTGTCACTTTGGAGATATTGCAGAGGCTGGTGTGGAGTCTCCACTATGATGTGTTCCCCCTGGATAAACGGGCGGTAATTCTTCAATGCCCACACCGTTGCCAGGAGTGCCTTCTCACAATCGTTGAATTTTTCCTCCACAGAGGATAAAGTTTTGCTCGCATAGGAGATTATGCTTTTGGTATAATACTGCCGTCAAGCACGTATTAGAGAACCCCGTCTCCAGGAAGAACTCCTTGTTTCTGACAGGGTAAGCTAGGCAGGGCGCTTGTGAGAGGCTTCTTTTGAGTTGTCTTACTGCCTCGGCTTGTTCTGGACCCCATTCCCACTTGACCCCCCCCTTCAGGAGATGAATCAGGGGTCTGGTGATCTCTGCGTAGCCCTCAATGAACTTTCTGCTGTAATTAGTCAGTCCAAGGAGGCTCCTTAGTTCCCGCAGAGTTGTGGGGTCTTTCAATTTCTGAAGTGCTTCCACTTTCTTTTCCTGGGGACAGAGACCCTGAGGAGTAATCTCATGCCCCAAGAAATTAACACGGGTTCTACACCACTGTGCTTTCTGAAAGGAAAGTTTTGCTCCGGCGGCCCTCAACTGGGTCAGAACATAACGGATCTCCGCTATGTGTTCCTCAACAGTTGAGCTTTTGATGAGGACATCGTCTACATAAGCCAGGTTACCCCTCGCACCCAGGTCGGGCATGGCCTTATGTAGGAAAATGTTGAATTCATTGCCGGAGTTGAGGTATCCGAAGGGAGTCCGGGTCCATGTGTACTGCTGGCCCCCAAAGGTAAAAGCCAGCTTGTATTGGTCCTCCCTACTGACAGACACGGTCTAGTATCCATTGGTCAGGTCTATTGCTGTGAATACCTGTGACCCCTGGATCTGGGCCAGCCCTTGGTCAATGTAGGGCAGAGGCCATCGGGAAATATGGACCCGTTTGTTGAGCTCCCTAAGGTCAGCGCAGAGTCTCCACTGGCCGTTTGGCTTCAATATTCCCAGCACCGGATTATTGAAGGTGCTGTGGACGGGACGGATTATTCCCCGGGACTCAAGGTTCTTAATTATTTCAGTAAGGGACTCCATTGATGCGAGAGGCAAGCGATATTGCTTCACAAACACAGGAGTCATGCCAGGGTCCGTGGGGATTGTTGTTGTGTGGATGTCGGTGCGGCCACAGTCATATGAGTCTACCGCAAAGAGATCTTGGAAATCCAAGAAAACTTGTTTCAACTTTTGCTTTTGTTCCAGAGTCACACAGGCATCAGCTAGGTTGACTCTCTCTTCCACCATCTGCCTGAAGCCTGGAAAGACTTCTGGTTTGGCTATTTCAGCGGCCTCCTCCAGCTGGGTGGAGAAGTCCCTGGTCAGAGTGCTGATTTGGACTGGAGGCTTCAGGTGGGAAAGGCAGCCCTCATGGACCTGGAAAATCACCTCATCCCTCCTGAAGTCACAAGTCACATCTTCCTTACCATAAGGGCAAGAAGTGTACACCAGGAAGTTCCCCCCATGCCGGGTAAAAATCCTGTCTGGTGTCGTATTGTCATCACTGTCACTGTCAAAGCAGTCCTTGGGGATTGGCCCTAACAGTTCATTACCTAAATCTATGGAAAAATGTCGGTCATCAACCGCCATTCCAATAATGGTGCCTGCGGCTAGAGTAATACTCTTTAAGTCACTGTTATCCACCTCTATTGGAATGGTGCCATGTTCTATGTTGACTAATGGATTTGGGTTTACCCCCAACCCTTGCTGTTGGAGAGAAGTGTTTAGATGTATGTAAGCATCAGGGTTTTGCAGATATTGTCCTCTTTTAACTTTCACTTCCAGGGAGAATTGTCGGGTCCTTTCTGGGATGGTGACTTCCTCTTTAATCTGAATTTCAACTGCATAAGGTAGCAATTGAGCTGACCTAAATGCTTTTTCTGGATCATCAAAGCCCATGGGATTATCCGCTAATCGGGACCAAGCTTTGAAGTTTATTAGGTCCAAATTAATGGCAAAGCGATTGAGAATGTCACTGCCTAAGTAAAAGGAGGCAGTGACGTCTCGCACGACCCAACAATTATGGACTATGCTCTTGTTGCCAATGGAGATTTTGAGCATACACCTGCTTGGCAGAAGATGTTTGGAATGAGGTGCTTCCAGTCCATTTCCCATTTGTCTATCAGTTTGAAGGTGGGAATGGCTGGATCTTTTGGGAGTTGGCGAAACATGGCTTCGCTGATGAAGCTCTTACCATTGTTCACGCACACTCGAGCGAGAACAGAGTCCTTCCCATCATTTAACTGAACAGGGATGAACAACTGCTCTTCAATTTGCTGAATATCAGCCAGGCTCTGAGCTGATTTCACATCTTTCTGGACTATAGGAGTGGGAGTTTCTGATTGTGGATTAGTAAAGAATTTCAGGGTGTTTCCTTCCAGTGTGGAATACCACCTTAAACTGGAAGGAAGGTTGATTTTCAGAAATAGAGAGGACCCTCCATCACCAGTCTGTTGTCCTACTGCTATTACTGTCACGTCTGGAATTTGGCTATTCTGGAAGTGATATTCTACTTGGTTAGATTTTTGTTCAACCATGTGGCAGGTGCCGTTTAAACTAACATGGTTGACACTCTGTTTTAATTTTATTGGTCGGCTAGTCTGGGTCCAGAGGACCTTGTTTACGCAATCTATTAAGGGTGACAACCTCCTCAGGAGGTCATTCCCCAGTAAACAAGGGGTGCCCTCTGGAGTCACTACTATGACCGGGTGTTTCACCTTGTGTCGCCCGATCTTAATGTCCAAGTCTGCAGTCCCCTCAACGGGAATTTCCTTCCCGTCAAAGTTCTGCAGTTGTCCAGGAAGAGAGGTGAGAGGAATTTGGTAATTCTCTCCCCTTCCTGCATTCAGTTCGTCAAAGGCCCTTCTGGACAGAAGGGTAGCTTGATATCCAGTGTCCACCAGTAGCAAAATTGTACCCTGCCCCTGTACTTGTACCGGGGCATAGTATCTTCCCTCCTTCTCCTCAAGGGGGCACAGATAATGCACATTTTTGGACAATTGGTGGGCTAACTTTCTGGTTTTGGACATCGCTAGCGAAGAGATTTGGGCAGAATTCTGTGGAGAGCCTTGGAAATCTGAAAGAAAAAGCAACTGGAGATCAGAGCCATTGTGGGTTCCCCTGGCTCCGGTTCTGTGCCGCCCCCCCCTTTTTGGAGGCAGTCACCAGGATGGGTTTGAACCAGGGGATTTTCTTGCTGTTGGTTCTGGGATGAGATGGTGGGCGGCGGTAGCTCAGTCTCCCCATCTCCCCAGTCTGGATTTGCATCCCTAGGGACCCATTTTTATTTGGGAGGAGTTCCCCCCTCTCTGAAGGAGAAGATCCTTTTCCCAGGATCCTCTGAGGATCCCTCTCCCTCAAATTGGAAGATCTGTACCTCCTCCTCAAACTGAGTCTGTTTGGGTCTTTTGTTTCTCCTACCCCCCCTCTGCTCCTTAGGAGGCAGACTTTCAGGGGCAAGAGATTTTGTTTCCGGTTCCTGGGTTTCCAGGGGCTGTTTACAAGTGAGGAAGGAAGCTTCCTCCAAGGCTTTACACCCCCCTTCCCCTTTCCCCTTGCGCCTCCTCCCTGGGAACCGGTGAATTATCGGGGTGCATTGTTCTGGAGCACCAGGTCCAGAGTTGGGTGCGTTCTGCGCCGGCATGCCGATCTGAGGGTTCTGCTGAGCCCTCAGTATGTGACCCAGATCCCGCGCATGTTTTGAACCTGGCGCTCTAACTGGGAAACCCGCTCAGGCTGATACGGGGCCCTGTTTTCTCCCCTTGGCTGATCCCGGGAAGGGTAGCTATCCCTTCTTTGGTAGTACCCCTGGTTGGGAAGATTTGGATACCCCTCCACCCTTGGCCTCCCCTCTCCCAGATTCGGTTGTCTGGGCTCAGGGAATTGGGGAAAGAAGGGTGGAGGATTTTGGGGTTGGAAGTTGGGTGGATACCTGGGGAAAAAGTTCTGCCCAGGATTTGGAGAATTTCTGCCCTCCTGTGGGAAGTTGGGAGGGAAGTTCCCTGGGTTAGGTGCTTGGCTGGATCCCCCCCCTTGGGCTGGAGGAGTCCACACATAACCCAGGATGGGTCGATTTCCCTTGTAACAGGGGCTTACATAATCAGGCGAGCGAGGGACCCCATTTGTGGGGCTGCCTCCCTGGCTCCCTGTCTGTGACTGGGCCGAGGACCTTCTGGGCCTAGCATTATTAGGTGCAGGTAGGTTTTTAGGCCCCCCCATCTCCAACTCTAAAACGGGGGTGACCTTTACCTCTGCCACCTTGGCAGCAGCAGGGGTGTTGTTGGCTTTGGGGTTTTTGGGCGCATTATTTTTATTTTCTATTGGCTTCTGCACCTCATAGATCCGGGTCGCCTGTTCAATGACCCAGTCTAAAGATCTTTTCTCGTGAAAATCCCTCACAAGCTGGGTCATTATGTATTTGGGCAAGGCATGGAAAAACGTATTAATAAATTCTCTGCTATCCGTGCGCACCCTTCTTGTGGTCTGTGCAAAAGCACGCTTTAACTCCTGCACAAATTCTTGTGGGGCCTGATCCTCCCCACATTGTAAATTGTAGGCTGCCTTGCGAGCCTCTTGAGGATTTCTATGAATAGAAAAATGTTTCAAGATGGCCGCCTTATAGGTGGACCATCTTAAATGATTTTGGTCCTCCAGCCCCGCAAAGAAACTGGAGTATTTCGGGGAGAAGGTCCACTTTACATATTGAATACAGCTTTGGCTGTCCTTCAAATGGAAAGTCTCCATCATTTGCTCAAACAACTCTAAGTGCTCCCAAACAGAATACTTGGCGTTCTTATGATAAGGCGTGATGACGCTCCTGATTGCCTTAATCTGCTTTAAGGGGTCCTTAAGCAAGGCCCTTTTTGTCTTATTGGCCCTTTTGGTCCAGGTAACCCTGGTCCATTCATCTTCTGACTCAGAGGCACTGCTCCCAGAGGTTCCCGTCTGTTCTTCCAGGTTTTCCCGGATTCTGCGAGCCTGGGAATGGCTGGCAGAATGTGGGGACCTGGTCTCCTGTGTCCTGTACCGCTCAGCGGAGTCTTCAGATCCCTCCTTGCTGCCAGGATTTGATGGGTACCCCCCCCACTGACCTAACTGGGCAGAGGTTTTCAGGATGCCCTTAATGGGCCTACTCTCCTGGGGTTCCGCATCAAATTGCACTGTGCTTGGGTGCCCATACCCGGATGCCCGCCCCTCCATTCCTGGGTGGTACTGGCCTATGAGCCCCATGCTTCTGGCTGGATAGTAATCTGCCATCCCTGTGGCCCTGTGCTCATGTGCGCCAGGGGACATGGGGGTGGCAGAGTCCAGGGACTGAGAGAAATAAAAGCCTCTGGTACTAGGGCTCCTGGGGTTATGCTCAGGAGTTTCTCTTTCCCAGCGAACCTCATCTCTATCTGCCCCTGCTCCCTGTTGCAATGCAAGAGCCTGCGCCTTCAGTTCCTCAGTTAAGGCCTTACTAGACTCTATCAGTCTCTCCTGCATCGCTACCTGTTGTTGGAGTCTATCATTGTGCTGGCAGAGAGCCTCATTCTCTCTCTGTGCCTCCTGATTGGTCCTGGAGCACTGGGCCAGTCTTTGCTGCAGGAGGGTTACCTCCTGAGCTGTGTCCCTATTGGCCTGCTCCTTTCTTACCAGAGCATCCTCCACCCTCCTGGTGTGTTCTAACAAGTTCTGGCGTTCTTTTTGGAGGTCACCCAGCCCCTGGAGGGCCAAGTGATTTTCTTCTGTTTTTCTTTTTAAATGGCAGACTTCCTGGCCTAAGGCGTCTCTTTCCTGGCTAAGAGCCTGCATTTGTGCCGCCAGGTCGTCCCTCTGCCTTTGAAAGGCACCAGCTTTCTGGCGTTCTTCATCAAACTCTGCCTGGGTATCCAGGTCTTTCAAAATCAGCTTGTTGCTCTCTGCCTTCACTCTATCTAGATGACTTTGCAGGGTGGCTACCTGCTCCGTGCATGCCCTGTTAAAGTCTAATTGTTGCTCCAGCTTTTTCTGGCTCTGCAGTAAGGAGTCCAAACTGTCTTGGTGCTCCTTCTGCAGGGCCAGAAATCTAGTATCCTGGTCAGCCTTTTCCTGTTGCAGTATATACATGTCCTCTTTTATTTTAATGATATACTGCCTACTATCATTTTCTGACTCCTGGCTCCTCTGCAGCCTCTGCTCAGAAGAGTCCAGATCAGATTGGGCCTTCTGTAATGCCAGCAGTTGCCTACTCGCCAGATCTTGGCCTTCAGCACATTTGTCCTGCATGGCTCCCATATGTAAATATAAATATGCCGCTAACCTGGCAATCTTGTTGTGCTCATCCTTGGCCTTAGAGGACATATATAGTTCACTCAGGGCCATATGTAAGGGACCCTGGTCTCTCCATGTATCTGACCCTGTTTCCGTGATCTGGGGTGCGATTGCTTGCAACCAGACCGTCTGGTCCTGATGAGTCCACTCACCTCTCACAAATAACTTATGTAAGAAGTGCTCTCTGGCTATTTTCATGTCTACTAAGGTCGTCATTCTAGAGATTTGAGTTCCTTCCTTTTTATTTTTGCAAAACAGACCTTTTCCTTAGAGCGTTCCTTTGAGGAGTGCTTTATAGAGTAACACAGCGTGGTGATCCGACCGGATATGTGTATCTGGTCAGCTGGCACGCTGTATTAATCTGCACAAATGGTAGATCTAACCCAAACGTCCCGCTCAAGCCCCCAATTTGTAAGAGGATTCAATTCAACACTACAGCTAAGTCAATGCCTAGTCTGGGATACTGAATGGAAACCCTTATTGATATATCTTTATGTCCAGTTCATGCGTTCTGGACGACTACCCCTATATAACACCCCTCTCTTGGAATCCTCCTGACCCCACTGAGCCAAGAAGTAGTTCTGTTTTGCAAATTAAAAGGTTTATTTGAGAATTTAAACAATATAGATGTATATCACACTTTATAATAAATTAATAATTGGATATCACACTTAATCTGAGCAGTAATCAATAATGGATAGTCTGGCACTAGCACACTTGTGAATAGGAACAGAAGAATAAGGTAGTAGAGAATGCTTTATATAAGTTCAGATGGATGCAATGTTGAATGAAAAATGCAATACCGAAAATACTCAATATGATTTCAACAAAACAATGTAATCACTTTTCTCTGGCAATCCACCCCCCCTTTTATGCAATGCAAGGAAATGGAAGGAAAGCACACAGTTCTCAGAAATGCAATGAAATGTAATTCAGTTCACCCCAGCAAGCTTAGACTACAGAAGTTTGAAACATAGGCCCAAAATGCTTTTATATGTGCTGGCAATGAAGTGAAAAATATGCTAAAATGCTTTTAATTCCCTCTAGAGGTTCAGGGTGAGTGGTATCTAGTTAATATTAGTCCAGGCTCACTCTAGCAATGATTCAGGGATGGTTCTTAAGAGGCAAACAAATTTTTAGCAAGGAAAGCAAGAAAACTTCTGTTTTCACACGTGGAGAAATTTGCAAATCGCGGTAAATTATATGAGCGATTAAATAAAGGTAGTTTTTCGGATTTGGAATGTTAAAATTCAAAGTGACAAGTGACAGTTTTGCAAAATGACAAGGTACAACTTCTAGGAGACAGTTCTTGTTAGATTAAAATAGATTGAATTATATTATTTTAACTAAGAGATTGGTTCTACACAGTTCGGCTAGGTACTCACAATATATTTTTGAAATAAATGGGCCTCGCCACGGATCTGGTCAGGTTTTAGACTGGACTCTGGTCTGGTCTCGGCACTTCATAGTGATCTGGGTCAGCTCTCTGGTTCTGCTAACAGTGGTCTGGGTCAGCTCTGCTCTGCCTCTGGTTCTGGATATTGATAGATTTGAAGTCTGGATCTCTGGATGTGGATAGATTGAAGTCTCTATGTTGGCTCTCTGAAAGTTGAGGGAGGTAAAGTATGGATTTTCCCGGCAGAGCATCCCGCAGCAAATGGATTTGAAGGTCCCTATCTATCCTGACTGTCTGCTTTTATGTGTTTTGAAAATGGGTGTGTGTGCAGCATCACTAGGCTCTACCCCTCTCCACTTGTCATTGGCCACTTCATCCTCTTCCCCTTGATTGGGGGAATGAAATGAAGTGTCATCATGATGAGGTCTGTTTATGATACAGAGAACCCACCCCTGTCAAATTACACACAATCTATATTTTGACCCAAAAGACATATTTGAACAGGTACACATTTGTTTAAAATTACATGCACCCATCACATATCACAGGATGTATACCCTGTCCAAATCTGCTCTTCCTGGGAGCTTGCATTCAGAAATGGCGACATTTGCACTTTTTAACTGGTTTCACAATATCGGACATTACCCCAAATTTACACACATGTGCGCAAGGAGTATGGACATTAATTGATGAAGTGTCAGATTTTTAACATGCATACATTTTAAGTAATACCCTCTTAACTGCTAGCTTGCCCCCAGATCATGCCACCGGTTCTAAAAACCTCTTAAAATGTGGGCAGAAAAATCACAAGAATTATGGTATCATTTAAATAATTTTCACAAGTCCGCTCTATGAATGATCCATCTTTTTAGAGTTATGTTCTGGCCCCAAAGGGGTGTGGTTTCCCCCCAGCACAAGGTTGAATTTCTGGTTTTTCCAGTTCTGCCAAGCCAGTTTGCTCTCACAGGCAGTGCTCCTCCCCTTTCCTTCCAGGAGGCAGCTACTTTTACGGCCCCCGTAATAAAACATTTGCCTGAGTCAGGACAGGGCTTTGTTCAATTTCCTGCAGAGCCCAGGTAATTCAATCAGAGAAGTGTCATATCCCTTTTGGTGGGAGCAGCAAAAGGGCAGCTAGGCCTGGGAACACAGCTGTTGTGCAAGTCTCAACTCCTGTCGGGGGTAGCTGGTGAGCAGAATTCAGTTCCTTAAGCCAGGCCCCAGCTAATGTCACTTTTAGTTACCCAGTTTTCTGCATTCAAATAAACTAACCATTTTTTACATATGCAGCTAAAATGCTGATTCTAAGTTTACAACTATGACATTTAAACAATTGCAACCTATGTGACACTCAAAAGTAGGTCACTCATTTCTTTTAAACATTTAGATTTTTAGTGTCTTTCAGTCCAAATTTACTTAAACTGCTGAAATCCACAGCTCAGCCAGTCTTGTTATAAACCTTCAAGTCACTTCAGAATATAACTTTACATTGTATCCACCTCTCAGTAAGTCTTTCTTTGGCCTGCTTTGGGTTCATTTATTCAGTTTTACACAAAGTCTGGTGGTTTTAAAACGCCGGCTTTCTGATAGTGGTGAGTACTCGTAATGCAACCATTTTGGGATTTAAGAAAATGAATTCCCCACAATTCTAGGTTGCTTTTGGCAATCAGCATTGCCATTCCCAATGGTTTCAGGCTACTGTGTGGGTAGTCCAATGGTGGTTTTAGGCAGTGCCCTTCTGTGCCCATAACATCGGCAAAAATGAGTGGCAGCCTATTCTTCATGCATTTCCCTGTGCATTTTCTGGGAAGCTCTGGCCATCATGATGTTTTCCATGTCAGTACTGCACAGTTTTGAGGTAGGGCTTGGATGCATGGATAAAAACATCCCACATTTCAAAACTTGAAGAAACCATATTGCATATCTCACTCGTGTAAGATAATAGATCATCATCCATAGCAAATTAGAGTCAACCCTCTGTACATTTTTAGGATATTTTTAAAATAATGTAGCCTCAGATCATTCCACTAACAAATGCTTCAGCGTCACCTTTTGAGTTGAAGTCTGACAAAACCTACATATGTTTTCAGTCTGATTAATTAACTTGCATTTAGCCATTAGATCTTTTGTATGCCACAAGTTGAATCGAACTCTCATAAATTCATTCCTATTGGGCACAGCAGCATATCTTAGTATATAGGATTCTGGATTACCATATCGCTTTGGTTGTACATTTTTTTAGAAAAATCAAGGTATTTATGACATTTAGTTATAGATTGGCACCAGTCCCATTAGAACAATTTGACTTTGGCCCTTGTAAGATTCTGAAACAAAATTAACAGGGTGAACTCAATATTAGCCATAGTATGGACAACCAGTTTTTGCCATTTCGATATACCTTAATACTTGGAAGAAAACACATAGTTGGCTAGTATACCGACAACCAGGGGAGAATGCAACGCCAGAAGACATTTTCTAAATAACGCCATGATTTGCCAGACATATCGCACATACAATGAAATCAACCCAAGTTCATATCTCACCCAAACAGCGGGCACACAATTAGGGAGCTGCAATAATCAGCGGCAGAACTTCCCTTCGAAGGCAGTCCATGGGCCTCATTACACGGAAGGCGGTAATGGTTAACGGCCACCGTTAATGGTAAAGGTGGCCGTTAACCATTACCGCCTTACTACGAGGTCCCTTAGCGGGTTGGTGTTTTAACGCCTGCTTTTTGCAGGCGTTAAAAACCAACCCGCTAAGGGACCTCAGAGCTAATTACGGCACCGCAAAATTGCGGTGCCGTAATTAGCGCCTTCCCCATTCCCATAGAGCCCTATGGGGCAGAAATGGGAATGGGGAAGGGCAATGGCGGAAGGGGGATTTACCGCCCCACCAACCTTGGAATGGGGCAGTAAATCCCCTTTCCGCCAAGGCGGTGCCGGTAATTTACCGGCATGGTCCAGGGTGCTAATAGCACCCTGGACCACCGCCTTCCGTGTAATGAGGCCCCATATCTTTTCTGAGATTACAGGTTTTGTCTCTGCTGCATATAAAAGCACTGGCGTATGTTTTTGCATATAATAAGTTAAAGCAGGTGTAGTTGAAAATTTCCCATATTTCGCCTGAATTAATTTTGCTTGGGATATCCCTGTAGTTAGCTTGTTTTTTAACGTATCAATGTAGTTGTTCACATCATATGAATTGGCAACACTAACGCCCAAATAGATATAGGAAGAAACACATTCCAGCGCTTGTACATCAAGGTACCACCTATTAGAGTTGTTCTTTCTACTCATGTTGCACTGCATGACCTTTGTCTCGCCTACATTTATGGTCAAATGATTGTCACATACATAATTAGCCAGAGCGTTTAACTGATTTTGCAGGCCCAGCAGAGTTTTAGACATAATGATCAGATCATCAGCGTATAATAAATATGAGATGATCTTATTTGCTAGCTTCGGTGGATTAGATTTTCATGTTCAAGAAGGCTTATACCCGTATCAGAAATAAAAAAGTTAAACAATACTGCCACATGTGTGCAGCCTTGTCGGAGCACTCTGTAGGGGTTAATAGGCGATGTTAAATTTCCCTCCAGAGACAATCTCACTTGTATAGTATTTTGGGTATGTATATCATTAATCAAAGATATTAGATAAGCCAGGCAGTCTTGATTCACCAATTTCCTAATTAACAGTTCTCTTGATACTGAATCTAACGCTGCCTTTAGGTCAACAAAGACCATATATAAAGGTTGCTTTATGATCATATGATGTGTTATTATGGAATTGAGTGTTAGCAGATTGATCAATGTACCCAATCCGTGGACAAAGCCTGTTTGGAACAAGTCATATTGGCCCTGGTGAGATGTACATTCAATAAAATCCCATAAGATGAATCTAGAGAACATTTTCCCTTGCGCATATAAGTGGGCGATCGGTCTATAGTTGATAGCACACGACCGGTCGCCGCTCTTAAAAATTGGGACTATTATAGACTGACGCCATGAATCGGGAATAGTTTTCGATGTTACTATTTGATTGAATATGGTATACAAGATCTTTGCCCATAAAACAGGGTGGGCTTTAAACATGCTATTGTTCTGTCTGTCAGGGCCAGGTGCCCTTGATCCTCTAGCTTTGTTAATAAAGTACAGTACATCCTCCTCCATAATATGCAACCCATGATAACATGAGGGCCCAAGATCTATATTGCTACCGCTTGCTGATGCCGATGCATACAAATTTGTGTAATGTTGGATCCAATCAGAGTCGCTCACTCCGTTTATTTGTACAGGTGTTTGTTTCATATGGGTCGCATTATTAATTAATGTCCAAATCTGGGCCGTATTTTTGGTCCCAATTGCACATAACATAGCCTCACCATCAGCTTGCTGGAGCCGGAATTGGTACGATCTTAGCCAATTCCTGTATTTACATCTAGCTTTCCCAATCAGTGCATTTTTCCCAGAAGCAGATGAAGCAAGGATTGATCTTATGTTTTGTCCTGCCCAACCCAGACATATGATGAGCCTCTTTAACCAGCATTTTCTGAAAAGTTGCATTTTAAATAATCAGTATATTTCATGTTTAAATTGTCAAAATAGCATGCCACGTTTTTTATTCAGAATGAATGTCGGCCATATAAGCATGTGGCATGTGACTAAACTGCACATTTTACTAGGAACGCCTCATACACTTAGCACTCCAGGGGCAAACCAAGTGAGTAAAGGGGAACAATGTGGCACTCATGCATTACAAAATATAACACAAACCACTTGCCATCAATCCTGTTAGTTCATGAATCTTGTCTGTTCTATGATGATTGGCATCCTGACAATAACAACAACATATCTAGTCTCCAGCAAACAACACCCTTCTATCACAATTTCATTTTACTATTAAACAGGAACATGTGCCTTGCCTGTCCTCTGAAACCTCCCTCAGGGACTAACACCAGAAAGCCTTTCAAATATAATAATCATCTCTTGCCTATCCAAGTGTCATTCTTTTCTTTCATAGATAAAACATCACATCTGTGCTCAGGCTTCATTCCATCACCAAAGACCATGTCCCTCACAGCAGCCCATTGACTAGCAAAAGGCACTCTCCCTCTGTTGTAAAGGATGATTGTCTCTGCTGTGGCTCTGCCTGAGTGAAGCTGCATCCTACCTGAATCCCTTGTATCTGTATGAATTCAGTAGAGGCAGGGGAAGGTGGCAGCAGGTGCTGCCTCTCCCTGGAGTACATCGTTCCTTAGAGACCCCAGACTCATCAAAATCCTCCCACCTTGCTGTCACCTCCTGGGTCTTCCAGGGCTCTATTTGTTCCCAATGATATTCAGGATTTATATAAACACCTTTAAAATCCACCTGTTCAAATGTGAAGGAACTCTATTCAACAGTTGCATTCCATCTATTGGTGGTTGGTCACAGTTTACATCAATGCAATTGAAATTTACGTAAGCAATGGATATAAATCACAACCATTTATAAAGGATTGTGTGGAATGATGTATCTTGGCAACTTCTCCCCCATCTCTTATGATCTACCTACTCTCTGGGATTCTAGATTGACCCAGGCCTATATGCCTTAGAGCACATCAAAAGGAAATCTCAGATAGCTTGATACCAGCTGGGGAAGACAACTCTAACCTTTTGCTCCTCCTATATCAAAGCTCAATGTTGTTCCACTTGAATGGAGGCAATGTGAATATTGCCCAATCCATCATCATGACTATAAGGTTGCCCGACATGTATCAGCAAACAGATCAATGAAAATGCGATGATATCACCCTATACTCCTGGACATTCATTGATCCCCTCTTTAGTCATTTGTACAATTAAAATCTGTATTATCTTCTTCAAATTCATCAACACTACCTAGTCTGTATATTTAAGAGAAAGGCTTCTCCTGCTTGGACAAACAGGCATCACCAACAGTTCAAATGGAATGTTTTTCTGAAAATGTATGACACAACTACAAAAAAAGACACACACCTACTTAGGCCATGCTCCTGCAACTGGGCCGTCTCTACCACCCCACGTGACTCTCCCAGTCCCATTGCAAACATGAAGGACAGCGACCACGGAAATCATGGGCTTTCTAGGCTGAAATGGGTGGTGCCCATCACCTACCATCAGACACACTGAAATGACAGTGGACACTGCAACATTCAAAATGGGTAACGTATTTTACATTTGCCACACTATAAGCCAGAGAGGAAACCATTCTGAAGGTTGAGGCACACTGAGGTAACTTTGTCGACTGCACCAGTACAACCACAGAGAACAATTATCTATTGTCTCATTGTATATGAGCCAGGAAACCATGGCAGCTGGTATGAAATGAGTACAATGGGCCTCATTACAACCTTGCTAGTATCCTGATGGTAAATCCACCAGGATACTGGCAAAGGCTGTTACCATTTCCGGCACTCAGTCCGGCACCGGGTTTTGAGGGATGAAGGGATGGAGCAAATACCCATTCATGGAGACCCGGTGCTGGTAATGCCGGTCTTGGTAATTAGGGCTTTGTTTGCCCTTAGGGCACCTGGCTTACCTCCAGCTTCTAGGTCAGGCAATGTGCCCCATCAGCAAACCCGTAGTCCGGTGGTCTGGTAAAGTGCTGGTATCCACGGCAACCGGCCCTTTTTTACCGGACCACCTGACTTGGAATGAGGCTCAATGTTCTAACACTACACAGAAGGTGCAGAACACGGTTTAGAGACTGTGTGAGGAAAATTCAATACTGACCCTGTTTGTTAATTACTGGTTTTGAAAACTTTCATTTCAATGTTTTTTAAACAAAATCTATATTTTATGGAAACCTTGAGGCCTACTTTAACACTGCCTTGGCCTAACTTAACAGTTAAATGTGAAAGGATTTGTTTTTCATTTTTTCCAAAGAGAAGTGTGTGCTGCTACCAAACGGGTATGTGTTCCCTGTTTCCAGGAGTGTACATAGGCCTTTTTTGCATAAGGCAAAAGTTTCCAAACCCACATTCCAGGCATTCTGTTCCTTCAGTTAATGAAGTCTGACTATTTAAGATAAAGGCTTCTCCTGCTTGGACAAACAGGCATCACCAACAGTTCAAATGTTATGTTTTTCTACATTTTGTGAACAAACTACATGGTGGCTTTCTTTTTACGAATCATTTCACACTGCACCATCAGACAAAGAAGTGTGTGGGACTTGGTAAGCTAAAGCGTTGTTCCAACTCTGCATAGTATTTACAGTTAGTCGCATAAAAGACATCTAAACCTGCATCTCATCTGATTTTAAAACGGGCTAGCACAGGGTTGAACATTTTTACAAATATTGAGAAAAGAATGGCATTCCCTCTATGCCCTCTACACATTCCTATCTTTAACCCAAACACCCAAACAAAGTCGGTCCATGCAACAACATTATCACATGGAATATTACGGTAACACATTGGTAACACAGATCCTGTAATTGACTCTGCAACCTATGACACTGTAACAAAATAAGAGGCGCATGGTGTCTCTTCCAATTCTTTGAGATTTTCCTTTCTACACTGGGGCTCAGATTGGGGTCACAGGCGATCCTTTGGCATTGTGTGTGTAAATGCTGTATACAACTGAAGCTGCATTATAGCTCTTATCTGCCTCAATACGTGTTTCGCTGTTGATAGCTCACATTGGCAATGACATGAGTGTCTGGCAGGTGCAGCAACATTTCTAACAATGAAAGGTGTTAAAAACGATGTATAATAAAGTTGAATGAATAACATAGTTGTATTTTAATTCATTAGAATACTAAATGTTTTTCACTGTTGACATGTAACCTGAGATCTTCACAGTCATGTTTTAAATTTAATATACAACTTCCTAAAAATAAAAGCAACATTTAATATGTCTACAGACATAGGATCTCTGAGGTAGTCTGTCCATGGTGTTTTGAAGTTGTATTAGGATAGCCTGTCTATTGCACTTAGCCCTGATATTACACCTAGAAGATTCCTGAGGGCAGCCTGTCTATTGCACTTAGAAGAAAATGTATTAGCATAGCACATAGAAGATATATGTGGAGAGCCTTGAAATTGTACTTAGAAGGTTTCTGAGATCGCCTGTCTATTGCATTTAGAAGCTGTATTACGCTAGCCTTTCTATTGCACCTATCCCTGAAATTGCACTTAGAAGATGTATGAGGGTAGCGTGTCTCTTACGCTTAGAAGATGTATTGGGATAGCCTGTTTACTGAGCTTAGAGGATCTATGAGGGTAGTCTGCCTATTATATAGACAATCTGATAACACAGCTAAATCAAAGAGAAAGGTCTATCTGAGCCTCAAGGTATATATTCACGCACCACTTTGGTGCGCATCTGCCGTAGGCACAGCTACCCGCTCACATGCATCAGAATGCAGCGACGACCTATGAAAATAAATGTGGTCTAGCTAGACACATAATGTTTTACCTCCATATACCAGACTAAAGCACAACGCACAACATCTTTGCCATCACAATGCAGCAATGGCCCACAACCGACATTCGGTCAAGCTGGACACAGAACGAGTGTCTTGAACTCGCACAATCTCCTGACCACCTCAGCACCCATCCACATGCCTGACCTTCATTGGTACCTTACTGGAGCTCGGCCAGCCCACCTAACTCCCTAGCTCGGCCAAATGTACACACACACATTTTAATAATGTTGACAATTTTCCCATACCTCGGACTTCGGTCCCACAAGGGCATTCCCACAACATGCATGTTGAGGACATACTAATGGGATAAAGGCGCTATATAAATGACTATTTCTACTACTAAAACTATTACTATAACACTGCAAGTGTGATATTACTCTCAACATAGTTCTCACTGTTGAGAAAAGATAATACAAAAATGCTCTTCCTTTGCTATCACTTGATCAATGTTAAAATAGGAAAAAAGAAAGTCACAATTCACATATGTACTGAAGAAGGATTGAGAATCTTGTCCCGTGTGATTGTGAAACATATTAAAATTGCACGGTCTCTATGATGTATGCGATATGTCACATAATTGTGCATGCAGACAAAGTTCTTTTATAATGTCAATGTAATTTGCGAATTTGAAGTGGATCAATATTTTTAGTTCTTTAATAATAATGTACTATGAGAATTTACAGAGGATCAATATATTTATTTGCTTAATAGATGTGTAGGGTTTTTGTATGTAGATATCAAAAAGTGTGTGTGTGTGTGTGTGTGTGTTTTGTATCAACCTGTGAAAACATGTTGTTATGTCTACACTTCCGAAAGTAACGTCAAAGGGCGGACCTGGTACTGCGACAAAGAAAATATAGCCTCACCGCCAACATGTAAGTTTAAGTGTGGCTCACAATGAAGCATTGTGTTCTATAGCATCACTTCACTCATTGACCGAGAGTACAAGATCCCTTATGTTCAGTATTTATTACATGAGACATAACACACATATGCATTATGCAGCGGAAAGCACAGAGTATAACAAGATGCGGTTAAAGTAGACTGCAGTTTCCCATGTTAGTATGTTTAACGCAGCCTGCCTGCAAAACACAGCCTGATGTTCAAAAGAACTCATCGAAGCATACTGATGTAATGACAGGGGTTTTCAAAAGGAGAATATTCATTTAGTGCTCTAAATGTGTCAGGGTCAGTGATTTCATACAAACTCATGTACAGAAAGTGTAGACCAGCATGGCATTTAGAAATACAAAATGATTGTGCATTTGCATTTCCCTGTTTGGCACTAATGAAAGAAAGGAGAGAGGGATACATGAGAATGAATGCAAAGGTCTTTTTTTTAAAAAAAAAAAATCCTCCAACGTAAAACTGGAGGGCCATCCAGCAGATTGGAAACATCTAAATAAAACGTTATTTTCTTTTCAATTTTAATGTGGGAAGAGCTTCCTCTTTTTGGAAAACCGAGTTGGCTTTTAGTCAACGCAGGCCCCGCTGAATGAAAGGAGGCCAGGTGGTTGGTTAGATCCCACATTTATTTGCCACATTGAAATTAATTGAGATTAATACATATGTTTAGTGCACCTGTCACGTTAACAATATACACAAAAATTGCCATATCACACTTACTTCTTCACGGTGTGATTGGCAGATATCTGTCTAACACGAGTCCAAGTAAAGACACTGGTGTCCTCATCCAAACGATTGCTCTAGGAAGGGCCCTCCGGGAGGGCTCTGCACCTGCACACAACGCAAAGTACCTGTGTCTGACTCCTATCAGTTACACAAAACCGGCTCCAGAAACTATCAGCACCAGTTTTGTCTACATTCCTGTACAAATCCAAGTCCCAAACGTTTTCCATCTTAGCTTTTTTCTCTCTTGCACACCATTTTTAATAGTTCTCTTGACATGAATACTCATCTTACATTCCCCGAGCATCTAGGTCCTGCATTCATTGTGCCTCATTCCGTAGTAATAAGCTCCAGGCTACATTCCGAATTCAAAAGCCTCATTTGGCCCCATAGTACGTTCACTACCATGAGAAGTAAGCCCTGCCTGCAGGCCTTCCTTCTGTCAAATTTCCAACCGTTATTGCATTCTCTTCTACTAATTGAGCATAGGGCACTTAAGGGGCTACATCTATATAAAACACACTGGGCATGTTAATTCTCATTCCTTTGTTCGAGCCAGGTCCACTAACATGTCCATGTGCTCAAATGCATTGATTGACACGTAAGCAGGTCATTTACATCGGCCATGTTATTTTATCAATATGAAGACACATGCACCACAGTCCCGTCCAGAGGCAACACATGATATTAACTAATTTTTGCAGACTTTAAACATACCAAAACCAGGCAATAGATGTGGAGCCCTGCAGAGGAGATGAAGCTTAGGGTCTGGTGCACTGGACATTAAATTTTGAAATGATGTGTGTATATATCTTTTTACGATGTATTTCCACATGCATATAAGTCTTATTGGTCTATCTATAATCGAAGACCCCATTTGTTTTGGAGGCCCGGCAGCTGAAACTGCCTCTATTACTCTACCCTTAGTCCAGCAGTGAAAATAATGGGGATGCTCTCTTCCTTACTGCTGCAGTGGCTGCTAGGAGCATGTTCAGGAGTCCTCAAGTGCTGCAGAATAGTGTAGGAAAGTGTCAAATCCATGGATAGAGTGGGCAGGAGGAACCATCTCAGGTCAAAACTATGCAAGGCAATATTCAATCGCAACTTTCTCCATAGTGAGAAAGTAAAAGGTTGTGTGGAAGGCCACGTAGCACGTCACCTTCATGTCAATGAATTTACAGAAACACGCAGTAATGGAATACGTTTGAAATCGTAAATGTTCTGGGAAAACTGTCATATACAAGGGGTGCAAAGGGTTCAAGTATGGGACCTGATGAAATGGAAGAAATAGATATTATTCCAAATAACCACAACTCGGATACCCACTCTGGCTATGATATTAAACTTGACATGGGTAGGTAGAGCTGACAACACACAGTAAATTAACATGTTTTAAACTAGAAAAGCTAGCATGTCAGTACTTCAGATTCACTAAAAATGAACCCTGTTAGAAGTTGTAAGGAAAAATGGAGTGCCCTTATTTCAACCGTGCACTAATTTCAACGGTGCAACTGATTTCAACAGAGACAGTGTGCCCCACTTTCAACTATGGTAGTTTAGTACTAGGTTCAAAGTGATTAATAGTGAGGTAGGGTATGACTGTACAGTGGGTAAGCTTCTGCACTTTAATCTATTGCTTAGGCTTGCTGTGTAGAAAACACTGGGTGGCAGTACCCCAACCTCCCCAAAATATAGAATCCAAACAAAAAGTTAGTGGTGGCAACCCATGCACAGCGCCAGGAAGTCTATGTCCTGTTGTTACAATAATAGTCAATAATTTATGGTCTTAAATTCCATTCAAAATTCGGCTTGTTGATTTAATCATATGTTCAGCCGACACAGTTATCAACACTAGGCCGGCCTCAAGGCTGTACAAATATTGATGCATTCCAAGCATAATACTTGTATTGTTGCAAAAGTAGAAACCAAAGGCAATGACATAAAATAAAATTGTCAGATAATTAATTCCGTCGGTCGAGGGAAGGAGGAAAATGCACAACTATAGACATATCATCATTGGTCACATGAACTATAGCAATAGTAATTCCATACTGGACATAAAAGTGAATAGACAATTGTCTCAGTGTAGCTTTCCTTTTGTGTCAATATTGTGGTAACACATTGTTGGTATAATTGGTAAGGTGCATTAGTGTGAGGCACCCTATAATCCGTGTCAGGTGATTTGCAGAATTCAAGTTATCACTGTGTATTCCAAAATGCGGTTTGGTCTAATGTCATGCCAAATTGTCTAATCACCAAAATAGTGGGTTGGAGTTTGTGAGTATCATTCTATTTCAGGGGATTCTTATCAATAATTCGTTGTTTCAGTACCGGTTGTTAAGGTATAAGGGCATTTTCTAATCTGATTGATCATTCTGTCATTGCGCTATCAATAATTGAGCGTCAGACAGAGGTTTCCCACTTATCCAGTCATCTGAGTGATATAAAATATCGGTTTGATGGTTACTGGAGTCCTGTCCTCTGGTTATGCTGTTCTCACGGATACATTATCCTGCACAATATAATGCAATGGCTATCTCTCTAATGGGAGTCATTACTACCTCCATTATCTAATAATGTTGGCACCAGCCATTGCAAAATTACTGAAGCCTAGCCTCTCCCACCCCACTTGCCTGGTCCGTATACAGTGAAAGGGTTCCATCCCTGGCACTGAGCGTGTGGTAGCTACTGGAGGTAGCACAAATTATTGGTAAGAATCCCCTGAAATAGAATGATAATCACAAACTCCAACCCACTATTTTGGTCTGTGGGGACTGGGAGTGAGATGCCCTTGGGAGAGACATGGTATCCCCCTTTCCCTAAAAATTACCGAACCAACCCGTCCCCCATCTTCTTGGGGTATTGCAAAACAACTCTCCTGAATTATTCACACATGACTACAAAATGTACTTAGAAGCAACTGAGAGCAGCAAAGTCTAGTTGCTTCCACTCCTTAGGTACTGGGACCAAGAATAGGCTTGCTGAGAGCAGTACAAATCTGGCATGTCCCTTTAAGGATAGTCAGGTTGAGCTAATTATGAACTCACACCTGCAGCCTGTTAAAGGGCTGCAGGTATATAAGAAGCCCCCCCAAATGAGTGTAAAGGACGGAATGGTGACAGAAGCAGTGCAGTGAATTTTGCAGCAGAGAGGTCAAGAAGAATAGCAAGGTGCTGTCTGTGTACAACACGCTTATGGGTCACATAAGAGCGGCCCGGGTGCTGGGGCTCTGTGGAACCAAAGGAAGCGTGAAAGGGGAGCCATGCTGGATGGCTGCCCCTTTTTCTATTGCTCAAGGTGCTCGTTCTCCTGGGGCCAGAAGCCTGCCCAAGAGTGCCTGGGGGGACAAGAAGTGGAGCCCTGAAGCAAAGACAAGATGGCCGGAGGATCTGTGCTGCAGGAAGCTGCATCAAAGCAACTGTTGTTTTTTTAGACAACAAGTGTTTGATGCTGTACATAAAGATACTTTGTTACGGAGTGGTTGCATGAATTCAAAGACACGTTGTTGAAAGGCTTCAAATAGAATCCTCATGAATCTGCGAATATGTTAACTCATTAAATCCGAGTGAATACTTTTTTTTTACGGAGCAGTCGCATGCAGATGAAAGCACATTTTTCAAAGCCTACGAACACTGGAAACTTTAAAAGGCAAATGAGAAAAACAAATTCCAAGACATAACGAATTGAATGAGGACAACAAAGTTACTCAACTTAAACCTTTACACGTTACCGAGGTGCTGAATGGTGGAGAATATTAAAATCATAAATATGCACCATTTTCAATACCGCATTGAAGGAACACTTTTCTTATGAAGAAAACAAGAGAAATTAAACTTTCTTCATATAATACAATACACTGTGTGATAATTCCTAAAGTGAATGAAATCTTACATTGCAAGCAATTTTCAAATATGTTATTTCCGCAGAACAATTGAAGGCCAACAAAGTGGGCAATAAATAATTAAATATAAAGTGAATACAAAGTCCAACAAACCCAATGTGTATTATTTCTCAAAGTGAAGGCAACTTTGGGAAATTAACTTTAAAAAGGTGAACTTAAATAATCCTAAAACTTTTGTATAAGAACTGCTTTATACTTGGGGAAGGAAGCAGAAAGAATGCTGCATGCTGAACCAAGCCCCAAACTTTATACTGAACACTAGTTTGTTGGTCACTGACATTCCTACATGTTGTATACTGTTAGTTGTGAGGGCAAGTATAGGTCTGGACACAGAGACATTCCTAAATTGAACTTGTTGACTCTTACTTTCCTTAGTTTTGGTTTGGTAGGGAAATCCCACCATAGAATAGGGCAAGATAGGCATTTTTCCATTCCAACATTTAAGTTAATACATGTGTTTGCTTTGCACTTAAAATCTGTTGTCTGTGTCTTACTCCAAGATGCCCTCACACTTGATAAACCTTATGTAGATAAAATGAAATATGGTAAATTGAAGCTATGGCTGGTATGGAATACATAGAGCAAGTTGCAGAGCAACAGGATAAAGTGGACATTTTGATGGAAAATATATCCACAACACATAAGGGTAGAGACACCATCACTTAGTATAGCATCCATTAAGATGTTATCCTCATGGTACCAGCATTTGAGAGTTCAATGGAGTGCCTTGATCACATTTATAGTATCCAAATGCTGACCATCTCTATACTGACCACAATTGTTAAGGCTCCACACATGTCCATTCATAAACCTAAGGCACCGGACATCTTAGAACTGTTTATTTTCATTTTCCAGACATCAGAAAGAGGGGATTGATTTAGGCAGTAGTTCAAGAGTTCAGAAAGCATGCTACCAATCAGGATTTACCTTACTGGATATGGTCTATAAACTCTTGCAGCATCACAGAAAGTGTGTAATGCTTACAAAGTTTCAGTTGATCACTAAATGGCCCTTACTGTTTTTTTTCCAAAATTGTTATCTGTAGTTTGAAAAATCAACCCATCTGCTCCAAGTGAGCAATGATGGAGTTGGATGGGTAGAGATGACATGAAGGGGGATCAGACTAACTGGGACAACACCTGCAGCATTAATATCTTGAATAATCTAAGTACTCAATTGCACATTACAAAACTGTCCCTGCATTTTGGTCATACTGGGTTATTGTGTTATTTCCATATATTGGAGTCAATCAACTGCAAACTTTTAAGGAGCTTAAGAGCCAACTGGTAAGGTTGCCATCCTTCTGATTGTGCATACAAGTGCACAAAATACAACAGGGGCAAAACAGGACATACAGGCATGGACCCTGGGATATATCAAATGGATCAAATAGAGATGATGTGGGGAGGGATGAAGAGGAGAGGGGAGAGAGACGTTCAATTAAACAAATTAGTGATGACAGGGCTGACACGGTTAGAACAGAATGATCATGATTAGAACTGGAAAGTGAAGGACTCAGAAGCTACTCTAAGTTATAATTAAAGAATGGTAGAAAGACAACATAAAATGGGACTTTTGCTCTCTGCCAAAATGAATGGATTAAATGCATATACGAATCACAAAATTCCCTACAAAGAGAACTTTTCCTCATATTCATTTCCTGTGGAAACCCCATCTCCCCACAAAGTCTAGCAAAGTGAAGGAGGGCAGTCACTCACTCATTAATGAATTGGTTAATGGGGGGGGGCATTGTAGCCCAGATGGAGGCATTCCCAGGCACGAAGGAAGCATGGTTTATAGTACAAGTTGAAATCTGCACCCACTTCTTGTGTTGCATCCCCTATATACAACACTCTGTTACTTCCGAGGTAGGATTCTGTTGCATAAATGGATAGATACAAATCCCATACATGCAATCTGTTCTAGGCAATTTGCTCTGAATAGAATCAATAGTGTTGGTTGAGAAGATAATGGATATGCTCTCTTTAGTCCTATATATAGTAGAACGAAATTGCAATGTGATGATATCCCTGTGTCTAGAATGTAGCAGTGCTTGGTTACAAATGATGGAATCATTCCGCTTTAACATATTTGGGGGGTGAAACAGTTTGAAAAAGAGGGAAAGTAAAGCAGTGTAACTTCTGATCAAAAACTGTTGTACATTCGGAGTTCTTAGGGAAGATCTTGGAAGTGATCAAATTTTCTTCTGGTTCAAAAGGAGTTTTCACTTTTGGTAGCAATATACTAGTTCATTTGTCAGCAATGTTAAGTCATTTTTAAGTGTGAAAAGAGGCAACAGTCTGACGCTGCAAATATTCCACATGCACCTTATGATTTTATGTTGAGAGTAGTTTTATTGTGCCACATGCCAACATAGTATTATAGGAGGCTCATCTGAAGAATGGCACATTGTGACACCAGCCAATGTGGGGATTAGTCAAAAGAAAACAATCTTTATTGAATGCAATGTCAGATAATTATTGCTTCCCTTGAATTGAGTTTTCTGAACCATTCATGAACATTGTGTGGGATAGAAATATCTACTGTTATTTCCATATAACAAGTATTCCAAAATTATATCAAATTAATTCAGGCATGTTTATAAAATATGCCAAAGCCATCTCATTATAAAATCATGCCAGTAAAAGAGTGTTTACTTTGAGGTCATTGAAATAATATAACCATACATTATTTGCTTTAGCACATCAGCCCACATACAGTTTTGCATGTTATAAAAATGTATGTTGAAGTTCATGAACTTTGCAATAGGTTCTGCTCAGCATTTCAGGCAGCATTTATGCACGGTCGGCTTTCCTATGACTTTATGTTGTAAGCAATCGTTATGCATTTGAACAAAACTTCCACATCTAATGAAGGTAGAATGCCATTTGAAGTACCAAAACACATGGTGCTGGGATGGACCCTCCTATGTCCTATATGTTTTCCTCACACCTGGTAAATGGTGTGAAACCTACCAACAACATTTACTTAACCCTATTGGAATTCACATAAACATGAGGAAGTATACAGCAAAGGCCTGGTATTCTACTTCTGAATAGCATGTGAGAAATGCTACGATGGATCTTAATTGAAGGTCCGCCCTGTATTATTGAAATGTGCATCTTTTTAAAGTCATGTGGTGACCCAGAGCCGAAGGCCAAGGCTAGTGGTCTGGCAGTGGTTCAAAATATATAGTGGGCACCTGGATAGTGGCCCCGAAAGACATTTATAGAGGATTGAAAAGAAACATATTGGATGAAACATGGACAGTGGACACAGCCGAAGGCCATGTCTAGTGGCCCGTAAAAAATAACTATGGTATTACAAAACCATTGAAATTCACTGAAAAAAGCTTGGTTAAGGTGCAGTTAAGTTTCACAGATGTAATGCAACAAAACCCTTGAAGTCATGACCAGCACGTCACCATTGCAAAGCCCACAAGCACATACATTTAAGAGAAAGGATGCACAATGATATACGATATACACAATGCATTATGAATGACATAGCATTATTGTGGATTTTAATGGGAAAATGCTGAGTTAAGCTGGACATGACTTGCCACATCTGTTGAATTTCTAAGATTTGTTCGTGTTAAATCAGCACACCTTAACTGGACCGTAGCTAAGTTTTTGTTCAATTAATATTATCTATTACTCAAATGATATAACTTTAACGTTTTTTTCATATACGCTATAGAAATATTTAACATGTCTAAAGAAGCATACTTGCTCTGTGATATTAAACATGTCTGTTTTAATGGTGGGAACAATTCAGAACGAAAGTTAATGCATCAATATGAACTGGAGTCCAAAACTCTCAGATGTCTATAATATGCTGGTCCCATCAAATAAGGGGTGTTTTCTCTGAGAGTGTGAGGTTCTTAAGGTAACCAGTGGAAATGCTCAACAAATCAAAATGTATAATGTCAAATGACACAGAGTGGGACATTTGGGATCTATTTGAGTCCAAACCCACAGTAAGTAGGGGTAGCACTGGGATTCTGGAAAGTCTGCAGACGGGGGATCCATGTCCTGATGGGATAACATCCTGAGAAGATGGGAGGACTCCCCATGGCATTGCCCAAAGGAAACCTAAAGCAGGCTTTGTCTAAATATGACCTAATTCCAAGAGATGTATTGTGGGCTTAGCAAACTAGGTCAAAGTTTCCTGTAGCTCAAAGAGACATTGCAAGTTATGTGCCTCAAAAGAAAAAAGAAAAAAAACACAAGTCACTATAAAAGCCCCAATGCAATTAGATGCATATCCTCAAGAATCCTTTATCAGTAGATCCAGTGAAGAAGATGACTGGAAGGGAAGTCACTGGGGGACTGATGTTAAATAGAATGCAGTGTGACATGTACCTAGCTCTCTGACAATAACTGCATCAAATGGAGAACAGATTAAAAATAACATGTTAGCATTTTGACAGTAGCTAAGTAAAATAAACTTTGTATTTTCACAGGTGTATTCTGAGACTGGATATGTGGACTAGTGTACAACACTGGATGGTTTTATAGTGGGTTACTACATTTTGAGTTGTAGAAGCCATAGTCATCTAAAAAGAGAAAACTTGATACAATCCACATTATTTTAATGGGACGAGAGGGAGATAGGTTGTTCGATGCCATCCAGAGCAATTGATGCAATTTAAAATAAAGCTCTCTGAAGGAATTGATCAGAAAGGCGAGGGCCCGGCATTTGATGGTCCCATATTGTTAAGAAGAATTGGGGGAATAGCTACTGTCCTTTAATTGAATCCTAATGGCACATTTCTAGGTTTTATGAACACATTATTATTCAGCGTGCTCTAAAACTAAAGCACAGCATCTCTATTTGCAAGCCTATAGGTTCTTAATGCAATGCAGCACAGTTTATATTCAACAAACATGCCCACATTAGGTGCCAACAGCACCTTATATAAAAATGAATGCTTATTTACAAAATACATCTTTGATTCCAACACTTGAAAATAAAACCTGTTTAATTATCTGTTATAAAAGAAAAGTGAAAGATGCATTGGACTGTTTATTGTATGTAGAAATCTTGAATATACTGGATGATAAGTAGCAATTTTGCAACTGAATTATAAAATGCTGTTTAAAAACGTAATATATACAGTGCACACAATGTGCACTCCCTACTAGCCATTGGTTAGCGAGCTTATGACCACAACTATGGATCAGCACCCATAGCGCATTAGACCTTAGACCTTAAGTGTGGGGCACCCACCGGGGCATGTGGGCATGTGGGTGTCCGCCACTGGGTTAGGGGGCCACTGCCCTCTGTGAGAGGCTGGTGCCCATGGGCAAGGGCTCTGTCCTCGACACCCTAGAGCTTTGCCCTCTGGTGTCGGTCAGACACCTGAGGACTTTTCTGGGTTAGGGGGCAAGCACCCTTCATTGGAGGCTGACGCTACAGGGCTTGGTTGTTGTGGGGTGGACCCAGAATGCCTGAGTCTGCCTTGGGGAGCTTGGGCCATGACCCAGGACTCGTCCCTGACTGCCTTCCTCATGCCCATGCATCAAGCTGCTCAGCTTGGTGGAACTTGGGTTCATCTCTTGCCCTTTGGGACCAATTGGTGAAGGCCTGCTGCTCTAGCTCCCTAGGGGGGCGGGACCACATCACAGTGCCATTGTAGCTCTCCTCCGGTTCTCCCGCCAGAGCTGCTGGACTCACTTAATCCTCACCCTTCTCTCAGGTTCCTTGACACCGCCTGCATTGGGGCTACCTGGCCACCTCGGAGGGTTCGCTAACTGCCTTCCAGTGTCAAGATGGACAGACCTTGTCTGGGTGCGGAGGAGGTTTCCTCAGTTGCCCCACAGGCAGACACTTCCCATCGACTTTTAACCCCCTAGAAGTGGCCAGTTGAGCCAAGCTGAAGGATCAGATGTCCCCAGCTGGACAGCACCAACCCGACACAGGGGTGGCCACGATGTTGAGCTTGCCTTAAGGCCACCATCCAGGGTCCAAGGATTAAGCTGCCAGCTCTGCTCCCAGGTGACAAGGCTTAAACCACCATCGGCAACGAAGACCCAGTCTCTCTCCCCTGCCTCCCACAGGAAGGGGATACCACTCTGCCACTGGCTAGGCCAAAGACGTCTGGTCTGCTAGGCTGACAAGAAAGGGAGGGAAGAGTGCTCCCCAGCCCACCCACACCCCTGGGGATGCATCCAGGGTGGGTGGTAGGAACCTGTGTGCTCTGTGATGCAGCAGGAAGGACAGGGACCCTTACCACGTTTTTGACAAAAACTTGGCTCAGAGGATGATTTTCAATGAATCACAGAAAGTGATCTGCTCTGCAACTTCCAAGCCCTGACCCATAATCAATATGTCTACAAATAATGTAACACTGTGTTCCAAAGAAACATATGGTGCACTATGGCCGAGAGAGTTGGCCCCCTTCTGTCCGCACTGGAGTCCAGAAGCGAGTCACGAGACGAGTGGCTCTATTCACCGGCCCAGAAGGCAGCTATCCTGGGCCAGCCGAGGCTCCACAGTGCTCAGTGCTCCTCCTGCTTAAAACACAAAAACACAAAAAGTCAGAAGGATTTTGAGTCCCCACTTTCACAGTCATACTAAAAATGGAGATCAAGCTAGCTTTTGCAATTCTGCTCTGCAAGAGGTTTCTGTCCTCCCTTAGCTCACCTTAGGACACCTGTGTTATCATGTAACATGTGTACAACCCAGGTCAAACTCCCCATCTGTCACTGTCCCCAGAGCGGTTCATGCTCAACAGGTAGTGGGTGCCTGGAGCCAGAAGTGAGAGCACCACATGGCTCATCCCCCACTGGGTAGTGAAAATACAATGAGATAAATAGTGATATTTCAATGGTGGCCCAAGAGTCTCTCACTTATCCTACAATGTCTCGTGTATCTTCACACAGGGTGTCAGATTTGAGTCAAGCTCAACAGGGCCTTATTCTTCTCCTGATACTGCCAAGCATGCCTTGCCTGTGGTTTTGCTAGATAGTAGGTAGAGATAGTGGAAATCGCATTCATCCATTCTTGCACACCACTAATAAGTGGATGAGGCATGTGGCTACCTGAAGAGAATCATAGTTACTGCTGCCGTTTACCCACACTTCATTGAATTTTTTCACTTTGGCATTCAGATCTCTGGGCATAAATCACATTGTGTCAGATGTGGGCCTTTGTGATGCTTTATTTTAATTAAACAGTCTGATTACTCTGGTTCGCACCAGTTCTAAGTCAGCTTTTAGGAGGAAAGCCAGGCACAAACCCTAGGAGGGGACAGAGAGATTTGACCAATGCAGCTGGGGCGATCCCCAGAAAGGGCTGGCTTGCAATTAGAGTCACAAGGATGTAGATGCTTCATCCAGCCATGGACGCACCAAGTGCCTCTCCAAGCCCCAGCTTGACCCACTCGTCCATTACAGCCAATTCATATCACAAAGTTACGGATCTGACTTGCCGACTTTCCTTACCTACATTGTTCCAACAGGCCAAAGGCTGTTTAACTTGGAGGCCTGCTGAGGATATTGTTAAGGCCCAGTGCGAGATTTACACTGTCTCCCTCGGATTTTCAAAGACCTGCGAAAGCTCACCGGATGCCGCCAGAACCGTGATACTTTCCAAAGCTCGAGCCCCTCTCTCAGAGTAAATACATTCCAGGTGCCCTGCCCTTCACAAAGAAATGAAAACTCTCACTGGAACTCTTGTCAGCTTCTCTGGAAGCATTTATGTTACAGCACTGGATTCCACTGGGCACCACTGGACACTGTGAGGGCACCCATCTCTGCCACTCCGGGTTCAGGGATCTCAGGGATCTGAGCCCAGCTCTCTGTTGTTCGGCTGAAGGAAATGGAGACCATCAACCTTCACTTCCAAAAGGTGTTTACCCATCTTTTCGGACCGTCGGACCCATGTTTAACTGCTGTTCACATGGAACCCTTCTTAACTTTGGCCTTCAAAATTCACTTTTGAAAATGTTCTTCTACAATCAAGACCTGTACCTGCAGCAGCTCCCTCCAAGCTCTTGTCCCGAGCTTCCCAGAGGCCTACTCATCGTGGCTTAGCCCCGCTGTTCTCAGCGACAGGAACGGCCGGGTATGGACCCGACACTCCACTGACATCTATTTTTAAGGGCTAGTTTAATGGGCATGTGAATTGTTACAAACTCCTTAGCAGATTATTACTCCATGGCCATGTCCTGCTGTCTAAATCAGCAAACTTCTTTTCTGGGGTCTGATGAGTGTCAGCATTGCGCACCTTAAACCGGCATTCAGTTCATCTCGCAATGCCAGTTCTGCTTACCAAAAGCAGCCCACTGGTGCCCAGCAGCGACATGCCAGTGAACCAGGCTTCTTACCCATTTAAAGTTTGAGACTAGGTTGAGATCGTTTCGGCCCCAAGACCTCTAATCATTTGCTTTACCATATAATACTAATAATAATTCTTTAATGTGATATAGTATGAAAATTAAATTCAAACTTTACACATATATCAATAGACATTACAATGAACATTATACATATAAAATCATACATCTAAATTCATCCTACTTATATTTAGCATCAAATGCACAACAAATCTAAAATCTAAAATCCCGACAAAAGGAGGGGGAAAGTTAGGGTAAAGGGTCAATATGAACCTGATTGCTGATACAGCCTTCATGTTGTTCAAAACTAGTGTTAGGACAGCTAAGTCAAGTATAAAAGCCTCTCCAGATCGTTACCCAAAAGTCAGAGGTGGAGTTTTTCCATTTCCTGTTCTACCTGTTGCCAGACATTGTACAGGGCTATGAATAGGTGCATGTTCGATGTATTAGTACAATAACGCCAAAACATAAGTTTGGGTATTGATGATGGATCATGCACAAATTCTCCCAGATAGTGAACAATAGACTTCTTGATTGCTCTGCATTGTGTTAATACATGTCTTGTCGTCTCCAGACATACAGAGGATTTACACACTCGACAAGTTCGCTCTGCTATAGGTATGTTTTCCCTTACTCCTATTCTAGACAGGGTAGGCAGTTGTTCCAGTCTGAATAGAATGATGAAACGGCGGAGTCTTCTAGTAGAACATAGTAGGAGATAGTCCTGAGGTTTCATGAACTTATATACTCTGTGAGTCACAAAATGATAGGATTTGAGGGATTCCAAATGGGCAAAGTTCTCTAGCCAGTCCCATAGGTCTATCTTTTTCCTCAGGGCATTTAGCGTATCTTTGGTGACAGTGGCCTCTCTGTGTATCCAGCCAATTTCGTTAAGAAATTTACCCATGTCTTTATATAGAGATGCCGTGGTAGATTTTTTATCTAATTCCTGATGGAGTGTCCCTAATAGAGTGTTCGAAGAGCCACTTGTCATTTTAAGGTAGAGGCCAGCTCTTCTTTTGAGTACCATAGCCCTGAGTGAGGGGAGACCCAGCTCCAGTCTTATCAAGGCCATAGGCACCCCCGATGGTAGTCCTAGCATACGGCGCCAGAACTTTCCTTCCAGTACTTGTAGCCATGCCAGGTTCATCGTCAGCAGTGACTCCAGGCCATAAATGACCATTGGTGCGAATACTTGCATATAGAGCTGGCGAGTTCCCCACAGAGTGAAGCCTCCTTGCTTGTAGGTAAAGGATGCTATAAGCGAAGTCACTTGTAGTGCCCTGCTATTCCGATCCTGTTTACAGAGTGTATAATCACCTAAGGGCTCTATCTCCACTCCGAGGTAACGGTAGGAAGGGGCATACCCAATTATCTGTTCATGTACAATCAGGTTCACACGCGTTTTCCTTTTTTTCGTGAATCTTAGTACCTTGGTCTTCTGTAGGTTGATGGACAAGCCATTAAGCTTGGCATATTCCCAGAGGGCAAATGCCGAGCGTCTGAGACCGCCAATAGTGTTGTCTAATACTACCAGATCGTCTGCGTATGCCAAGACCCCACACTTTTCTCCACCAAGTTTTGGGGGACAATTATTTGCCTCCGCGAGTGTCGCAGGAATGTCATGTATGTACAGATTATATATGAGGGGGGCTGTCACACAGCCTTGCTTCACCCCTCTATTTTGAATAACTTTCTGGGTTGAGTGCCCCTCCATATTAAGTCGTAGGCTCACCATGGTGTCTCGATGTAATAATTTAAGATAATATAGCAAACCTTTGGGGCAGCCCAATGCTTCTAATTTATTCCATAGCCTAGCTCTAGGGATTGAATCAAAGGCGGCCTTGAAGTCAATAAACAGAGCGTATAATGGTGGCTGATCTTTGCTGAGTGCTCTCGTGCGTAGTATGTCCATTACAAGAAGATTGTGCGCAGTCGAGAACTCCCGTCTAAAGCCACATTGAAATCTGCAGAGTATTTGCTTGTCTTCCACCCATTTATGCAATTCGCTGAGTAAAAGGGAGGCAAAGATTTTTCCTGACACATCCAGCATCGATAATAGTCTGTAGTTGTTAGGGTCAGAGCGGTTACCTTTTTTATACACTGGGATCAAGATCGCCGTTTGCCAGGTTCGAGGGATTTCTCCCCCAGTGAATACCTTGTTGAAGAGTACAGAGAATAGTTCTGCCCAAAAGGCCGGGTTGTTTTTTACAACCACGTTTGCTAGCCCATTAGGGCCAGGGGCTCTAGAGGATTTAAGAGTCACAATTTTATTGACTATTGCCTCCGGAGAAATATCGAATAATGGGGACGTCAGAGGTTTTTCCATGGTCCAATTTGCCGACCCCTCCATATTGCGTTCTAGAAGAAATTTTTCCCATACTTTCTTGTTTATAGGGTTAGTTGTTGCACCTTTGACTTTGGTTCTATTCTCATTTAATAACGCCCATATGCTTCTCGAGTTTCTGGAGCAGATGGTTTTGACCAAACGTTGGTAGCCAAAATTCTTCTCTATCGCCTTAATGCCTCTCACCTCTGACCTATAACAGTTTCTTATTGTTCTTAATTTCTGTTGATGTTGGATTGCCGTGATGTTCTGATCTTTTAGGCTACGTATCTTTCTTCTCATTTCTCTTTTAGCATCTCTTATTTTCCTATTATATGGAAGGGGCACTTTTCCCTCTTGTATGACATAGTTCTTTTTGGTTGTTGCATGAAGGCCTGAGAATTTGGTTATCCACTCTTCCATTTCATTGGCGGTCATAGTATGAAAGTCCCGCCCGTTATCCTCCAAGGCGCCCTTTAGTGTTTCTGAGGCCGCTCTGACATTCTTTTCAGACCAAACTATTCTGGTTCCTGTGCAATTAGTTGCGATACTTCCAATATTTATCTTGGGAGTGTCAGGGAACTGGGTCCTGAATGAGCACAATACTGCCGCGTGATCGCTCCAGCTGTTGGGCTTTACCCACATATCCACCACTCTAGTCTGCATAAGGGGGCACATAAATACATAATCCAGAGTACTTCTTGAAGACCCATTGGACCAAGTGTGTGCCCCCGGCCTGTCGCTCCGGGTGCGGCCGTTAATCATAGCCAGGTCCCAGGTCTCAAATAATTGCAGCCAGGCCAGGCCTTCCTTTTCTCTTTTCTCGTGGGTCATCTTACATCTGGTGCTCAGGGCAGGATTAGTAGATATGCTAGATTGATCTTCCATATGACAGTTAAAGTCCCCCACTGCTATCACTGCAGTGTTGTTTACTCCTAGTGACCAGGACGACAGTAGGTCTTGTATGGCTTCTTGCAAGGGCTCTCTTAGAACTGCACCCGGAGGATTGTAGAGGTTAATAAGTAGTAGCTTACCACTTCCCTCTTCTTGAGGGTACGTCACTTCTACTGCCAGTAATTGGTCCTCCGCTCGGCAACGGATTTTCTGGGACAGTAAGATATTAGAAATTCCTATAAGTAGACCCCCGAAGGGGCGTCCTATATTGCCCCTCTGTGCCGGTGATTGATATACAACGTATCCATCCAAAAGAAGGGGTTCCCGAGCCCAAGTCTCTTGTAAGCAAATGAAGTTATGTTGAAACAAAAGATCAGACGAGCCCTCTGCCCTCAGTAGGTGGGAGAAGCCTCTACAGTTCCAGGATAGCAATGATTGGCTTCAATGCGTATGCACCAACTGCGGAAGTGACTCCAATAGAGCCTTAATTGCTTGTTGTACTTCTGCTAATAGTGGATTCTCCTCTGTCATCTGTCCGGGAGCATTCTCAGCGTTCACTATTTCAATTGGGGTTACAGGAATTACTGACAGGTCTTTCTCATATAAATCCACATCTATAGCAATGTCTACTGCTTTCAGCTCTTCCTTATATTTTCTTAAGAGTTGTGCAGTGTTCAAGAACACACAGTGGAGGGCGGAAACGTTGGGATTCGGGCCCGTTAAAGGCTCAATAAATAAGAAGTCCTCTGATTTTAATACACGAAGCTGAGGTATATGGTATAACCTAGTCAATAGCTCCGATCGTGCCAGCCAAGAGTGGCTGTCCCTTGTATATAAGTTCTTTATAAGGCATATACGATTCATGTGGTTATCCGTGGCCTCCTTCGTTTTCTCTGAGAGTATGGGCTCTGATGGTTCTCTTACTGGGATCTCAGGCATAGTTATCATACTTAGTTCACATTCTATTTCAGTGGTCTCTCCGGTAGTAAGGTCAGGATCTTCCTCATTTTGTTTCTCTTTAGGTTTCAACCAGTCTTACAGAGGACCTTTTTTCCCTGCCATCCTCGCAGCTGCTCTCTTCATCCTTTTCCGGGCTTTTTTGGATCGAGTTTCGATCACAGGGCCATTGCTCCCTGTGTGAGGCACCGGTCCTACTTTGGGTGGCTTATTTTTGCGAGCCTTTTTTGCCAGTCTTTGCTGTTTCCGCGTAAGCGGAGCATGTGTACTGTCATTCTGCTCCCAGTCTATTTCCTCAACGGGGTCTTCTTCGTTCAAGATTTTAGGCTCCGGTTCCTCCATATCCACACTCACCTCTCTCTCATCTATCTTTTCTTCCATCTCCTTGGCAATTTGTAAAGCCTCTTCTAAGTTTTTATCCACGTCCTCTTTCGGTGAGTTCTTCATTTCTAATGCCAAGACAATGGCATCGGAGTTTGCCAAGATGCGGCCTGTCATCTGCAGCAGTATTTTAAGGGCAAATTGGAGGGCCCCCACCGACGTTTGTAGCTCAGCAAGTTGAATGGGACCGGCTACTGATCCCTTATCCCCCATGGTCTCCTCGTCAGAATCGTCCTCCATCGAGACCATTACCAAATTCGGGGAGGCGGAAAGGCGTTCACGGTGGCCTGCTGCATTATGCTCCTCCATTGTAATGTTCCTGCTGTTATCATTCAGGGTCAGGGTGCCACTAGGGATGATCTGTGGAGTAAGTGGTTGCATTCCCCTCTGTATTGTGAGGCACAGATCCAAGAGAGAGTTGTTGTCTATATCGTCATAATGTGAGGAGTTGATAGACTGATTTACTCTAGGCACTTGCGGCGGCTCCTCATATAGCGCAGGTTCTTCGTCTATTATGGTGGAGTTTATCTTAGGGGGTGGGTTCACCGAGAAAAACTCTGTGATGGCGCCATGCGCTACTGGGAGCTCATATTTCGTGTTCTTCCTGTGTATAGCCCCTTTTTTTTTCTGCTCCATGGGCTCTTTCTGGGCTTTTGATTGTGCCTTATTCCTTAAATTATAAATTGAGTGCAAGGGTCTTTTCCCCCGCTGCATGCTTAATGTGCAGACCCTTTTTAAGTATTTTTAGAAGAGTCCCGGGGGCTATCTGTGGCACAAAACTGCTCCGCTTATTGCAGACAGAAAGGCCCCCCACCCCAGTAGCCACTTCAATTGCTTATGCCCTGCTAAGCTCAGTGCTGAGCTCAATGCTACCTTCACTGGAGATATAAGTTCCAGTGGTGTGCACTGAGTACTACGAATGCTTCTTAAAGCTTACGCAGCGCTCTGTCTTCCCCCGTGACTCACCAGTTCCCTGGCTAGTAGGTTGTCCCAGTATCCGGGGTAAGTCACAGTTTTCACGGGTCTCGGGACGCCCTGCAGAGCGCTGATACGTTCATACGCTCTGTCTGCGTTCCGTATGAGCACCCGATACCGTGTTCCCAGGGCTCACTGGCACTACACGGGCTACTACCGTCTCTGCCCTCCTTATATTACGCTAGTCCGCGTAACTCTGCGCTGCCCGGGGCCCAGGGACCAGGGCAGCCCACAGTACTTACTTGTCCACAGTGCCTCACGGTGTGCCCACGGGACACTGAACACTGCCGTATCCGTATCCGTACCACAGAGCACAGATTCCCACAGCACGTTCGTAGCTTCTCACGCTTCGCTCGTGGCTTCTCAAGCGTCTCACGGCTTCTCTCGGCTCGCTCGCTCGCCTCGGCTCACAGGCATCGTCTCGCCGTGTTTGTTAGAGGAAAGGAGCCACACAAGTGTCAAGCCGCACCTCTTCCTCTTCCGCGTTCGCGTCTCTGAGGCCGCTTCCGACACAGTACACAGTTTTTCATATAATACTGGGGTTCCCAAGCACCAGCTAGCCTGAGGAAAGCTTCAGAGGGAACCAACCCTGAAAGGTAGGGCTCTCTGAATAGACTGAATAGCACCAACAGGCTTTTTTCATGGGCCAAAAGGGGGTGCTCCCAGCAGAACAAGTCCTGCTGGGACATCTTAGGAGTGGAGAGTGGTTGCAGCCCTTGTTTCTGGCTTGGGGAATGTGGTGCAGCTTTGAGGTTGTGCAGTATGTTGGTGAATGCCATTCGTTGTTCCCGTGGTGTGCTTTGCTTTGAAGTTTGATTTTAATTTTGTGTGTTGACGAGTGCTTTGCTTGTGTCGAGTTTATAGCAACCAGTGGCAAACAGGGGCTAACAATGGAAAGGAATGAAAAATAGTAAACAATTAGCTTGCTCATTAACTTTGTCCATCCTTTGCTTTGGACAGTAGGGTGATTGGATGCCCAAAGGAGAGTGCTTACAGCCACAAAGTTACCCGGAATTAGTTCCACAGGAAGCAGATTTAAACAAGCAACAAGAAGGCAGTTCTCTTTTCGGTCTCTCTAAAGCAGAGTTTTGCTCATCTTTGGAGTACAGCTCATCATCTCCAGTGTGACTTCTAGTATCTTTGCTTTTAGAGAAGAGTATATGCACACCACAGGTAATGAGGGGGTGATGGTGTGGCAGGAATAATCACATATTACAGAGATCCTTCCACAGTCCTAAAGTGACAAACCCATTGATGAGGTTCCATGTCTGCTGATCAGTGTTTGCAGTAATCTTTTTACTGTGATGCTAAATTATTGTCACATGCTTGTGATCAGCAGTGTTGTTCCAAGTAGTGCATTTTGTACATGTTAATCTCCCAAGGAAGGTCCCAACTCTACCCCATAATAGGCCACCTGCCCCTCACCACCCCTGCCCCAAACAGCCTGTCATCAAGGAAGGGCAATTCCCTTATTATTTTATTATTATTATATTGTTTATAGTGCAAACCTGACCCGTAGGGAGTGGATCTCTTTATAGTGTTCAGGAGAAGCCAGAGGCTAGCTTCAAGCTCTTGTTTTTAACAGTAATGCAGTACTTTGGGGGATTGTCCATTGGCAAACATTTGGATGTGTTTTTGGGCAGTGGATCCCGCTCTCCTAGCTACCTGGCCAAATTTCCTCACCACCTCCTCTCACTAACTGTCCACTACCGATTCACCTCCAATGCAATGTTGATCCCTCTATCACTTTGTTCCTCCTGTCAGCCCCTGAGAGAATCCACCCGATCTTCCACTAAACTGCCCCGCTTACCACACCCATCCATACTATTTTTCTTCTGGGTTGTTAATTGAATCTGCATACCTTCACCTGTCACTACCCCTAACCTTCTCACATTTCAATGCACCATGAGGTGCACTGTAAACAGCTGATGTGGTCCCATGTATTCTTATCCACCAACGCATTCCCTCATTGCAAACTTGGATGACTGTTGTCAGGGGTTTTGACCCGTGTTCGAGTTATTATGCTGCAACATTTGGGGCTTTGGGCTCAGAAATTCCAAGATGGCCGAAAAAGCCCACATTGTGCCAGAATCCAGGAAACCGTGCAGTTTTTGTGCACACCAAAATGGTCACCTAACCTGCCACCCACCAGTGCGAGCGTGGTGGGCCAGAAGCGCCATGAGTGAAACGTGGTGCCAAAGGAGAAACAGCAGTGCCTGTTAGCTCAAAAAGCGCTTTGAAATCAACTTTGTTTCTCTGAATTGCAAGCTAAAAATGCCTATTTTAAACATTGCAAGATATTCAAAAATCTCACTGAACACCAGCAGACATTTGGCAGAATGAAGTCTTGTGTGCATACAAAATATGGGAAAAGAAAGAGCCTAAAATAATGTTCATAATGAAACTGGCTGAGCTGTGGATGTCAGCAGCTTAAGTTAAATTGGACTGAAAGCCACTAAAATCTAAATGTTTAAAATAAATGAGTGACCTACTGTTGAGTGTCAGATAGTTTGCAACTGTTAAATGTCATAGTTTTGAACTTAGAATCAGCATTCTAGCTGCATGTGTAAAAATTGTAAGTTTGATTTGAATGAAGAACAACTGGGAACAAAAGTGACATTTAGCTGAAGCCTGGCTTAAAGAGATTGAATTCTGTCCGGAAAGTACCCCCGACAGGAGTTGAAACTTGCTCAGCCACTGCATTCCCAGGCCTGGCTGCCGTCTGCTGCCCCCACCAAAAGGAGATGACACCTCTCTGATTGAATCAGGTGAGGAGCACCTGGGGTCTGCAAGAAACTGAACAATGAGCCTTCCTTGGCTCAGGCAAATGGTAATTCAGGGGGGTCGTAAATGGATTCCTCTTGAGAGAAACTGGGAGGGGCAGTGCCTCTGTGAGCAACTTGAGTTGGAGGAAGTGGACAAACCAGAAATTCCACCATGTGCTTTGGGAAACCAAACGCCTCTGGGCCAGTGCATCATTTTAAAAAGATGGATAATTCATAGTACGGACTTGTCAACATTATATAATTAATATCATTATTCTTGTGATTTTTCTGTGCACATTTTAAGAGGTGTTAGGACTCTGTGGTATGTTCTGGGGGGTAGAAGTGGAAAATAAGGGATTACTCCAAATGTCTGTATGTTAAAAATCTGACACTTTATCATCTGATGCCCATATTCCTTGTGCATGTTTGTGTAAATTCTGGAAAAGTTTAGAGGTTGTGTTCTTGATCAAAAGGGCAGAATACTGTTATAGGTGGACACGACATCTTACAAAGACAGGGATCGGATGGTTTGGTGCTACAGAAAATATGTTAACTGGACATATAATATTAGAAAAATGGTACATAGATAAATATGCATTTGGATCAAAAATAGATTTGTGGGCAAATTGACAAGTGGAGTGTTCTTTCTGTATGCCATAAAATTGATGCCTGATTACACTCCATTTCTTCCCCCAATCAAGGGAGAGAGGAGGACTTGGCCAATGATAAGTTGTGAGGGACAGGCTTAGTTATGCCCACACACACACCCACTTGCAGAACACATAAAAAGAGACTGCTTGGACAGGCAAGACTTTGACTTTCCGCTTTCTTGTGACGCATTTTGCCGGACCAGACAATATCCAGACGGTATGTCGTACCGCTCGAGGGAGATAGCAAGAGTGGACAGAATGGAGGGGATAATGAACAAATGAAGGATATGGGGATGGTTAAAAGAAAATAAGATATTTACATTACCAGTATGTACATGGAAAATACAAGAAATGTTGATTACCCATACATCTATCTATTTAATCAAATGATGTTCGACCAAAGAGCACAGCTGAAACCCAGCATGCAATGAAGAGATAGAAGAGATAGGAACATGTTAGTCACTTCCTGTGTTGTTTGGACACCAGGTGATTCATTAATGGACTATGTTAGCTCATCCATCATGAAGGCAACTTCCAAAACTAGAGAAACAAAGAGTCAGGCTATTTCTTCATTGAGCTATATACCACATAGCTGGTCTAGTAAATTGGCTACAACTAATAGCAATGGTAATGGGTGGTTAGCTTGCAGGGGTCACAACAATGACACTAGCCCAAGGTCACAACAGTAACAATGTAAAGAGATGTTGACCAATTGTGCTACACCATAGTTTTTAAAGAGCTTTGATTATCCTTCAATAATAAACTAGGCTACAAATCAAACAATCCTCGTCATTTCTGGTGCACATTTTCATTACTAGCTTGCCAGCACGTGTTGCGACCTACATACTCAGGGCATTAAATAGAGGTTGATGATTAATGTTGTTTTACCAATGGACCACAGTTCACGTTTTTCTACTATCACAAATGATGGAGATACACTCACAAGTTTCTACTATTCATCAAACCCTTAACTTTAGGGTCTAAAAGAATACTCTTAGTAAGTGTAGTTAGACATTTCCTCTGAATATGTTAGTTTTTCCAATCTGTTTCAAAAATGTAGAATCTCTCCTATACATAACTTCTATTTTCTATATGTCATTGAAATACTGATACAAAAGTCAGGATATTTCCAGATCAGTTACTTTGTGATGGGTTTCTTGGGCCCCTCTTTCTAATGGTAAAAAAATGTGGCATTCCACGTGGCAGCTAGACACATTGTTACTGTTGTCAACTTTCAAAACTAGTTATTGGTATGAAAACCCAGTTGTTGGATGCTGAGGATTTTGAAATTCAGCATTTTACCATACGTGAGTAATAAACCAATCACATTTTGAGTCCTTCGCTATGTCAGTCAAAAAGATTCAAGGTATTCAGAGGGCCCAGGAGTATGCTGCCCACTTTCTTCTAATGACAGTTCTGGGAAATGTAGGTTTAAAAGGGTTTATACATTGGTGGTTATGCTCTGCAGTAATATGCCAAAGATATATACATTTAAATCAGGGCCAGCCTCTTATCAATATGTATTAACCCATCTCTATATGGAAAGGCTGTGTCACCTGGGGATTGAATCACTAGGACATTTTCATTTCAGAAGTGGTTTTATGTCTGATTCAGGATGAAGTTCATCTGCTCTTTATTTAGGACAAACTAACATCATTTGTGTGACTGATGCCATTTAATATCTTTACAGGTCACGCAAATATATTCAATAACGATTTAGTAGTTTCTTTTAATGAATGATTTAATTTGCTGTAATATATGTAATGATTATGTGGGAATAGTAGTTGAAAAATTGTCAGATACTAAAATCCCATTGTGATTTTGTAGTGTAATTTCTTCTGGTTGAATAACTTTGTATATTTTTTGGAAATGTGCTGTTATTAAACCAGTTTCTCATATGAACTAAAAGCAAACAATAAACACACAGAATTTGAAAGGAAGCCCTTCAGAAACAGAGAGACTAATGACATGGATAAAGGCAGAAGTAAGAGGAAAAACACACGGTTCAGAACCAATGAGGCGATATAAAAGGGCCCAAGCTCAACTTGTCCGGGCAAGGAACACATGTAAAATGTGTATAAAAAGGATATAGCTGTGTCTACCATGGACGTACCTCGGTACAATTCTGTTTGAAAACCCTGTCCACAAATACATACTGCCCAGATTCTTAAGACTCCCCCACCCTGCTAATGATCTCATTGAATCCATACATCTTTAATTTGTGCATCTTTTGTACCCCTGGTATTTTATTCATTGTCTTTTCTTATTCTTTTTTTGTATGTTTTTGTATTACTGTGCATTCTTGTAAATATTTGAAAAGTTGTGTATCAACTAAATCAAATAAAAAATAAATAAAAAAAGAATGCATACATCTATGCTACATTCTGGGACAACTTGTATAGGGTGTTGGAGACGTTATCATTTGAATTGGTACATTTTGGCATTTCCTGGTGACAGCATCCCACTGCATAACTGAGTAACAGTATCTATGACAGAACTACTTCCCTTAAAACCTAGTCCTTTGAATAGTTCTTAGGCGGTGGCTTACAAGAAAACAATTATGAAAGTGATAGTGATGGACTAAATGTGGACTCTTTGCAGATGTTGCGTTTTTCCAAAACCAATATTCAGAAACATAACATGTTCAGATATGCCATTGCTCAGACATCATGGGCATCAAGATGCGTTAAGCAGCAGTTGGGGCATTCACAACCAGGACCTAATTTAAGGGCCATCATTGCACGTCCTATTATTGCACCACTGTTACATCATGCGTAAAATGAAAGGTTGCAGGAGTTAAGAAATGGAAGAAAGCAAACAGCTCCATTTTAATTTTGAACATGTATGCCTAGTAAGTGCAGCAAGGTCCAATCCTACGGTGCAACACTTATTGTATTGCAATGAGCGCAAGAGCAATTGCTGAAGTTGGCAACTCATGGCCGGATCAAGGTATGCCACGCTTCTCTGCTATAGGTACCCCTTTCCTCCTCCTTTTTCATCACCATGAGATGACAGAGTAGAGTGATGATCATTGTATTGGTCATTTTTGAAGAAAACATATGGCTAATGTAGCTGACTATTTTGACTCTGCTCTGCTTTAGAAGTGCAACTAATGTTGATAGAATTCTCTGGCCAAAACAGTTGCTGACATTTTGCTGCCACTCTTTCCATTTTGGAATACCTTGAAATACATGTTTGTCTTTCCTAACACTGACGTATGTGGCATCGAAATGCTTCCATGTCCAACTCGCAGGGGTCATTTTCTGGGTCCCACTGATCAGTAAAGGACATCTTTAATACCACTTTTTCCAACCCACAGGATTTTCCTGGATGTGGCAGTCGGGTTTATGAAATTCAGTATGCTTAAAGAGGTCCCTTTTTTCACATGGTAAAAGCAGGGACGTCATTTAGAGGTCGCCAGGGGTCGCAACCTCGACCCCTGAGGTCTTCCTTGCTACCCCTAAAATAAGAAATTAAAAAAAAAAACTTTTTTTTAATGCAAGATCCTGGCCTGTGGCCAGCGCCATGTGGCTCTTTGCTTTTGGAGTGGTTGGCTTTCTTGTTCAAGCCTCTTAAAAAATAAAAATAATAAGAACAGGGGTTCCACAAGTCTAACACTTTCAGCAGTGACCCTAAATAAGAAAGAATGGGAATACCAGATAATTTGTCTTTCTAGTATTCTATACAATAATTGCTAGACTCATTAAAATACTATTTCAGGCACATATCAGGGGATGAGTCACTTATTTAGTCTGTTTCTAAACACCTAAACACAGCCTTTCATCCTTCTGAGGTCGATAAATGAGTACCAACACATGTTTGGGTGATATTGTATGTATATTTGTTGTATGTAAAGCGCTTAAGCCTAAGTGCTAATTAATAGCACATCATTATCATCTGGCCATGGAAGTCTGCTTGCAATCACAGTAATTTGGTAATATGGGCCTATACACAGTGATCTTAACGATAAATATGGCGATCCATTCTTTTATGAAATGTAAATAAAATTATAGTAATATTGTAACCATATTTTTCGTAGTGTGCATAGCAACAATGCTATGCAATGCCACTTCCTGTTTTGTAAAGGGGTGGAAGGTCGTGTTCCATCGCTTCCTGTTATTTGACTTCAGGGTGGGGTCAAATGACATCACTTCCAGTGGTGTCATCAGAGGTCAAGGGTCATGTGACGTCACTTCTGCTACCCCTGGCATTTTCGTGAAATGACGTCCCTAGGTAAAAGCAAACCGATTGCATTGGAATCCATTGCAAGTGCATCAAACAATCATTGGTTGTGTGAGGTATGTTCATATTTTATGAAACAGAGTAGGGAAGATGTGTTTATATGTAAATGCCGGCTTTTACACGTTAATTGTTACTATATCTCCGAAATTATGAATGTTGCACAATGCGGACCTTTTTGTAGGCAAAGCCATTCTACAGCGAACTTTCACTTTGGGAAAAATGACCCCATTATTTCTATTCTTGCCATCTTTGGCAATCGTATGCAGATTGTTATGCAACTTCTTTCAAGTGCTCTCCACTGGCTATGTCAAAATACGTTTCATAGGATGTGCACGTGCATTTGTCATTTGTGCAAAGAACTAATGTGTGGTCAAACGGGCCACATATTTGCTCCATAGCACACTTTTTGAAGTGGAAGCACACGACTCACCCTTTGATGTTCTTATTGTTCTACAAAAGGATGCAAATCATTACTGAGAAAAGTTTGGGAACTTGGTAAAGGCTGAAATATGACCACAAATAATCACGTTCCAAGGTAATGACTGCAAACATTTTCAGATGTTTAGGCGGCTTTGATTTGTCTCTGGAATGAAGCCCATGTATAAGTGCAAATAATGAGTATTGTTTTATAAAAATATCCACCACAGACCAACGTGTTCCTATGTACACGAAAACGCATCATATGGTTGGTGGTGGATAAGCAGGCGAGGACGGAGTCTGGTTTAAAGGTGTATTTTAAGGTACTACACAACATGTTATGCAATTCTCCCCTTGACAGATTTGTCTTCGCAGTAAAATGTTTAACAGTCCGCATTACACTGAGTGGGCGATGCAATAAACGCAGGCCAGCCGTTGTTTACTAATTGTGTTATGTGTGGGTGGGCCATGATGTGCCATTAAAGTTAACTATTCCAATATATAACAAGAACATATCACTGGGTACAAAGCAGCACAGGGGTATTTAAGGGACATTTCAGATTTGTTTTTGGTCACAGAAACGGATGAGAGTCCAAAATGCAGATATGAAAAATCCATTTACACATTAAGTGCTGTTTATTTTGTGGATGGGCCAGAGAGTGGAAGAGTCATATCTTACGGTCTCTATTCTTTAAAACCATATATACTATGTTTAACAAAAGATATATGCACCAGGGCACGGATTACCATACATTTGCTGAAGCACAAATATAATTTGCACTTAAACAAATGGCATTTGCGCATGTGCAATCACATTAGAAACAGTGTAAATCATGTTCCACTACATTTGCAATACGATTGTTCATGCAGAAATTGTATTTGTACTTTTCTCTAATAGTTAGTATTTTAAAGTAGGACCTGGGGTAAAAAATACAATGGCTGACACTCTCGCTATAGATTCTAAAGTATGAAAAAAAATATGTGTTGCAGAAAAATAAAGGCAGGGGACATTTAGCAAAGCGGGAAGAGTTGGTTACTGTTCTTAAAGAGAGGTAACATACAAATAAGTGGCACAATAATAACTGAAAACAGAGATGAGATAGAAAAATGCACCATATGCAGTACAACAATATTCATATCACATATTTATATAGTTGTCCATGGCAGTTTTCTTCCACTTCTAAGTGCTGTAATAATAGATGTAATTATTACCCCCTCAAATTGTACTCAACTTTCTCGAAGGATGAAGGAAAGAGTGCATTCTTCTGGTATTCAAACTTGTGTACTGCAGTCTGAACCCAGATGTTTATGGCAAGTACTTAACTAATTGAAATGTCTTATTAGAATACTAATGGTACAACCCGGCGTTGCACAGATCTGTAGCTGACATGCACGCAGGGTTCTGCTATGGCCTTGTGTATGTTTTATTGTGTCATAACTTCCTATTTTTGAAAAATTGCTAAATCAACAATTTCCTGAAATTGCCTATACTGATACTGCGAGTTAGACCATTACTGGGCCCCCATCACTGCAACCTCAGAACATGTTGACTTTCTTTTTTATTTTGACCCCCTTTACACCACATATATATGTGGAGGGAATGGCATATATTCAAGTAGAAGGGGCTGCGGAGGGTCTCCCCCTGCATTACACAGCCACGGTAGTTATGGTTAAATTGCTAATCCCATAGGAAGAGCACTTTTTAGGCAGCTTATAACTACGCTCTCCCTGGACGAATCCTCACCAAACTTTGCAGAAAAAGTATATGGCCCACTCTGAAATTTTTGCAAAGTTTGGTGAGGTCTGGTCCAGGGAGGGCAAAGTTATAGGGGGGGCCCCAAAATTTCTTTTTTTCCCATAGACTGAATGGGGAAAAAACGTTGCGCATGCCTACAGCCCAAACCGCTGGACGGATTGTCACCAAATTTGCGACAGGAGCAGCGGCTTGGTCCTAAAAGCGTGCTTTTGTAAATTTGGTGAAAATCTGACCAGTAGTTTTTATTAATACAATCAAAAAGTAGGTCTCAAAAAATTAGTGACATCTATGTCTGCTCCGCGGACACACTTCCCTGTTCGCTCCGTGGACAGGACACTGATTGGCTAATTGGCTTGCGTCATGTCCGCGGACATGTGGCATATTCGCTGATTGGATGGTGATGAGCAATGCGTCTGCCATCTTGGATCCGTGTTTGGTGTCCGCGGACATTGCGGTAAAACATATTAAAAAAACACAACATTGCACTTGTCAAACTTAACAAATAATCTCTGGGGAGGTGAGGGGTGATGAGGATGGGTTGGGATATGGCTGCAAGAAGCAAAAAACAGGTGTTTTTTTGTCGCAAAAGTCACACGGTACATTTGGAGGTGTTCCACAATATGTACCTAAAGTACAGGTGAAAGTGATTGCATTTTGGCATTGAAGGGATGGAGATGTATAATCATGGAATTGTGGACTTGTAAGCATAGATTGTTGCTTCTGCAGTCTGCAACCCCAACCTTACCTTGTGCTATTACAGAGTAATACTACATTCCGAATGCCCATTCCTCTATATTGTTTATATTGGTTGCCCAATATTTATTAATATTAAATAGAAGCAATTTCAGGTTAGTTTACACTCTTAATTAAAATGGTTGATGTTTATAAATTAATGTGCTGGTGCTACACCCAGAGCATGGCAAATAAAGGGCTAATGTGTCTATGTTAAAATGTAATTAAAATAATAATGGAGTCAGACTGGTGCCCCCTAGAGCCTGGCACCTTAGGCAGCCACCTGCAGTGCCTGATGGACGTGGATCAGAATAACAGTTCTCATGGATGCGGTGAGGCAAGTTGTTGCAAAGTAAGAATGTATTTTGATTGTGAGTGAAGGTCACCAGCTTTGATTTTTTGCTTGCGAGCTAAGGAAGTATAAGGTTCGATTGTTTTTTGGCGTTGATGGAAAGGGACCATTCTGAAAGGAATTGAATGAAAGGAGGTTTGTAATAATGAAGATATGATAAGGTTATGCATTTCAAAAGTGGTTAAGGAACATGTAAATTCAGTTTATGAAGAATTGTTGGTGCGAACGCAGTGAGCGTCACGGTCTGAGTTACGCCAAGAGAATGGAAATGGTGAATATAATATAAGTTTGATTTTCGACGATTGTCTACCAGAACGGGCATTAAGTTATTATTATCTGAACATTATTTCTGGGTACATTCTATTTGTTTGTTCTGTGTGGCTTATTGCAATGAAACGCAAGTACAACCTTTGTGTATAGTGGTCTTTTTAACATGCTTATGGGGAGTCTAACATCGAGGTGCATGTAGACCACCACTTGGTTCCCTCAGGTTCAAGGCTAATATTTCATTAAAATATCATGTATGACCATCTCAAATTGTGTACCACTTTCCATGTTGTTTTCTCTCTGTTGAGATTGTTTCATGTCTGTGCTAATTGTTAGTGTAAACTTTATGCTGAATTAATAAGTCAATAGATAAATTGTAATAAAGATCGGGTAGTGAAACACATTTCTGTTATGTTTTCGAAACAGATACATTATGCCATTCTGTGATTGTCATAGATTCCAGATGCCAACTGACGGGTTTTTCAACCGGCAGCTGAACATAGTTGTGAACAACTGGATCACAATGACTCTTTTTTGGGACGATCGCCAAGGGCCCATATGCCCTTACGCTGTACTAGCGATTAGGAGCAACATAACATCCTTTACGGTGGTCTAGTCCCAAGTTGATGCAGAAGCACTGGAATTCACTGTGCGACCCAAGCGCTTCTTTTTACCGAAAACAAACACCTTGTGTACGCAAAAAGAACAACGCATGCCTAACGATAAACATTTTGGATCGGTAGCGAAGAAACACATTTGCAATTTGATTGAATATGGCAATAGTCGGATGTTCTCGTAGAATTTATTGTGAAATGAAAGTACTTTAAAAATTGTACAGTGTTGTTGTTTTCTTTTAAAGTACAGTTTAATAGTCCGAATTGTGACGTGCTGTGTTGTGAGTCGATGTGTGTTGATTTTCGGGTTCTGCGTCACATCACGTACGTGATTACGGGCGCGTTTGGCTACAAAACTTGCGTATGGTGAATTGGCAATGATCTACAAGCATGGTTTTGCAAATGTGGCAGTGTTTTCTTATTTGACAAGTGTCATAATGTAGTTAAAAAAAAGCAGTATAGCTTTAGTGACTGAGGGGTAGCATGTGGCCATGGGCAGTGGCCAGAATGTCCAGGTCATGAAATAAGGTCATGGTCTGGACAATCTGGCTACTGGCCATGACCAGAAGGGACAAAACATAGGATTAAAGTGGCCATGTCCAACTGGGACTGGCTTTATGGTAAGGTTAGTCGAAATTCGGATAGATTTGAAAGGGAAGAAAAATGTGCCTGTGGTAATATGGTCATAGGGTTTTCTTTTTGCCTTCTGCAGGCTGCCATGTAAAGCGAAGAGGGGCCCTGTATGGAACCCCCGCCTTCCCTTTCCATCGTGTCCATCTTGGAAAAGGATTTTCCTTCCTAAACCGGCACGCCACAGGCGTCCCGGTGTAGGACGAAAAATCCTCTTTTTAGTACCACGGGTTCCCGCTTTGGGAACCTATTCTGCTAATGGCCTTCATCCCCCAATTCGGGGGCTGGATAATGGTCCAGAGTCCTCGTTATCCATCCTCGCTTCGCTTGGGCTGATAACTTGGGCCTCTGGGCCAGTATCCACCGTTCCAGTCCCTGGAACAGAGGGTGAACGCCCCAATATTGCCATTAATATAACACAAAATGCAAATGGAAATGTTGGAAAATGTTATTGAGTCTATGTACTTTACTGAGAAATATAAAGTAGATGGAGTCTATGCAGTTTTTTTTTTAGTTCTATTTTTTAACTGTGAAAGGTGGTTCATAAAGGAACATTTATTTTGTTTTTGGATGGTTTTTTTTTGGCAGGAGAGCTTAGAATGAAAAGTGGGGAGGGAAATGAGGGAAAAGGCACCAAACACTAATATGGAGGGACAGGTGGACAAGGGAAAATGTTGCGCGTGTGTTATTTCTAAGGTAGGGGCAGTGTTTCTCATGCTTCTTGATTACAGCAGTGGTGGTGTCTCTTGGGAAGGATAGATGGCCTTAGCTGATGCCATTTTAAGATAAATAGCAGTTTTGCTAAAAGTATGCACTGTGTACTAGATTGTTAATGGATGAGTAGGAATAGGTGTTGGAGCTGTGCAAGGGAAATTTTGAAGTTTAAAGTTCCTAGATCAGTAGAAAATGCAGTTACAAACTGTCTGCGAAGCACAGATCTTATTGTGAAGTGCGTACGGGTTCTCGGACACGTCATCATTGTGCGTGCCAGCATGTGGTCATGTGGCACTCTCCGGAAGGTCTGCAATGAAGTCAGATGTTCGTAGACATTATGGTTAAGTTGCACTAATAAAAATCTATGAAATTCAATGAAAAAACTTTGTTAAGGGGACGTTATGGTTAAGTTGCCTACTAAAAACCTATGAAATTCAGTGAAAAAACGTTGTTAAAGGGACGTTATGGTTCCACGTAAAACCGAAAACCCCCTGAAATTCGCCAGTTATGGTAAGCTAAGCAACCATAACTCGCGCCACCACTGTGCACTGCTTAGACTAACACCCAGGACATCAAAGATTACATCACAAACCCCGCTCCACCCCTGTGCAGGGTAAATGGTTGTGGGTGGTCAAATTTCTCTATCGCCAGTACACCCCAGACTGGTTTGCGACCTTGTGTCCTAACTTCCTATTTTTGGAAAAGTCGCAAAATCGGCAATCTCCCGAAATCACTTATACTGATAGCAAAGAGCCAGACCTCACCCTGTGCAGGAAGAATGGGTGGGTTGGTCAGATTTCACCATTGCCAGTAAACCCCAGACTGGTATGCTGACCTCGGGTCAACATTTCAGTCAACCAACTTGAACTAGGTTTCCCGACACAGCCCTTTAAGACGAGATAGCAATACTTTGAGATGGATGGCGTTGCAGAAGATACTCAAACATCAATAATAAAAACAAACTCAGGAAGTTGGCAAATCACATCTGTTTTATTTCAAAAAAGGTAGCAGGCGCTCCTCTCCAGAAAGAGCATGGCATGATAACCTGTTCTGAGATGAGAGTTTGCAGCACACGCTGTTTGCTCACTGTACCTTTCACAGATGGAAAATATCTATTTGCATATCAGTCTTTGTCCCGCCCACATGGGCAGTCCAGCACTGAAATGCTATGGCAATTCCTCTCTGAACAAGAGTACCAACAGCAACCCCATACACGTGTTTCAGCCTTGTTGGGCCTCATCAGTGAGGTGAAGATGTGTATCTGTTTCACATCTATTTTATTAACAATATTCTAAAGCAGGGAGTTACAACAAACATTGATGATTCTCTTAATCTTCTCACTCAGCAAGTTTTATAAAGAAAAAGCAGGTTACATAGAAAAAACTTGTCACTATTGATGGCATCCTACATGGCAAAATAAGAAAACCTACTTGAGGTTGTGATAGGCTTAAAGGGAACATCTAGGTATATATTCCATACTAGTCAGGGCAAGTGATTGGGTCTCTAACATCAGGTGGGGCAACTAAGCCCTCCTCTAGTGCAGGTCACTATGAACATCATCAAATACACAACATCCCATTGGTTACACAAACTTTAGGGCTCTCTGTTATGTGGCCCTCTATAATTGGTTGGCAGCCTCTTCCCACAGTGTATTTTTCCACATAAGCCAGCAGCACCACGCTGGCCTCCGGGTGCTGGTGGACTGGTCTTGACCATAGCTTCCCACCAATTAGCCTACTCTACATCATCACTCTGGTGTCTGCCAGTCAATTAGCCCTTTGAAGATTGGCCTTGAGTTTGTTCTTCGTGCCTTGGAATAAGAGGGATTATAGCATACTCTGGCCCTCATTACAAGTCAGGCGTTAAGGGTTTAACGGCGCTGTCGGCACCGTTAACCCTTAACGCCTGATTCACACTTTAACGCCTGCTTTTTGCAGGCGTTAAAGTCCAAGGCGCTAAGCGACCTTGGTGCTAATTACGGCACCGTAATTTACGGTGCCGTAATTAGCGCCTTCCCCATCCCCATTATGCCCTAAGGGGCAAAAATGGGAATGGGAATGGGGAAGGGCAAATGCTGAATGGGGAATTACCGCCCCACTCACATTGGAATGGGGCGGTAATTCCCCATCCACCATGGCGGAATCCGGCATGGACCATGGTGCTAATAGCACCATGGTCCACCGCCTGACTTGTAATGAGGGCCTCTGTCTCCTGGAGTTGCATAGCACATCATGATTATCTATTTTCACTCATCCACGTGACTGAAGACCATGTTTTAGAGTTCTGCTGCATTTAAGATATTCTCATTTAATAAACCTCTGATGTTTTCATTGTTCTCGTGCCTGTCTTCTGAACAGGAGTTTGTACTATTCACATGTTTGTAAATACTGTTTGATCCTTCAGGCCCAGAATGGCCTTGACTTCTTGGTGTTGGTCCAACCTTGCCTTTCTTTGATTCACCTCTGTAATTCAATTGCTTTTCAGCTGTGACACACTGGAAAAGCCTTTCCTTTTCTGGGTCCAGTTCTGCTAAAGTACGTTTGTGGAATAATCCATATTTCATTCGCTCTTCGCAATTATGGCACAAACACATTCATCCATGGCTGTGATCATGTCTAATACGTATCTATTCTGAAGAGTCATCAGGCATATGGCTCTCAGCTCTTCCCTGATAGCACTGAACCCCTTGATAGTGGTGTTGATTGTCTGCAACAACTCCAATATGGTTATCTGTAACCACTTAGTATTTTCTGCTGTCTGGATCCTGGGAATGATGATTATCGTGAATATCGATGAAGTCTGACTGAACAATCTGTGCTAATATGGAATGGAGTCAAATGCTTCTATTGATTTAGCTGAGAAATAGTTCTCTCTCTTCATTCAATTTATCTGCTCCACAGTTCTCTTCTTCCTCAAGTGAGCATCTGCTTTTGGAAATTCACCAATGTTCACATCACTCTTAGGAATCTCCAATGCTGGAACATGGACATTCACTATAGAACATAGTCCTTCCCAATCCTTGGGTAGCTTCAATTAAACTCTGGATCCACAAGCCCAGTAGTGATCCATTATCACTGCTGTCCCAAAATGAATTCCCGGTGCCTCGAAAATTCGACCACTATCCTGGTTCTCTCCAACTTTTCTTGTGACATTTTTTCTGAAACTCAGCTTTGCACATTCCAAAGGCACTATCTGCAAAGGCCCACCTTTGTCTTCGACCCAATTTCAACCATAATGGTTTACACAGTTTTTTCCGCATTTTCAACAGTTGGCTTATAGCGACCAACTATTACCCAATCTCTGCAGATTATCTTCCCAGCCATCTGGTGAAATTACTTAACCTCGAATCTGCATTTGTCCTCTTTCTTTCCAACTTTGAATCTCTTCTGCTGATTTTCCTGGATTCTCAAGTCTTCTGTTTACTTCCGATCTTATTCCAGCTCCTTTCACTACAGGCTGTTCGTATCTTATCACATGATTTTTGGTATGCTCTTTTAGTCTTGTCTTTTGTGTCTTGTACATAGTTATCTTCATTCCGACCTGTTAATTCCGTTGCCCATGAACTGACCTCTTGTTCGGCAGAATGCAATGTGAGATAGACAATGTGCTGTCTGGACATCTATTTCGATAGCTATGAGAATCTTAGACTTCCCCATACTATAAGGCAGGAGTGCATATAGATAGCAATACTGGTTTGAGGTTTTCATTTCTACTTCTTTCATGTGGTGATACCACATCTTGTTTCCCAAATGTGCCGTACTATCCAGGTAATCATTCAAGTCATGATCATCCTCCCTAGTACTTCTCTTAGGTCTCCCTCTTGTCTCATTAACTTTTTTAATCTTATCATGAAGTATATCAGCATAATTCCAGCTCACTGGGGTAATCATAGGAACATTTGTCAGTGAACTTGGTGTCTTTACATGTGCTATTGGTTTAGGGATAATTACATAAGGTCTCAGTTGTCTTAGGAAGATACACAGGGACCCTTGCTTTATTTGGAATCAAATAATAAACAGTATGTACTGTGAGTGAGAGAAGAATCACAATGAATAGTATAAATGTGTAAATGATGTACCAATAGGCCCATTTCACAAAGCAATAACTTCTTGCACATCATGGGGGTCTCTCGTTGTTGTTGCTATCAATGTTGCCCATTCTTAAACTTTTTTAAGGAAGGAAAAACCAAACTTTAATCAGACAGCATCGTAAAATACTCTAATAGTAAGTGGATCTGCTCCACAAGCTCCACGAGCAGCTGGTTGATTGCAGGATAATTAACAGGATTCCTGATGAACCCAAAGGAATCGTCCTTTCGACCAAACGAAATGCAGATGTGTTTCCAGCAAACTATAGAAGACCAAGGGCAGTACGTTCTGAATGTCTTCACTCGTAAGCCTCATTTAGATGCTCTCTGTGTTGCCCTATGTTATCATGTAGCAATTGATTGATTGCCACTAGATTTCTAGGATCTCTCAGGAAAGTGTGAATGTCTGTTTGTCTTCCAACAAGATGAGGACGTTCTTCAATCAAGAAATAAAAGCCCATTCCAACTAGCCAATTAGTGTTTTCATCAGATAGGGGCATTTGTGTTTTCCAAACAGTACTCAGGAAGCTGGAGAACTTGCTCAATCTCCTCATGATTGGACCATTTTTAGGAACTTTCAGGAACAGATGAACGCTAACAGTTCTCCTCACAAGTGCAGTGTATGTACGAAGAATGACGAGAAAAACAATGAGAATTATCTGGTGAATGTTGACATCAGACACTACCATGGGTGCCTCCAAAAAGAAGCTAGATGAGAAAGAAATCAGGGAACTGCTCCCTCTAAAATCATCAAAGATTAATTCTAAATCTGGAAATTCCTTTTGTTTTCAAGACTGTCTCAGTCCAATGTTATCCAGCTCCTGTGGCTCAAGAACAATAACCTTTCCCCACTCTTTACTTAGCAGGCCCAAAGAGTGTCCCAGAAGAACCACAGTCCAATGTATCCTTTATCTGTCTATTGGACAGTCGCTGCATCCTTCTTCCTCATCATCAATCTAATCTGCACATGCTGAGCTTCTTCTCTGTTGCTTGCTTCTGACTGGGATGGGGGTGAGGCGGACTCTCTGGTGAAGACTTTCACATCATCGAGAAATATCCAAGCTCGTCTTCCCAAGACTTTTACTGCCGATGGCGTGATGCCCTCCACAATGAAAGGATCATTAAATCGTGGCTTGTGCCACTTGCAAACAAAATTCCTGATGAACACCTGATCTCCTGGAAAGATTTTTGGCAGTAATAGTTTATTTGTCTGGTTGCTGTATGGTCTTCTTCTGTGTTCTGAGCCCGACACCCCGTAGTCATACACGTTAAGTAGGCATGTTGGCCTTTCCTAACAGTTCTGCTGTCATCTGGCCATCACTTCTAATTCTTGATAGAGGAGTGAGAGATGTCCTCCTTCGCCTCCCTGTCACTATTTCATGGGGCGTATGATGATGGACAGAGCCTGGCTGATTCCTCAATGCACAAAATGCAAGAGGCAAGCAGTGTAACCATCCTTTTTTCAATGTAAGCTTCAGCTTAGCTGTCCTTTCCTTAAGCAGCCCGTTGAGTCCCTCACATATCTCATTGGCTTGTGGGGGATCAGCTGAAGAGAACTTATGTTTGATACTAAGCAACAAGCTGATTTGCTCGAATACTTCATTTACAAAATGTAGGCCATTATCTGATCTTAGTACTTGACATATTCCCTATCTAGGAAATACTTATCGTACTAAATATTTTGCAGCGCACGTGGCGTCATGGTGTGTGCAAGGACCTGCTTCAATCTACCCTGAAAAGGGACATACTACCACTATCATATATCTATATGCATTACAGGCCTGCAGCATATCGACATAGTTGATATGCAAATGCTGAAAAGGACCAGTAGGTCACGGGATAACTCCTCTAACTATCTGCAGTGTGTGCCTCAGAGTAAACCTTTGACATATGATGCAATTTACTACATAAAATGTAACGTTTTCTAGCAGGTTCGGTACAAACAGTCCTTTTCTCTAGTGACATGCGCAGGGTAGTGCAGATGATCTAAAGCCACCCTTAATAAGGCTACAGGCATCATCGGTTTACCAGTGCTTTCCTATCGCTACAATACTTCAGAATGGGATAAAGAATACCCCTACGTGTCCACAGGTCTTTTTCATCCTGTGGTGCTTAACCTTGAACCTCCATTATTTGAGTATATAACAAGTTATTAAAACTTTCATTCAAACTCATCATCACTACCATTCTCTCATTCACATGAGGTGTATCAAACTCATTATTTCCGAAGAATATGCAACTTGTTTTGCTTCTTCTTCTGCGGCTTGGTTTCAGTGTGAGATAAATTTTGCACCTTTAGTGTGCACTGTGCATTTGATGACTGCAATACTTATTGGGAGCTGCAGTGCTCTAATAAGTCTGTCCAATAATGCATGTTATACTGTAGTGCAGTCCGCTCAGAGGTAGCACCTCCTTTTCCACTGTGCTAGCCCTGCGTGCACTGTTGACGTCACATAAACAGAGTCACTGTAAGTTACTTCTTGGTCTGCATGCTCGAGCGCGACAATCAGCACCACTAATTCTGCTTCCTGTGCTGAAAAGTGAAATGGTAGTCGTGCACTTATCAATACTTTGGGCCTCATTACGAGGTTGGAGGTAGCCATGGCGCTACTAGCGCCATGGCTGCCTCCAAACTCGTTTGACTCCGCCCTGGTGAATGGAGCAATTGCCGGTCCATTCCAAGGTTGGTGGGACCGGTAATTCCCCATTCACCAGGGCCATTCCCCATTCCCATTTGAGTTCCCATAGGGCTCATGGGAATGGGGAAGGCGCTAATAACGGTACCGCAAATTGCGGTACCGTTATTAGCTCCAGAGTCCCCTTGCGGGTCCTGTCCTTAACGCCAGGCGTTAAGGGAGGACCCACAAAGGGAACTCGTAGTAGGGTGGTAAGTGATTACCGGCACCTTTACCGGTGCCGGTAATCCCTTACTGCCCACCTCGTAATGAGGCCCTTTGAATTCCCCATTAGCCCTGTGTTTTACCACAGCAGCACCTGTACATCCCTGCCCATCATTTTAATAGATTCTTTAAGAATCATCAATAAAGAGAATTTCCCGAGCTGCTAAAGCATTTTCCTTCACCCTCGGGCTCTCCTCATAGAATTCCTCATAATTGGAGCAATCATGTGCATGCTCATCTTATGACAGTGGTTCTGCTGTAAACATGGCAGTGTTCACTATTTTGCATCTGACTATTTTTATCGCTGGATTCAATACGACCACCTCATAAGCAGAAGCCCTTTAGGTTTCTCCAAAATAGCAAATAAAACATGCTCGACAAATAACGTCATGGAACACCCCATTACTATGCTGGCAGCTTTCTCAATGGCGAATGCACCGGCTGCCAAAGATTGTTTGCAAGGGATGTGACCCCTCATTACTGGGTCCAAAATCCCACTGTAGTATGCTAAAGGTTTGTACCCTAATGTGGTTCTCTGTGTGAGTGCTGCTGTCATGACTGTACCATTTGTGTTTGAAAACAAAAAGTATTCCTCAGCATAATTGAGAATCCCTAAAACAAGAGCAGTACAAACAGCCTTTTTCAATTCGTCAAATCCTTCCTCCATTTCCTCAGTCAAGACAATCTTTTCCTAAATTGCTTGTGCTTTTTTCAGAGCCTGTAACTAGGGTCTTATATATGAACTATAATCTAATACCAATGATCTAACATAATTGTATAATCCCAAAAATCGTTGCATGTGCTTTATTGTGTGTGGTTTTGCTGTTTTCAAAATTGCCTTAGTGCTTTCAGGTGTAACTTACTTACCTTCGTGCAATATTAACTGACCTATATATAGCACCTCTTCTTGGCAATACTGCAATTTCTCATTGCCCCCTTTATGTTCTTTCTCTGCTAGAATAATCATTAGCTGAATTGAGTCGCGTCTACACTCTTCCTCTGATGTGCTGCAGACTAAGATGGCATCTACGTATTGCAATACAACACTTGGCAGATCAATATTGCTCAAGTCCATCTGTAAGACTCTATTGAAAATCGATGGGGACTCACAGTACCCTTGAGGTAACCTAGTGCTTTTTAATTTAGTCTGTCTGAACGTAAATGACGTCAGATCTTGAGAATTTTTATGCAATGGGATTGAGAAAAACACATTGTTCAAGTCAATCACAGTTAAATATTGTGCCTCAACAGGGATACTACATAGGATAATCGCTGGATTAGGATTGAGGGAACTCTGCCTCTACAATCTGATTAATTGGACGCATGTCTTGCACTAAACGCCACAATGCCTGCTTTGATTTTTTCACAGGGTACACCGTGGTATTGCATGGTGACTCTGATGTCACTAAGACACCTTGATCCATCATGGCGGATATTGTCTTAAAAATACCCTTGTCTGCCTCTAGAGACATGGGATACTGTTGTGGCCGAGGCAAGAATTACTCCTGGCTTCTGTTTAATTTTTACTTCTATAATCCCTTTCAATATCCCTTCGTCATAAGGGCCTGTAGTACATAATGAAACTGGCATTTCACCATGTCTTCTTCAAAAAATGCGGGACAGTGCTGCACTATCATCGTTTTCTGGGGAACTTTGCATCTTATTGGCCTAATCCAATAAGTGATACTCACTTCAAATACTACTTTGTCATCTGACGGGTGGTCTCTAAACATATCCTCGTCAGTGACGCCATTACACCTGTAACCTTCTCCAATGGCAATTACTGTGCTCCATATCCTGCCATCAATATCAACTCCTCCAAGCATAGCTAATTCTACTCGCTCTGTAGCTGCTTGTAATTCTAAGCTAAAGACTCGTCCTCCCTCCTCATCCATGGGTATTCTCGGCCTGAACAAAAATTCATCAGGTATTCTCATAGTCTTGCCCACTAAACCAGGAAGCTATGTTAACAAAATGCGTACTCCAAAGTGAAAGACCTCTGGCTCTAATGGTACCCATCGTATGGTCATGATAAATTCACTCACGTTAAATAATGCATTCCTGGCGTTGAACACACTATGCCTTCATCAGTAAAAGAAATCATCATATTTAACTTTGTCATTATATTTCAGCCCAGTATGGTGCCTGCCTTGAATGCAAAATTGGCACTGGCATACCACATTCTCTTATAGAGACTGGCAAACTATCAGTAAAATGAACTCTACTTGTAGCTCCTGAGCATTCATGGCATTTCCAGATAATGTAAACTTCCCCTCCCATATACATGAGCGTATTTCACCCAGGTCTACAAAAAAAGAAAAATATTTGCCTCCTATAGTGATGTTAACCCTCGGTTCCTCTTGTGGATTTGGCATTAAGGATAGTACTGAATACATCAAGCCACCCAGTGAGCTGTCCTATTGTGGGTACATACTTATTCCTGTGCCTGTGAAATGATTCCCTCCCTTGATGGTGACACCCCCTATCCTAGGAGTCAGTAACTGCCCCGTGTTTGGGCCTTGTTGCATCTGCACATGGGCATGCTGTGACTGCCCTTCTGGTGGATTCAATGGTGCTTGCTGTGTTTGCAAAGCCTGTTGTATTCTCGACACTTGTGCTTGCTGCACTGTCTGATTTGGAGCAAACTCGTCCCTACTTTGTTGGCTATATGAAGGTGGATAAGCGGCCCCCCCTCTTTAGAACTGTCAATTCTGCACAAACCCTTGGCCCTCACATGTTTGCGCTATGTGCCCTGTCATTCCACATGTCCAAGGTGCAGGAGGGAGTCTCCTAATGTGCCTACCCTACATGCCCTGATTGTCATTCTGCATATCTTGAAACTCACCTTGGTTACTCTGTAAATGTCCCTCCTTGATTATTCAGGAAGCCTCTTCCCCGGAAGCCTCCCCTACCCCTTGGTACAAATCCATTGTTACCTTGGTCAAACTGCCATTGGCCATTCAACTGTGGCATGCCTGCTGCTTGTTGTGATCCTGGACCTTCTCCACTAGTTAACATCGCCCCATCTATGGCGTTTTTTGACAATTTGTTCTGCACTTACTTTGCTTCTTCAACTTTCCTAACAGAATCTTTCCTTCTATTTTTCTCCTGCAACAATCAGCAATAATGTGGAATGGTCTGACCATGGTTTTGCCTCCATACCCACCAGTTTCTTGAGCTGTCTCTGCACTTGATCTGGCAGTCCTTGACATAATATATGGTAAAATACAGGTATAGACTTCCCCCATGGTTCCTGCGTTTCCAAACTCCATTCCTCCTGAAAACAAGAGGATCCTCCCCTTCCCGCATCTTTCGTGCCATTATAGCTCCCATATCCGAAGTATCTGAATAATGCACTCTAAGTGCTTTCCAGACTGCCGTTCTACAATTATTAAATGGTGCTCCATCGTGAGCAGTGTTTTGCACAGTGACACACTTGCATATCTTGCTCTCAACCAAATGTCATCAGCTCTCTCCCCAAGGATAACGGCTAGAAGACCTTAATGTCTCCTATAGCTAATGTGTTTCCTCCTGTCATTTTCTCTAATTCATGTATCCATTTCCCAGTGCCGGAAGTTAAACTGGGGAGTTTACACCTTAAATTATTCTTATCCATCTGTGGCCTTTCTCTAAAAACCGGAATTGTGAGATCCCAAAATCGCATTCATCCTCCATCGTCTACCATTCTATAGCAGGGACAGTGGTTCCACAGCGTCTTCTTCCCTTAGCCTATTCACATAAACTGGCGAATCCCCCCTCTCACTATGGGATCACCCTTTAGGTTGACCTGGCCACGCCACAGACACTGACGTTTGTAATTTGGGTAGGTCCAGATCTGACCATCTTACTTCCCTATCTGTCGGGGAACACTCCTCAGGACCGCATGCATAAGCTCCCTCCTCCACACAGAAGGTTTCTCTGTCCTCATCCGACATATTCTGTCCCCAACTTGTGTGACTTGCCCCTTTCTCATCCCTGTTCAGAGATAGCCTGTCCAAAGACAAAGCTCTATGTTCAAGATTGTACAAACTTCCCTCCTTGCCTTGCAACTGCGTACTTTCAAATAAATAATTTTCCCCTTTCCTTTTGACGCTTTTTTGGTCCTCATCTCATGTTAGAACTTATCGATTTTGTCCCCAATGCTTCTTATGTTATAATCATCTTCTAGATGTGTTCTAGATGGACCTGGCATTGGTTTATGTGTCGGGAAGAAGTATTCTATGTATTCCCATGCTACTACTGGATTAGATTCCATTATTTCTTTCTCTCTGCGTTCAATGTCATGTGCCCTTTTCCTCCTTTTGAGTTCCAGCTCTTCGCCAACCTGTCTTTGTTGCTTTGCTTCCTCCCTTACTCTTTCCTCTTCCTGTCTTTTCACCTCTCTTCTCTCATTTGCCCTACGTGTTTCTTCATCTCTGCATCTTTGCATTCTTTTATCTCTTAATTGCTGTTCTTCCTCTTCCTCTATTTTACTTTCTAGCTTATCCTGTTCGTTGTTTGCTCTCTGCCTATTATATTTCCTTTGCTCCTCTGCTCTTTCTTGTTTTTTCATCTGCTCATCTTGATACAGCTGTTCCCGTCTTTGTCCATTCTTTCTTTTAGCTTCATCTTCTTTTAATAAGTTCTCTCATTCTCTGTCCTTTTTATATTGTTTGTTCTGATCTTCCCTTTGTCGTACTTCCTCAATGCTCTTCCCATCAAGTTTGAGCAAAATCTGAACACCCATCCATTCGTTTTGTATGAGTGCTATCTCATCTGTCTTATCTTTCTCTCCTTTCCTTCTCTTTATCTCCCACCCTATCTCTGGAGATGTACTTGGTCGATCACTTCTGTCCTTGTACCGTGGGATATTGGAGATTACATCCCTTTTTGGAGTCTTTTCTGGACTTTTGTCACTGCTCTGCGCATGCAACTCATATGTCAGATTGCTGTACCCTATTGCCGCTTTAAGCTCTCTTAATGGGTACACTTCTTTATCCTTCGTACTATCGCCATTTATTTCAGGCGCGCCGGGGGAGCAGAGGAGTCCTTACCCCCGTCTTTGCACTGTTTAAGCATCTAATTTTCAGGAGGTGGGTCTTCCCTTTCCTCCTGATACATTTTCCAGAGCTCTAAGCTCACTAACCTCTTTTCTAATGTATTTTTCTGTGTACGCTGTGTGTACTTCATCATGTGTTGCAAAACTGCTTTTGCTAGTGATCTCGATCATCTTTTCTGCTGCACCCTTAACCCATTCTGCAACTTACTGCTTTGGTTTGGGGGCGCGTTTTGGCAACTGTTTGCACAAATGTATGAGCAGAGTAATATCCTCCATTTTGACTAGTCACACTTGACTGTCAATACTCACTTTTGTTTTTACACTTTATAAATGATCTTCAGAGAAATAATACAATGTGAGTGTGCACCATTCGTTGCAGCACCAAACCTTTTATATCACGTTCTTTTTCAATATATTTTATTCACTAAACACTGTCAGTCAACTATACAAATAAATAATACATTTTCAAATCTCTGTGCTTTCTTTCTTGTTTCTTAAATTTTTAACTATTTCTTCACCCTATGCATGTCATACAACATATAAACATCTAGACAATACTGACAGACTTGGTTGACCCCATATATCTCAGTCCACGCTCCTTGTGAATATTCTTTGGCCCTAAAATTATTCCTGCGTCCTGCGGACTATTAGCTGTTCCCTTTAACAGAACAATCTGTTTGTATTCTATGTCATCCACCTTGGGAAACATCTCCTTCTAAACATCCATTGATGTAGGATCTTGGGCTTACCATATAGAACATTCTTCGTCTATATTCCTATATTGCTTGATGCTCCTTGTCTAAAGTCAATTTAATACTCGACGTTCATCGTCTCAAGTTTTTTACCTATTAACTTGACACTCTTCGTCCCAGGTTATTTACCCCAAACAACCCTCCATTACTTATTTCCCCTTATCACTCTTTCCTCACTCAATACCCATTCATATTTTGCCACCTCACTCAGTCTACTCTGCCGGTCCAATAGCACAGCGAGTAGAGCGCTCGCTTTGACATCTGTGCAGAGACTGCTGATGCAGGTTCAAATGCCGGCAGCGCCAAACTTAGTCTTTCATCCTTCCGAGGTAGATAAATGAGTACCACACACCGTGGGTGATAATAAGCAGTGCTCAGATGCCTAAGGATTCGTAGCACTATATAAATGCTAAATTATTATTATTAGCCACCATTTGCGTGTTTGACTTCCGACTCTCGGGATTGTCGCCTCCTCAAACAGCCACATCAGCCTTTGGACCGCTCAGCTTCCTGTAGATGTTCGGGAAGGGAATTTAGGTGGGCTATTGGTTTGGGTTTACGGTTGCCCAGAGGTGCTACTTTGTTAATGGCTTCTAGAAAAGTTTGATTGTATAGCGTGACCATAGTTGTAGGATCAGAGTTGGTGCATGTGTAGGCTGTTGTAGCAGGGGAGTAGGTTGTCTGGAGTGATGTTGCATGAGTTTCCTGAAATGGAGTCGATTTCTTCAACAAATCTTGATGTGCAAGTATTGCTAATTATTACTGCTGTACCTCGGTCATTTCCCACATCCATACAAATTAACCATATCCCAGGCGGTAGAGGTTTGCTGACCTCTTTATGCCCCTCCTCCTTATGAGTCCTCCCGCCTGCCCCAGTGTTTCTCCCCCCACCTGCTTGCTCCCTAGCTCACCCCACTCCACTCTTCACTCTCCCCACCACTCTTCCCTCTGCACCCTCTATGGTGCTCTATGTCTCACCTTTAATAATAATTATAATAATTTAGCTTTAATATAGCGCTACAAACCCTCCGGTATCTGAGCGCTGCTTATTATTACCTCCGGTGTGTGGTGCTCTTTTATCGACCTCGGAAGGATGAAAGGCTGAGTTTGGCCCTGCCCGGATTCAAAACTGTGTCAGCAGGCTATGCACAGATGTCAAAGAGAGCGCTCCACTTGCTGAGCTATCAGACCGGCTATTCTTCGCTAACTGCTTTTCTATCTAGTATCCCATCCTTCTCACTAATTGTGGCAGGAATACGTTCAAAAAGAATATCCTTGTCTCCAACCCAGGCCTCCCTATCGCTGATACCTACACCAGTGCCTCCTCCAGACAGACTCTTACCGACATCCTCTTTGTTGTTCCCTCTCCAGGCCTATGCATCCCTCATATGGTCTCTGTTCTCTCTCCTTTTTCTCTTCACCCATTAATGGTAGCATCCGAAGGGAGGCTCTACAGGCCACCTTCCACCCATCCAAGACCATCATTAATATTTACCTAAATGGCATTGTCTTAATCCAAGACCCTCAGGCCAACCTCCTCCTTTTTGATAGACTCTTCCCGCACCTTATCAACTTCCTTTCTTCTCCTGCTATTCCTTCTTTCCCCTCTCTAACTCTACTGCTTCCTACCTCCTCTGCCACCTCTAGGGCGCTGCTGTTTCTCCAGCCACTATGTTGCATCCTTCCTCCACCATCCCTCTGGCACCCACCTCCTCCTTGGCTACCTTGCCCTCTCCTCCTTTCTCCTCTGCCTATCCTCAGGTGCCTACAACTCTTCCGCAGGGAGTACCCCTGACCTGTACCCCTCCACGGAAGTCCTTCAAAGAGGGCAACCTGCTCCACATTGCTACTCCCAACTCTTGCACAGCTGTCATAAACTCCTCTGACATCTGCCGTCTCCTGGAAGAACTCAATCTGGATATACTCGGTGTGACTGAGACGTAATTCATGGCCAGCTCTGTCACGAGCATTGACACTCTTCGTCCTGATAGCTACAAGATCCTCTCCGCACCCAGAACCAACCGTCCCAGTGGTGGTGTAGCCTGATCTTCCCGGAGTGGATTCCTGCTTCTATCATTCCTATGCAGGCCTACTCCTCCTTTGAATGCCTGGTCTGCAGGCTCTCTATCTCTGCTGCTCTTTCTCTTACTTTGGCCACTATCTACTGGCCAGGTAGCATCCTTCTGCTCTGAGTAGGCAGACCTCTCCTCCTCCCTCCTTGCTTCTACATCTCAATTTCTCCTCCTTGCTGACCTTAATATCCACTTGGCTGCTTCCTGTCCTTCTGCAGGACTCTTTCGCAACCTCTGCGACTCTCTCTCTCCCTACTCTTCCCTTGGGCATGAAACACTCTGCAGGGCACACCCTGGATGTTCTGATCTCCTCAGACCTCCCACTCCCCAACCCTCTCACCACTCCTCTCTACTGGAGTGATCACTTCCTCATCTCCTCCCATCTCTCCCTCTCTACCCCTCAGACCTACCTTCTCGGTCATCCGACCCATGAAGCGTGTGTCAGTTGAGGCTTTTGCAGCTACTTTCTCTCCTCTTTCTGCATCTTTGGCGGTCTCACATCCTGACACTGCCTTATCTAACCTTCATCTTTCTATCTCTAACACTCTTGATGTACTTTCCCCTGTCATGAGGATCCGCTTGAAGCCCAAATCCAAGTGCAACGATTCAGACCTTGTCACCCTCAATCGCAAGTGCAGGGTTGCTGAGACGAAGTGGAGGGCAACAGGTGCACACTCTGACAAAGTGGCCTGCAGCCTGCTCCATAGGCAGAACAGACTCTGTCCTCACCTAGAAGAGAGCACACATCCCAGCCCTCGTCTCTGCGGCATCTAACAACCCACCCAAACTCTTGAACATCTGCAAGGAGCTGTTCAATCCTGCTGCAGTCTCTACATCTCCTATTCTCTCCCAGGTCCTCCGTACGGCTTTGGCTTCACATTTCATCACTAAAACTCAGGACATCCTGTCCACCCTCTCATCCTCTTCCTCCTCTTCATCAACTCCTGGCCCGCCTGTGGCCGCCTCTCCGCCTCCCTTCTCTTCCTTTCCCTTGTTCATCCCTGACAACGGTTCTAGACAAGTCTGATCAATAAAAATGTCATCATAACAGGTTCTTCCCTGTTCATCCAGAACCATTAAGGACCACATCGACACCCTTGCTCCAGCCTTGGCTGATTTATGCAATCAATCTTTTGCCACTGGAAACTTGCCCACCCCCTTAAGCACTTCCTTGTTCACCCCCTCCTAAAGAAGCCCCCTGCCGATCCTTCCTCTCCGGCTAACTTTTGCCAGATCTCCATCACTCCTTTCCTGGGCAAACTGTTCGAAAAGCTGGCCATCCCCCAGCTTAATCTTCACACTGAATCTGTTGGTTGTCTCCATGACCATCAGTTTACATTCTGAGCAGCCAGAAGACCTGCTCTCTAACCTTGACTCTAACCTTCCCTCTGTCCCCATTCGCCTTGATCTTTCTTCTGCCTTTGATACGGTCAACCATGCCATCCTGCTCAATCGCCTTCATGATAACTTGGGTATCACTGACCAGGCCCTGGCCTGGCTGACTTCCTTCCTCACTGATCGATTCGCTCAGGTCCAGCTGGGGTCCTTCCTCTCTTCTATCTCTCTCTCTCTACATCTGGTGTTCCCCATGGGTCTAAACCTTCTCCCTGGCTGTTCAACCAATTCCTCACACCTCTTGCATACTTCATCGCTCCTCTCTGCTCCAACTTTCAGTGTTATGTGGATGCCACCCAGCTCTCCTTAAGGCTCCCTTTGGTTGCCTCTACTCCTTCTTTCATTCCAGACTGTCTGTCCGTAATATAGGAGTAGTGTGGCACCAATGATATCTGTCTTAATCCTCCTCATCGGAACACCAGTTCCCTCCTTTCCTCTCTCTCTCTCTCTGGCCATCGACTCTGGGCCCTCGTCCTGCTCCTACCTGTGAGGTTAAGAACCTTGGGGTCATCTTCAACTCCACCCTCTCATTCGCTCCTCACATCTCTGACATCTCTAAGAAGTCAAACTATCAGCTGCACCTCCTCAGAGGTATTCTTCCTTTCCTAACTTTCCCCCAGAAGCTCACTGTCTCCAGAGCTCTGGTCCTCTCTAGGCTGGACTACAGCAACAGCCTCTTTCTAAATCTTCCTGCCTCTACTCTCCATCCTCTACAACTTATCCAGAACAGGACTGCAAGACTTGTCTTTGGCCTCAAGCCCAGGGATCGTATCTCTCCACATCTGGAATCTTTTCATTCGCACCCAGTGGCAACAAGGATCCAGTTAAAAACCCTCTTCATCTTCCACAAGGCTTTCCGGGGTCTGGACCTGCACTATCTCCATCTCTCTCTTCCTAAACCTCTCCCTACTTGAGCTCTCTGCTCAACCACTTTCAACTCTCTGAGGGTCAGTCGCTTGTCCAAGCCAAATTTTGGTAGTAGATCTCTATCTTCGGCTGGAGCCTTCCTCTGCAACAGCCTCCTGGCCTCTCTCAAACTTGAGCAGAACCACCTCAATTTTCAGAAGCAACTCAAGAGCTTCCTTTTTGCTTCCGCTTTCTCCCTTCCTCTCCCCTGCTAACGGACTGTCTGTTCCAAGCACTGGTCACCTGGCCACCCTCTGAACTTGACCCCAGGTGCCTGCATGTCCAGTTGCACCTCACACTGCCTCTTGTCCCCCCCAGCACTAGTGGTCTGCATCTGTAACCCTACAGTCCCTTCTCTCTGCACTTATTATCCACCCGTTGGCTGCACTTTCTTATTTACCTGTGCTGAGCCACCCGCTGGCTGCACTTTTTGACTACCTGTATTCCCCCCTCCTCCTTCTCCCCCTCTTCCTTTGGCACTTCTCCCCTTCCACTTCCCTGCACTTGTGCGATCTGAGTGATACAAGGCCTAGTAAGATCATTGTTTTGTCCTCCCTCTGCCTGCCCTTGTCTTGTTGTGCCTAGAAACACTTGTGTGCAGGCATGTTATAAATGCCATATCATATCATATCTTTATGCCTGCCACACTCACCTACATGCTAAAGCATCACCTTCCATCAGCTTTGGCATTTCAATGACCAACCCCAAGGTGTGCCTCTCAGGCTTAACCCCTTCTCTATTCCGACCTCTCGCTTGCCTCTTTAACCCCTGCTTGAGAGCCAGGACCGTGCCTGCCTGCAGAGGAAACACCATGCCCCTTCAGAAAGGAAGCTTGCTAAGGCTGCACACCTGCACACACACATTGTGACTTAATATCTCTGCTGATCATGTCTGCTTCCGAGACCAAACACTGACTCTAACACCCTGCACAGATGTTGTAGTCCCACTGCGGGTGGCCAGTTGCTGGGCACGTTACACTTGTCCACTTTACAGTTCCTCACACTGGATTGCTGAGCTCATAAACACTTAGAACGTTCTATTTTGGTCTCATTAAGGGTGGTTTATCTCTATGCCATTCCCTAGAGATTCACATCCCCAGGGAATGGCTAGACCGGAAACTGTTACTTTTAAACCAATGCAGTCTTCACACCTCAAGGGGAGGCGCTACCATTTTGTGCATTGACCCAAATGTTTTACTATGCCTTTTCACACTCAATGTAGCCCCCGTATCATGATGTGAGGCTTTCCCAGTCTCCAGACACACACCTATCTTGTCTCATATGCTTGGCTGCAGTCCTAATATAGACCCCGTACCATGAGGTGAGGCTCTCCCATTATGCATACACACATCAATCTTGTCTCATATACTTGCATACATGCATGATGTAGCCCAACCTGCGACGAGGTAAGGCTCTCCCAGTCTGCATACACACATCTATTTTGCGTCATATGCTTGTTGGCACGCATGATGTAGCCCCCCGTACCATGAGGTGAGGCTTTCCCAGTCTGCACACACACACCTATTTTGTCTCATATGGTCGTCTGCACGCCTGATGTAGCCCCCGTACCATGAGGTGAGGATCTCCCAGTCTGCGTACACATACGTATTTTGTCCCATACGCTTGTCTGCATGCATGATGTAGCTCACGTGCCATGCGGTGAGGCTCTCCCAGTCTGCATACAGACCTTTTTTGTCTCATATGCTTGTCTGCATGACCCATGTAGCCCCCCTACCATGAGGTGAAGCTTTCCCAGTCTGCACGAACACACCTATTTTGTCTCATATGCTTGTCTGCATGTCTGATATAGCCCCCCCGACCCATGAGGTGAGGCTTTCCCAGTCTACATACACACACCTATTATTGTCTCATATGCATGTCTGCACGCCTGATATCGCCCCCCCCGTACCATGAGTTAAGACGTTCCCAATCTTCATACACACACATATTCTGTCTTCAACCCTTATGCATGCTCTTATACTTCTCTTACTGTACTATGCACTTTCTGTAACTAGAGCCTAGATGCCTCAGGGTTTTGTGCGCTGAAATAAATGCAAAAATGAATAAATAAATAGAGCCAAAAAACATTGAGGTGAAACCTCCAGTTTCTGAGTGTAATACTGAGTGGTTGCAAAGATCAAATTCAAGACCCTCTGCATCATCCATAAGGCTGCCTGGGACCTAGGACCACTCTACCTGCAACTCTCTCTTACTAAATACTCTTCCTCCAGATCCCTCAGATTTTCTGGCTCCAACTCTTGCTGATCAAATGCTTCTCCAAGCAGAAAGCTGGGAGCAGATCTCTCTCCTCAGCTGGCTCTCTCCTATGGAACAGTCTCCCTCTCGCTCTCTGTTTTGAACCAGACCACCTCATGTTCTGTAAACAACTCAAGACCTTTCTCTTACCCTTCCCTCCTTCCCTCTACCTCTCCTGTGATGACCATCCCCTCTGTCACTGAAATGGGGAGCCTGGTCGCTCAATAGTTCAATAGGATCCTGTCCTTCTGTTCAATCGCCCCAAGCACCTCCTGCACTACCCACTTGCCCTACACCTGCCTGTCAGATGGTTTCACCTCTGCCCCGCATTTACCTGTTGGGCGGTAGACCTCCCTCTTCCCCTGGGTTGTCTCTGTCTCAAGCACTTACCTGCTTCCCCTCCATCGGACACTTCTGGTACTTCTTCTGCTAGTGAACCCTAATTCGCGCTTACCCCAACTCCCCCCATTCTCCTTTTCTTTCACTACACTTGAACGCTCTGAATATCACAAGGCTTAGTAGGACCGCTGTTTCTTTCTATTTATTCATTGTTAATTCCATTGTCTGTTCTTCTCCCTTGTGCCCTATGGCACTTTGAAACTCGGTCTTTCTGTAGAAGCGCCTTATAAATGACGTATAAAATAAAAAATAAAATAAGAATATGTAAGATCTTTTGTGGGTTTAATTATAGATATCGCTAAGGTGCAGCCACTGGTATGCAATTGTGACAAAATGACGTCTGTGCCACAGGACTGCAAGGGTGAGTGGTGGCTAAACTTCCTACTTAGCCCACACATTTCTACAAAACACGAGTGATCTCAATCATAAAGGAAAAAGAGGCAAAGTCAAGAAATATACCTCCTTTACCTTTTATGGTATTGTGGGCCCAGGGAAGGCTTTAATCTCAAAAGGGGTGTGAAATGGATCCATTACTGACCCAAACAGTATAATAGTCCAAAATAAAGGAATTTCCTATCAAGGTTCTATGAAAATATATATACTATAAGCAAACACAACAATGTACAAATAAAAACAATAGAAACACTCACCCACATAAAAGAGAACACAGAATGGGCAATAGATTGAAAGATACAGCACTCTGGGTAATGGAGCTGGGGTAAAACGACAATTAGTAGCCACAATGTTATTAAAAAGTAAATGTTCTTTTGCGAAACGGGATTAAAAGTGACCTAGCCAGACTGTCGTCTATGTAAAGTCAGAAAAGCACTTGAGCAAGTAGACATCCTTGTTTGACTTCTCCTGCTGTTTGCATTTTTTTGTGTCAATTGTGCATGTGGTCCGATCCTTATCTGGATAGTGGTCTTATTATAAAGGGCTCTTATGATATCAAGCACGCTTTTAGTTATTCCCATAGTTACAAGTTTGTTCCACACCCTCTCTCTGACCACTAGGAAAAGTTTAAAAATGCTTCATAAAGGGGTATTTTTTTTTAACCATGGCATATCTGTGTGATAAATTCCAAAGAACAAAGGCATGGTCCACGGTTGAGAGCCCTGATATGAAACCACCTTGATCCCATTCCAGGAACTCATTTTCAGCAATCCACCTGCTCAGCTCCTGAATGATTATGTGGCAAGATCATTTGGAGTCTATGTCGATCAGGCTGATGGGGCGGTAGGACTTGATCTCATTTGGGAAAACAATGCTGAATATTTGGGCCCACCAGTCCCTAAAAACATTGAAAACCTCAGCAGGCATCATGTTATGGCCTGGTGGTTTTCCAGATGTCATGTGGTCAATTGATGCTTCTGCAAAAAGTGATCTTTCTAATGGCCGAATATGCTCAGCTTGTGAGTTTCCAATATCTACAGATTTTCTACGAGGCCCCCTTCTTAGAGCGACAGGTTGATCCAAGGGGACTCGGCCTGATACGCTAGTGTGGTGGAAAGAGGCCCCTACTTTTTTTCCCAAAAAATCTGTGAGAAGTACTTAACCCAGTCTGATTCACTAAAGTTTGACTCAATACACCAATTGTGTTTCCCACGACCCTGATACAACCTGCTCTAGAAAGATTTTGAGTCCTTTTCATTGGGTCTTTTATCAATTTATTTTCTGCCAGCAAGATTCCAGAATGTTTTCCTTTTGTCAGCGATAAGAGTTCTATACGCTTTTCTGATTAGACAGATCTCATCCCGACATCCAACCTGTGTGACTCTCAGTTGTAGCAGGATTTTCAATTCTTCCCATTCGTTGTTGAACCAGCCCCGTTTTACTGGTCCACAGGGGGTCCAGTTGTTTTTTACACTCTTGTCTTTGGTTCCATAAGGGAGCATGGAAATGCTTAATTGATTATATAATTATCTGAGATTTTTGCCGTGTATGAATCCAGGTACAGGCCCTGCCCCCATGAGAGTGCAGAAGCTCTGACAGGCCCTAACATCTTGTTGCCTGCTCGAACCATTCTGGTAGGGATTCTTCTAATCTGGTATCCCATCTGACTCTTACTTTATTTGTCACATCTATGTCTGCTGCTACTTCCATGAGATCTTCCTCATCAATCTGCATACCAATATCTTTAGAGAGGCAGAGGGCATTCTGATCACTTTCCACCCTGGGACAGATCTCACAGTCTCTGTAGGATGCCCATGAATATATGTGAAGGAGGATATAGTCAATTACAGAGTTTTTCCCGCTAGATTCATATGTGGGCATAAGCGTCAAGGCTGGGGTGATCTTATTTTGTGCTGGGACTAAGTCTAGATACATACAGGAACTTCCCAGTAGCCTTACTTTAGTGTCTGTTTTTACCTGGGCATTGCTCAAGATTGGAATTCCTTGGGCTACAAGTCTCTCACTTTGGACCTCATTGATCCCTCCCCAAGGACCCATCTTGGCATTCATGATGATCCATTAAGGGGTTGTTGGCTTCTGCCTCAAGTATTGATGGAAGCGATGCAAATTCCTTAGTGTATATGCAACATTCATATACATTAATTATTCTGAGCTTTTTTCCATTTAAAAGCACCAGGTCAACTGACATTACAAATTTGGAGGGCAGTTTGCACTCCAGGGTGTGTCTACATATTCCGGTCAAGCAGGCTATTTGTAGGCCCCCATATGCCTTGATGTCGACCCTCTTTCAGCACTTTTTGAAACGTTTAAATAGCCTCTCAGTGGCCATGATTAAAAGGACCAAGTTTCCTGCAAAGTGATGAGGTCAAAGCTGTTGATAAAGGCCTGGAAATCTGGGTCGCCCAATTTCTGTGGTTTACCAGGCACGTTTCAGCGTACTAAATTAATTGTGAACCTTGAAACATCACACTTCTATGTTGGCACTTTTGGATACAGGGTTTTGAAACCCCGTTCCTAGTAACCTTGATACAGGGGTCGCATAAATAGATGCCTTGGGGGCTTTGTGGCTGGGGTGCTCAAATATGGCACCACACAAGGGTGAATATGACCCTGGAGTGTGAAAAATGTGCTTTAAGCCTTTGTGTGAGGTTTGTATTATTACCACTTCCTTTGAAATTTCGGTAGATGATCCACTGCATGTGAGTGGGCTTCTTCTGCGGAGTCACTAATCAGACAATTTGTGTGTGCCGTAGAAAGAATACATAAAGTGAATCTTGGTTTGCTTCTTTTCTGCTCTGACGGAGCTTGTAATAGTGCACACTTGTATTTCCCTTGAGTAATATCAGTGTCCTAGTAGGGTAGTATCAGCTAGATCTTAGAGAAGGGGTTAACAAGAGGGTCTGCTCTTCTTAAGGAGGTATTTCAAATGAGAGTTTCTCAAGGCAATGAAAATAGCATTGGATGGTCTATCATGTGTGAGGGTATTGAGGCTCAGCCTCTTTACACATTTCAAGTCAGATCTCGTCACAGTAACCTCTCCAAATGTGTTGCTTATCCATTTATACACTTCATTTAGTAGACAAGACCAGTTTTCCTGTTCAGTGGAAAATGGAACATTCGTTATTATCATATTTTTTCTGTCTGCTAGGAGCTTGCGAAGCGAAGATTCATTATTCAAATTCCCCCAAATCTTCCAGATGTCTACAAAGTTTTGTTTCTTTGATCGCTTCTGAAGCTGATATTGGTTGCCATTCTGTAGACCCCTCTGAATCCACAGTAACATTGGGGATTCTCCTGTTTCCAAATTCGATTGGGTAATAATAGTAATGTATGTATATTTGTCCTATGTATAGCATTTTATATGAAAGCGCTATATAAAACAAATATTATTTTTATTATTATTATTATTATTTGATCTTTGACCATGACTATGACTGTCGGTATTCCTGGCCTGGAAGTGATGAAGGGAATCCCAGGCACCAAGGGAGGTTGCCCAAAAAAAGGGCCCAATAACGAGGAACTGCTAGCACCCTGTTGGGAGACAATAATCTGGCCTGAAGAAATGACAGGAATCAGGGTGATTTTAGTTGCCACAACTAGCCTCATAGCCTTTACAGTCTCACTCAAGGTGGCCCTACGATCGAATGCCCATTCAATCGTAGGGCCACCTACGATCGACCTACATCATGAGCAGGGCTCATGATGTAGGTTGATCCATCGATCGATTGAGCATTTGAGCCCTAGTAAGGTTGTAATAAGAATGTCAATGTGGGGCCTTAATGAGTGCACTGCAGTAGGTACAGTCAAACTCTGTCACAATGGCAGATTAACCTTTCTGGAGTTGATGGAGATGCAGGATTCATAATGTGTCCCTACCGAGGACTGCCCACATGACTTTGCTTCGGGTGCACAAATCAGCTGCATGAGGCAGCCTTTCTCATGTATACATGCGGTTTGCCTGACTTCCATGTTGAATGTGCCTAGGTGGGTCATTTTCTGACTGGAAATATGCCCCCCTGTGGCACATTCAAAGTAGATGTCTTGTGGAGACGTATAAGTTCCTTCTGCAAAGAGTCTTAGGAATTAATGATGATCTTATTCTGAACCCGTCTAATGTTCTGAGACTTTTTCACTGCATTCCAGTGCTCAAGCCTTTAGAGACTGGTGATTTGTTTCTAATTGAGTTTCCAGAGGAAGAGTGTCTGGATATGGTAGTTCTATATCTATCATATATCAAAGTAAAAAACCTCCTTTTGGATGATGCATCAAAGATCCTGCCTTGGGGCTTTGTCCTTACATGATACAATTAAAACAAATTGGCTCAGGCAATCCCTGTGAAAAGGCACAGACCTCCTACAAAAGAAACTGTGAACCCGAGCCATCTGAGAAAATTGGGAAAAATGACCAATAGACCAATTAAAGCTCAAACAGTCCTTGGCCAACTCCTAGGAAAAAACTTGGTATTAAAATTACAGTGGATGGTTATCATCGGCCACGAGGTAGTAGGAGCCATAAAGAGCCAAATACTCATGGCAATTTGGGGGACGAGTGGAGCTGGCTTGCAGGGGCTTTTGTACCCAAATCTTCTAGGTCATAAGGACAAAAGAAATTAGTGGCACCTGATACCCCAGCTTTGGTGATTGGATGCTGGAATACTAGGGGATTTCGTCATTTGTTCGGGAAAGGAGACATGGACTTTGCCCAATACGATTTGGTCTTCCTGCAGGAGACCTGGTTTTGAGACCCGCCAGTTTTGGAAGGCTTTACTGTGTATTTGAATCCTGCATTTAAAGGTCCAAAAGGTAGGCCAATGGCTGGCCTCCTTACCGCAATTAAGCATATGGGGGGGCCTAAAGGTTTTGGAGAATATTCACCAAAATGCCCCTAATCCAAGCCCTGATCTTACAACTGGATGATGCACAGGAGGGGTTATCTAGAAACATCATGATCTTGAATCTATACTGGAACTACTCATCGCTGATGGCTTTTCATTTGAGAACCAATCCCTGGGTTTGTTAGACAACGTCCAGGGAAAACGGCATAACCCTGACTTTATTGTATGTGGTGACCTGAATTTTCAATGTTTTGAAGCATCTGGAGACCTAATTGACGATCTCCAGCTGTCTGCCTCACCGGTAATGGTAAGTGGATTGAGGTGGCGCAAAAAGCTGGCTGCTCATAACATAAGGCTGGTAAATGGTTACTTGCTTGGTGACATCCCTCCGTTACCGACATGTAAGTGTGGTCTGGATGTTAAGATCCTGGAATTTATTTTTGCCACTGACTTTGTAAACGAAAGATTGATGTACATGGAGTTGTTGAAACAAACTTATGTGATCATAATACCATAAGGATCTCTTCTCTTCATTGCATCGAAGAACACTGCTGGGGTATGGAAACTTTTGAACGTCATGAATAATCCTCAGTCGTCTTCGCTATTTAATGCGGTAGCGGTTGAAGTTTGGGATGCGCTCTTCAAATCGCTGTATGCATCTTCTGGAATTTTTGAGAAGTTGCATACTCTGGAATCCCTGGAAGAATGACCAGTGAGCATAGCCAAAGAAGAAATTCTGACTGTGATAAGATCGGCAAGCACATCTAGGGTGGCAGGACCGGATGGCATTTCCAACCAAATGTTAAAGAGTAATCCGGAAGAATGGGCCTCCTTCATCATGGAACTATTCCATCGTATCAAGAACACTAGGAGAATACCTACTTCTTGGACACATTCTCTCATGTGCTGTACTTTTAAAACGGCGATAGGTCTGACCTGGGAAATTACAGGAGATATCACCCTTTTGGATGTTATCAGAAAACTCTTGGCAGCAGTCATTCTAAAAAACTTGACAGACTGGAGTGTGTCATCAAACCATCCAGACATTTGGCAAGCAGGGTTTGTGAGGAGCATTGGTACGGGACTAAACATGAGGGCTAAGGCCAAGAAAACAAGTAAAATCTATCTGGCATCGATTGATCTTGCCCAAGCTTTTGATTCAGTGGACAGAGGGATGCTGTGGTCAAAGTTGGTTAGTTGGGAATGCCCTATGAATATATTAGAACTGGTAAAGGCACTACACACCGGTACATCTATTTCAGTCACACTGGATAATTTAGGAAATCTGTCCAAACCTATACACACTGAAAATGGACTCAAGCAGGGGTGTAGGTTGGCACCTGCAATTTTCAACTTGTTCATCTATGATAATGACATGGCTTTTTCAAATATAAGATGCTTTCCACCAACTTTGGCAGGCAAACCTATGAACAGATTGGTCTACGCGGATGACCTGATTATGATGGACTAGAACCAGTTTGGTTTGCAGCGCCAACTCAAAGCGTTAGAATTATAATGATAATGATAATAATAATGATGTGTTATTTATATAGCGCCTTAATCCAAAATTATACTTCCAAGCCAATGGTCTAAAGATCAACGTGAATAAATCTAGAATTTTGGTAGGTCGGCAAGGAAAAATGACAGCAATGCCTGGTTTTTGAGTTCACATCTTTGAGATACATTGGTGTGAGCCTCAGTAACAGCGGAATGGACGTGTTCCAAGAGAAAAGCCTGCACAGCAAGGTGAAGAATCTGGCTGCTCAGGCCAGATCGATCTTGAATCGATATTGCAAATTCACAATGGTACATGTGATCGACTTTTATTGTAAAAATGGAATGCCAATCTTAACTTATGGATCAGAAGCATTGTTGGCATTGTCTTACAATCTCTGGCCACGACTCAAAGGGCTATTTTGGAGGCACGTACCTTCTCTACCTAAATCTACGCTGCTACAGCTATAATTGTAGAGCTTGGCCTTAACTCACTTTATATGGTCGTGGTCTGGAAGTCATTGGCTTTTCTCAGTAAGTGCCTAAGTAAGAGGTTTTGCCGTGTTGAAAAAAGCCCTAGATGAAAAACTGTGCCCCTATTAAATCAATGGAGCACGGTTTGCACTTCACACTTGTCAAGTGTAAATGCCAGCCAAGATGATTTTCTAAGAAACCCTACACTGGTGAAGTGCAAACTGATGGACCTTGACTGGATTACCTCCATAGAGACAAAGAACAAATGCAAAATCTATGGTAAGCCGATCCCAGAAGTAAGGGCGAGGGGTAGCTTTCCTGCCTACCTGATCATATTTCCAAGCACCAAGCTCCGTTGCCAGTTCATGCGCTTCCGAATAAACTTACTTCCAATGAAGGAAATCACAGAGTTCAGGAAGCCGTGAGCAGAGCGGAATTTCTCACGTAGGCTGTGTGGCCGTAATAAAGAAACTCGTCTTCACCTAGTTCTACATTGCCAAGCTCTAAGGGACCATCGCAACCGTATCCTGGGAAAAAAATTCTGGGAGCTCAGAACATTGGAAACTATTGCTTGGTGGAATTTGTTGACTTTGGGTGGAAAACTATCTTTGACACTGGCACAAGTTGCCTTTCTAAAAACTGTAATCAAAATCTTGGAGGGCAGAAATAACTGATTTGGATTTCAGGGGACAGTAAGTGAATGCCGGGAGGAAGAAATGGGGCTTTAGAGTGGGGGGAGCCAGAAAGTAGCGATGTTAATACCTGGGCCCTGAACCAAAGTCAAATATAATGGGAATTCCGCCTGCCCTGGCAAGAGATACACTGCTTTGTTTTCTTACCTATATTTTTGTTGATACCCTTATGACATCGTTTGTTTTATGATTGGTGTTTCTTAATTTAATGGTAAATGGTTTGATTGTTAAACCATGTACCTAAATAAATCTTAGGTTCATATGGAACAACCGTGTCTGCAACCCTAGAAGCCTGCCACATTATTTCAGACCCTTTTAGCATAATATCATCTTCAGATTTCTGGAGCACTGGCACACACTGAGATGCTCCAGATTTGGCTTTATCTATGAATTCACACAAGTTGCTATATACTAGCTTCACTTTTAGCTATGGGGATCGAGTCGTGGCAGTGTTACCAGACTGTTGGATGGAAGGTCCGGTGAGGAATACGGTTTAACTTGTATTGGTACTGCATATTGGTTCTCCGACTTTTGGTCCCTCACAAACTCTGAGCCCTATTCTGCGTGTTCTGTGGCATCGGTATCTTTGGGTTTGATGAGGACAGTCATGTTGATGTCAGTCACAATAAGTGGTTGACTGAAATCTTATTTTCTTGCTGGACTAAAAATCGGATCAAATAATGAGGGAATTACAGTTCATGGTTTGTTCCATGGGCACTCGGAATTCCAAAATTAAACTGCTCATTCTGATATGAAAAACCTGGAGATAGGTCAGGGGAGTTCAAAAGTTCTGCGTCTATTTAATTTCTAATCCTTCACCTGCCAGCACTGGCTCCCCTTGCCAGTTTTTCTCTGTCGTGAACAATTACTGGCACTACTGCTATCTTTGTAGTTGGTATATTTCTGAAAGTTGGGATTGGCAGAATTGATCTGTCAGGATCTGTAGTAAGTGGGAGGTTTAATTCCAGATGGCTGTTCACTGATGGGATAGATGTTAAAATGGTTGGTATATGTGTTGGTAAGGAGGTTTGGGGAGACTGAAGCACCTGTCTGTTTTCACCACTCCTGCATGCATGTTTATAAGGCAACTCTTTGCTCCCACCATCTCCCCTACTCTCTGAGTTCTGGTCTGAATTATTGTCAGCCAATTGTTGTTTTTGTGAACGAAACCCATGATAGAGGTTTGTCTCATGCTTGGTGCTCTAGGGCGCAGTTAACGATGGCACAAAGTAAAGTGCACTGAAGGGGAAAGTATTATACGCCAGACACCCATAAAACAAATGTTCATACAGAATATACTCATATGCTATTTGCTCATATGCCATACACTAATATGTCATACTGCCACATGCTATACAGTCATCGACATAACACATTCGTAACTCATACATCAGATACGCATACAACATATGCCATACACCATATGCAAAACACTCATAAAGCCACACACTGATATGCCATATGTCCATACGCTGTACAGTAGACTGTCATATGCCACACACATGTATGCCAGATACTAACATACCACACACTCATATGGCATTGACTCATATGCCAAACACCATACACCATATAGGTGTATGTCGACACTCATAGACAATACATTGATATACCATACGCTCTTTTGCCATTCACACATGTGGCATAAACACGTATAATATATATTCATACACCATACACGCGATAATCCATGCACTTATACACCCTATTCAAATCAGTCATGCATCATACAAGATACACCCATGTGCAAAATAGACGTATGACATATATAGGATGTACACTCATACACCACTTCTTCATAAACTAACACACCTATTTGCCATACACTTATACGACAACCACTTATACGACCCACACACATACACATAAGCCATACTCCACACAAAACACATGTGAAATAATAAAATAGAAAAAGTTTTTCAAAAAGAGTTGTTAACTTTAAAAAAAAAGTAAAGCCTGCAAACCGTAGAAATAACAAAGTTAATGTACAAACACTCAACCAGAATCACTACACATTCAACCATGAAATTGGAAGTATAAACAATCACTCCCTCATGACAAATTCAGCATTAACTCACTTAAAATGTTAGGTGGTTCACATCAATAGCATTATTATATATTAAGGTGATGTTGAACTTGCTTGCAACTCAAATTTCAGCCACAGAAAAAACTCAGACCGTCCAACTGTTCCAAATTCCAGTGGGTTGCGTTTTGATTGGACTGTCTAGCCCATGTCTTCACTCCATACAGTAGGCCACCAAGGAACATGAAAAGGAATTCATTAAGTTGCCCTTGCCATTGTTATGGTGGCCATCTTTGTTCATATTCTTTTGGCAGCAGAAACTATGCTTACTCCTTTTTTGCTGTATATTTTCCCAAAGAACAGTTTGCCACCTCCTCCTCCTCAAATCAGTTTTTGACCGGCACCTCGTTTGGTAATGTTCCGAAATGGTCTGGATGTTCGTTGGGTGTTCACTGGATGAAGTCAAAGATTGAAAGTGGGGAAACAGTAATAATTTCAGAATTCCTGTTTCCACACTCTCAATGTCTCACTTCATCCAGTGAGTACTCAACGAACATTCGTCCTTTATGAAGATGACAAGAAAACTAAATCTAATACTTTACATGGCGATGAGTATGTTTGCAGCATGTGCGAAAACGAATGCATAAGTAAATCCAAATGATTACTGGTGGATGACTAACTATTGAGTAACTCGTATGCATTGCATGCATTAGTGTTTTTTTGATTCATGGAACGTCAACCTAGCTTGCAAGCATCGGAACAACCAATGTCACAACATATCAGCTTTACTTCTGAACTGTAACATTTGACACAGCTAAATAAAGGCATGCTCCTTCAGAGCTCTTTCACATATGTTTACAACATGGAAAGACCCTGGGGCATTCGAAAATGTATAAAGATCAGAGTATCTGATGAATACAAATGTAAGAGCAGAAGGCTCTAACAATATTTATCAGGGGACAGAGACAAATATCAAAAAGGACAGACACTATTTCTGAGTCCTGTGTGGATACATACCCCAGCATTATAAATGTAAAATAAATAAATAAGAAGTACTAGTTATTTTCAAACAACAAACATATATTTTTTTAAAATCTAGAATCAAAACGATTTGTTGCCAGAAATCATACAATGCAGAATCTTCTTGCTATAAAGGGAGAACATCTGGTTAGTGCTAAACAATATTCTGATCTGCTTTAATGTTGAAGACCTATAATCCAGATCATTTAAGAATTCATGGACAGCCTCTGGGAAATGTCTTTCCTGTCGCAAAATTTGCATAATTGCAAGAAATTTGGCATCACTGAATCTTCTTTGCTGCCAAACTCTGGTTTCTCTTAGTAACCCAGACAAAGCTACAAGCTACAGACAAATGTCTGCACAGATGACAGAGGTTTGCAAAAAGTATATCATGATTCTGATCACCTTATCAGACAGCTATTGTGAAAAGGAAATGTAGGACCTGATTCACAGAAGCGTTTTTATAATGGCGAACTCCCATGGGAAAACATTCTGTAAATCAGACCCTTAAGCTTTTTAATGTGGTTTTCTATGTTACATTTTCTTGAGAGGTCTATCATTAAACACTATGCAGTGACATTTCCTTCGTTTTAATTTAGTTTTCAATTTAATAGTCTATATTGAGACAATATGAACAGAGGCGGTGGGCCAGAGCGAAGCGAGGGTCCCTTAACGCAGGTAGCGGTGCTGTTACTGACAGGGTCAGCCCTCCGCTGGGTTTAATATCACCTCATTAGTACTCGTGTAGTTCCCAACATGGGTTCTAATGCTGTTTTACATTATTATTTTTTTTAAACGTATCTTTGTTGTGCTGCTTGGTACCGTGCAGTGCTGCTATCAGTGAAGTCCCTTTTCTATGTTGATGACTGTGACATCAACATGAAAACGGACTTTGCTTACAGCCGCACTGCGCAGCACCAGGGTGCGCAAGAAAGGTGTGTTTAATTTGTTTTCCTTTTTAAAACAAAAGACACCATTAGCACCCGTGTAGGAAACTCCACAGGTGCTAAGTGGTGAAGGGGAGCGGGGAAGGGAAGGAAAGCAGCCAAAACCAATGATAATACTCACAGAGGTGGCTCTACTCAGTTAGTACAGCCCATGTGCTGAGCATTTTCATTGGTTTACGGTTCTGCCCAGGGTGCTAATGCATATTAAAAAATGAACATCTGGTCATCGTGTAATTATTATTGAGCACAGGTATTGAACATCAGTACAATAAAGTGTGATCGCATCTTTTTAACAGAGGCAGTTGACTGCACTTTTCATGTTGCTTTCACATGCATATATCTTTTTTTTAACGTAATCTAAACAAAAGTATGCCATGTGGTGATTGAGGTACATATTCACAGGTGCATGTGTAAAGGGCTATACATTGGGATGTCCACTGACAAAGATGCTGAGGGCCTGGCGGAATTGGCCCATGATTTTTTGTGCATGAGACACCCCCATTTATATAAAGAATGTCCAGAAATTACTACCACATGCATTTTAATGAAGGCTACCTAGCTATTTGTTCCTGCATATCAGCAAACCTCTCTTCAGTCCTTGAAGAGCCCAGCCTCCAAAGGAGGACCATAAAATCAGATTCATGAAACTTATCAGATACATAAAAAAGGACAGACAACACATCAGCCTGTCTGAAACAAAATGTGCTTTGTATTTACAACTCACAATACGCATGCAATACTCATGCAACACCATAAAGCAGCCAGCATAGTTTTAGCCACAAACAATGGATTCAGGGAACCTCCAATTCCCAAAAGTGAATTTACTTCCATATATAAAATGATATCACACTCAACCTGCGCAACCAGCAAAATTGGACGGATTTGTTATTTGCAGTAATATATCCCCCAGGCGGTCACCAGGACTGATAGCAATGTAAAACCCTGACACATTCAGATGTCACAAAAGAAGGGATCCAACCTCAACATTGTTTTGTAAACACTGTTTTAGAACAGTATCTTCCCATAGAAAAATTCGTTTGTAAATCAGGACATGTGGGTTATTTGTGACACCTAAATGTGAAGATGGGTTACAGAAAGAAAAGGTCTCTTCTATGCACAGAGAGCCCGTTAGAGGCCCCTGTCGCCTTTGTGCATTATGTCAATTTTTCAAGAGATCTTTCCCCTAGAACAACCAGTGCAATATGACACCCTAGAGCAATGCTCTACTAACAGTTACTCTTGAATACTGAGTCCGAGGAGAAGTAGAGTCTGCTGCACTAGGGGTTAAAGTATGTGAAAGGAAATTCTTAATCACTTTTCCTCATTAAAAAGCTTGCAATCTACTCCCCACTCCATGTTATAGGTCAGCACTGTCAGATTGCAGACAGTTTGCGCCAATGGAAGTGCAAAGTTGCACCATATTAGCACTATGGCAAAATAACTTCAGCAGGACCTTTTCTCTAGAATTGGTGAGTTTCTTCTTTCTGTGAAACTGTAGCTGAAATTTGGCTGAAAAGAGAACATGAATGAAGGGCCGGTGGTTTGAGGCGCACATGCTATTTATTTATTTATTGTGCATTTGTAAGGCACTTATGAAACAAGTAAATTGAGTTTGGAAGCACCCACAGGGAAACAGGGAGGGAGCAGGGGAATAGGCCTTGTGAACCTTCAGAATGTGCAAGTGCAAGGAGAAGCGAAGGGATGGGAGGAATGTGGGAAGTGCTAGGTGTGCCAGGAGGGAAGTGCTAAGGTGTGATCTGCTGTAAGAGCCAAGTAGAGGGAGTGCTAGGGAGAGGCCAGCTTACAATAAATATGTAATTGCAGGCCTGCGGTGCTTTGTATTTATACCTCACAATACTCATGGCAATTGCTGGGAGCGACTGTGGGATTACCAAACGATGGGGAAGGGAAGGAAGAGATGAAAAAGAAGGTCTTGAGAAGCTTCTGGAATTTGAGGACATCTGGCTCAAGACGAAGAGAAAGGGGGAGGCTGTTCCACAGGAGAAATCCTTCTGAGGAAAGAGATTGTCCTCCAGCTCTCTGTTTAGCAAAGCGCTTGACACATAGAGGGTTGGTTCCAGAGGAGCATAAAGATCTGGAGGGAGACTATTTAGTGAGAGCAGGTTATAGATAGCGTGGTACGCAGCCCCAGGCAGTATAATGGATGATGCAAAGGGATTCGATTTTGATCTTTGCACCAACCAGGTGCCAGTGAAGTGTTTTTAGGGCTGGAGAAATGTGTCCATGGGCTCGAGGCCAAGGATAAGTCTTGCTGTCCTATTTTGGATTAGTTGCAGGGGTCTTAGAGAAGAAGAGGGGGGATTAAGGAAAAGGCTACTGCAGTAGTCTAGCCAGAGAGAACCAGCGCTCTTGAGACATTGAGCTTCTGGGAAAAGTGAGGAAAGGGAGAATTCCTTTGAGGAGGTAGAGTTGAAAGTGGGACTTGAAACGTCCTGAATGTGAGGGTGGAAAGAAAGGGAGTAGTCAAAGATGACTCCAAGGTTTCTGGCTTCAGTTGAAGGAGAAGAGGGAGAGCCCATAGAGGATGGCCAGAGTGAGGGGAAGAACAAGGGAGCAGGCGTCCCAATATAAAGGATCTCAGTCTTGCTGGCATTGAGGCAGAGATCATTCGAGGTACAAGGACTGGATGGCGGATAGGCAGTCAGGAATGATGGTAAGGAGAGGGTCGGAGGGAACTTTGAAGAAGAGTTGTGTGTCATCTGTGTAACACGGAAGGTTAGGTGAAAAGGTGGAAATGAGGTGTGCCAGTGGAGCAAGATAAGTGTTAAAGAGCCAAGAAGTGAGGTTGGCACCCTGGGGGACACCGCAGGTAGAGATAGAGGTAGGGGAGGAGACAGACCCCAGAATAACCTTGGACGGACTATCACTGAGGAAGAAGGTCAGTCAGTACAGTCCTAATCAGACATATTGACAGATATGGAAGTGTAATATAAATCATTGGCATGCAGTACATTAATTTGTTTGCATTTTACACATTGTACCTTTAGTTCAAAGTCTCAAGAAAAGCATCCTGGATGATTTTTCTTTCTCTGAGACAAATATAGAATCAGATCCACAGGACATATAACCCAAGTCATGGCCATGCATAGATAGACACACACACACAACATCACTCTGTGGCTCTGCGGCCAGAGAACAATAACAACCTCGCAAATACATTTCTTTTATCAGCAATAGAGCCTGCCATGTGCATAATGGAATATTTCCAAATGGACGACCTCGTAAACTGGTTTGCTGAAGCACGTTAAGACTGATCATAGTTCCATTTTGTCTTTCGTGTCTTTTACCTTTTAGGACTTAGAGATTGACTCAATAAGCCCTCAGGATACCAGAAAATATCCTTACAAATTGCAACGATTTGAAGATTGCATGTGGAATACTACAGTTATAAGTATTCATCCTAAAGAAAGCGGCTACTAATTAATCCCGCTGAAACCGGTTGAACTTTTTAAGTAGTACTGGATTGATAACCCAGACTCCGATACCCCACATACAGAGATGAAAGGGCTTGTTTAAAAGAAACTATCACAGCTATTTTCGAACTCACTATGTGGTGAACAGAAAGTCTAGCTTTTTAAATGTTCTTTGACCATTGGGCTCAGAAATCTCCTTTTTTGTGATAAGACACACGCACTGGAGGCGACAACATTAAATACACAGATCGACCCCAACACGTGTGCACTTACTTTTAGAAATTAGAAAAGTAGTGAGCGAGGAAAGGGTGAGGACCTCTACACTCCTATTGTTGGTGGCACACCAGCACTTACTAGGGCTGGCACCGACTGAGGAGGTTCTTTAACACAGGGCTAATAAGATCATCGCTAGGGACCCAGCTGCAGGAATCATTTTCTAATAATTATCCTTCTGTCATTTATGTGATATAATGTTTTAGGTATAGACAGGAGGCGACCACCTTTCGACTCCATTCATTTGTTGTTACTCGACCTCGTAAAGCACCAGTTACTTTGCTAATCTATGATAGTTAAAGTGAGCAACACAAAGCAACCTTTTAAAGATGTGTTTATATCCATGATCTCTATTAGCTTGACATGCAAAAAAATAAAGTTCCTTTATGTCACTGATCAAATGCCACATGCCCCATAACCCCTAACCCAATACTCTGGCCTCCCAGCTCCCTTCTCAAGCCTTGCTGGCAAATGCAGTCTGAAGAAATTATATCACACCTTGGCTGGATTTTATTTAACAGTATTTGATTTCTATTTCTCTGGCTCGTTGGCCTTGAAAGTATCTATTGGAGCGAGTTCTCCTAGGAAACCTGCAGGCTTGCAAATATTCTGTGCCCTGTTTCTGCTGAATATTCAAAAAACACACTGCTGTCACTGCATCCTGCAGCCCTTTTATTTTGGGCTGTGTGTGAAAATGCTTTCCTAATGTGGGCCTAAACAGATATGGCTTCTCTAATGTTCACATATTACTCCAAGCCCCCTATCATATAACCCCCCTATGGCACCCTGCAAACCTGCCGCAAGCACACTGTACGTACTACCCAACTGGTATAACAAATCACCCAACCATCCTTGCATTCCATTATGGGACTTCTCACGCTGCACCTGCTTCTGTGTTCCCCAATGCATGCTGCACCGCTTTCAATGAGGACCCCATTCACAATATCACCCCCACGCCACTCTTGATGTCACCACTTTACTTGCGCAGTTGATACATGTGCCCCCCCCCCCCCCTTGGCAGCATTGAACCGGGACCTTTACAACCATCACTTGATTTGACAGTCAAATATATAGGCACAGCAGCCAGTCCATTCGCTACACTAGAATCTTTGTCAAAGCCAACATTAATTTGTGTCCCCTGTTGCTGCCAGTGACAGAGGTTGCCTAGGCTATGCAGTGTACTACCCCATAGGAGATTGCCTTAAATCCTTTGCTACATGCTCTTTTGTTATTTCTTTGCATCCGTTATAGCCCACCTACTGCCATTTTATCACTTTCTAGGATATTCAGAATCCGCAAGCACTGGGGTCAAGGACTAATGCAGTAGTAGAGGTCCAAAGCAAGATTGTTTTGCTACTATGATGATGTGTGCAGATCTGAAGATGCAGCTCTATGCAGTCTAAGATTTAGCTATTTTGAGAGATGTCTACCGCTGTAGTTAATGCACACTCCAGGTCACAACGGTGTGTGCAGTTGTCTGTGGGTCTGTCAGAGTGGTGCGTAAGGAGTGTGGGGAGTTGTGTTGGTGTATCTCCCTTGGGTGTCTTTGGTGTTTAGAGAAATTTAGTGCATATACGTGCGGCCAGATGGTGTATTTTCCATTGAGTAACCTGTGTTTTTTCGGTGCACAAGTTTCGTGCTGCAGTGTAGTTTCAGTTAGGGTGGGAGGTGGTGTGATTTTGAAGCAGCTATTATTACCATATATTTCTCAAATCTTTGGAGAACCGGATTGCATTAATACACCATGCAAGAGTGGGAATTTGAGGCTTTCAAATTGCGCTTTAAACAGAAACAGCACACAGAAAATGGAATTCTTTTGCTTCAGTTTGTTCTGGACAGTGACTCACCAGGGAGACAAGGACCAAACAAGGAGTGGATCACAGGAGCAGCTCCCAAGAGAGGCAAGGACCAGATGAGAGTGACTCACCAGAACAGCCAAGGACCAGAGGGGTGAAGACCAGACGGACACCTGAACACAGAGCTTTGCTTCTACCATTATTGTACTTCAGTCAATGTATAGCTTTGACTATTGGGTTGTGCTTATAAGCCAAAAGTATTGCACTGGAGTAAAGCTAGGATGGGGAAGATATGCGAGGATGGACATACACATTGAAGGCTTGATTTAGTTATGTACCAACTAATTGACTGCTCATGGTTGTTTGGTCCCCATGGCTATTCCCATCCACTACCGGCTCCTCCTTACCCACCCACCACGCATCCTCTTGGGATGTCTTTGAATTAGCTCTATCAAGCAATAACATCAAACATTTGGCCTTTCAGTGTTACCTCTAAGTAATCTGCTGAGAGTTAATAGTTAAGTGCTTAATTGTAGCTGTAAAAGTGCTGCAAACTCTCTTAAACAAGTGTGACATTAAGCACTTGATTTATATATGTTCCCAGCACTGCGATCCTGTCCAAACAAAAATTGACAAATTCAACAGTTTTGGCTTGTGTACAGGTATTAGATAGGCATATGCCAGAAATTCAATATGCCTAGGTAGTCACACCATGTTCCAGCTGTTGCATCTTATTGCCAGGTAGTTCCAGTATGACAGTGCCTGACAAATGCCTATCCCATGCCTACACAAAAGTCACATCTGTTGTCTTTGCCAATGTTTGGGGATTCAATTGAAGTGACTACAAAGTGTACTGAGTTTAAGGCACGGGTATGGGCCTGCTCAAGGTACTCAATTTCTGTAATGCACAATTACTGTTACTTACAGATAAAAGTATTAATTAAAAGAAAAGGTACAGTAATTTTAAAAAAACCATTAAACTGTCACTTGTCATGGATGGACTAAATTCCTGTACTATTCATGTAGGACAATTAAATGTTTACCTACTGACAATGTATAGAGCCCTACACAGTTCACATTTTATTGCCAATCAAAATGTTTCAACTATATTTGTAATTCGTTGTGTTTTATTGTAAATGTTGATTCACAAATACAACTACTAAACATGTTCTAAAGAGATGTGTGTCAAATATTAGCTTAATTTGCATGCACAATTGTGCCAAAGAATTCTATTTATGAATATATTGTTTTGATTTGTCTGTCAGGGACGAATGTAGAGCCATTAGTTTAATATTACAGCCAATTACTTCACTGGTCACAATGTAAAAAGATACATTGAACTTTGCAAGCCAAAGGTCAAGCCATGATATGCCTCACCCTGTCCCTCCTACACAAATCCCCCAGCCCCATCTGTCCCACCAACCCACTTCCTCATTTTTGGATGCAGCCAGAGTACCACTAGTTCCTTTTTCCTACTTACACTGCGTGTTGCAGTGCACCACGTGTGTCTCCATAATTTGTAAAAACAGTAAGAAGGATCCTCCCATCGTTACAAAAAAGCACCACCATTATACAGATGGAATAGCAAGCTGGCAAAGCAAAGGCGACTGTAAGCTGTGATGTTACAAATATTCATATAAATAAACCATATCACGAATGAAGTAATGAGAAGGCAGTGGAACATACTGGCACTGCGATATTTAAAACCAGGTTGCCATTTTAGCAATGGTATGCATTATTGCGAGTGCAATTGTGTTGCTACACATGTACAGCAAAATGAATGAGCCATTGATCGACAAAGAATTCCCACCAACATCCATTAGTATTAAGCATGTTATTGGAATTGATACTACCGTATGATGATTTGGTCAATAATGCGAGTCATTACAGTAAAAACTATCTATTTTGGCTCATATTGAACCGATATGAGAGTTCTTGGATGATCCAGCCTCCCCGAGAACCGTTTGTAATGAAGGGTTTGATAGAAGGTTTCTATTGCTGCACTGACCTAAATGCATCCCCTGAACGCCGCAGACATCGCTTGAACTAGCGATCTCATGGCGGAATCAGGCATGGAAGCATTAGGCGACTCAATTGACAAGCGCTATTTATGATCTAGGTAAGTACTGAGATTGTTCAAGAGATGTGGCTATATCGTGTTTCTAGGAGAACCATTTTTATTGTTGACATCCTCAAAAAATGTTGGTGTAAACTACCTAACTGTGTGTGACTATGTCCACCTATCACTCACATATTTCCACATACAATCAGTCTACAATTTCAAATCCAATTTTTGTTAACTACATGATGCGTACCTATTGTCACAGTAAAGTGGCAGGCCAGGTTATCAAAGTCCTTGAAGCAGAAACTTGTATTTTCTATTTCTCTTTGTTTTGTAGAGCACTGCAATACCACGTAGGGTTTCTTAGCACTAGATCTGAAGAAGACTGTGGAATCACTGGCCAGGAGGTTTTCTGTTTGGAGTGGAAAGCAGGGTTGGTAGGAGTGGGCCATGTGGAGAACGGGAGAGAGTTCCAGAGAGTGGTGGCAGTACCGAAAAAGCCCAACCAATTCTTTATGCAAAGTAGTTCCTAAAAAGGATCAAAAGAAGATGGCCAGCAGAGCAAAAGAATTGGGGGAGGGCATATTGCTTATGGTAAGATAGCAGGATGATACAAAATACCCCAGTACACGATACAATGAATATACAAAATTACCTTCTGTTAGCAGAGAAGTGCAGTTTGGCCCAAAAGGGTTTGATATATGTAAAGTTATGAAGTCCAAAAACAAAGCTGACAGCAGAGTTCAGAATCACCTGTAAACATCTAATGCAAAAAGCAGGAAGTACTGTTAGAGGGTATTGTTGTAATCAAACCAGGATTAAATGAGGGTGGAAGACAGATGTGACAAACAAGGTAAAATAAAATTGAGTTTAAGGAGGACATGTAGATTAAAATGACAGTAGGAAGTATCCTTTTGGATTTTATTATCAAACATGACACCAATGATTTAAACAGTACAAACATGTCAAGAGCCCTATGCTAGGGGACGAAAGGGGAGCCCCAAAGAATCTGAGAGCCACCGAGAACTGTGATCTCTGTTTTATCAGAGTCGAGGCAGGGCTCTTGTTTGTGCATAACTCCTAGGACTCCAGTAGTACTGCTGTGATAGAACATAGTGATGTTATTTAATTGACAATCGTATATTTACTATATAATAGTTCACCACATGAGTGATTCATGCAGACACGTGCTGGCCTAGGAAGACAAATACTATTGAGCGCCAGGGTCAGTCTAGTGAAGGAGGGCATTTCCTGCTGAAATAGTCAATGACTATTGTCAGGCAGGGTGATTCTAGGGAAGGTAGGCAATTGCCTGCCAAAGGGTCCCATGACTATTTTCAACAGGATGTGTGTGTCTGTTTCACCTTGGGAAGTGCCTGCGCTGGAAGACCAGCATTACTATCATACAATGTTTATTTAAGTAAGGTAGGCATACGCCTTCCAAAGAAGGCGCTGGATACTATGAGTGCATGTCAATATAGGTATGTGTACTATTAAGTATGGGATTTATAAAACATAGACATAACTTTGAAGCAAAAGTGTGATGTATATAGTGGATGCACACAGGCGTTACATGAGGGGTACAACAGTAGGAAAGGTTGCTTGAATGCGATTTTGAAGCAGGGTCTGTGGAATCCATGGGTAGGGGGGAGAAGTAGGAATAATAAGAGTCATCAGAAATTAGTGAGATCTTTTTAGAAGTGTAAGCTCTTTAGCTTCATACTGAAGCATAGATAGAAGAGGCCAACCTGCTCTGCCTTGGTAACTTGTTTCGCAGACAGGGTGGGTAGCAAGGCTCTGTAAATGACAATCTTCACTAACAATGCACACATCTATTTGCCCACAGTGAATTGGTTGTCACCCTGATCTAGTGGACGCTGGGCCCAGAGGAGGTAGATAGGGGATGCCCAGACCACTCCTAATGATTCTCAGTGTGAGTTGGGGAACCATCCCATCAACTCAGTCAGTTACCCCATTGATTTCTATCTGGGGATGTTCCCCAAGTTAACTTGCAGGCAACTCAATCTGTCCACCCCTGATTCTTGAGAAGTAGTCTCTTACAGTTGCACAAAGTCTGTCAACTGGTATCAAAAAGCAGACCTATTCCTTTAAAGAACCAAGCTGCAGAGCTCAGAAAGTAATAACAATTGTATGGATTCAAGGTTACACTCAACACTCATGACAAGTCAAAGTTTAATTCCTGATGCTAATTCTGATACATTTTATTCTCAGGTGGAATTCACATAGTAATCTAAAGTTATGTGCTGTGTTTTTACTTTTTCAGTAGCAGAGCCGGGGAAAACACACACAACCAGCATTCATATCAGCATGGTCCACGAGAGCCTTGTGGATACAGTTACAACATGAACAATGAAGGGAGGTACTGCTAGTTTGTTCTGCGAGACTCACATGGATACATTCAATCCTTTCATTTGTATGAATATTAAAATGAAAGCTGCAAAATGCACGTACTCCCTCCTGTTATACATGCTGGATAACTAGACGTCACTGGAAAGAAACAATTAAACTCACCATAGCATCCAGGGTGATAGGAAGGCAGCTCTTATATAGTCAGTCTTAGTTTGAAATACCAAAGGTAACATGTCTTAAAACAAACCTTGGTAATTCCCTTTGCAGGTCACCTAACCCTATGAACATGAGGCAATCCAAAATCAAGCCAGCCCTCAAAACCCATGTGCAATCAGATTTTAAGGGGGTGTATGATGTTTGAATAAGGGCTCGAAAAGAGTGTTAAGAGGAGAGTAGCAGAGAGTGGTGAATCAAAGGGCTATAGAGAAGGCAGGAGATTGGTAGAAAAAGTTGGTGGGAGGTGCACATAACCAAATGTAAAGGGAATTCCAAGAGGGAAGGTTAACATTGTTTACAATAGTCAGTACCTATAAGGCATCTGGAGAAGCAAAGTACCAGCTAGAGTGGCGAGATACATACATCAAACCTGCTCAGGAGGACCAAGATAAAGTTCCCCCCTTATCACATGTGATCAGTCAGGTTCCAATAGGAAGACATTGAGGCCCTGAGAGCAGGTATTGCTCCTTGAATGCCTTGGCAACTGCCTTGCCAATGTGCTGACCCATGGAAGTGAGTTAAGGAAATGTCTGGAAACCTGCGCCTGAAGAGAGGGTTCTTCAGTGGAACTCAAATATGGCTCATGTATGGGACAAGTTGAGATATTAGTAAAAGACTTGTTTTATACATACTGATCTAACTTTAAGAGACTTACGCCTAGTATGATCAGATAGATTCCTTTATTGTTAAAGACTGATAGAGTGTACTCCTCTTTCATTCATTCCACCCCTGGTCATCCTGTGACAATATATAAAAACACAAAGTCCCAGAGTGGGATGCACATCTAAGCATTGAAAATCAGAGAGCAGTGTTACTCTAGGTGATCAGATCTTCCTTTCCAAGGAACGTTATTACTATTGCCACATGACAGATGTAACTGCAGCACATGGGCGGAAGGTTAGAATGTGTTTGTCATTTTATTCAACATTTTAGACCTATATTCCACTCCTCTAATAGAGCACTGTCCTTTCTTAAATGAAAGTCAGACTATGGAGATCTCTATGTATCATAATGGCTTCAAAACATGGATCTTAAAATGTATATTACCACCATTTACCCACATCTTTCCATTTTTTTCATATGTACTTAATTTGCTCAGAAATAAGGGGCTATCGTGTCACCACAACAATAAGGGGCTATCCAAATTATGTGTTGTGTCGCCTTCTTCAGAACTTGCAAAGATTGTCATGTAATCTGATAGCAGAGCAGCAAATATAGCAATTTTATGAATGGCGAAAACATGTGCCATTTGTCATGGTTAAGTAAACCCACCTGCACATCTTGTCCATCATTGACAATGAGTGTTGGATTCCTCTATAATGTAAATGCATCATTGACATCTTTATTATAAACTAGACACTGCTTTCAGTCAACAACAATCAAGAACCAATATCCCGCTATCACAATTTTCCATCCAGAGGCACAGGTTGGGAACAAACCTTCCCTTCGTGAACTCCAGAAATGTTTTCTGGACACTAACCTATACCAGTCTTTGTGCAGCAATCTTATTTTGCTGTTTTCCTCAAAGTGAGGATCATCAAATTTTGTACTACAAGATAACTCCAGAAATCAAATAGAAACCTTATATGTATGGCTTGACTGTATTCAACACAGGAAGAGTGATTTGTGTCTGCCTTATAACTTTGGTGAATAATTTCCATATTGTCACTCTATGGTGCATGGCGTGTACTGTTGAGAACATCAATAAGATGGCTGCCAGTGAGGTACATAAATCCACAAAATATCTGTTAATTATGGACAAATGTTAACATCTCTGTTCTCATTTGAAAGAGGTTTTCAGGGCTTCAAAATAAGTCTGAAAAACATGTGCTGTGAAGTCAGTGGTGTCTCAAGACTGCATATTTATACTACAGATGTGCAATTGAAACACCTTCAGTTCTTCATTGTAAATTGATTCATTTGTATTTCCTTGGTTTCAGGTACAACTATTTGATTAAAGTTAAGAACGGTGTAACACAGATTGCCCCACTGTTTAAATAAAAGCCCTTGCATGGCATAGACTTTCCTCTGTGTTGGTATTTTGTCGGTGCTATCAAAAGGAGGATTTAGTTAAAAATGCAATTGGTGCCCCTCATTTCCATCCCATGCCCAGGCAAGGGGTGCACATCTCCCTCACTCCAGGCCATGGACAGCTCCCATGGGAGCCACCACCCCCACCCCACCGGTCAGCTGGATAGGCAGTGGTGCTGCATTTGTCAAATACAATTGCTGCGTTGCAGGAGTTCTTAACTTATGCATTCTGAGGACACAGACACTAAAGTGGGTTTTTCTGGGATCCCAACAGTGACCCCTATTTATTTATGAAAACACTTAAACCTTTATGAAATAAACTTCCCTTCACACTACCTTAAAATTCCCTTCCAAAGACACCCTGGTATGGGCTCTGTCTAAAAATGGACCTGCTCCATCAGCCCACCCTTCTTTGGAGGGCTCAAAGGGAGACCATTAGAGTGAGAGTGCCGAACCAGACCCCCTACCTGTCATCTGGTACAACCCACAGATACTTGATGCCATAAAATGGCCAGCGTGGGTGGTCCCATTCTGTAGGCTGATTCGGGCAGGCTGCCGCTTCCATCACTTACCTCTCGCCAGGGTGCATACCCATCTAATCCATTCTTCATCCTATAAACATAACCTGTGTAACATTTCCTGAGCTAGCCCCTCTACTTAACATTCCTACTAGTTATAAATATGTACAATACCCTAGTTAACAATAATATACACTATACACCACTATAACTATTGACATGCCTGTCTATATAAACATAAATATACAAATGGCAAACAATGGCATACACAAAATATAACACATTATGTCACAATAGGGGTGGCTGGTGCAGTCATCCACCCCTTTACAGTATCTTCATGGGTCTTTCCTTGGTAGATTCCTCCTGATGATATTGATAATGGGAGAAAGTGTGTCATTAAAGTCAGCTGGGGCCAAGCCCCACGGTTCCTTCTTCAGGGTGGCCCCATCCATCATGAGGGGCCACCCTACTGCACCATGCATGGGTCGCCCATTGAGCTAGTCTCTAGGCCGCCCCTTGCCCCAATTTGGACATACCCATTCTCACTTCTGTGACCTGTGGCACAGTCCCATCTTCAGGGCATCCCCGTACTCTTATTTTGGCCCTGGGATGCTGCACCAGGCGGCCCCCCACCCAAAGGAGTTATTTCTTTTCTCGTTCTTTCGCTTTTCTGTCTATCCTTCTCTGGTGTCTTGATTTCTTGTTCCTTTCGTTTCTTTTTCCTAATGGTTTTCTTTTGAATTATTCCATGCCCTGCCCATTCTTGGGAAGGGGAGTTCTGTCCCTTTGTTTTCTTGGTTTCCTTTTAAATAAAATACATTTTTAAATGTAGGGGGTGTGTGCGTGTTCAAAACATTTTGACTCACACACACACACACACACACACAACACGCACACACACAAACATACCCTATAATTTATAAAATAATGTATTTAAACCCTGGTGTCTCCGTCTTTATTCCTATGTTTTCTAAGGGAAGATGTGGGAAGCCTTCTCTAGCCAGGCCCTATGCGGGCCATGGGCTACGCAAAACCTACTGAAAGCATGATGCTGTAAGAATTTGAAATTCTTGTGGGGTGATTATAAACTCCTTGCAGTGAACATTGAAAATGGAAGTGCAAAAGAAATAAACAAATGCAATGCAAGGTGGCATCTCTTCTGTGAAAGTGAATGGAATTCCAGACACAAAAGTAATATTAATAGGCTACATGTCAGATACAAACAGAAAGAGATTCTCTGTACAAGATCCAAAAGTACTGGTACACAGTTTATAAAAATGGCCTTCCTTTGCAATAGATAGACCTGCAGCTAGGAGCTGATCATTGCACGATGAGAGATCAAGAATGGTGCTGTTCAGTTGAGTGAAAATAGCCAATGAAAACTGAAGTTGAGTGGGTACATCAATCAGAAAGATGCTCATTCACATGTGATCATAAATAATGTTCGAGCTCTGGTCCTAGCCCACCTGGATGGGGGCAATGCACTCCTCAAAGGCCTGCTGTCATCCTCCCTTGTGCCACGGAGAAGTGTCCTACAGGCGGCCGCTCGCCTCATCAAGGGTCTATGCAGATACAATCACTTCAGCCCGGCCCTCATCGACCTTCACTGGCTCTCACTGCATGCACTAATCACCTTCAAGTCTTGCTGCATCATCTAAAAGGCAGTCAAGTCACCCAGCTACCTTGTGGAGTAATAGCTTCTACGGCGACAGCGCACCGCCCCAAGACTATGGGACCCATTCCCCGTCGGCATCAGACTCAACCCCACACTCTTACAATTCAGAAAAGAACTCAGGATTCTCCTCTTCAAGGAGTCTCTCCTCCTCAACACCTAAGCCATCACGTCGCCACCTGACTCACTAGATGCTGCCTGCCCCTCTTCTCCCCGACACCTGGTACAGCAGTACCCTGACTCTGTCCCCTCTGTACACAAGCTCTTAAGAAGTGCAGATACACCTCTGGAACCACCACCAAATGTGACACAATGTGCATATGATGCAGAAACCACAGCCTTTTTGGTAGCTAAGGTTGTTCAAATGTCAGATGCTCAGCATCAGAACAAGGGCAAGGTTTACTCAAAGGTGTTTAAGAAGAAAATATGATTTGATATTGAGAAATCCCTGAAAATATTTTCTGAAAATTAATTTTTTGACATGAAAATACTATTCAGCAATCTTGTATCCAAGAATCAAACACATCATATTTCTTTTAAATCATTTACCAATGCTGTGTTTTCAAATGCAGAAGCAGCTTTCAACATACATTTAAGTATGATGGATGCATATACCATTGCTAATTTAATATGGAAACATCATTCTGGTACAGGAGAAGTGGACATTCACATGTTCCATCCAGCTGGACAAAATTACAAAAGCAGTACCACAAGAAGTGACATCTTTCTCCAAATGGTTTTAGGTGGAAGAGGAATGTTTGATAATTGCACATAAAAAATACATGTCTGAACCCGAAGGCTGTTGCTTTGTCATAAGCTCTTTTGGGTGAGTGCTTTTGGGAGAGGCAGGCCTCATCGAGTGTCTTAACGTCAGTAGAGAAAAGCACACATGCAAACTTCCACTTCAGGTTAATGTTGGCCTAGCAGTACATTCACAACTTGCAGTAAATCCCTGGAACACTTTATGAATGCCTTGCGATATAGGTAACTAATGAAGATTGATGCTACGTGCTGCAAAATGATGCGGGAACCCTCCATGCAACTGTGGAGACTTGTTATCAAGAATGCCATGACAGAGAGGAATCATTGTCAAATAAAGTGAAGGATACATGCCAGCTGAATTGCTCACTACAGAAACTACCCAGCTACATGGCAGACGTCTTCTACTATAAAACCCAGAGCTTCTAAAGACAAAGCTTCCCATTCTTCAGGAACATAATGCAAACAGAAACATCCTGCACCTGGTGCTCTTCAGTCTCTGCAGCGTTACCACCCCCTCGTCTTCCCCCCTCTGCTCTTAATCTCCCATTGCTTCTGTGGTTACCACTCCATGCTTCTCCTGGACTACCTCTTCTCACTGGCAACTGCATTGTCAAGGAACTCACCCACCTTGCAGTTCCTCCTCAATTGAATCTGCATGCACCACAAGCTGCTTCAAATCGGTAGCCAAATCCAGCACTTCAACCACTGTATTTCTCCCTCTCCACAAACACTGTTTCACCTCAACACCTGTCTCCCAATCCTCAACCACTGTCATCACACTCTATTTCAACCTCTGTCCACTCACCTGCTTGGGATCCCACTCTTCCTCAACCTCTATTGCAGAGGTTGAGGAGTAGTCCAGCTCCTCATTTTCCCCTCTGACACTCCCTCAAAATCAAATGACATGGTGTCTAGGGCCTAAAAATGCAAAACCCAAATGTGCATGACCTGCCAGAGTCGTAGCCAGAATCATCTAACACGTGGGGCATGAAGCTAATGTAGTTGGTCCCACTGCAAGAGGTGCCCGCAGAGGGAAGTGTGTTTGAGCCGCTCCTGGGTGAATGAGCAAATGTGGCTGAGGTTAGCAAGGGATGCTGAACTAACCAACAGTATTCAGTAGGTTTTACACCCCCTGAGAACATTTGTTTAAATAATGGGTTAAAATGGTGGATTATACAGTACACTGTCTGTGACAAATTAGGTAGAAGCCACATAGTTTGCAATCGGTTTTGCAGGGTAAGACAATAAAAAATTCAATTTGATGACAAGTCACAAACAATGCACAGGAGCGTTTTCTGACATATTGTCATGCCTTTTCCCATGCAGTTTCATACTGATTGCCACATAAGTCTACACAAATGCGCCTCCCCATATATGAACACTCATTATGTTGTCTTTGCCCCCTTATGCCAAGACACTGTAAGATAGCATTGCCTAACAGGCTTCACAAAGGTGCCCATTTGAGAACACTCATTATGTTGTCTTTGACCTTCACAACAATAAAAAATACCATACCGCAGTGAGGAAGCATGCTCTCTCATGCCCCATGTAAAAACACACATCATGGTGGCTTTGCTTTGCACAGAAATGTCATGCCCTTGTCAAACAACGTTGAAGTTCCAATGCCCACACTGGACCACACCCAAGCACACACATATAAACACATACACACACAATCACACACAAATACACAGACACACACACACACACACACACACACACACACACACACACACACACATTCATATACATTAGCCCACCAGGCACACACCATACAGCTTATCGGTCATTCACACTAGCCACCAGAACATTCATGGTCCATTCCCACTCACATGTGTACTCATACCCGTGCACACCTCTAACACTGCATTCATTCATGAGCGCACATTTATAGACAATCCCTCACACAAATACATACAAACATACGCACACTTACCACCATGCACGCTCACATTAATTCATAGATATAATACTCGCACAAACTCATACACACAGACAAAAAAGATTTTTTATTTACTTTCCTGTTTCCCTCCAGACTTAACAAGACACCCGCGCCTTGGCTACCCCCTAGACCTCTGGTTCCCGTGCTCACGCACACACGTACCAGGATGCAGGTAGAGCGTCCTGGTTCCTGACATGTGCATAGGAACCAGAGGACAACATCTGCTTGCATGTACTTAAATCCTATCTATTTTATGGAATGTATTTTGAAATAAACCATTTGCCTATGAGGTTTGTAAATAGTCTGAAGGGAAAAACATGATTTAATATTCATAGGAATATTACCATACTTCACAGTATGTAATAGCCATAACACCTCATATCTCCCATTTTTGTTTTCTTGCTTTGCCAGGCACGGTGACCAACAAAAATACATTTCTAGATATGGGCTTGACTTTAAACCTGTATTGCTAAATTCACATCCTCAATAATATCGTAATGCAGGATTACAATATGTGCAGCTGATTTAAAACCCTACTTGCATATTCTCCCCGACACCTGGTACAGCAGTACCCTGACTCTGTCCCCTCTGTACACAAGCTCTTAAGAAGTGCAGATACACCTCTGGAACCACCACCAAATGTGACACAATGTGCATATGATGCAGAAACCACAGCCTTTTTGGTAGCTAAGGTTGTTCAAATGTCAGATGCTCAGCATCAGAACAAGGGCAAGGTTTACTCAAAGGTGTTTAAGAAGAAAATATGATTTGATATTGAGAAATCCCTGAAAATATTTTCTGAAAATTAATTTTTTGACATGAAAATACTATTCAGCAATCTTGTATCCAAGAATCAAACACATCATATTTCTTTTAAATCATTTACCAATGCTGTGTTTTCAAATGCAGAAGCAGCTTTCAACATACATTTAAGTATGATGGATGCATATACCATTGCTAATTTAATATGGAAACATCATTCTGGTACAGGAGAAGTGGACATTCACATGTTCCATCCAGCTGGACAAAATTACAAAAGCAGTACCACAAGAAGTGACATCTTTCTCCAAATGGTTTTAGGTGGAAGAGGAATGTTTGATAATTGCACATAAAAAATACATGTCTGAACCCGAAGGCTGTTGCTTTGTCATAAGCTCTTTTGGGTGAGTGCTTTTGGGAGAGGCAGGCCTCATCGAGTGTCTTAACGTCAGTAGAGAAAAGCACACATGCAAACTTCCACTTCAGGTTAATGTTGGCCTAGCAGTACATTCACAACGTGCAGTAAATCCCTGGAACACTTTATGAATGCCTTGCGATATAGGTAACTAATGAAGATTGATGCTACGTGCTGCAAAATGATGCGGGAACCCTCCATGCAACTGTGGAGACTTGTTATCAAGAATGCCATGACAGAGAGGAATCATTGTCAAATAAAGTGAAGGATACATGCCAGCTGAATTGCTCACTACAGAAACTACCCAGCTACATGGCAGACGTCTTCTACTATAAAACCCAGAGCTTCTAAAGACAAAGCTTCCCATTCTTCAGGAACATAATGCAAACAGAAACATCCTGCACCTGGTGCTCTTCAGTCTCTGCAGCGTTACCACCCCCTCGTCTTCTCCCCTCTGCTCTTAATCTCCCATTGCTTCTGTGGTTACCACTCCATGCTTCTCCTGGACTACCTCTTCTCACTGCCAACTGCATTGTCAAGGAACTCACCCACCTTGCAGTTCCTCCTCAATTGAATCTGCATTCACCACAAGCTGCTTCAAATCGGTAGCCAAATCCAGCACTTCAACCACTGTATTTCTCCCTCTCCACAAACACTGTTTCACCTCAACACCTGTCTCCCAATCCTCAACCACTGTCATCACACTCTATTTCAACCTCTGTCCACTCACCTGCTTGGGATCCCACTCTTCCTCAACCTCTATTGCAGAGGTTGAGGAGTAGTCCAGCTCCTCATTTTCCCCTCTGACACTCCCTCAAAATCAAATGACATGGTGTCTAGGGCCTAAAAATGCAAAACCCAAATGTGCATGACCTGCCAGAGTCGTAGCCAGAATCATCTAACACGTGGGGCATGAAGCTAATGTAGTTGGTCCCACTGCAAGAGGTGCCCGCAGAGGGAAGTGTGTTTGAGCCGCTCCTGGGTGAATGAGCAAATGTGGCTGAGGTTAGCAAGGGATGCTGAACTAACCAACAGTATTCAGTAGGTTTTACACCCCCTGAGAACATTTGTTTAAATAATGGGTTAAAATGGTGGATTATACAGTACACTGTCTGTGACAAATTAGGTAGAAGCCACATAGTTTGCAATCGGTTTTGCAGGGTAAGACAATAAAAAATTCAATTTGATGACAAGTCACAAACAATGCACAGGAGCGTTTTCTGACATATTGTCATGCCTTTTCCCATGCAGTTTCATACTGATTGCCACATAAGTCTACACAAATGCGCCTCCCCATATATGAACACTCATTATGTTGTCTTTGCCCCCTTATGCCAAGACACTGTAAGATAGCATTGCCTAACAGGCTTCACAAAGGTGCCCATTTGAGAACACTCATTATGTTGTCTTTGACCTTCACAACAATAAAAAATACCATACCGCAGTGAGGAAGCATGCTCTCTCATGCCCCATGTAAAAACACACATCATGGTGGCTTTGCTTTGCACAGAAATGTCATGCCCTTGTCAAACAACGTTGAAGTTCCAATGCCCACACTGGACCACACCCAAGCACACACATATAAACACATACACACACAATCACACACAAATACACAGACACACACACACACACACACACACACACACACACACACACACACACACATTCATATACATTAGCCCACCAGGCACACACCATACAGCTTATCGGTCATTCACACTAGCCACCAGAACATTCATGGTCCATTCCCACTCACATGTGTACTCATACCCGTGCACACCTCTAACACTGCATTCATTCATGAGCGCACATTTATAGACAATCCCTCACACAAATACATACAAACATACGCACACTTACCACCATGCACGCTCACATTAATTCATAGATATAATACTCGCACAAACTCATACACACAGACAAAAAAGATTTTTTATTTACTTTCCTGTTTCCCTCCAGACTTAACAAGACACCCGCGCCTTGGCTACCCCCTAGACCTCTGGTTCCCGTGCTCACGCACACACGTACCAGGATGCAGGTAGAGCGTCCTGGTTCCTGACATGTGCATAGGAACCAGAGGACAACATCTGCTTGCATGTACTTAAATCCTATCTATTTTATGGAATGTATTTTGAAATAAACCATTTGCCTATGAGGTTTGTAAATAGTCTGAAGGGAAAAACATGATTTAATATTCATAGGAATATTACCATACTTCACAGTATGTAATAGCCATAACACCTCATATCTCCCATTTTTGTTTTCTTGCTTTGCCAGGCACGGTGACCAACAAAAATACATTTCTAGATATGGGCTTGACTTTAAACCTGTATTGCTAAATTCACATCCTCAATAATATCGTAATGCAGGATTACAATATGTGCAGCTGATTTAAAACCCTACTTGCATATTTTAAAATCCCTTCCATTTGTGTACAGGCACGCCAGGATTACTGCCTTCAAAGATTTGAAGATTATGAATCGAATCGGGAGTGCTTGGGGACCAGCGGGATTGACATCTGAAAATGTCCTCTCAGCACTGCTGGGCCTATTCACTCTACACCTCTGCCTTAGGTGCTCCTGTGCCAAACACACAAACAGTTGGCAGCGTGACTTTCTACAAAAAAGACTTCTCTGGTTTACACACAAATGTTTCTTTACAAACACAAGAAAGCAAAGGTGTTAGATGATGTTTATAAAACATTTTTGGGGTGACACAAAGGGAACCAATAAAAGCACAAGAGGATTAAAAGAAAATATTTCACAAGAGTAAGGGTAAAAAGGGAAGATTAGACGGGGAGCCCAAAGAATATTCACCAACAGAAAAACGACGAGACAACCTGGATCAAGAAACCACACGCACTAAAAAACAACATACTCTGCCAAAACACTTTAAATGCTCACAAACTTTCTGATTGAACTCCACTCATGAATCTCAGGTCTTTCAATTGGATGGTGGGCCTCACACCACACTTTGGGCCTCATTACGAGTCACCCAGTATGGAAATAACGGTGGCGGTAAACCCGCCGCCACCGTTGTTTCCATACCGGGTGATCTCGAGTCCAGCAGGCGGAGGTGTCATTCCCGCCGGTCTGACCTGGCGGTTTTAACACCACCCGCCTGCAGGCAGACGTGGAAACAACGGCACCATCACAAGATGGTGCCGGTGTTTCCACTTCCCCATCCCATTAAGTCTTATTGGACTCAATGGGAATGGGGATTTACCGAATTCTGCCTCCGGAATTCCCGGGTCAACGGGGTCGTAATGCCCCGGTAACTCCAGGAATCACAGAGGCGGAATGGTAATACCAGTCCGGCGGTAACCTGCTGGAATTTCAGGCACGGTTACCGCCAGACTCGTAATGAGGCCTAAGTCTCAAGACCAGGTTCAACCCTTTGGAAATCCTGCGGGGTGGGTCAGAACAAGGCAGAAAAGCACATATTTCACGTGGGGCACATTTTAGTAAGTTTGAGAAATCCATTTACAAACCATAAATGGAAGATGTTGTGTAGTTTACTTTCTTCTGCTGCAATCCTCTGGTCCCTTTAACAACCTTTTTTTCACTGAATGTAATATCTAGGCATGCACAAAAAGTGAGAATGTTACTGTGCGAGGGATATAAAAAAGCCAATGAGTTGAAAGTAAAGGAAAAACACAAAAAGAAATTAATATCTTAAATTACTTTGGCCAAGTTATGCAATGGGGAGTTATCATTCTTTAGTGCCCTCAGTAAGGTCAGAAGGCAAGTCTGCCAAGAACACCTAGCCCACAAGTTCTTAGATCTTGTTAAAGGCTCAACAGCTTTGAGATTTCCTTCAAGTTTATTTCTGTAGGTTTAAATTTATATTAGGTACTTTAAACCTAGAAACACTGAAGTTAGCTTACTAGGCTTTTCTCGGCAGTCGTATCACTGAAGCAGTTGGCTCTACTCAGCTCCATCAGTATCTCCTATGGTTGGTGCTTGATTTGTCTAGGAATGGTAGGAATATGCTTGCACAAGAAGACCATGATTATTATTAGGCACCCTGAATAACCTGCATTGGCCTGTGTCCCTCTCCTCATCTTCACCATCACACGGCCTGATTACACCTTGGGACATGGTGGTGGAGAAGTCCACATTGATGAAAGGGCTTTGCTTCAGCCCTACTTCCCACTTTCAATGCCTCTGATAGGCTGCCTCCTAATTATGAACTGGGATGGGTGGGGAGCCAGCAGGCAAAGCCAGCCCCCGTGTAAGGACCCCCGGAAGGACATCACCCCATTCTGGGCCTGTGTGGGACTTTCGGCATCTAGGCAGCATCCGCTATTCATCTCTGTCTAGAAAACCCCCACTGCACCTTGATGATCCTTGGCACGCCACCGGAGTGATCGCCTCACCACTGCACTACACTTAAAGTGCAGGTAAGGAGAGGCAAACCCCTTCCCGCCGGCTCTTTCTTTCTTTGTTTGCCTGCCTGCGTTTCAACGCTCTCTCACTAACTTTTACTACACCCAATCCTACACATACAACATGGCTGCAGAGTTTAATACTCATGGACCACTCTTCATCTGACTTCAGTTACTTTACCCGCACATGCCACTCCCTTTTCACTTTCTGCAGTGTGCTAAAGCACTTTGATTCCAACTGAATCTTGTTTTTCTTTCTGAGCCACTAACTGAAGTATGTTTGTGAGGCCTGACACTGCCAGACTGTTCAGTTACTTTAATTGTCCCTGCTTCTTACCTATTGTTCCTGCACTGTTGTTGTAGCCCCCCACACCATGGGATGAAGCAGTTCCATTGTTGCATTATACCTACCTTGTGCCTGCATAAGTGATGTAGCCCCCCCTCACAACAGGGTGAGGCTTTCCATTGTTGCATCTTACCTACCTTGTACCTGCATATGTGATGTAGCCCCCTCACCATAGGGTGAGGCTTTCCCATTGCACACCCACTCCAATGTTGTTCTTCATTCCAGCCATCTGCTGTGCTTGAACCTGTTCACCTGCAATCAATTATCCATTCTCTTCCCTTCCCACGTAGTTCCTTCTCCCTTTCCATGGTGGCCATTGCTAGGTAACAAAGTAAAGAAACAAAACGGCCAACATGGCCGCCATTGACAAGATATTCAAAATAAAACATGGCCACAATGTATTGGGGCGAAGAAAGAAGTCCTTTCTCCCTTTCCATGGCGGCCTGAGGAAAAAAACAAAAGAACACTGCGACAAGCTATGTTCAGATCTGTGGCTGCCGGTAAGTCTTTCCCAGCCGGCTAACGACAAAGCGAGGGTCAATCAGATTGCTAAAAGCAATCTGATTGTCCTCGCCGGGTACTAAGTACCATTAGACTAAACCATAATTAGTGTGAAAATTAGCAAGTCTAGGACAGTGGGCTTATGAATGCTCAGCATCACTGTGGATCGAGTCAGAGAGGCTGAGTCTAGAGATGGTTCAAATATGTTGTATTTTGTATTTTGAAACTGTTTATTAATCTGTAAATGGTTGTGAGTTCCTGTCTAAAGACATTGCGCTATTTGGATGCAGCAAGTTGGCTAACTGATTGTATCCTGGAGGGAATATTTGCAAATGTACTAGAAAAGCAGCAGAGTTTGTATTTCTACTTCTGTACAGCAAAGCAATGGCTTCTAGAGACTCTGCAAATCCATCATTATTATTACCTTTCTAGACACTGCAGCTCCTGGAACCAGAATGCCACCTGCTCATGCTTTTAAGCGCGTGCGCTTTGAAGGTGTTCTCTCAGATTCCAGCTGCTTGGTAAATCACACGGAGACTCTTCCATTTGTTCTTCGCGGCCAGCTTCTCAACAGTAAAGTATTTTTGACTTGTGTGTCATTGCTCATGGATCCTGCAGACTGTTTCATCGTGAAAAGAAAACCTGACCACGTCAAAAATAAAATGTATTTTCTGCTTCTTTCGACAATACATTTTTAGTGAATAACGGATATGTTTCCGAATTGTATGACAGCTTTGTTTAAAACAGCAAAGACATTTCCTGACAAATAAAACCACATAAACAAAGGAATTGATATTAAACTCAAAACTTGCCACCAGTGGCACCACGTTTTTCGGACAGTTGGTGGGCGGTTTCCCATAGAGCAACGGTCAATGCCGGCTCATTGCTATCTGAAGGAAGTTGCATGCTGGCAAGAAGGGGGTGGGCTCATCACCGCATTCCCATTCTGCAATTCGAAAACGTTGAATTCTCCACAAATGTTGGCTTTCAAACAAAAATGAGACCTTCAAATATGTCCCTCGGACAAACACACCAAAAGGCTGGAGGAACCCCGTGCAGTCTGATGCTGTGTGTGATATGTGGAGCGAGGTACTTTAGAGAACATGCGGCTGTAAAAATCCTTAACACGATGGCTGGTGTTCAAAGAGTTAGATGCAAGCAGAATGCCATTGCTAATCTAGTCTTTGCCCAACAGGTCAGTCAGTCGACTTGTATAAAATGGGTGGGTGTTCTGGTCATTTTAAGAAAATGCAGAACTAATAAGAAATGTTAGACTGTGTCCAGTACATAAACACATGTTCTGTCAGTCACAAGAACAGTGAGAGGCATGGCAGGTTATGAAAAAGGATGCCATATGCTTTCCTAAAAGAAGGTTCTCGCACACGAAGATCATGGTGGCAGAATTTCAAAGCGCCTTAGAATTGGGTTTTAGGGAAATGCTTCTGTAAATCAGGCCACAGGTATATTCAAGAACCACTGAGTGAAGTTGACACTCTTAGTAAACAAACATCCGGACTTGCATGTAAATTACAAACGATCCACAAAGATGTATTTCAGATGCAGTGTTTAAAATTAAATATGCTCAATGTCCAATGCACTGGTACTTCATGCACATGCCATATACTACCAGATCCGAGCAAGCGCTCATTCCTGCTCATTCCCGTGGCAGTGAGTAGGGAAGGGCAATTCACATGTACATTACCATCTCCACATTTTCGAATGTTGTATGCATTCAGAACAATCAAGCCTGGCTATCTGTTCGCATAAATTGCACTCAAATGCTTTGGTGCAAGTGGTACTGTACATATGCAAAGGTGATCTGATGTATGTGATTTTTCTCGCATGGTTGCAGGAAGAAGCAACATTAATATTGAAAATATGAATACTTTATATGGATTATTTTAAAGATATATAAATAGCATGAATATCATAATATGTCAGAATTTTAGGCAGGTGAAGTCAAAATGGCACACAAGGTCAATTTGACTTTGATCCTTTTAAGGATTTCTTTTCTCCAGGCTCTATGGAAAAGGTTTGCTAATATTATTTCCACATATTCTCCTTCTTGTAACTACTGGACCCATATGCAGGCAACCTTACCTTTGTTGTGCTGGGATGTGGCTGTGTGTCTAGTCGACCCCCACCCTCACCATGAATTATTACACCACAACATTTGGTCAAGTGCTGGCAATAAAAGGGCTTAGGTCTTTATTGTTACTGATATGGTTATGGAAACAAACAATATTCGCATACCATTAAACATAAATTACTTTTGGGCACCAGGTCCTTAGGTTACCCCCTCAGGCCTGTGCCGCCTTCTTTGTCCAACGACTTGTTATGGTCACGGTTCGGTGTCCTGGTTATCCTTCCGTTGTTCTTCTCCCTTTTGCTAGGGTGGGAGGGTTTTGCGAAAAGAGAGAGAGACATACACTATGAACTCTCTTGCTGTTTGGGTCCCTGTGCAGAGTCCTCAAACAACTTGTATCTTTCTGAGCTGAATCAGCTCCTTATATATATGACCCAGGGCTGCCCCAGGGTCTTTGTAATGTATCTGTGGGGGCTGTGGATCCAGCCCGCAGGCCGGCTTGTAGCTGACTGTCTGAGCTCCTGGAGGGGCTACTCTTTGTTCTTCCCATGCCAGGCTGACCTTGCTTACCTTGGGTGCTTAGCACCCATTTGTTATTGAGGAAGGGTTAAGTGTTCTTTCACACCTCACCCTTTCTGCATTTGCAGAAATAGAGTCTGGTGGTCTCTTGCTTGTAGGGGGAGAGAGGGGAGCAGTGCTGGAGGGGTGGAAAGTGCTGCATCTCTCTGGGGCCGTTACTCATGAAGGTTGTGTGACCTCCCTCGGGTAATGTTCTAAAAAATATCTTCTCCGCCAGGGCATAAAAAAGACTGCATTACCAATAACCTACCTGTTTCTTCTGCTGTACTCTGGGCAGCTCTTCTTGAGGAAGTATATTGGGCTTGACCTTTGCTCCTCTCAAATGACCGTCAGGGGAAAAGACTCTCACTGGCTCTGCTGGGCTGAGAGCCATGGTGGAGCAAGATTGGTGGCAGGGTCCTGTGTGGGTGGGTGGGACACTTAACTGGTGGGGCCCTGTACTGCAATCAAGGGCAAGGGTTGGGGTCCAGCATGGCTCCTTCTGCCCTGTTTGGAAGATACTGCATTTGGCAAGAGTGGCTCCAAACTCGAGGTGCAGCCCAGCAGCAAAGTTGCCAATAGTAGGTAAAATTCTGTCGGGCAATGGAGCAGTGATCAGTGTACAGATTCCCCAGACTTCCTCCATGATGCGGACCCACAGGTTCTTTAAGCACGCGACTGTTGAATGACTCACTTGAGATGAACAGCATTACGCAGTGGCCTCGGTGGCTTATCCTATCTAAATTTTGAGGATCTTTTTTTTTTATTATTTTTTTTATTGATTTAGCTGTTAAAAACAACTTTTCAATACACAATTTTTTGATATAATCATCAAAATAACAACAGAATTTAAAGAATTCATATTAGAATGTACAGACTCAAGCAGCATAGATGTTATTGCCATTCATCTAGTAGATACACAGACATTTAACTGATACATTATAGAAATAAAAAAACAAATACACTTCACAATAATTCACTAACATTATCAAAAAATGTTCCTCTTTTTCATTATCGGGCTGCTTGAGACTTAGACTTCTTCTCAATTAACTTTATCCAAATTTAAAGATAATAAAAAGTTGGTTAATGCAATCTGCAAAAAATAGGTATTGGAGCACAATAAAAAGGTCCATCGCATTTCTTGATCAACAGTTTCTATGATGGGTAGCACTTTTGAAAAATGCATTAACCTTTGAGCACTCAATTGTGTACAATAACAGACTAGATGTTCCAAGGATTCTGTGGTATTAACTTTCATACAGAATCGACATGATTGTAGTGCTCGTAATCTCAGATTTCGTCTTGCCTGAACCTGATAGGTAGGCCATAAGTCAAATCGTGCCCTCAGGAAGTCTGCTCTTAATTTAGCAGAAGGAAATTTTAAAAGATAAGATTCGGGGCATTTCATTGGTTTGGGCCAGAAGCGAAACTTAGATGGTTGCCAATACTTTTGGCATTTATCGATGGTATTGGACCAGTCTAAGTTATAGAATGTTTTTTTGGAACCCACAGGATTGGTTATTAACTTATAAATTGAAATATTTACAGATGCTAAGGATTCCAAACAAAGATTAATCCATAGTTTTACAAAGTTCTTGTCAGTTGTTAACATGTAGTCACCTATTACAGAGAGCATATTCGTTTTTTGATTTGCCATAAGGCATTTACGAAATAGCATACAACATCGCCAAATATAGACCGCATGCATGGAGATAAGGCCTAATTCGTAACGCAACCAGGTGCTTGGTACACACTGAGGTAGGTTGAGCACAGCCCTACAAAACTTTCCTTCGAATCTCTCAAGATACAAGTTGTTAGAATTCATTAGGTTTTCTGCCCCATACAGAATGGAAGGTATTGCTTTCATGGACCAGTAAGTTATTACCGGTTGGATTGTAAATTTCCCAAACTTGTGCAATATGATTTTAGATTGTGAGATTGCCGTAGTCAGTTTTGCCTCCATGCGTTCAATTTGACTATGTGGTTTGACCGAGCCACTAAATTCACAGCCCAGATAAGTGTATGTTTGCACAACTTCCAGTGGAATATTATTGAATGTCCACTTAAGTTTAAACTTGTGCAACCGATTTGCCTTGTAGACTACAATCTGTTTTTTTAAATACACATTAAATGCATCAATAAGGTTCTGCAAGCCCTTCAGTGTTTTTGAAATGAGGACTATATCATCTGCGTAGTTTAAGTTGGTAATTTTTTGTCCTTTAAGGACTGGGGCATCAGAGGCGATCTGTAGAAAAATTGAGGTTAGGTCGTGGATAAAATAATAAAAAAGTGCTGCGGCCAATAAACAGCCTTGCTTTAGGCCCCGGTCTGTCTTAATTTGGGCAGACAACAAGCCCTCTAAGGTGAGCCTTACACAAATCGATGTAGCTGCATGAAATGCGTGGATAATATCGTGAAGGTCTGGGGGGCATTTGTCTCTTGTTAATTTCATCATAAGCAGGGCGCGTGAGACGGAATCGAAGGCAGCATGTAAATCAATAAACGCAAAATAAATGGATTGTTTATGAGTCTGACTGTGGGCTTTTATTGCATTTAAGGCTAAAAGGTTGACACAGGTACCCATGCCTGAGACAAATCCTGTTTGCTGCTGATCTCGTTTGGCAGTGAGTTCCGTCCAAAGATTGAATTTGGTTAAAACTAATTTTGCAAAGAGTTTTCCTGCGACGTCCTGGAGGGCAATTGGACGGTAATTACAAGGGTTAGCACGATCACCCTTCTTATAGATCGGGACTATGACAGAGCATAGCCACGAAGCTGGCAAGATACAGTGTTTCATAACTTCTGCGAAAATGGCATCGAGATTTTTTGCCCATAGCCTCGGATTTTCTTTCAGGATGCGTTGTGGAGGCCGTCAGGACCAGCATCTCGGGAGGAGCTCAGCTTTGCGATCAGCTCTTCAAGTAGGGAGGGGGAACAGATAATTTTCCACTGGGTTTTGGATTGGATCTTATATTCATTATGGTGGAAGAGCGGGTCACGATATAATTCTGAAAAGTGTGCAATCCAGACAGCTTCGGTTACCGCACCAGTTTGAACATGAGCCTGTAGTAAATTAGAATTCGAATTAAGGAGGCGCCATATTTCAGCCGAATTCTTTGACCAGATTGAACAAAGCATAGCTTTGCTATCTTGTTGATACATCCATACTCGACGTCCACGAATCCAGTTCGAGTATTTACATTTAATAGTTCTTAGTGCACTATGAGTATTGATGTTATTTAACTGAAGGATGAGTCTCTTTTCTTTGCGATATTCAGCCCTGCGTGCTTTGATTACAGGGTCGTAAAGATGTTTATGTTTTTTTATATTTGGGTTTGGTACAATTGTATTCCGGAATGGTTCCAGAAGGTCAGTATACTCAATCAATTTATGTGAATTGTCTGACGCGAGCAATGCATTTGAGAACTGCATAAGGGTTCCCTTGGACCATTTTAGACGATTTTTTGCATTATTAACAGTTAGATGTTGGGTCATCCATTGTTTGATAGCGGGGGTACCTGACCAGCTAAGTTGTAATGAAAGAAGATGGTGATCACTTGTGGATTGTGCAATTATCTCAAATGAATTAACACTACTATACATAGATTGGTCAATGTACATATAGTCAATAATGCTTTGACTCATGCCATGCTGCCATGTGGGTTTCGGAGGGATATCACATTCCACTGAGCCATTTAGTACTCGCATATTACGCTCGTGCATAAGATGGGACCAGGTGGATAAGGCCTTTGTCTTATTTTTGTTAACAGAGGATAGGCAGTCCATATTTAAATCACCCATAATGAGGGTGTCAGTGATACCAGTTGTAAACGAAATTTCATCTAACAGGCCCGTTAGCCCCGCAAAAAAGGCCGTGTCGGATAGTCCTGCCGGATTGCGTTAGATGTTAATGAGGGCTATTATATGGTCACTATGGTGATCTTTACTAGCTGCATGAAAATACTGACATGCAACCACGCCTCAATTTTGAACCCAAGTTTCTTATTAGCTGCAACCATTAAACCTGATGAAGGTCGACCACGTAATACCATCTTTGCTGGTAACAAAATGACATCAAAATTGTCCCAAGTAGGGGGGACCAAATACCAAGTCTCCTGGAGTGCAATTATATCATAGTCAGTCAAGGATTGTACAGAGGTATGCAAATGAGTGTGACCTCGGGTATTCCAGGAGGCTATTTTGATAACATAAGACTGAGGTGCAATTGATGGTTAATTGTTAGGGGCTTGGATGTCATCACGAGAGCTGTAGTATATTTGTGAATGATGGTGGGGTGAGGCCTCTACACGTTCCTCCATGCGGTCTGGGTCTTGCGCCAATAAGAATCACATATTAAATAGGGTCCTCTTGGCTAACCATATCGTATTCAGAACAATGCCTGAAGGAAACCAAAGCCTCACAATTGCTGTCGAGTCATCATTCAGATATTCTACTTGGGCTATGTCATGAGATGTCAAATCTTCTAATTCTAGAACATCACTGAAAATATTAAGTACACTTTGTCTGTTTAAATTATAGGTTGGATGAGAACCTTCACGGCATTTCAGAATCAGTGTATGACAGGCAGAAGCCATAGGAATAGAGTGCCGGGAATGGGTATTTTTGGAGTGTTTCATGCCATTACCATGAAGTGAGTGTGTGTTTCGTTCCGAAGTATATTTTGGAGTCACTGGCATCAAGCATGAAGGGCGTGTGAAAGCATGCGCTTCGCCATGATTTGTCGGGTTTGGTCATTTTGCCTGTTGTGCCACCGGGGAGGACCAAGATACTGATTTTGATGAGATGTCAGTGAGTAGCTTCTTTAGTTGTTGGGGCTCGTCCATATAGGAATCAAGCGCCTTGGGCATTTCCTTCAAAATCAGAGATCTTTGACATTTGCATTCAGTGAGTCTGGGCACAGGTAACACGCTGTCTGTTTGGGGGGCTGATGTCTTTGTTATCGCCAGGTCATGGTGTTTGGCATTGGATCCAGAACTGAAAACATCGATCAGAGCGTCCTGCGGTTCATAAGCTTCAATAGTAGCAGGAGGGGCTTGGTCATTAGAATGCGATGGCGAGCTAAGTAGGGCAACTGAAGTGATTTTTGGAACAACTAAAGCATCGGCACATGGAATGGAAATTTTCTTGAAAAAAGCATTTAAAGATGCTTTAGTCACACGTGCAGCAGGCATGTTTTTGGTTTTCCTTTTTTTGTTGTTGTTGTTGTTTGGCAGTAGATCTGATGATCTTAATTAAGGTCCAGGGACAATGCCATGAGTAAGAATTGGGGCAGACACGGGGGGAGGCGTAGTGTCCTTCACAGGGACCATCACAGAATCGTGCTCTATTGATTCTTGTACACTGACCCATGAGTTATTTGGAGGGTTTGTGTGAGCAAGAGACTGTTTTGGAGGACTTGTTGTAATTATGTGAGGTACAGCAGGCAATACGGGGTGAATTGTAACGCTCGATAGGGGTGACCTCGGTGCAATCGTCTTGTTGGTTAAGTCGATGCACGATTTGCCAGGTCCTAAAGAGAGAGAAGCTTGAGGAGCCAGTTTGACTTTTTGTGTTCATAATAGTAAGTCATCTAGCTTTGATTCTTGTTTCGTTATTTTGGCATCTAATACTTCGAAAAGCTTGAACATAGATAATAAGGTTGTGTTAATTGCTGTCAAGGTGGTTTGTGGCAAATGTGGATGCATTTCAGCAGAATCGCACTTGGGCTGTGTTACAGGGCGACGCAGGGTTGGGTGTACATAAGTGATTGCAGATATACAGTGGGCTGAGGATGGGGGGTCAGAGTATGGGCTATGAAGCGAGTTGTGAAGATTGCGAATCGGTATTGGTGACTCGCACTGACTTGCGTAAAGAGAGACCTCTTGATTATCTGGGGAATCGGAAGCATAGTCAGTTGACATAGAGGAGTCAGAGGAACTTACATCCAATTGCGGGAGTTGTTGGCATGGCGAGTTTAACATAGTGTTGTCAGATAGTTTGCCAGGTGCCGTTAATCCCGCTATGACTTTGATAAATGGTCGTTGTATTGGTAAGCCAGAGCTGGTGCTTGATTTGTGTCACTGAAAGGCCTGTGCATTCAACTGAGCATTTGGTTTCGGTGTTGATAGAGAAGTCGGATTAAATGGTAGTGTACCAGGGCCTTTCGCGGTGCTAAAACATGGAGTCAGCACGATGGACTTATGAGAGAACAGATTTTTGTGTACAGTGTTCGAGTTGCCATTAGGGCTAATGCTAGCAGTTATCATAGGAGGCATGCCAGACTTTAATGAATAAACCTGTCTGCGCTTTGACATGGCTCACGGACAAACTGCCCTAAATTAGAGTAACAGCCAAGAAGCCAACAGGGAATAAGAGCTTGAACAACTGCACAGCAGTTACAAAAAATCTCTTTTGGGCACTTACTTTTCTACGGGGTTATTGGGGAGGACCACCTTCACCGTCAAAGCGGCAAAGCGGGTAAGCGGTACTCAGACCGGTACTCGCCCAGGTGCGCGCGCGCTGTGCGCGTGCGTGAACAATTTGTAGAGGTGAGTGACTCCTCACACAGCCAATCGCCGTGATAGATGGGCGGAGTTGGTGGAAACAGCCAGAAATAGGCAGTACTGGCGGTGCAAACGCCAAAACAAACAGAGATTAACTCTAAAAACAAACAGAAAGAACACAGTGTCGCTTTCACTTGGGTAATTTTGGTGGGTCAATAAAGTTCGAATTGACAAGTTCAGTTCGTCACCTTTAGAGTAAAAAAGTCCAATTTCAAAGTCCTCAAGGAGCAGCAGAAACAGGAACAGCAGGTAGTGCGGGTAAGCGGTACTCAGACCGGTACTCGCCCATGTGCGCGCGCGCTGTGCGCATGCGTGAACAATTTGTAGAGGTGAGTGACTCCTCACACAGCCAATCGCCGTGATAGATGGGCGGAGTTGGTGGAAAAAGCTGGAAATAGGCAGTACTGGCGGTGCAAACGCCAAAACAAACAGAGATTAACTCTTTAGAGTAAAAAAGTCCAATTTCAAAGTCCTCGAGAAGCAGGAGCAGCAGAAACAGGAACATCAGGTAGTGCGGGTAATGGATACAGAGAAGTGTAGCCATACGAAAAGACGGCCCTGTTCTTATTCCTCCACTTCCCAATATGGAAAACATACATCAATAAAGTAGACACAAGCTTGTGCCCAAATGTGCAAGTATACAACTCAATAGTGATAGAAACGTGTGTGTGTGATCCATTATGTTCATAATGTATAGGTGTAAAAGTGGCACATTGTATCAATAAACACATTGGGCCTCATTACGACCCAGGCGGTAAGTTACCGCCTGGGTCGTACCTTTACCACCATGGCGTAAACTACGTTTACGCCATGGCGGTTGGCGGACTTACCGCCCCATTCCGAGGTGAGTGGGGCGGTAAGTCCCCATTAACCCATTTACCCTTCCCCATTCCCATTTTTGCCCCATAGTGCATAATGGAAGTGGGGAAGGCGTTAATTACGCCACCGTAAATTACGGTGGCGTAATTAACAACAAGGTCCCTTAGCGCCATGGATTTTAACACCTGGGTGTTAAAACCTCCATGGCGCTAAGGGACCTCAGAATCAGGCGGTAAGGGTCGGTGCTGTTTACGCCGCCGTTAACCCCTTACCGCCTGGGTCCTAATGAGGCCCATTTTCTTGATACTTAGAAAGTAGCTCGACTCATTTTCTATATAGGACAGGAACTCAAAAATCAAACTGTTTCACCCTCCCAATATCAGTAGTATTTGAGGCATGACATAAAGGGCTCACAATGGAAATATGCACAATTCATGGCGACACCAGCGCAGACGACATGGAAGATGCTGTGCTAGACAAGTAGCACTGCTTTCAGGGAAAATATGGATAATCTAAAGACGGGTGATGTATGCTAAAATCCTTTCTTCTGTTCTTCTTCGGAGTAGGAGAAAACTTGAGAAAGCCCTGGTGTTTTTGGAAAACCTCCCAATCCAGTCATTCATGAAGTGGTTCAGTGAATGAACCGTTGCCATCTGACCCTAGTGATAATGTGCTAGTCTTGGGCATCATCACGGAATGCAATGTCTGGATGATTTCGCCCAATGGCATGCTCTATCATTGCTACACAGCTGGGCAGATTGCATGCTCTATCATTGCTACACAGCTGGGCAGATTGCATGCTCTATCATTGCTACACAGCTAGGGTTATTGTAATTTTGTAGAAGAAAAGCAGCGGCCATTGACATCACAGGAAATAATGCCTTTACTTTGAAGAAACACAGTCCATAAAAATGTACTATGGCTACTTTATCTTGTTTATGTCTTGCTCAGTTTCATTTATTACGCACACACTGCACAGTAATTTGGCTCTTGGCACTGGAGGATTCACACAACCAGAGAGGGGAAAAGGGGACAGCAAGAGCACGACAGAAACTGTGGGCATTGGCATCATAAGAGGGAAAAAGATCCTGAGAAGGCCAAACAAAGGACCATTCTTTTCAAATGTTTGCCCTGATATGAAATAGGGATTCAAGGGATCTTATGTGGGGTGTAAAGGAGTTCCACCGATGTTGCCTGAAAATCGAGAAGCCGCTGTGTCTGCAAAAGGACCAAGGCTGTGTAAGAAGGTGGTGTCGAAATTATATAGGGCTCTTGAGTGGGGTTAGTGATATTTATTTCCTTACACAGGCAGATAGGAGTCAAACTCGCAATGCCCTTAAAGGTGAGGAACCACATCTCGAACTTGAGCCTGGACACCATCTGAAGTCAGCACAAGCTTCTCAGATGGGTAGAAACTAAAATATGCTTTTATAAACCTAAGATATAGCAGCCACCTATTTCTAGACCTTTATAAAATAATGAATTAAAAGGCAATATAAAAGTACGGAGGAACGCTGGACAAAGGAATGCACGAACAGACCGTACTCATATAAAAGGATCATCGGAGCTAGAAAGCTGCTGAGGGCGAATATAGCTGCAGTCCTATCCTCTGTTCCTGCTTCCTATGCTGTGATTGAGACCACCTTGAAGATGAAAACATTAAAAAGTGGCTATCATAGGTAGCTTTGATTGCATCATAGTGAATGTGAATGAAGAGGTTTGGCGTACGATCGTATACCATTCCTCTGTGGTTAATTTTAATGGGATATGGACAGTTCTAATAGGGACCAGTAGGAAGGGCCTGATGATTAATAGTGTCCCAGAAATGGAATGGATAAAACAGATTGGGCCTGATTCACCAAGCATTCTCGTATGGGATTGCGCCATTATAAATCACTTCTGTGATTCAGGATTGAATCTACCTTAGGGGCCACTTTACCTTTAGACCCTGTTATCCTGCTCCCAGCAGAGAACTGGAGATGTAAAATCTCAATTTCTGAGCTTTACAAGGTAATTGAGAAATTAAATAATCCTCATGCTGTTGATCCTGATGGAATGTGTAACAGATTTATTAAATTAGCACCTGACAAGTGGGTTCAGGCTTGATTTATACTATTTAACCACATTGGGGATTTTGAGGTGCTACCGTCGAGCTGGAGTGAGAGCTTGATCCACCCGGTTTATAAAAAAGGCTGCAAGTCTAATCCTGCAAACCATAGGATGTTAGCAATGCAACATTTTTTCTAAAGTTTTGCTCAGAGTATTGATTGATTGGATGGATGATAACAAAATCTAATAAAACCCACAATCTTATTATATTGGTGTCGGCAGTAGAATATGCACGTAATATACGGCAGACAGTGGTGGTTCGTATAGATGGAAAGATTAAACTGTCCAGATTGATTCGCACATGAAAAGGAGTCAAACAAAGCTGCATTGTGGACGCAATATTGTTTAACCTGTATTTAGCAGAACTGACAATAGCCTTTAATAATGTGAATCAATATCCAGTAAAAGTTGGTTCTCACAAAATCAGCTGGCTTGGGTACGCTGCAGACCTGCTTCTGCTTCACCATACTACCAAAGGCCTCCAGAGCCTGTTAGATGCATTATCAGTGTATGCTGAACTGAATGGTCTGAGAGTAAATATATCAAAAACTAAGATCATGATTTTCACTGGTAAGGTTAGGATCAAGGGTTGTTGCCCTGTTTGGACATTTAACAAAGCTCCAATAGACCAGGATATAAACTATAATATCTGGGGATCACAATTAATTAAAACTTAAATGAGTCCCCACACTGGCATGACACAGAACCATCGACTGGGTCACAGCCCACAATTGCAACATCACTTTCGAAACACCCCAACCTCTCGCATGGACAGACCATCTCCTTATACCGTTCGACGTCAGCATTAACAATCCCAATCCCAAACAATCCCTGCTCGCACCTACCTGTATAACCAGAAATAAGCGAAACATCACAGCACATACCCTCATACCACTAGTTCTCCCCCTCCTTAACTCGCTCCCAACCACCGCTGACCTCTGCCTCCTATTCAACACATACAATGACGCCATGTCAAATGCCATTGACGCTGTGGCCCCACTCAAGTCACGCAAAGGCAAACCTAGAGCGCATCTGAACTCATGGTTCACACCTGAACTCAAAATACTTAGAAAACAGAAAGCCAAGTTGGAAACCCTATGGAAAATGACCCCCTCAGCCGAAAACAAAACAAATCTGATGGCCCATTACAAAAAAGAGATAATCCGCACTAAGAAGGAAGCCTACAATGTGAGAATTGATATGGCAGGATCCTCTACGAAAGAACTCTTCACCATCTTGAAGGAATTAGAAAACCCAAACCCACCTATAGACACTTGCGCAAAAGACAAACCCTGGTGCACCGGTATCCAAAATGCCCTTGCCAACAAAATCTCTGGCCTCCAAACTAAAATTGAGGCTGAACGACTATAACTATCCAATAGTAACCCCTCCATCCCCAGCACATCGACCCCCACCAATACTTCTGCTGGATTCACATTCAAACAGGTCACCACACTGGAAGTCCAAAAGGTCATAGCATCCCTCAAACCCTCGAACTGCAAGGGGGATAGCTGTCCTGCCCAAATCATCAAAGATGCTGCAAGAGACATCTCTCCCTTCTTGTCCAAACTCATAAACCATTCCTTCTCCACCAACTCTATACCTGACAACCTGAAACAATCATGGGTTCTACCCCTTCTCAAAAAACAATCTTTAGACCCAGCCATTCCCACAAACTACAGGCCAATCACTGCGGTTCCCTTCCTGCTAAGCATCCTCGATAGTGTTGCATACTTACAAATTCAGGAATATTTAGAATCTAATCAACTACTAGGGCTACGTCAATCTGGCTATCGACCGCAAAATGGAACTGAAACGGTCCTGGTTGACCTCAAAAGTCAGATTGATGACATCAAAGACAAAGGAAAAGATGCCATACTACTCCTTCTTGACCTCTCGGTGACTTTCGACCTGGTCAATCATAAAATACTATGCAACCACCTCTCATCCGCTGCCCATTTCTCACCTTCAGCTGTCAGCTAGATACAATCTTTCTTAGCCAATAGAACGATGAGAGTCTTCTCACTGGCAGCTGCAGCAGATCCTATCCCCATCACCTGTGGCGTCCCGCAAGGATCTTGTGTCTCCCCCACCCTTCACAATATTTTTACAAAACCCCTCTTTGACAAATTGGACCATCTGGTTGTCACCTACACTAATTATGCAGATGACACCCAGATACTCCTCACCATCTTGGGCAACTACCAGGCTGACGTCACCAGGATCAATGAAATCTCTCCATCATTCAGGCATGATGGCCACACATGGCCTCTGCCTGAATGATGAGAAGACGGAACTTCTCCTGGTCGGCTCTCCTAATAATCTACAGAAACTCAGCCCTGCTTATTCCAACATCACCATTGATGGCAACACCATCCCCGTGGCCAAACACGTCAAAACCTTATGCTTCTATCTTGACGGCAATACCAACCTTTCAAAACAAGTCAACATGACTGCCTCTTCTACCGCCTACACTGGGAAATTAATCAGAGCTTGCAGACCTTTTCTATTCAAGTATAGCTGCCTCAGACTGGCGAGAGCGCTTATACAATTTAAGCTTGACTACTGTAATAGCCTTTACTTAGGGGCTAACCAAGCCATAGTTAATAAACTCCAAGTTCTCCAAAATAAAGCACTGTGCGCAGTATTAAACGTCCCAAGGAGAGAGCACATCTCCCCCTTCAGAATCGCCTGCAAATGGCTCTCCATTCAACAAAAAATCGACCTAAAACCCTTTGCCTCACTTACAAAGCCCTAAACCATCTTGCCATACCTTACCAACAAACTCTCCTTGAAACCCAACACTAGAATCACCAGATCTGCCAACACCCTCTGCCTCATGGTGCCCAGATTCTCCTCTAAAAGAGCTGGTGGTTCAAGCTTCTCGGTCCTCACCCCTCAACTTTGGAACTCCCTACCGCTGAACATCAAATCTGCCCCCTCATTCCATATGTTCAGGAAGCTAGTCATCGGTCGGCTACTGGACAAACAATCTAATCCTCAGCCAGACTAAAACCATGCATACTGTATATACTGTACATACCTTTTGATTGCTTCTATTGCTTACCTTAATGACACTGTCTGTATATATTGTACTGTATAACTGTAAATACTACCTATACTGTGCCTTCTGTAACTTGTCTAAGCGCCCTTTTACTCCAGGGTCTGGTGCGCTATATAAATAAAATAAACAAACAAACAAACAATTTAAGTGTATGACAATTGTGCCATCTATTAGTGCATTCATTAGGAGGAATGGAGGGTGCTCTGTTAAGACAGTGTTGTTACTCTATACAACTAAGATCATTCCTGCCCTGATGTATGGAGTAGAGGTTTGGGGGCATCGTTACCAAAATGAAAAGTGCAAATTTGAGGCAAAGATGCTTCATATTCTTTTCTGCATGCCTAACAAGCTTTATGTCGAGTTTATTAGACTTGAGTTTGATTTAAAAAGCATATGGGCAGCTTTAATTGTGAAAATAGTGATGTGGTATGAAAGATTGAGACTGCTTCGTAACAGCCCTTTAATTGTTGCATATTTTGAGGAATATGTCAAACTAAATAGGCCAGCCAAGGATAGGACATTGGGGGGAATAATAATGCTCCATCAACTGTGGCTAGCTGGTTTTGAGCATGGTGCATGTGGTTCTCATTTGGTGACATGTAAACACTGGTTTAAAAAGAAACTCATGGATTACAGTTTAGAGACTGATTTTATACAGCTGGCCACTATACGCAATAGCAGACCCTATGTCCAATATAGAATGCAGCATTAAATTAAACCCTCATATATACTAGCCTATCTGGACAGTGGTATTGTGGGGAAATACCTCATTTTAAAGTTTAATATTAGTGAGTTCTTAGATATTAGAGGTGCTCGTATGGGGATCCCTAGAAGCAGGAGACAGTGTTGTCTGCGTCGTAATAGCGCAATTGAAAATCTTGAACACATTTTCGTGCACTGTGAAAGTCTTGCATACATTAGGTACTCCTATGTCAAGTCATATCGCAATGATTTTAGTTTGGCTGATCTGGTAGATGTGTGTGATACATTTATGGATGGGAGTGACATTACTTTTATGTTCTATATAATTCAATTTTATTGGAAATGTATGAATATTTTGAGTGAATTATAGAGTGGTATATATTGAATAGATCTTATTCGTTGCTTTTTAAAAAATGTTAATGCATAAAGACTGATGTGTTTTAAAGGATAGATGCAATTAGATTACATACCGATAATGTATTAGTGGCATGTATTTATGATGTGAAATGTGTTGCACTGTATGTTTAACTGTGTTTGTATATACAAAGCCAATTTTGACTATGCGTGTGTTAAATCTAAAAAGAAATAATGAATTGGATGGTAGTTGAGTATTTCTCAATGGGCACAACCACAATATACTTTTGACATAACAAATACCACAATCAACATGCAGTCTATATGATGTAATGGAGAATATTGCATAGAAGCTTCATCAGCAAAATTGAGATTTTACCATAGCACTATGTTTTAACTCATGTAGAAGTCTAGAAAAAAGTTTAAAAAACTGGATCTTGATGGGGAATGGCTCTCCTAAGAAAATGTCTCGGTCCCATAACCAAGAGTTTAGTATTGGGTCCATTGGGCTTCAGGCAATTGGTGTTCATCCTGGATTTGAAGTCTATCATTTCCATGGAAATGGTATTAAATTATTGTTTTTCTTTGGAGACAAGCAGGTCAAATTGTGTATCATCTACATAAGAAAGACAGAGGAATGGTTTGTCCTTAACACTCACATTCATGGCATGACCTAGAGGAGGACGCCTTGGGGAACTCTGGGGGATAATGATTTGGCCAAGAACAGGAAGTTGCCTTGTCTCATCATTTCCTTTCTGTCTCCAAGCATGAATATGAACAATTGAATGTGGTCATTGGAGACCTCCTTGCTTGAGTGAAGTTTTGGCAGCAGTGTGGGTTGGTTGGCTGTGACCACTGAAGCAGGGAGGTCAAGTAGGATCCACATGGGAAAACTGCTAGAGTCAGCAAGTTGCAATGTATCATTCCACACAGAGACCAATGCTGACCCTGTACTGCGGAAAAGGTAGATGCCTGTCAGGAAGGCTCAGTATTCAGGAGCTTATTTGATTTTCCTTTCTCTTTTAATGAGAGGCACAAAAAGAATACAAGAAACCACATGGTAGCCCCTGAAGAATGTTCCGTAATGGTTTAGGAACAGAAACATGCTGGGCATAGAACCTGCAAGCAATCAGTATTTGCATGGTTCGAGTGTGTTTTGTAAATGTCTGTGTTTTTCATTGTTTTTCTATCCATTACATCATGTTGTTGTCTATGGTACAAATTAGAATGTGTTATAGTTTCTATAGTTTAATTTAACTGCTCACTATTGCACCTGGTGATGGTTCATTTGGTGTTGATACCAAAAAATATATTTAAAAAATAATATTTTGTACCCATTGATAGGTGTTTTATTCTCGTATATTTGTTCTGTATTGTGAGTGAATATTTCTGTTTTAAGGTTCATGCGGTATACTTCGGTCATTGCATACATATATACGATTTGAGCATTCATACACATTATTTACTCTGCCTTTCCTCTCCTTCCCTCAGAAGCTCATTGTCTCCCAAGCTCTGGTTCTCTCTAGGTTGGACTATTGTAACAGCCTCTTTCGAAATCTGCCTGCCTCCACTCTCCGCTCTTTACAACTAATCCAGAACAGAACTGCAAGATTTGTCCTTAGCCTCAAGCCCTGGGATCGTATCTCTCCAGCTCTGAAATCTCTTCATTGGCTCCCAGTGGATGCAAGCATTTCATTTAAAAACCTCTACATTGTCCACAAGGCTTTCTGGAGCCTGGTTCCAAAATACCTTCAACTATCCCTCCCTAAATGCCTCCCCTCCCAAGCCCTTCACACCTCTACCTCTAACTCCCTCAGGGTGAGTCGTTTTTCAAAGAAACAAGCTAAGGGTAGATCTCTGTCTTCGGCCAGATCTTCTCTCTGGAACAGCCTCCCTGCCATCTTGAAACTTGAGGTGAACCATCCATGGTTCCAGAAGCATCTCAAGACCTTCCTCTTTGCTTCTGCCTTTGCCCCTCTTCTCCCTGCTGATCTGCTTTGATCTCTAGGCACCGGTCACCTTGCCATCCTCTGTACCCATACAGTCCCCCACCCACTTTTCTTCTGCACTTATCAGATACACCTTATCTGACTAACCTAGCAATTTGCCACTTGCTGGCTGCACTACCACTGTTTATCACCCTTATTTATTTATCTATTGTACTATTATCTATTCTGTTCTCTCCTCTTCTCCACACTTCCATGCCCTTTCCCCTTTTCCCTTTCCCATGCACTTATGCGCTCTTAATGTCACTGGGCCTAGTAAGATTGTTGTTTTTGTTCTTCCCTGCTCCCCTCATTGTGCATGGTTGCGTTCTGAAAAACTAGTGTACGAGCGCGATATAAAACAAGAGATCATTTCATATCATGAATATCTGGAGGCTATTTATTGTGTAGAACATACGATAAACACAATAATTCACAGGAAAGGACCCCTTTGTTATGCATGCCCTGGAAAGGATATAAAACTGCCTTAAGATGACCACGACTTGGGGGGAGAGATGGGAGTGAGATGTACTGCAAGTTAAGACATTCATCCACTTCAAATATACATATCCAGAGGGGAATGTCAGCTAAACTAATTAGAACGTGTATGTACATAATCCACGTACCACTCAATGGAACGGTTCATTGGTGGTCATAAACGAGCACCATGCTTTCATGTGATATTTTTAATTAATAACTATCTCAGAGGTTCTGAACATCATTTGAAGTGATACAATACATGCCTGAGTACTGGACATATTGGTCTGTTTATAATGGATTTAAGGGGATGTTGAGCGTGCCAATTTCAGTCAATTAGCATATCATGCTGCCATCAATATTTTTATCAGGATTTTTAAAACAAGGATACCATGCTTTATAACTGCATGTGTTACCAACATAACATGACACGTTTCTATGTAAACTATGAAAACTTCCAGTCATTCTTGATATTAGAAATGCCTTTTTTTGAAGAGGCCATCTTGTTAGAGGTTAATTCACGAACTTATTCAAAATAAAGAAAACTTTACTGTTGTCATTAAATAATGTTAGTGTTCATAGTGGGTCCGAGCTGGATGGAGGTGAAGGGAATTACCTTGTACACAGTTAGAATTTGCCAAAAAGGATATATGCAACTTGTTGCATTCTACGACTAGTAGCATAATGCCCATAATATAATTCCATATATTAATTAGTGGTTGGCGTTAACCCGGGATGGAAGGAGAGTGCAATTTGGGGTTAGGTGATATTATGCAGAGGCCTCCCCATTGCGTCTAAATGAAGGATTTTGTATATAGCATGTGTTTAAAACTGCGTGAGGCGACATGAACAATATAATCAAAGAATAATCATCCCCTTTAAAACTATCCCAGCTTCCCTCTTCTATCTTAAGCAAATCATTTGTTCAATTTAAATGTGAGATTATGGACACTGTCTAATTATATACTTAATGCAGAGGGATTGCACAAAATGGGGGAGGGGGCCCAGGCTCCTCAAAGACGCGCATGCCATTCCAGAGACTATTAGGCCAACCTGAGAAGCCACACATGTGCCATGATTATGATGACAATGCTATTGCAGAGGCATGGCAAGCACTGCAAGAGGTGACAAATGTAACTTTTTTAATCAAATCTTACATCTTTCACCTAGCACAGAAATAAGGGCAGGTGGTGCCTAACCTCAGATGCCAACATATTCTAACCAGCACTATTTATGGTCAGTTACATTATTATGCACATGCAGGTGGCAGAAGGAGCTAATGTTTCCTGTAGCTCATGAAGGAACACTTGCATTGGAAATAATTCAAGGTCAGTGGTGGTAGGTGAATATTGTTTGCAGATGATGATTAACATCGGCCACAAGTTAGTTTGAATAAAAAAGTATAGCAGGAGAGTCCTAGGCAACCTATGGGGAATTGGGTGTTTCTTCCCAAGAATAGTTTTAAATCACTCTGCTGAAATGGTGCATTTAAGCACAATGTTGGGGAAAAACAGGTTTAAAAATCCTTCAATTTACAATTAGATCTACCAGGTTAATGCATGAAAAAATCTATTAGATGCCATGTCATCAACAATGACCCATTAATTTTGGTCACCCTTTAGCCTGGCTATGTTAGACCCTACCAAGGTCTTCATTTCAGAGGAACAATAAGGTTATACTAGTTCCATTTTCGTTGGGTAAATCTGATTTAAACCTGCTGAAAAATATTGGTCAACAGTGAAAAGAACAGAAGGCATTAGAAGCAATCTGATACCTTTGTACTCTTGTCTCTTTCTAACACTGTTAAAAATACAGCATGTCAATGTATTAATTTGTTTTGGTCTTTGTTCTATGCTTACTACTTACATTTGTTTATTATGGTAAAGGGAAGGCCAATTACAAAAGAAAAATCCTTTCATGTGACCAAGTATTTATAAATATGAGTAACATGAAAAGAGGTGGGAATATGAGCATCATGTTGCAAACTATTTATGAATATGAGTAACTTTAAAGGAGGGGGAAAAAGAGCATCATGAGAGCTGACGTGTCACCAGTGTTTTGCTTTTAGCACATTGCACGGTTTAACAATTTCGGAATTAATCAACCATGTATCATAATCGCCTATTTAGTTATTTTAATTAAGCAATATTTCTTTTAAAACATTGTTTTTCAATAGGGCAGGGATCACTATTTGGTGTAGGATGAAGAAAGGATGCAATGCTTCATAACTGTATTTGTTTAAAAACACTTTTACATGAAAGGTTTCTATGCAAACGTATTAATATATTAATAATAATAATAATAATAATAATAATAATAATAATAATAATAATAATAATAATAATAATAATAATAATAACAATCATAATAATCACTTTTTCACCAAATGCATCATGCTGCAATCCGGCCATGTCTAAGCACTGTAGTTTTGGTGTCATGGTTACCAATTCAATGATACTTCATTTATCGAAAATTAGAAGGATGAAAGTGTGAGTAGGTCCAGACAGAATTTCAAATTGCAAAATGCAGGCTGGACACAAGTCAGAGATTACATCTCAACTCATGGGCTATCGACTGGAGTAACTTTGATTTTAAAGAGGCAATCAGCACACTTTAACCTGGTGAAGAAACGCAATGCCATTTCACTGCCCAATTCATCAAGGACTTATTAAAGGACTAGATGTATATTTGTTTTGAGTTGATATCATTATAAATAACTCAACAAATTAGGATTCTTCAAGTATGATCTATGTGATATAAGCTTTGTAGAATCATGAAATATGTTGACGATGGCCATTTAGAAAAACAAAAAAGTAAAATACACCCTGTCTGTAGCTCGAGCAGCATTTAAATGTATTTGATTGTATCCTTTGCTCTAATGTGGGGATCAGTACAGACTTAAAAGGAATTGACAGTGTTCCAGAGAAAATGTTTGAAATGTAAGTATTTTCTGCCCTTTTTTAAGTTGGAGGAACATTGATTTTTAGATAGTAAACAGATTTTTTCAATTTCTGTTCATTTGGCCTTAAAAATATTTTGTAAATCTGGTCACGTCTTCCATACTTCTTTGCACCTAGTAGTTCATGCCAATTAAAATATGCATGTTATTTTTAAATCATCTTCTTCAGTTTAGGCTCAGATAATGTTAGAGCTCCTTCCAGCTCTACTATTCTTTTGATCCCACTGACAGCCACATATGCATGGAGGTGCATGGGTGGAAGGAGTGGGCAGTCTCCCATGCATCCTTTCATTGACTTTTTTAGGCTGGACTATTTTTGCTCCATATTTCCTTTTTATTTATGTGATTTTGCCTGTGTTTAGATTGGAATTAAAAGGCTGGTACGCTACATGTCTGTAATTGTTAGAATTACAGTAAAACCTTTTTGTCTTCGTCTACTGGAAAATCTCAAGTCCTGGGACAGTTGGAGGAGAGAATGCAATATAATGCCACAATAAATGATGAAGCATCAACTTACAAGAGTACAGTGTTGAGATAAAAACAATGTTAGCATTGCCTACTGTTGTCATGAAACAAAACTACTAGCATCATTACTATTCCACTAGTATTTGCTTTTATAGCATGGCACCCTATCCAGCTCTTGCATTTTGTTCTGTGCAACATACAATCTGTTCACTTTCATCATTCATGTCACTGCAGTTCAGTTTTTACAAAAGTGAATTCATGACCACACATTTTAAGATTTTAATGAGGATACATCATTAAGAACTTACACGACTATTTTGAAAACACACAACTTCATTTAGGATTCCACTGGTAATCTCGCACCTGCAAAAGCAGTACACTTGCCTGCACATGTAGAGTCGTGACATCCACAGCATTTCTTTATTACAAGAGGCCATCTTGGTAAGGGGTGATTTCAATAACGTAGTCAATCAAAAGAAAATGCTACTGTTATAAATAAATAAGGTTAGTCACAGTGGGCCATAGATGGGAGATGGATGACTAAAAGTTGCATGAAGGGAATTGCTTGGTACAACATCAAAATGCGATAAACAGGAATTCCTGCGGCGTGTGTTCCATTCCAAGACTTGTAGTCATTAAGTCCATAGCATACTACTAGAACTTCATCAGGTGTTGGGATAAACCCGGGATGGAAGGAGAGTGGAATTTGGCACAGGTGATAGCATACAATATAGCCTTTGCTTAAACCTAGGTGAAGCACATGAAGTTATAACACATGCCTTGATAAAATCATCTAAACAGAAATAACTTCTGCAGGCCACATGTGCCATTATAGAATCGTAATTAAAGTGGGGGGGCCTTTAAGGCCTGAAGCTATGTTGAAATAGAACCTGAGGAAATTAGGGAAAAGTCAATAAAACCCCTTGCAACTACTTATGCAGAGATGGACAATTTGGGCGATAGAGCAAGGCATTGCTTTATTAAGCTCTTCCTGAATAGTTTTCATTTTTTCCATGAAAAAATTATTAAAATCATTCTGCAGTTTGATCATTGGTTCTACTATTAGATGACATACAAGGAGGGTTACAAAACGTATTTCTGGAATCAAACAGTTCCTTTGGTTTATTAATGGCATTATCAATTTGCAAAAAAAAGGATTTTGACCCAGAGAACATCCTTTGATGGCTTTTTAATGCTGTTTTAGCAGTGGAAAGATAGGGTATGTTCCTATGTTTCCTCCAGGCCTGTTCTTTACTACAATACTCCTGTTTCAAGATTCTAAGTATATTAGGATGCCATGGGTGTTGATGGTTTTGTTTTTCATGTTTCACATGAACAGGAGTAAAAGAATCAGAGACATTCTATAAGTTGCTGATATCAGAGGAATCACATTGTTCACATTGTATTATCAAGTCAGGAGATTTTGGGACAGAGCTAAGATCTTTTCCTGTGATCTTAAGTACGTCCTTGGTACTGTGTGACATAACTTGATTAGGTAGACATTTACAGGCCAAGTTCAATTATAAAAATCCTAGCAGATTGAGCAGACCAAGCAACCAGCACAGTAGTCAGGTGCTCGACTCCAAGACCTCTACAAAGATGACAAACAAGACAATGCCCCGAACTAAAGGGTGATGAAAAGACCAGGGATAAAATATCATGATCCTCAAGTATCAAAGTAAATCTGTTAGGGTCTATACAGTCTGAGATGTCTGAGATGTTATGCCATACAAATACCAAGTCAAAGCATTCAGGGACTTTTTGGAGCCAAAAACTCATTAACATTTTTTTTAAATGATGGGCAGTGGTCAATACAATTATTAGATTTCAACAATTATTAGATTTTAAATGAACATTCTGGGGCTTACATATTTGGGATGAAATATCTCAGGTCAGGGTCACAAAATCATTAGGATCCAGCCTTATTTATGGACAACTGCAACTAGTAGTATGGGAACCAACAAGTGAAATATAGCAGGGCTACTGTAAGCATACACGATTTCAGTTAAACATGAAAAGTCATTCCCGTTAGGGTCAATAAAATCAGCCAAAGGTATGGCTTTGCTAAAGGCAGATCTAGCATAAAGCAGCACAAGGTTTGTTTAAGGGCAATTTAGTAACATCATCTGAAGGTGTGTGGACTCATTCCTGATATGCTTAATGATAAAGGCTCTAAAAAGCTCTAAAAAGCATGACAAGATATCAAGTAACACACTGATGCACAGTAACATAATAATAACTAAAATAATCAGGCCCAGCAAAGAAAATACAAAATATACTGCACCTAGTAAAATATAGAAGGCCACCAGCACAACCTGCCAAACACTGACCTGGCATGAACAGGCCTAAACATAATTAAAGATAAAACTGTGCCTGTAGAATATTGAAAGAAGGAAATGCCTTTCTGCTTAGGTGCTGCAACGCATGAATACCCTATTTTTAAATATGATACTATAATAGCCTAGCTCCAATTCTTGTAGCTGAATGCATGTAGAGAATAGTGAAACATGGAAAATAACTGGTACATCCAAAGGCAACCTAGGACTTTGATAGCACAACGTAGCTCTTGGTTCATGCCTCACACCTTTACACACTCACAAGCTGAACAACTGCTACAGAGAATCTCCCATATCCAAATTCTTCGTGTACAGGAACCAGAAAACACCAGTAAGTCTAAAATAGCCAATAGCCTTTGTCCTCCCACCATCTTGGCTACAGTGTGAGAATAGGGCACGGCATAGCTGGCTACTCAAAAATCAGGTACTACTCACACCTTCACTAGCATTTGTGTGAGATTTAAAAAGGGTATCAAATACACAGAACATCCAAGGCACAGGTTAAGAGTACCTCAAGCACCACACATTAGATGGTACAGGTCTGCAATTGGACAAGGTCCATTATGGGTGTGGTGTTTGTGAGGGAGTAATTGGAGTTAATACATGTGGCAAAGAGCTGAGTCTGCCCAGCTCTCTGCACTTCCAAAATCCCTAGTAACATTTTCCCAGAGAGTGGTTATAGGTGTATCTACTTGTGTATAGAGCAACTCCCATTAGCAGTGTATAACAATGAATGAGCACCTCAAAGACCAAGACTCATGTCATCCTATGTGTTTCAGTTTCCAGCTCACTAACATAGTCATGTCATGTCAGCACCTGAACACTCCACCGCCCATGCCGCCCACCACCGTCAAACCCCACACCCAAGCCATCAATGTGACATCACACTATTTTGTACAACCTTTCTGCAGGTGCCATGTGTGAATGTGCAGTGCGTTGCTGAGATCACAAACAGGGTTTCCTGCATGTGAGCATTCCTTGAGGGTATCAGATGAGTTGAAAGAATCTAGACCATGGAGGCAATGCAGTGTGAGGAGAAGTATTACCTGAATGAGTTCTTGGCCTGCCAACATTGCCTCTTAGAGATCCCACACCTGCGGGGCCACCCTGCTATTTCTTGCTTTACATCCTTCAAGTGTCAGCATTGCTGATAATGTTCCCATGCCACAATTCACAAGGGCTGATACATGGCATCCTTCACTGCCTGTGCATGCTGTAGCTGCTGTTAGGCTAGGTGTGCCATTCTTTCTAGCTGCTGCTCCAATGGCTAACCTTTTCTGAGACAGGAGATGAGGCATCTTGCAGGATGTCCTCTGGAGGGTTTGCAGTGTAGGAGATGACACTTGGGTATCTCATCACCGCTCCTCTGGGCTCAACATCTCAAGTGCATCACCACCTGTACCAAAAGCGATTTTCTGTTGTTGATGCCACTGCAGAGCACACATGACAGAAGAAGGGTAGGTGATATCCTGAGCGATGCTTGGCATCGAGGAGCAGGAGATGAAAGTAATGAGACCCTGGACCACAAACAGGTGTAATAGGACGTACACTGGTGACCAGTGCAGACTGAGAGGCAGCATTGGTAGTGAGAGGCTGATTTGTAGAAGTGGTAGTAAGAGGTTCTACCTCAGGCAAGGAAACAGGTTGACTGAGAGTGGTGGTGGCTGTCTCCAATGATATAGATATAGCAGTGAATCTTGAGATGGCATTGACTCCTGGTCACACTGTAACAGCTACTTTGGGCTGCTTTGGTGGATGCAGACATGCCCATGATACTGTTATGCAGAGAAGGATGGCTTCAGCTTGTAGAGGTTCAGCTACAATAGAACTCGTGTCTTCTCGTTGTCTGTTTCAGAGGCTTTTGTGAGAGAACTGATCTGTATTTAGTTGCCATTTAGGTAGGTGTATATACTGGTGTGACATACCTGCAATTGTGTGGCACCTGCGTACATTTCTGCATTTAGGGACTATGCTTGTCACACGTGTCCATTTATGCATTTACAAGATGCATGATGTGTTATGGCATGCGTGTGCCTTTTTTCAGTTTGCATTTGGAGACAAGTATTTCTTTTGTGCAGAAGGTCATACGGTGTAATCACTGGATACAGGATGTACGTGGTCCTACATCTGGGCCTATGTTGTTTGCGATTTTCAAACCAGACAAATGCATCTTAAATTGGTTGGTTAAGTAGGTCTGACTCCCTGGTTAAACACTGTAATTGGTGGTGTCTGCTGCAATCATCAATAAGGGGCTCTTTATTGACCCCAAAATCCTTGATGTGGACCTTCTTTGTGCTAGGTTCCTCAAGAAGTAGACGATCAGGGGCGTATTTATACATCATGGTGAATATGGCATGGGTGGGAGTATTTCAGCGTGGAAAGGCATGGGTTTGGTGGCTTGCTACCTCTCCAGATTGCATGATGTCACATCTACGCTTTGGCTTTTGGGCGTTGCATGGAGCACCCTCCTCTTGAAATTCACTTCCCATTATGACAGTGTAACATTGTCAGCTGTGTGCCACCTGACAATACATTTGGCACTGAATCACTGCATTCATATGTGCATGTCCCCATGGTTCTCAAGTAAACTCACCTGGGTCAGTGTGCCTGCCTGCTCCAGTCTAGTAAACTAGTGTACGAGCGAGATATAAAAAAGATCATTTCATATCATATAACTGTATATACATATTTATATATTTTTTAATAGAATCGGCTATATATTTTTGTTCAATGAAAATCTAGACTCTGTGCCAACTCTGTCAATGCCTCGCATATGTTTGAGACAATTCAAAGCTGTGAGTTAAAAAGGAATCATTTGAGATGCTAGGTTTATTTAGCGTACAATGTACGGGTTTAATACAGAAGAGCTGTCAATTATCTATGTTGTCCACTTTATTTTTAACCTACTTATAATATTTGTTTGCAACACATTTTAAATCACCTTTTGGTGTTTTTCCAACATTACGAAATTGCACAATAATTCTAAATATGAACAATTGGAAAATATCGTACATCGCCATAAACATGAAACAAAGTACTGAAGGATATGGCAGTACGAACATGTATTATAAGAAATAAACTACACCCTACCATATGTCAAAGAATATTACAAGTCACCTTAGCAATCTGTGACCTTAGAAGCCACTCTCCTCTCTTTGGTCACCAAGCTGCAAGGTGACGTCTGATAGACCCATAAGACATGCATAATATGTGTGCCCCTATGTGTGCCCCTTTCGGTTAGAAATTGCCTCATTGTATCAATTTAGATTCGAAAAATATTATCAGGTTTTTATGATTGCCTCATGAGAGATTCCTCACACATCCAAGCACTGTAATAACAGCAGTTCTTAACCAATGTAATGTTAATCAGATGATCACATCGTAAGAATGAAGGGTTGGGTTAGTAAGGCTTGCCTCTTCTCAGTGGGGAGCGCTTAACATGTGAATTATCCTCCTTCCTGATCGGAAGATCGAACTGGAAGTGCACATTGTTGTATCTAGTTCTCATAAACACGTAGGGCCAGATGCTCAAGAAAGTCGGCATCTCAATGAGATGCACTATTTCACAAAGATGCGCCTGTGCAGGGGCACATCTCACTGGAGATGGCAAATGCATAAATAAAACAAACAAACATGCACATTGTGCAAATTGTGGCACAAATACGTGGGCATGTATTGGAACATCTGATGAGATGCCTTTTTGGTGCATCTGTCAGATGCCCACTTTTATATGTGCAAATGCTGACATGAGCCTCACTTTTTAACTTCAGCTTAGTGGTGAGTTTACTTTATAAAGTGGATCACTTCCGATGTATGCCATCTAAATTTCTCAGGTAGAAGTTTTGCCACGTCTTTTTTCCACGTCTTTCAGGAATGGCATAGAGCGATGTCCCTGATTGGGTTGATACACAGTAACATTATGTATTTGATTCATATCATTGTGTAAAAACTGGCAGTGTGTTTGGTAGACAGCAACATGAAAAGTGTTCTACTTCCTAATGTCCTTTCACTCCTGTACAAGTGTTCTATGGCTGCACAGGTGGGCTACATGTGTGCAATCAATGGCAACACAAACACACAGGACCAGCAATGTCGTAACATACTCTCACTAATCCTGCCTTGCCACGTGTACAATAAGGCATGCCTATAAATACCCTGGAAGATGTAGGGGTCATGTTGAAGACCTTGCTTAGGGACTGTGACTGTGAGGATTATGTTATCACCAACATAATACCACTGGTGACCTGGAAGGAACATTTTGAAAATATATACAGGGCTGACAGTACAGTACATTGACTAGGGATAGTATGGCATGTGCTGCCATGGGTGTGATAAGGGTCCCCTCTCACTGAATCACCCTCTCCTGAATGATATGGAGGGGGAAGTGACACTGCTGGATAACCTCTTCATCATCCTTTCCCTGCTGACCAGTTGGTGTAACATCATGATGTCTTCTTGATAGGCGAATTTCGCAATGTGTACCTGTCGCTTTGCTTCACACTGTGTTATTTGGGTGTGATTGATGTGCACTGTTTCCTTCCCTGGATAGATAGGTTACTTTTTCTCCTTTCTGGGACACATGCCCAACTGTTTAAATGCAGCAAAGGATGAAGATCACATTCTGTGGTCTGTTTTTGTGAATCAAGATGGTGCATTTATGCAGACTTTCTGTAGTAACCCCCTGCTTAATTTGGTGTATTTGTATGCTTTCACCCCCACTCTGAGCATCGTATTGCCCACACTTTGTATAAACTGGCACATCTATTCAAGGCACATTTTTGGCGAATCTCAAAATTGCACTTTTTAAAAAAAAATTATAAACTGGGCCATGATATCCTGTTTGAATACATCCGCAGAAACGTGAATTGCTCCTCAAATCCTTTCAATGATGTGATAAGCTTTCAGCATTTAAATAGCACCCAAAGCTTTAGGGCCTGATTTAAAAAAAGATGTTTCAATGGCACTTTCCCATGTTAAAACATGTTTGTTCATCAGGCCTTTAGTGTCCTCTCTCTAATCTTACTTGCAGGCCTAAACCACCCATGGCACTGAAAAGGTTTGGATGCCAAAATCACATCATTGGCAATTGATAATTGCCAGAAGAAATGTAGCTTTCACTTTCATACAAAAATCAAACGAAACCATGTTATGACGGTCATTTCGGATGTTTGCGCTGCATCAATGATTTATGGTTAGTTATATGCCTTGTTTATCCCTCTGGGCAAGTATTTGTGAGACAGAGCTGGAGCTTGGATCCCAATTTCTGAATGTAATACCCCTACACGGTCCAGCTCACAAATACCAAAGCCTCTTCTTCTGCATCAGATGTGGGAGTAGATGGCGTGGATTCCTTTATAATGCACGTGTTCTTGCATCTGTATGAAGCAGATGTTCACATCGGAAGCCATGTAAATACTGTATGCCATTCACAGACCTAGCAGTCAACATCTACGATTTTTCTTTGACAATGGTGTAAAACTAACACAGAAAACCTACTCAACCCAGATTAACACCGATTTTCTGAACCATTCAAAATATTAAGGCAGGGACCGGTGCCAATGTAGTGCACTTCTATGTGGCCCTTTCCATATATATATATATGTTAGAGTAACATTTCTCACTATATGATGTTTCAGAGGACATATTTGCTAGACTCACACATGTGTTCTGTTGCTGGCTTTCAACAAGAGCAAAGTGGTTCCATTTAACATAGGTAGGTGCAGTGCCACTAAATCAGACCCTTTCTTCGCAAGCAAGATACATTAACATAAAAGGATGTCTAGGTTTGTGTTAATCAGATATGGAGGAAACATCAATTTCTTTCCAGACATTCATTCAGATTTATTTATTTATTCATGTATTTATTTCTTTATTGTGCATTTGTTAGGCGCTTATACAGCAATTACATTGTGTTTCAAAGCACCCACAGGGCAACAGGGAGGGAACATGGGATTGAGAACAATATATAACTGGAGATAGAGACAAACCTACTAGGCCTTGAGAGTATTCAGAACAGGCAAGTACAGAGAGAGAAGAGGGGAAGAGGGAGTGAGGTTTAAGCGCTGGAGTGTGGTGAACAGCAGATGTAAGTGCCAAGTGTAGTAAGTTGCTAGGGAGTGTTGAGTTGCAATAAGCAGGTAAGTGCAGGCCTACAGTGGCGTAGGACAATGGGTGCTGAGGCAAGTGTTGTGCGTAAGCAGAGGCTGAGGCGATTGGGTGTTGAGGTCATGGCCCAGAAGGACACATAAGGGCCCTGTTCACCAATCACAGCGACTGTGAGATTAGCAGAGGAGGGAAGAAGTGAAGGAGGAAGTGAAAAGGAGATTCTTGAGAAGATTATGGAATTTGAGGAGGTCCGGCTCAAGATGAAAAAGAAGAGTGAGGCTGTTCCATAAGAGGGAGCCAACAGAAGCAAGAGATTGGCCACCGGCCCTCCGTTTACCAAAACGCTTTACACACCGCAGGTTGGTATCAAAGAAACGTAGGGGACCAACCTTTTTGAATGTGGGGCCGAAGCATTAACATTTTGTCACCCTGTGGGCCGGTGAGCCAAAAGTCAACAACCTCACCCAAATCAGTATATTAAAAAGCGATATTGTGTGACCTTTGACACAATAGCATCACAGGCAGTGATGCGCCATGCTGTCCCAAAGATAGCTTTTGGTGTCAGGGGCAGTGAGTATCTAAGGGAGCCACTCCATCAAATGATCCAAGGTCAGTTGCTTGTGATTTCTTTCAGTGTGTATGAGTTAATATTTTCCTGAAATAGTGGGGGCGACCGAGCGTAGCGAGGGAGCTATAAGGATCTACGCAGGGTTTGGGGAGGTTCACACTTCTAAAATTATTTTTCAAATATGGGGTTGAAATGGTGCATTTTACAGCAGAAAAACTGACCAAAAAGCCATACGTTTATAATCAGTTCTAAACGGGAACATAAAATTCCATGTCACCAACAGTAGACAAGAACATTTTACAACACAACACATTTTAATTATCTATGTGTCCAGAGTGTAAGACAGCACTGTCACTGATGTAACACACTGTCATGCTGGTTGTGCCCAAAATATGCCTCTGTAGTAACATATTTATCCTGGCTGTTCCCAATTTAGGCCAACATTGTCCTTAACAAAGCATGATTGATGCTGCCTGAGCATGTGCAGTGTGCCCAATACATATGTCAGTTTACCTCTGTAATACACATTCATGACTTCTGTCTTAATGATTGATGCTGCCCGTGCAGTGTTGTGCCCAATGCATATGGCAGCTTATCTCTCTAGAACACATTCATTAACTTCTGTGATAATGAGTGATGCTGCCTGTGCAGTGTGCCCAATACATATGGCAGCTTATCTCTCTAATACACATTAATTACTTCTGTGTTAATGATTGATGCTGCCTGTGCATTTTTCCTAATACATATGGCAGCTTTACTTCTGTGCTAATTAAGGAAACATAATCCAATTCAACAGATAAAATGGGGAAACGCGATCACACAAAGGTGAACCTTATTGAAGAAGAGCAATGTGAGCACAATCTTAAAGTATGAAGAACTAGACATGGCCGGGTGCCCTCCTCTCCTAGCGCCTCTGGTGGCCGGTGCCAGTAATCGGATCACTCCAGCTGAGCTGAGGCCCATGTTGTAGGAACCAGGGAGGGAATTGACATCATGGCTGTAAAGCCCCCAGTGGATCTGTTGGGCTACAGTGTTATGCGCTCTGAAAATTCACTCCCGTAGCTGGCCTTCCGCCGACAGGGGCACAGCACCTCCCAAGGGCTGTTCTGCCTCGTCCAGGTTAGCACTAGTCAGTTGCCAAAACAAAAACTGGATAGAGCCCCAGGCATTTTACCCGCAGTGCAGCGGTAAAATCATGTGGGAATTAATTCCTTTTGTGACGCAATTTGAACAGTACCCAAGGGGGAGGGTTTTTTCAAAAAGTGATGCAAATTGTACCCTCCCTCCCGAGGCAGAATGTTCGAACATTAAGGCAGCCCACGCTGGCCATATACTTGTGTTTCGGTGTATCTGGCCAGCAGTATCTCGGAGGCTCAAAAGCACTGCATGCCGCAAACATACATCGGAAATTATGGCAGGCAGTACTTCCCACTGCTGGAGGCAAGGAGAACTAGGCCTTGGTATGCACCGCATGTAGCACTGTGAACCTGGGCTTGGCTGAGCTGCTGGCTCACGCAGGCTCTGCCCTGGGTTCGGCAATGCAAATGTGTGAAGGTGGTGCTGTGTGCCCGTCACTCCACCCACACACATTACGTGATTATGATTTCCATTGGCTGAAAAACAGTCAATGGAAATACTGTTACCATGCAAGGCAGTTATTTTTTTTTTATTGCCACTACTACAATGTGCCTTGCATGGTAACAGTATTTCCATTGGCTGTTTCTCTGCCAATGGAAATCGTAATGTGTGTGGACTACAATTCCTACCCTGAAACTGCAGCCACAATGCTTGCTGCAAATAAAATAAATACAAAAGGTACAAAAGTAACCCTAATTCTTTGACTGAGCTCTTGGGCGTCGAGGGCCATATAAAATTGCCTCGGGCCGCATGTTGGACAACCCTGGACTAGAGGAAGAGTATTTAGTAAGAGCAGGTAGCAGGTAGTGTGGTTCCCGGCCCTAGACAGCCCTGTGGATGATGCAGAGGGATTTGAATTTAAACCATCCAGCATCCAGGAGCCAGTGAGAGTTTTAAGGGCAGGAGAGATGCAGTTGCTGAGCTTGTGACTGAAAGTGAGCAGTCCCCCAAAATGCAATACAAAACTCCCCCAATTAGAGTCAATAACGGACACACCCCGGTAGGGAATGAGACCAAGTGGGGATAAAGTTAAGAGGTAAAGTTTATCTAAGTAAAATAGGGCATACAGAGGGCTCTGCACACTCCGAGACCGCTCTGCTAAAAAATACAAAAACATTCATATTTATTATAAAATTACATCATTGGTGGGCACACAAGTTGTGGGGATTGGACGGCGAGGACTGGATAGCATATATTCTTTAAGTTTAGTGCTCCTGGATTGGTGGAGGTCCACGTGGTGCCAGTGCGGGGTGCACGGGTCAGCTGGGCTCTTCTGGGTGGAGCACAGGGTCAGATGATATCCAAGCTGTTACACTTTACACTACTTAACAATGCCCTTTTGACCACATATACTCTGACATTTATTGGCATACTACTTATCCATTTAATATATCTATATCTCACACTCATCAATTATATGTAATTAAAAGGGTTACTTCATGAATCAGGTGCTTTATCTTGAGGTTACTTTCTAGGGCTATCTACATCAATTCCTTTATTAGATCTATTAGGGGACAGCTTAATAGTGTGTTACTACAAGGGAGGATATATTATCACTTGTAATTTGAGCGTTAGGGGTGAGCTGGGGTGGCATTTGGTTGAGGGGCACACAACTGGCACATCAAACAGAACCTAGGGTTAGGGGCCTGTGTCTCTGAACCTGGGGGTCTGCAGGTGCTCATTCAGAGTTATGGAGATGAATGTTTTTTTCCAGGCCAGAACTCTGGCCCAGTTCACTCACAGGGCAGTGATGCAAAAGGGAAGACAAAAGATACAACGTTTGAAATGTTACTTCTTACACACAGACATCCGTGAAAATGAGCTTGCTGCAGTGGCGGCATAGGGGAGGAGGAGGGGAGTGTGGTTGGATCACTTCTGTGTGGCCTACTAGAATTAATAAAAAATGGAGTTGGTGATCATACACAATGGGGTCGGGAATCGATTCTCTTATGGGTGTTGCACGTATATGTGTTGCCCCAAAGCTGTCCAGAGCCTTTGCCAGTGGTGCATGGTCAGCCGTGGAACGAGCATAGTGTACATGTGGGGATAAAAATGAAGGGGAGGGGGGTTGAAAAGACCTTTCCTCCCTTACAAGGCCAAGGATAAGCCTTGCTGCCCTATTCTGGATTAGCTGGAGGGGATGTCCGCGACCACTACAATACCTTGCCAAAACAGAGTCGACACTTAGATTCCCAATCCCATAGCAAAACCACTAACATTCCCAAATTTGCCTTTAAAGAAGTTTCAGAACTAGAAGTCCTGGACATACTGAAACATCTGAAACCATCGACTTGCAAAGCCGATACATGCCCCCCTAAATTAATCAAGGACTGCGCTGAACCACTTGCCCCAATCATTACCGCATTCATTAATGCCTCATTCAAGTCCTGCTCTGTCCCAGACAGTCTTAAAGAAGCCTGGGTGCGCCCACTTCTAAAAAAGCCCACTCTCGACCCCACGATGCCTAACAATTACAGACCTATAACAACTGTCCCCTTCCTTCTCAAGATTCTAGATAAAGTGGCACACAGCCAAATCCAACTATACCTCGAATCTAACTCCATCCTAGGCACCAGACAGTCAGGCTTCCGCAAAGGTCATGGAACAGAGACTGCTTTGCTGGACCTAAAAAACCAAATAACCAAGATATTGGACAAAGGTAAACCCGCCCTTTTACTTCTCCTCGACCTCTCTGCGGCATTCGACCTAGTGGACCACAAGACCCTCACCTCACACCTCTCCCACTCCGCACATTTCTCTGACCAAGCCACCTCCTGGATAACCTCATTTCTTGAAGGGAGGGCCATGAAAGTCTTTTCAAACATTTCGAGCGCAACACCATCCATAATACACTGCGGTGTCCCTCAAGGCTCCTGTACAGCACCTACGCTTTACAATCTATTCACTAAGCCCCTATTCGAGAAACTTGATGCACTTGGGATTGCCTACACCAACTACGCCGACGACACCCAAGTGCTCCTCCCTCTATCAGGCTCATACCACAAAGACGCCCTAGCTCTAAAACTCATATATGCCACCATTCAAGCCTGGATGGCCACTAACGGCCTATGTCTTAACGGGGATAAGACTGAAATCCTTATCCTCGGCCAAAAATCCACACTGGCCAGGCTAGACAGCTGCTATGCCAATTTCAACATCGACAACTGCACTATCCCAGTCCTATCCTCTGTGAAAACGCTAGGGGTCTACATTGATGCAACCCTGTCCATGGACAAACAAGTTAGTGCCATTGTCTCCGCATCTGCACTAAGCACTAAACTCATCAACGCCATTAAACCATTCCTTTCCAAAGAAAACTGCCTTTCAATAGCAAGAGCTACCATAGGCGCTAAACTTGACTATTGCAATGCACTTCTAGCCGGCACCTCTGAAAAAAACCTAAACAAACTCCAGGTCACCCAAAATAACGCTCTAAGAGCAGCACTAAACATCTCCAAAAGGGACCACATCTCACTGGCAAGGCAATCAGTTCACTGGCTCCCTGTCAAAGAACGCATCACCTTCAAGGTACTGACTACTACCCACAAATGTATCCACCACACTGCACCATCATATCTCTCAGACACCATTCTCAGACAGACCTCATCCAGACCTACCAGACTCTGCTACACTAACCAACTCACTGTACCACGCATCCACAAGATTACAGCCGGGGGGCTGGGTTTCCCCTACATAGCACCAAAACTTTGGAATAATCTCCCCCACGCTCTAAGAGCAGAAGGCTCCCTCACAGCGTTTAGAAAAAAACTCAAAACCTCTCTCTTTAACTAAAATTCCTCTACCTACTGCCATTCAGGCACACACTGCTAACTATTGCTACTGCCCAAACTGTTTGCATGTATGCCTCTGTATGCTGTAACTAAGACGCGCTTTCCCTGTAACCAGCGCTATTCTGTAACCAGCGCCACGATGCCTCAGGGCTGATTCTGTGCGCTTAACAAATGCGAATAAATAAATAAATAAATAAATGTAGATAGGAAGAGGGTAGATTCCAGAGAAGGCTATTACAGTAGTCAAGCCAAGAGAGAACCAGGGCTTGGGTAACATTAAGCTTCTGTTGGAAAGTGAGAAAAGAGGAAATTCCTTTGAGAAGGGAGAGTTGAAAGTGGGACTTCATGGCAATGTCCTGAAAGTGAGGTACAAAGGAGAGAGAGGAGTGGAAGATGGCTCCAAGGTTTCTGGCTTCAGATGAAGGAGAAGGGGGAGAGCCCATAGAGGATGACCAGAGTGAGGGGAAGAAAGAGGAAGCTGGGGTCCCAAAATTAAGGATCTCTGTCTTGCTGGCATTGACGCAGAGATTGTTGGAAGTGCACCAGGACTGGATGGCAGATATCTCGTCTGGGATGATGGAAGAAGTAAGAGGGCCAGCAGGGAGTTTGATGAAAAGTTTTTTGTCATCTGCGCAGCACTGGAAGTTAAGAGAGAAGGTGTAAATGAGGAGTGCTAGTGAACCAAAGTACTTGTTAAAGAGAGACAAGGAGAGGTTGGATACATGGGGGACACTACAGGTGGAGAAAGAGATAGGGGAGCAGAAGGTGCCCAGTATAACCTGGGATGAACAGTCAGTTAGGAAGGGGGTCAGCCAGTCCAGTGCCCACTTCGAGATGGCCAAGGATTCATGGAGCCATTTTATGAGGATGAAATCATAGACTGTGTCAAAGGCAGAAGAAAGATCAAGTAGAATTCAGTATGAGAGGTTAGTTTTGGGAAGGCCAGTTTTGGATTTTCCAAAGGAAGGTGGTGATAGAGATAGTGTGGAAATTGGCTGGGCAGGTGGGGTCTGCTGAAGGTTTTTTCAGAGAGGGCACACAAGGGAGTGTTTGAAGGAGGAGGGGGAAATATCCAGTGGCAAAGGAGTGGTTGCAGAAGTCGGCAAGTGCAGGGCCAAGAGAGCCAATGTTGTCCATAATGGTTCTGGAGGAGCACGGTGAAACCTGTTTGGAGGAGACATTCATGGAGCGGACAACTCTGGTAACATCATCAGGTGTGACAGCAGAGAAGAAGGAGAGAGAGGAGGAGGGAGGGTGGAAGGCCATAGGAGGCAAGGGGGTGGAGGAGGGGTCGGGGGAAGAGGGATGCAAGGGTGCTCAGGATGTCCTGAGTTTTTGTAGTGAAGTGGGTGGCCAGTGCTTTGCAGAGGGCTTGAAAGGGGATGGGTGAGGAGGAGACTGCCGATGGGTTGGCTAGTTCTCTGCAGATTTTAAATAGTTCAGCAGAGTTGATGGATGTACCGGAGACCCACGCCTGGATGTGGACTCTTTTCTTGGTGCAGATGGCAAGTCTGTATTGTCTTTGGAGCAGGCAACTGGCCAGTTTGCCAGAAGGTGAGCCAGAGGTATGCCACTTCCGTTCTGCAGCTCTGCACTTGTGTTTCAGGCTGCTAGCTCAGAGTCATACCAGCTGTTACATTTAGAGGCAGGATTCAGGAAGATCCTCATGAGTGGGGCAAGAATGTCCAGGGTGTTGGTGATGGCCAGATGGAGGTTGCTAAGAGCAGAGTCAATGGTGAGTCTGGGGTGCGGAGAGAGGGGGGATGAAGGTGGATGTGAAGGCAGAAGCTGACACTTGTTTCATCGGACAGATGTTCGTGAACACGATTGGCATTGCTTGAGGAGGGGACCCAGGTGAGAGGAGAGGATAGAATGGTCTGACCAGGAGAGAGGGGTCACCAGTGCAGAGGAAATAGGGAGATCAAAATAGATGACGCCATCCAGAGTGTGTCTTGGCGAGCAGGGTGCACTAGAATGCATAATGGAGAGGGATAGCGAAGTGCAGAGATCATAGAAGAGAGTTGATGCCATGATGGAAAAGTCCAGATGGATGTTGAAATCGCCCATGAGGACGCATTTAGAGGTGGCTGAGAGGAGAGAGGAGCAGAAGTCAGCCCATTCAGAGAGGAACTGTGTGGTAGAGCCAGGGGGCCGGTTGATAGTGGCAATGGTCCGAGAGGAGGAGGAGAGAGAAGACCAACTTGTAGACCAGGCTCTCAAAGGACGAGTAAGGCTGTGTTGGTATGAAGGAGGAAGGGACCCAAAAGAAGAGGAAAATCAAGGCAACCCCACTGTTAGCTCAGTTAAGGGGTGGGTTGGAGATGATCTTGTAGCCAGCAGGGAGAAGGGAGTCAAAAGGAGTGAATGAGCTGGCATTGTACCATGTCTCGGTAAGAGCGAGGAAGTCAAGTTCCAAGTCTTCAAGAAGGAGGCAGATGTCGGCGGAGTGTTTGTTGAACCAGTGTTGTGTGGCTAGAAAAAGGATGTCTCCACCTTTGAAGGTTTTCCAAGGTGGGTTACAGGGGCATGGTACACCAGTCGGAGGGGGAGGGACAGAGAGATTGGGAGAAGCAGATATGGAAAGGAAGTTGATGAGGGCCGGCAGGCACTGGTCAAAGAGGAGGAAGTTGGGTTGAGGACCCTGAACCAAGATAGTGCCAGGGTGGTAGGCACTAATGATACAGCTTGATAATGAGAAGCCCACCAAGAGCATTTCCCACTTGGTGCTACCATTAATGGAAGAGTATGTGAAATTAGAGAAAGTGGAAATGAGAGCAGGAGTCCGTAGATCTGGGGAGGGTAAAGAGAAGAGAATGTTGGTGAAATACAGGTCACAGAATGCAATGCAGTAGTGGGGCAAGATGTTAAAAGTTCACACAACCAAATTTTAAAATCAAACACAGGTCACAGAATGCAATGTGTTAGTAAACTCTAGCTCTGATAGAATTAAATGGAGCCATCTGCACTTGGAAATTGGGGCTAACCTGGGTTTGGTACTACTAACTAAAAACATCTGGGCTTCTCCTGAAGTGTCTATTGGGGATAGTTCTTCCCCAGTGTAATGGTCAGCGGACGAGAAACTCTGTAGATGGTGGAGTATGAATGTTTGATCTTTAAAGTATCTAATAGCATATCACGCAATAGACATCATGAGCCACAAAAGGTGTTGGTCCACCAGAGACATAGCCATTTACATCAGTTTGGTGAAGATATTTGCCAAGTCGAAAGAGCACTAAGAAGTGATCTCTGTTCATAATGTAACTTTGAGTAATATAGCCAATTTATCTGAACTAAGGCCCATGACTTTTCTATCCAGGCCTTATTATGAGTATGATGGGGACATTTAAAATGTGTAGTATATTAAATACCACATGTGTTTAAGAAAATTACGTACATATATATGGAGATTGACTTGGATATTACCACATGGGCTTTAAGTGTTGTAGGTGGAAAATGTGGGATATTTACCTCATGTTATACTTTCTATATATATCAAGCAATCATATTAGATATAATTTTAAAAATAGGTTGAATTTAAAATACAAAGCCAAACCATAAACTCGATACCCATTAGGAGGCCCAAGACTCCCCTGCAAACACCTGGTACATTGACTTTAATTAGCACTTAGAAACCATTTTAGTTGAAGGATACAAAACGTAAATCCGAATCGCTGGTTGTTTAAATTTGATCCTGTGTGAGAGGTTGCTCCATTAATTTGATAAGGAAAGTGTTTCATATTATATCATTGAAGACTTTTCTTTGGACACAGCATACAATTCCTCATCTTTGTAACTATCTTAACTGTCTCCAAAGCCATCAAGCACTGCATCAACCTTCTAACAGACCCATCAGTCATGCACACCATTGTAGGATCCACCACCATCAACTATTTCTTAATGAACAAGATCAGCATGATCCACAAACACTTAGACATAAACTCTACAAGCAACTCCACACTACACATCCTGTCTTGCAAAACCACAACTACCTAAAAAACCTTCAAGAAAATAACCATGGAAGACCTTATTGCCTCCCTAACATCCATCAAGGTCACATCATATAAAGACAACATCCTCCCAGCCTCTGTACTCAAGAACCATCCTACTAAAGTAGGCCTCCCTTACCTGATACTTATCAACACCATCCTAATTCAAGGCACCTTCTCCTTGACCTTGAAGACTGGACAAACCCTTCTTATTCTCAAGAAACCACCACTGAATGCAGAAGACCTCATCAACTCTCATCCCATTACCCATCTTGCCTTCTTTGGTAAGATCCTTGAGAAAGCAATTGCCATGGAACTCCTTAAACACAGAGAAGGAAACAACCTCCTTCAGTCTTACCAATCTTGATTCAGGCCCAGATGCTAACATTCTAGGTGATTAACAATGCTCTTAAAATCCTCGATGATGGCCATCCTTCCCTCCTGGTTTCATTGACCTTTCAGCCGCATTTGACATAGTAGACCACCAGAGACTCACCAACAATCCACATCACTTCATGGGGATCACACTTCCTTGCTAATCGCCACATGTTTGTACAAATGTAGATCACCAACTCTATCCATCACCTGTGGAGTCTCGCAAGGATCTCTCCACCGGGATGTTGAATCTTTACATGGTTCCATTTGGAACCCTTCTCACACCACACAACATCCACATCCACAAATACGTACTTGTCACACAGCTCTACCTCAGGATATCCTCCAACAAAGATATCCAATTTCTCAAGCCTGCCTCTCATTGATATAGTTGGGGATGTCAAGTACTTAGCTGAAGCTCAACCCCTCCAAAATGGAATTCATACTTCTAATCAGCAACACCCACCACGGTGACAACCAGACCTGGCTCTCTGCTATGTGGCTCTCTGTTATGGACCTAGAGTGCTTGACACACCAGCTGGCTACCTATGCCAAGTCCCTTGGCTTCAACATTGACAGACACCTCTACTTCAAGCTGCACATAGCAAGAAAGATGCAAACATCATGAGAGCAACTTTCACACCTACAGATATTCAAGCCCTTCTTTCCCAAAAAACAACTTCAGATCTGCTGCCCAAGCCTTGATCCTCTCCCACCTGAATGGTGGCAATGTCCTTCTAGAAGGCCTTCTTGCAACTACCCTGGCACTGCTGAGATGTGTCCTGCATGCTGCAGCATGACTCATGAAAGGTCTCCACATCACCCTGATCCCTATCGAACTGCACTGCCTCCCGCTGAAAGACTGTATCATTTTCAAATCTTGCTGCCTCATCTACAAAGCTCTCACCCTGAAGTCCACAATTCATCTCACAGAAAAACTCAGACTCTCTGGAGGGTTGCGAGCCACCAGGAGTAAGGAGAAGTGCAAACTTCAACCCTGCCAATGCAGGAGGGAAAGAAACACAAGACAGGGCTTATTTCCCTATGCCCCAAGACTCACAACCTTCTCCACCATCAATATTAGACTCTCCCCCTACTTGTACAATTCAGGAAGGAGGTCAAGGCCATCCTCTTCAAGGAATGGCTCTTCCCTATCATGTAGAACCAAACACCCTCCACTCCCCACCCTATCTGAGACTGGGTGATCTGCTCCCCACTGCTTCCTGAGGATTGGCCACCCTGCCTCCCCTGTTAACTCCACACTCCCTTGTGTCTCTGCTCCCCTCACCTTGTTCTTCCCCTTATGACTGAAAAGCGCTCCGTTGCTTCTTGAAACTAGGTCTGCACTCTATAAATACAATAATAAGAATAATATGAATAATGTTATCTTCAATTACATTTTAGTACTTGTTTTGCTTCAATTACTAACCACGAGGCACTTTATCTAGAATCCCAAAAGTTCTTCTCTTGTCAGCAGCAACATGCCTCTCCGGTTTATGAGCTGATATGCAACATCATACCAAGCTTGATGTTGACCACGCTAATTTATAGTGAGACTGACATTGATCAGCAACACTTGGTTCACCTCTATCGGGATCAAGCTGTACTGGAACCTGTAATGTAGTAGGTGAAACGTTAGATGGCAAGAGATGTCTCCAAAACGACACTTTTTAATTTGTATTTATTTTTGGGTACTTTCCCTAATGCACATAGATGCTACTTCAACACATCATAGTATATTGACTTCAGGTTATCCTTGCGCATATATGTGTGCCTTTGTGAACGTAATCGCAAATCTGAAAAAATAATACCTTTTTATGTTTTATTTATGTTGTAAAAGCATTGCTGAATCACTTTACATGTGTACCCACTTGGAATGGCTTGGATAAAAAAAATGGAACAAGACGAACTTTCAAATAACAGCATATTATATGGAAATGCTTCAGAATGTGTGTTTCAGAATGTCCATTCCCCTCGAGACAGTGGTTGCAAATTTACCTAAATAATAGCAATATGCTTATGTTTAAAATGAGTATTTTGTGTGTACAGTTTTACAAGTACATGTTAGAATTGGCCAAGAAAGGCTGCTTTTTTCATAGCTTATAATTGGGCAATAGTAAAATAGATACTAAAAAGGTGTTTGTTTCTCAGTTACATTGACATTGAAATGTATTTGCTCTTTTTCATCTGTTGGTCTCATCTGAAGTATAGTATGCCACATGGAATCATGACGCTGGAATTCAGTTTCCTAGACAGTCTTAGTCCCTAGCAGCTTGTATGTTGCCATCGGGGAAGCCGACATGTATAACCAGCGCCAATTGTCAGTGGGATTAGAGGAACATGGACATGTTACTGTGTTCAGATCAGTTTGCCCAGGCAGATTGTGTAAAACTGTCTCTGCACTGAGATGCTGCTAACTTATTTTTTGCAAGGTGTAGAAGAATGCCAGAGATATTATAAATTAGAACGCTCTTTCAAACCAGTGACCCTCCTTTGTCCTCCTCAGCTTCCATAGTCATTGGGAAATGGTGGTGCGAAATGGAACCCTGCCTAGAAGGGGAAGAGTGCAAGACATTACCGGATAACTCAGGATGGATGTGTGCGACTGGCAATAAGGTCAAGACCACAAGAGTAAGTCCTTTTCGTTGTTTAATTTCAATATCAACAAGGAATCCTGTTCATTTGGTTATACTATAAATGGTTATTGACAATGTTTTTGAGAGTTAAAGCAAACATTTGCTTTTAATAATAATGTCCGCAATTCTGCAGTTAGCGGTAGATTACTATATTTTGAACCAGTGCTTTAAATGGGCTGGTACTGTCAGGTTCTGAGTACCGGCACTTCTTGTCTTTTAAAGGGAGAGTATCGGCACTTCTCTGCAGAACTACAATACTTTTAATGGGATGGTACAACCGCTTCTCTGCTGACTGTAGATACTGTGAGTACCTGGCATTCTTTTTTTTTCCATTCCAAGCACTGATTTGAACTAACACACTTCTTTCCTTAAACATGTCTGTTTGCAACGAAACATGATTCTCTTATTTACAGGACTTTGGAATGCATGTCACTTTTAGTCAATAGGTATTGATCATAGCAACCTATTTTCAGAAATTGTCTACTTTTCTCATTCGCTATCAAGTAGTCAAATGATCCACACAGAAAACCGATAACCCTTACCGTGCTAGTCACAGCATGGAACCTCACAACATAGCAAGATGTTCCTGAAACAGTCCCACTTCATGTAAACTGCAAATAATAGGTTCAATTTCAGTACTTAGTATGACATTGGAGAAAGAAACGATATAACATGAATCATAATCCTCAATTGACATTTAAGTAGGAAAAAATATTGCTGCAATGAATGAAAAGATTTGTAAATAGACAATATCTACATGACTGATAATATGGTTGGAAAGAGGGTTCTAATTCATGGTGTGTTGAACTTTGTGAGCATGATGACTACAAGCATCACCATTTAATGCCAGTAGTAAATCTGTACAATTTCAGTTACTAATAATGACCATTCCTGTTATTTGTGATGGATACACATGTTTTACATGTATTACTAAATGTGTGAATGTTTCTTCCAAATGGTAAAACATAATTTATTGACGTAAACATGGATTTCATGCACAATAAATTTAAAAAACAAAATAAATACATTCTCACTAACTGACTTTCGAGTATCAAGAAGAAGACGTTCACACAAAAGTCTTCTTTACGTGGAAGAAAAAGTAGAGAAATTCACCTTCATTACTATTCTGATCCCTCCAAATATTCCAATATGATCTAGCTAGGATTGGATGAATGCTCTACAAATATAGCTGTGGTACTGGTCAAATCTTTTAGTAAAGATGTGTCCATACCTCTAAAACAAGTCACATTTTTGCCACCTACCGATCTCAGAAAAACTTGGTGGGCTTCTGCGTCTCGTACAATGATTCAAGAGGAATATCAGGTTTCCTCTTCTGGTTGGACTAGCCAAACCGGACCTTATTTTTGTGATTAGAGTTCATCTGAGTTTGTTTGTTCACCCATAACAGAGGCCATACCTCTCCTAAGGGATGTTCACCTTCTTTATTAGGCGCAGCTTACTTCGAATTTCTTTGTGAGTTGTGGTAGGATATGATGAAAGACATGATCCCATTTAAAAGGTTATTGGTGGGACGCGAGAAATATTTGTATGAGTTTGGAGTTTGTTGTTGGTCCTTTTGTAGTTTTCTGCTGTTTGGTTGGTTTTTGACCCATTTGTGTGTTCCTTTGTCTTACTAATTGTTCAGTATGTGATATTGGATTCTGGTAGTTTCCCCATTAAAATAAAAAGAAAAACACTGCCTTTTCCTATTGTTTCTTTCTCCTTTTGTGTCCCCTTGTAGTAGAAATGTTCTTCATTTTCTTTGAATGGAGTAATTGTACATTAGGTATAGCTAACTTGACTACGGCCATACATATTCGACTAAGCACCTTGCATCAGCAATGCGCATGCAGCTTTAATAAGCCCAGCCTTGATGGAGACCGCTCACAGGTCAAAACACATGTTGGCACTTGGCATATGTAAACTTTTCAATTCTCACATTGTTTTTGCAACATGGAATAAAGGGTACAAATCAATTTCAAGAGTGGCATACGCCTATTAATGGGAGATTCAAAGTAACTCCCAAGCCTGCTAAACTCACACATTCACCTAATCACAATTTGCACCTAATTGGCTATTTATATGTATGGACTTGCGCATAGATTGATGTGTAACGAGTTTTCCCTTTGATTATACTTAAGTAATACTTTAATTTAGGCAACATGTGCAATATTCCTAATGCAGCTGCACTGTACAGCCATTAACGCCATCTACCAAGTCATCCAGGCTTGGATGGCTCAACATGAACTATGCTTAAATGACGAGAAGACTGAGCTCCTCATCCTTGGCCACCCCAAAAACTCAGCAAGCTCGACCCTTTGTTCCAATCTTTCACCATTGATGGCAACCCTATCAAAGTGGCCAAGGACACTACACTAAGACACTAGGCATATACCTTGACTCTACCCTCTCATTATCTAAACAAACCAATGCAGTTTCGTCCACTGCATTTTACACATGCTAGCTCATCACTGCATGCCACCCTTTCCTGTGCACTGACAATTGCACTACACTAGCCAGGACACTCGTCCTCTCCTAAATTGATTATTGCAATGCCCTATACTTGGGTACTAACCTATGCAATATCAATAAACTTCAAATTATTCAAAACAATGCAATCAGAGTGGCCCTTAACATTCCCAGAATGTCACACATCACAGAATATAGACAGAACCTCTGTTGGCTTTCAGTCTCTCAAAGAATCTCTCTTAAAGCTCTCTCACTCACCCACAAAAGCATTGCCAACCAAGCCCCCAGCTACCTTACCAACAGGTTCACATTCTACATGGCTGCAAGACCACTCAGAAGCGCCCAAACCAACTGCCTCATCATCCCGCGCTTCAACCTCCAAAGATCAGGAGGCCGCAGTTTCCCTGTCCTGGCAGCTAGGCTGTGGAGTGCTCTACCCAACCTGGTCAGAGCGGAACCTTCTTTCCCAGCCTTTAAGCGCAAAGCCAAAGCCTGGTTGTCAACCCATGACTCTGCATGACACAGACTCCAATGGCTCCCCATGGCAGCGCTGACCCTTGTATCATACCTCTTACCCATGACTTTGTAATTGTTTGTACAACCTTTGTTTAACATGCCTACTTTGGTTATGTAATGTCTATATCCTGTATAATTATTGTAAATGTTTCTTCCTGTAACTCCATGTAAATACTTCTGCCTGAAACCAAGTAACACGCCCTGGTGCGCTATACAAATAAACAAAATACAAATACAAATACAAATGAGGTCCATTCCTTCTTGATCATGGTGGGGTTCTGTGTAATATTCAAACTCTAATCAATACTGGTGTGAAATTATATGCAATCTGATGCATATATAAATATAATGTCCTGTAGAAATGTAGAATTAAATAAAGAAAACTGCATGGGGGAGGTCAGGCCTCACATTGTGTGGGAGGCATTTAAATGTACAGTACGAGGAATGCGTATCAGTCTAGCAAGTGGTTTAAAAAAAAAGTTCAACACAGGACACATGGAATTGGAATCAAGAATTAAAGACATATCAAGGAATTTGATGGTTAATCCAGCAAATGCAGTATTGATTCCCGAACTGAAAAAACTAAAGAAGGAATTGAAAACACTAATTTCAGATCGAGTGGATAGAAAATACTTTCAACAGAAATGTACTTATTTTGAAAGAGGAGAAAAGTGTGATCGCTGGTTAGGTTTTAGGTTGAGGAAAAGAGAGATCAGAATGCACAATTACTTCAATCAAAGACATGGATGGGAAAATCACGTTCAAGCCAAAAGAAATAAATGAGGTGTTCAGGAAATTCTATAATGAATTGTATCGAAATGAACCACACATTACTGCAATGGACGGAGAATTACTAGAAAGAATACAACTTCCAAAGATTACAGAGGCAGAATCCAAAATGCTAGAGGAAAATATAATGATGGAAAAAAAAAAGCAATTGCGAAATTGAATGCCACAAAACACTGGGGCCGGATGGGCTACCAGTGGAATTTTATAGATGGATACCCAATTCAGCACTGACTCTTTTAATGAGCATGTTTACAACTTCTCAATCTAGGGGATTGCTCTGATTTCTGTGATCTTAAAAAAGGACAAGGATGAAACACTAGCGTCTAGTTACAGACCAATTAGCCTAATTAATGTGGACAACAAAATATTGTCTAAGTTACTAGAACTGAGGCTGGAGAATCTTTTACCAAAACTAATAGATCAAGATCAATCTGGATTTGTAAAAGAAAGAAGGACTTCCAGCAATATTAGGAAACTGTTACGCACCATAACAATGGCAACAGAATCTCTAGAGGATTCCGCAGTCCTATCTTTAGATGTCGAAAAGGCCTTCAACCGAGTGAATTGACAGTTTATGTTTAAGATCCTTGAAAAATGGGAATTGGTGTCCAATTTAGATCTTGGTAAAACTGCTATACTCCAAACCAACGCTGATGTCAACAACAATGGGCAAAGATCAACATCATTTGAATTAGAGTGTGGTACAAGACAAGGATGTCCATTGTCCCCTTTACTATTGTTATTGGAATTGAACCGCCTGCTATAGCATTGAGAGCTGAAAAGGGACTACAAGGCATAAGCTGTTGGGGTTTGCATCAAAACATCTGGCTGTTAATGATGATTTATTTGTCCTCAAGAATCTAGGTACTTATGGACATCTTGACAGCCTTTAACCATTGCTCGGGATATGAAATAAACTGGGCTAAATCAGAGGTCCTGCCCTTGGTGCCTCTATGTGACAAAAACTTCATCACGCAGTTGGTCTTCAGATGGTGTGCTGAAAAACTATTATATTTAGGAGTGTGGATGTTTCCCAATGTCAACGACTTTATTAGAGAGAATATGAATATGGTCTGTACCACATTCAAGATGGACCTAGAGAGATAGAAAATCAAAGGTAAATGCATCAAAAATGGTCTCAACACCGAGAATAAACTATGTTTTAAGTATGATCCCACTGGACATTGAAAAGAAATATTGGCAAGAGTTGGACAGACTCATTCAAGATTTCCTATGGGACCGAAAACCAGCACGACTAAAAATAAGTAAATTGCAATTGCTGTTAGGTAAGGGTGGTTTGGGAGTCCCAGATTTAAGAGCATATCACTTGGCTTTTATGACACAAACCTTAGTTGATTTTATAAGAGCAGAGACTGGGTGCATGCAGAAACTAGTCACAATGGTCCACTGTCACCTAGGGCTATATTAACAAGTAGGTCAAGTGCATGTGGTGTAAATTATCCATTGACAAAGAGTTTGAGAAATTCTTGGAACATTTTGAATGACTATTTAGGAATTGATGCATTAAGAGATCCAAGTGCCACAGTCTGGATGAACCTGACTATTAAGGTTGAAGGAAAAGTTTTATTTCGGCCTGAGTGGTTTTTTGCTGGGGTGCAGTGGATTGCGGATCTTTTCAAAAATGGGAAATGGATGTCTGCTAGGGAAATACAAACATTGTTTGCAATCTCTAATTTTTGTGTGGCAGACTATCAGAAGATTAGGAAGTCAATTGGTGAGGTGTACATGGATGTAAGGTTAAATGCGGACATGCTTGGACAGAAGCCGAAAGTGGGAGAGTGTGGTTTGGTTAGTCGTGTTTACGGACTAATCGTGGAGAATTATAAAAGCAATGATTCACTGAGAGTGGAATGGAATCGGAGGATTGGGAGTGACATAACTGAGGACCACTGGTCACGTATATGTGTGAATGTCAAACTTTGTTCTTTAGGGTAAACTGAAAGATCCTGCCAAATTAAGAATATTAATATTGTTTACTGGACACCTGAGAGGTTGGAAAAAATGGGATTGAGTGACAGTTCTGATTGCTGGGAATGCGTTCATGCACATTTGAGCACATGTTATGGGATTGCACGAGAGTAAGGGGTTTCTGGTTTGAGTTCGATAACATGTGTGAAAAGATTCTAAATGAAAAGATTACCCTGGATTTTTAGACTATTGTGCTAAGAAGTGATGACATGTTGGGTGACTTGACTACATGTAAAAAAAAATGGCTCTTTAGAGGCGCAATAGTAGGGAAACAATGGATTCTAAGACACTGGAAATCAGTTGATCCGGTTACTATAGAGATGTGGATTGTGGAAATGCACAACTTGGCAGAGTTGGAAAGAGTGCTATATAGGAGGGATAGGAAAATTGCTTTATTTGAAAAGATTTGGGGTAGATTTCTCTTATTGTACTAAACAATTAACTGTAGATGTGAATCCTGTGGGGGGTGGTGCGGGGGAAATTGTATATAAGTTCAGGAATGAACATGTATATAATATATAATTGTTTCTTCATTGCTATGTTTCAAATGTAAATAATAGAAACTAAAATAAAATGTAAAAAAAAAATAGAATTAAATAACAGGCCATGTAACGATAAGAAAGGCAATGTTTCAGCAGACAGAATTTTATATAAGTGGAGACTGATTTGTGAAAGTGTCTCAAGCGAGGCCAGGCTCAGCTCTATTTGTAATGCTTCAATGGGCAAAGTAGAGGGTAAGCCCAGTGCTGTTTTATATAGCTTGTCCTCCAGTGTTTAAGCCGATGTGTACGATGATATGGTGGGGATTCTGAGCCATGAAGGAAAGCTGGAGCGATACTCATTCCGTATATCTGTATCATTCCTTCAATAGAGTAACCGCCTTAAACAGTTATGAAGCTTTGAGTAGTTTACATTTACTGAATATTTTGGGAGGTATATAATTAATTATACATTGGAGTACCAGTGCATTTGTATGACAGCAACGTTGATTAAATATGTCAAGTTTCCCTCCATTCATATGCCAATTACATTTATGTCATCGTTTATAAGTGCCAATAGGCATGATTTTTTTGTGCTAAAGTTATTATTTAGTTTGTTCTGCTCAGAGTAGTGTGCAATGTGTTAAGAGATCTCTGTAGTCCAGTAGGGGTGCATTCCAGTAGGACTGTTTTATCTGTGTAACCAATCCAAGAGATTGGGGGCAAACCAATTTTGGGCAGAAAGATTCAACACTGTTCCAATAACAGAGGCATATCCGCCACATAGAGGTTAAATCAGTAATGTTCTAATGTGGCTAAATTCAAAAGCAGCAAATGTCAAATAAGCAATATCCTATTGTCGCTAAATGAAAAAGCAGCGGGTGCCAAATCGGTGCAGTTCTAGTGTGGGTAAATTCAAAGACACCAAAAACCAAATTGGTTAGAATATTATTGTGATGCCCAACATTCTCTTTTCAGTAGTCCTCTGGGTAGGTGGGGCTGCAGCACAGGGTACCAGGCAAACAGGCTAACAGGAATTATCCTTTTCTGCTGCCCTTCAGCGGCTGCCCGGGCAAGGCTGCCCTGGGAAGGTTCAAGAAGAGTGCTGTTTGTGATCCCAAGCGACACCAATCAAGACGGAGAGGCTGGTGTCTTGGTGGTCAGAAGTGGATTTGAGGCTTTTTAAAAAAAAAAAACAATGGAGTGGCTCTGGTCATGGTGGAAGAGGGGGTAGATTTGGGCATTTATTTTAAGATGAAAGGGTTTGGGGTAAAGGTTGGTGGCCAGAATAGCCTTCAAGTACATGGGTTGGTGGTGGGGTTTTCCATTCCCAAGCAGCGGTGAGAAGCCACATCAGAGTGTCCTAAGAAACAATACGCCTCATAGGGTCTGTGCAAACCAATTGAGGCTTTTTGAAAAGTCAGGAATTACAAATAAGCAAATAATATGAAAGGGGATTGCCTCTTTTCAACAAATATATACAGTTGCATATTAGAGAAGACATGTGGACACAATTCCAGCAGCCAAAGGAATATGGACCATTGGCATCATCATTGAAAGTAGATGGATTACAAGATAATAATACCGAAATGTGTAAAAGAAGTTCCTGCTGCAGGTAATCCATTAATACACACTGCCAACTTGATTTATCTAAGTGATATTGGCCTTCAAGTAACAGATTAAGGTACATTAAGTTAGTCGCATGGGATGGTAAGGAGAATTTGGAAACAAGCAAAACATCATAACATGGTGTGGGGTAAAACATTTGTCAAGGAATATTGTTGATCAAATTGCAAACGAATGAATGGTTATCAATTGTAAGTACATTTGGTCTCCTATTGCTGCAAGAAACAAGGTTAACTGAGCAAATTGAAGGACAGTGTCTTACTTCTTTTGAAACTCTTGCTAAGATCAAAGAAGGACCCATTAGGATTTTCTGCAATATTGGTACCGATTAAAAGGAAAACATTTTCTGTAGAGACATATCGCAGAGACATCCAAAATCTATGTCTGAAAAATAGTGAATAATACACAGTTAGATTGATTCATTTTTTACTTTGTTAGGGTGTAAGGAGGGAATTCATATAATGACATTCAATGTGATTTTAAGCAGCACAACACTTGAAAGTGAAGGAATGACATAACAGCAAGTGAATTGAATTATTGGGAGTGATTTCAATGTAAGATTGGTCAAGATCTAGATACCCAAGAGGGACATTAATAAAAGGGATATGCTAATTATGATATCCAAGGCTCAATTTTAAAAGACATCAGAACTAGTGATAATATTACAGCCTTCTGGCAATGTTTATTCAAACAAGTGAATCGAAGAATAAATCATGATTGACCAGAGAATGCCTCTTATCACAATGGGCACAAGTATAACAGACTCCATTATGATTCAGGTACATGCATATTGTAGCCTAAAGGAACCTTACATCATATATCAGTTGGAAATTGATCATAATCCCCTGTCAAAATTGCAAAGTTTGGTAAGGTTTTGTTAAGGGAGGGGCAAAGTTATAGCGGGGTCCCAAAATGTGTGGTTTTACCCATAGACGCAACAGAGAAAAAAATGTGCTCACTCCTACAGCCCAAACCCTTGTATGGATTTTCACCAAATTTGCTGCAGGAACGGCAGCTTGGTCCAAAAGGCCTGCTTTTGTAAACTTTGTGTAAATCCGTCCAGTAGTATGTTTTATAACATCCAAAGAGTAGGTAAACACATATTAGTGATATCTGGGTTTGGTCTGCAGACTCACTTCCATGTTTGGTTTGCAGACGGGCATCTAATTGGCCTAGAGGGTAACATAAGGTCCACAGACATCGGCCGTACCTGCTGATTGGATGGTGAACAGCATGAGGTGCACAATATCTTTGGAAATGCCCGCCATGTTGGATCCACAAACACCAGGCAGTGTCCACGGATCACGTGGCAGGTAAAATAGTCTAGAAACACATTTTGGGTTATTTGGTGGTGGAAAGAGGGGCTGGGTAGGGTGGGGGAGTGGAAAATGATGATATGGGGCTATTTTGTAGGTTGGAAAATGTTGGGCAGGCGTCGTAGCCTTCAAGGACCCTCCAGTAATTCGCGGACAGCGCTGTGAACGCACAGCTTGGAAAAGACATTTGAGGTTATTTGATGGCTGGAAGAAGGCGTAGAAATGGAAGGTAATTGGGGTCAAGGTCATGTAGAGCTTTGTTATAGATGAAAAAGGGTTTGGAAATGCTGCCCAGTCCGCAGTCAATTTCGGCGTCCGCGGACATCAACCGATTGCAGGGGGTCAGGGTGAGTTTTATTAGTTGATGGTTTATGGTGGTTTCTGGTACGCACTTGTTATATAGTTAATTGTATAGTGGTGGTTGAGGCCAGTGGCTAGATTCTGGGGGGGCATGGCCGCAAGTGGTTGTGGTTTCTTTATCAAACCAGATGTTGACGTCAACGAGGATAATCAGGTGATCTTGCTCAATGGCTAGGTTGGTGATTGCTTCTGTGAAGGCGTCTACTAAGGTTGCATCGTAGGTCAGTGACCTGTATAGCAGTATTTGAGGTTTGTTTTGGGGTTTGTTGATAAGCGAAGGATTAGAGATTCACAGTTTTTGATGTTTAGCTGGTCTTCCAGTTTCATTTCCAGGAGTTCCTTGTGGGCTATTGCAAGACCTCTTTTGTTTTTCCTGTTTGCTTGGATGCACTTGAAGTTTTCAGGCAGGCAATTGGGAAGTGTTATTTTGTTGTTGTCATATAGCCATGTTTTGGTTATGAATAGGGTGTCGCTTCCTCTGTCGCACAAGAGGTCGTACATTTCGATGGCATGTGTAGACATAGACACAGTTGTGATTAGGTTGCAGTGGAATTTGGTATGCGTAGATTTGTTTAATGATCCCTGTTTTGACATTTTGGTGTTCTGTTGCAGTGTTTGTTTGTTTGTTTGTTTATTTATTTATAGTGCGCGCCAGTCCCGAAGGTATCCGGGCGCATATGCAAGAATACTTTAAGCTTACAAGTTACAGTTACACATTTAAAAGGTAGTTAATAGATACATTGGTAGCAGGAAAAATGATGACATTACAGTTTGTACACGGGGTAATATACAGTTTGTGCACATAGAAAGTACAGAATGATATACTACATTATACAGTAAGGCAAAAAGCGTAGTGTAATAGGGTCTGATGGAGTAGCATGTAGATATGGGTTCGCTCCAGTTTAACAGGTGGGTGTAGGTAGTCCTGGTGTCTGTCAGTTACGAGTCATTTTCTTTGAGCCATTTAATGTAGTTAAGTCTGAAGTGTGAGTAGGATTGGTCAGATCTTAACGAGGTAGGGAGTGAGTTCCACAGCTGGGCTCCTTTGACAGGGAAACTGTTACCTCCGGCAGTGCTCAGTTTAAAGGGGGGCACAATGAGCTGGTTGGAATATGCTGCTCTGATGGGTCTGTTGGAGGTTCTTCTTTGGAACCTTTCTGTTAGGTATTTTGGGGCTAGATCGTTAATACTTTTGTATGTTAGTGATGCTGTTTTGAGTTTAATTTTGTTGGCTGTGGAGAGCCAATTGGATTGCCTTCTGATGTTGGAGATATGCTCTCTTTTTGGGATTCCTAAGGCGGCTCTAAGGGCATTATTCTGCAAGGTTTGGATTTTTTGTAGCGTATGTTTACAAGACCCTATATATAGGGCGTTGCAATAGTCCAGTTTGGATAATACCAACGCTCTTGATAAGGTGAGGCAGTTGGTAGTGGACAGGAATGGTTTTGCTGCTCTGATCAGCTTGCAGGTGTATGCGGTGCTGGAGGCCATCGCATTCACTTGCCGTGATAGAGAGAGACAGGAGTCAAGGTTAGAAGCCTAGTGTTTTTGCTTCTTTTTCTACTTTAATGGTGTTGCCATCTACGACAAATGATGAGTAGGTATCGTGCAGTTTTTTGATGTTTTGAGTATTCCCCAGTATGATGAGTTCCGTTTTGTCATCATTCAGGCATAGACTGTGGCAGGCCATCCATGCCTGAATGATGAGGTATATCCTATTCACCAAGGCCAAATCCTGTTCATAATCCCCCAAAAGTGGGATGAGAATCTGAGTGTCATCTGCGTAATTAGTGTAGGTGACATCCAGAAGGTCTAGATCATCGAACAGGAGCTTCGTGAAGATGTTTTACATAGTAGGGGAATACACAGGATCCCTGGGGAACGCCACATGTAATGGGTACAGGGTCGGCTGCTGCAGAGGTAGAGAAGACCCTCATAGTTCTACCACTTAGGAATGATTTGATCCAAGCAATAGCATGTGTGGAGAAGTGGGCTGCAGATTCCAGGTGGGCACAGAGCACATCATGATCTACAAGGTCAAAGGCCGCTGAGAGATCCAGTAGGAGGAGCAAGGCTGTTTTACCATGGTCTCTCAGCTCATCGATTTGGGTTTTGAGATCGATGAGCGCGGTTTCTGTGCCGTGCTGAGGTATGAAGCCTGATTGTCTGGTGCCTAATAGTTGATGCAGTTCTAAATGTTCTTGGATATGTAAGTAGGCCACTCTGTCTAGTATTTTTAAGAGACATGGTACCGTTGTGATTGGCCTGTAGTTGGTTGGGATGGATGGGTCCACGGTTTTCTTTTTTAGGAGGGGTAGAACCCAAGATTGTTTAAGGTTGTCTGGTATTGTGCCTGAAGCAAAGGAAGCATTAATGAGTTTAGAAATAAAAGGGGGTAGGTCTCTGGCCGCATCTTTTTTCAGTTGGGCTGGGCATGTATCGCCTCGACAGTTTGATGGTTTGAGCAAAAGTATTATCTTTTCGATCTCTAGGATAGTCACTTTGGTAAAGATGAATTTTTGTTCTAGTTTGGCAGCAGTAGGTAGTTTATCTTTTTGAATGGTTGAGGGAGGGATATTTTGTTTCTTTTTCTCAATTTTAGTTTGAAGTGAGGTTATTTTATCGTTTAGTGCTCTTTGGATATTAGAGCACCCTATTTTATTTTTGTCACAAATGTCCGTGGCTGGGATAGGGTTTTCAAGTTCCTTTAATATAATGAATAGCTCTTTGGTTCCAGATTTAGCCATTAGTATTCTATTGTTGAAATTCTCTTTTTTAGCTCTCTTTGTTTCATTGTTGTAAGTCTTAGAGACATTGATGAGAGCTGCTTTATTGGTTTCAGATGGAGTTAACCGCCAGGCGGATTCGCATTTGTGTTTTTCTGTCCTTAGGGATTTGAGGTGAGGGGTGTACCATGTGTTTAAATGTGCCCTGGACTTACTTTTTCTCATTTTCTAGGGGGCGATAGAGTCCAAGGCTGTGGCCATAGTTGAGTTGAATTCATTCACTAGGTCTGAGGGGTTGAGATATTCAGGTAGGGTGTTTAGAGTAGGGAGGATAAGTGGTAGCAATTTGTCCTTAGTTATGTTTTTTTTTAATTTCTAGTTGGTAGGGGTGGAGCCAGTTTATTTTCCTTAGGTTGGGTAGTGTATTTGTTTATCAGGAAGGTTATTAGCGCATGGTCAGTCCAAATTTATGGGCTGACATCAGTAATGGATACATTACAGTTGTGGTTGGCTACCCAGTTGAGAGTTCGACCAGTATTGTGGGTAGGTTGGGATATTCTTTGGGTAAATCCTAATTCTGTAATAACATTGCCGATATTAGTCGCTTGTGGGTCTTTCTGGTCGTTGAAGCCTAAGTTCAGGTCTCCCAGAAGGATGGCTTGGGATGAGTTTTTTAAGTTATTTGGGAGGATCATAGAGATGTCCTCCTCAAAGGGTCCTATGGGACCTGGTGGCCTATAAATGAGGTGTATATTAATGGAATGAGAGGGTGAGATTAGGAGTTTGGCAGTTAAGGATTCGCAAGATTTGGAATTTGATGGAGTTTCTATTTTTAAGGTGAGATTGTTTTTAGCAATGATGGCAAGGCCGCCTCCTCGAGAATTGGTTCTGTCTTCTCTGAGAATGTTGTAATTTGGGGGCAGGGCAAGCATCAGAGCAGGCCCTGCTGCTTGATGGAGCCAAGTTTCCGTTATAGCTAGGAGGTCATAATCACCTATTTGGATTAGATCAGCAATTTCTGTAGTGTGTGCTATTAATGACCTGGCATTAATGAGAGCACACTTCAGAGGGGTGTAAGGTTTAGGTGTCACAGGGGTGACATGATTTTTATTTTTGGTTGATCTGTTACTTATTTTACCGTAAGTGTTAATGGGGCTGTTCAAGTAGGCATCACTTTTGGTGGGGGAAGTTATTAGTTTAGTGGCGTTAAGTTGGGAGTTTCTTTTATTGTTAAGTTCGATGACTATTCTAGCTGGAGCTTCATAGATTTTAGGTAATCTTGAACATAGTTTTGCATTTCTGCTGACGGTGTCACATGGGATGTTTGTTATGGCGTGGTAGGGGATAGGTAACTTTATGGGCTGACAGTCAGTCTCTAAGGTGAGGGTCAGAGTATGTTGATGCAGTGGGCTTAGATTGACGTAAGATGTTTATTATTGTCATTGTGGACCAGAAAGTGGTCAGATAGAGGAGGGTGGGGGGCATCCTATCCTAAGGGTAATTATTTGTGTCTGGTAGTGGCCATGGTTGTGTCTAAGAAATCACTGATATAATATGGGTATATAGTTTCTGGCCATATGGTAGTACTGCTCACAGTATAGGTAGGCAATTCTAAGTCCACTATCGAATGGCGATGCAAGTGAAGGCTAAAAGCAAAGTGCGACTATCAGATGGCTATGCAAATAGGGTCTAATGCAAAATGCAACTATCAAATGGCAATGCAAGTGGGGGCTAGAGACAGCTATTAAATGGTAATGCAAATGAGGGCTAGATGCAGAATACAGCTCTCAACTGGCAATGCAGGTAGGGGCTAAATGCAGGGTATATCTATGGGCAGGCATGCAAGTGGGTGCTAAATGTAAAATACAGTTATCAGAAGGCAGTGCAAGTAGGGGCTAGATATGAAATACATCTATCAGCAGGCAATGCAAGTGGGTGCTAAATGCAAAATACAGTTATCAGAAGGCAATGCAAGTGGGGGCTAGATACGAAATACAGTTATCAGAAGGCAATGCAAGTGGGGGCTAGATACGAAATACATCTATCAGCAGGCAATGCAAGTGGGTGCTAAATGCAAAATACAGTTATCAGAAGGCAATGCAAGTGGGGGCTAAGAGCAGAATAGAGCTTTCAGATGGCGCGTTGCACTACTCCAGATACTTTGAGTGTGGGCTGTTTGCAATATTTGCAGGAGTTACGGACATATATTTAACATCATGCTCAATTAAAGATGGCAAGTTCGAAAATTAGCATATCATTTAGAATTTACTATGAGCAGCAAAGCACTATTCGTTTCAAGGTGAGCTATTTGTCACAGGCGTTAACAAGTTCAGAGGTGGACAAGGCAGTTGTAACTTACATGTACTTGTGGTTTTGCGAGAGTGCAGAGTTAGGTCTCGCCAGCATGATGGTGTCTCTTTAGTATTTCACGGTGCCACACGTGCGGTAATTGGTTTTGGTTCGATGGAGGTAGCTTCATCGTTGAATAGGACAGTTAGATTGATAGCTGGGTTGCTGTATTTTTCGACTTCCTCATCTTTCTTGTTTTGATTCAGTTGTTGGCGTTGCCCATGTGTTCTTGTGATATATGGACTGAAGGTGTTGGTATCATGGCATTTTTTTCTTAGATCCTCTCTTCTTTCATTTTTGGACTCCAGGTGGTTCAGAACTTGTATGGACATGCCAGTGGCATTGAGAGTTCATTGCCCTGTGCTTGTAGTGAGGTATGAAGTAAGGTATAGTGATTTTTCTCTTGTGATGGTTGTTCTGTTGGTTGTGTTGTTTGCTGGGGTTCGGTCTGTGTTTGTGTTGGTGACTTCTAATTACAGCTGTTGAAGGTGTGGATCCGTTGGGATTGGTCCTTGTGCTGATTCTCTTTGGTGGCATCTAGCTCTTTGTCAGGGCATTTTGTCTCTTTGGTAGTTGGATTGCAGTGGGTATGGAATTCACAGGGGCAATAGCCTGCTTGCTTGGACTTGCGTTTGGTTAGTGTTTAGTTTTATCCTCTTATGTTTTGGTTGGTAGGGACCCTCTGATGAAGTCTGTCAAAATAGTAGCTTGCTTTCTGGTGTAACTCTAACTGGGGTGAGCTGTCTCGGGCGGGGGAACTAAGCGTAAGAGTGGATTGCGCTGAAGGATCGGGTGACAGAGGGTTCCTATATCATTTGGGTAGATATCTGTTTCAGGTTATTAGGTTTGTTGATCGCTAAGTGATCTTTGTGATGGTAGAGGCCTAGGATTTAAGGATGGTGCTCAGTGGTGATATCCACATGGATTGAGATTCCTAAAAGGGTGGGAGGGCTAAGTTTCGCTTAGTCGTTTACTGTGATGAGTTACCCTTTGGAGTTTGGGATCTTTGACAGTGCAAGAGAGGTCTGGGTTTCACGGGTTGCACGCTGTAAGTCAGATGAACACCTAGTTTAGACACAAAGTCAATATTTTCTCCAATCCAGCTGTGTTGGAGATACATTTTTCTAAGGTATTTAGTCGTGCTGTTGCTTGTTGACACATAGGAAGTGTCATGCCATGCACTTATAGTTTGTTGTGGAACTGATATGCAACATGGCTTGCATTTCTTTTTTCAACATTGTCTCTTTAAATTGACTACAGTTTGCAAGGCTTGGCGTTAAGGACATACTGCTAATTGTTACATGACATCAGGAGCAGATGTGTTTCATCCATATAGCTCATGGGTTAGTCGACTATTTAAAATGGATTTTGAATCTTTAGTAAGCAGAGCAGTACTAAAGCTTTTTAAAATGTTAGCATATGTGAGGTCTGCATGTTTTGTGTTAGTTCTTGGTAGTGAAAATGTTGCCAGAGATTTACATTTCCAATGCTGTCAAGGGTATTGCAGCATTGTTTGTGTCATAATGTTTTGAAAATAGGTTGATCTTTCACGGGTGTTAACTGTAGGATGTCTCTGAAAACAATAACATGCTTTCCTCTTTTTCGTAGTTGGTTTTAAGGACTTCTTGCATTCTGAGATGAATTAAAGCCAACATGAGATTGGAAACCATGCTTACTTCATCTATCAGAAGCACTTTTATTTTTGTTAGAACTCTTTATACTTCAATAGCAGCTTCTGCTGATAATTTGTAGTGTTCTCATTTGTTTTGGAGTTCTATGCGGAGGAGTAGTAGTTAATGTAAAGTTGCACCTCCTATGTTGTAAGCAAATAAACCTGTGGGGGCTGTCACTACAGACGAAAGGTTGTTGTTTGTTAAGTTTTGTAGAAATGTTCTGATTATTTTATTTAAAAATGTTTTACCAGAACCAGCTTCACCACTTACATACAGGAGCAGGGGTTTATAATTTGTACAGCTACAGGTTTTAGTTTCATGTTTAAAACCATGTTCAGTTTCTTGAGTGACATCTAGATACATGGTGAGTTGTTTAATTTAGCTATGATTCCAGCACTGACAAGTGTTTTTCAGCTTGTTTATATTGGTACATGGTATTTTCTACCTCAGCCATGGCTATTTATGCTTCATTTAGAATGTTTGGTTCTCCAAGTGGTTCTTGGCTTCCTGTAAGGGAAGGTTGAGTGCCCTCAGGAGTATCTTTGTGTAGTTGAGATTCAATTTCTTCATTGTGTTGGTGTTCATTGTGCAACATTTGTTTGTATTGTTTCAAATTATCATTTGTCATACTGCTTTCAATTTCTTTGAATGCAGCTTCAAATAAGCCATAGTCACCTAATAATTAATTTTCTTTTCTCCAAGGTTTAAAATGTTGGAGTAGGGCCATGTGATACAGTTCTATATGCTGTGGAGATTTAAATTATAACATGATTAATTAGACTGGGTTTGGTGAGTATCACTAGGCTTCACAAGTTGAGACTGAATATATGCTAGTTGTATCATTTGGTGTCACATTATTTTTGTAGGTATAGTTTTGTCCAATGTTGTACAGACACATGATTTCCAAAACAGTACTTCTGCTTGTGTGGTATGTGTCAATCACATATTTTTTTTTTAAATCCACTGGCTGTTGGGACCATTGTGGCTATGTTTTCTATCTCTTTGTAGGGATTGAGTACTCTTTCTGGGATGAAGCTTTGTGGCACCTGCATTCTCTATGGGAGAGCATTTTTATACCAAGGCTGTACCATTTGTGTGATAGTGTTTTGTCAGATGATATGTCATCCCAGTGGTCTTTTAGCTCTGTTTTCTCAGATTTGGCGATATAGGCTATGACATATCTTGCAACTGCAGTGGAATTGTCTGCAATGTATTGTATGTCTATGTATGCATTCCACAAGAGGGCAATGATTGCATTGTAATCATTGATGGACTTGGATGCTTCATCCCTTTTAATGCTGTATGTATTTTAGGGGATTTGCCTTTTAGGCTGTGTCTAACAGAAGACATCAAGCTATTTACTTGCTTGTTTGTTTATTTTGTTTATATAGCGCTCCCAACCCGGAGGTATCTGTGCGCATTACAATTATTCATAGTTACAGATTACAGGGTCATACATAATTCAATACATTATAATGGCAAAACACATAAGATAATGTACATAGGTTACTTAACAATTCTGGCGATAGACAAATTACTTACAGACATTTAAAGATAGGCATGATAGTGTATCTGAGAGCATGAGTATTCATAAGGGACAAGTTAAAGATCCCGAGAGAGTAGCCAGCTTTTGGCATTTTTTTCTAAAGCGGAAGAAGGGTGGGTCTGATCTTAAGGATATGGGCAAGGAGTTCCAAAGCTGAGCCACCATAACAGGAAAGTTGCTGCCCCCTACTTTTTTTTTGAGCTTATATCTTGGGACCTTCAGGCAGTATAGTTGCACAGATATAGTAGGGCGTTCTGAAGTATTTTTGGTAAACTTGTCAACTAAGTATTTGGGGGCTGAATTGGACAAGCATTTGTGAGTGAGGGTTAATGCTTTTAACTGTATTCTATCCTTGACTGAGAGCCAATTGGTGTTAGGTCTAGTCTCTGAGATGTGTTGCATTCTAGGGATACTTAGTGCAGTTCTGAGAGCATTGTTTTGTAAAGTTTGAAGTTTATTAACATTATGTTTGCTTGACCCAAGATAGAGTGCATTACAATAGTCTAATTTCAAGAGAATAGGGCTCTGGATAAAGTAATGCAGCTGGTTGAGGAAGGGAATGGTTTGCAGGCATGGATTAGCTTGCAGGTGTAGGCTGTGGCCGAGGAGGTGGCATTAATGTGTCTTTTCAAATTCAAGCCTGACTGTAGATAGAATCCCAATGTTTTTACCTCCTTGGACACTTTTATATTGATCCCGTCTATATTGAATGACTGAAATTGGTTGCTTCGTTTGGTAAGTCTAGGTGGCGATCCTCTAAGGAGGAGCTCTGTCTTTTTGTCATTTAAGCAGAGGCCGTGAGTAGCCATCCACACTTGAATAACAAGATAGATTTTATTCACCGGAGTGGAGTCGGTGTCATAGTCACCTGACAAATGTATGATAATCTGGATGTCATATGCGTAATTAGTGTAGGTGACACTCAGATTACCTAAATCGTTGACTGGCCATTCCTAGTTCTTGACCTTATATCATACTGCAACACTGCTGTTACAACCGAAACGTGTGGTCCTGGGCACCTCATTTAATTGAACTGTGTCTTATCTGCAGCACTTAAAGTCCTGGTGTAGTAAATAGTGACAGAGTGCAATATAATGTTACAGGATACAGCAGTGTAGCCCCCCAGCGTACAGTAGCGTCTCCTCCATGTGAGATTATTTTTTGAGTCCCATCTTGTGAATGCAGAAATTACAAGAACCAGAATGCACAATTACAGAATCATAGAATCCAATAGTGACTCATCGTTTCATACCTGAAATGGGACAAGTTGTGTTTTTTTATAGATGTTTGCCCATAGCTTCTAATCTCCGTCCTCTATAGCCATACACCTTTCCAACTGCTCCACATATCTGGGGCTTTTCCATGCCAGCGACATTAACGTTCCTTGTGACGTCGACACTCATACAGTAACTCAAAGCACAAGCTCTGCTACATACACATTCCTTGTGATGTCTAATCTGTGTTTGCGTCTACACTGGGGTATGTACCTTGTTCCTATGGCTGCTGATCTGTGCCCGATATCTATGCCACAGCCCATGTAATCTCCTTGTGACTACTACTGTTAACATATGTCCTGTCCCTATGGTAGAATAGAGTACCATCAACGCGGAGTGTTAACGCTACCCTTACATGACACTTTGGGCAAGTGAAAGGGGGTAAGGGACCTTTAAGTGCTTTGCCATGCACTTAATCGCTGCCAAGGCAGTATGTACCAGTGTCTGTGAGTGGTGACTGAAACTAAAGGGGGAACTGGCAATCGCAGATTCTAGGATCACAATCTTTCTTTGCTTCGGTTGGGGCCCAACATATGTCCATTACCCAGAAATACTGTCTTCCTAGGTCACAATGTGTTAATAGGTGCAGTTTTAGTTTTTTTTTCTGGTCATGGTGTTGCACCTGGTGTCCTTTATGCTTGTTTGATGCCACTGTCAGTGAAATAAGAAAACAAATATTATGATATTTCAGACTTATCTCCATGCATGCTGCATGAGCATCATGCCCCTAAGCTGCACACAAGTTCACAGGCCCTGCTCTCAGCCAGGATACACATGCATATTCCTAAATGTATACACAGGCTAGTTTTACTGTTAGCATGCATTTAATGGATTATCTTCCCAGCGTTGCTGCACGTTGCTTCCTTTAATCGAAAATTAGGGTATTTTGTTTAGAAAATGCCTCTCAGGCAGCAGAAGACAAAGGCCAAATTGCACGCATATTCCACACAATGATACAAATGTCATACTTGCATTTGTGAAACAGAATGGTAGTTCGTAAATATACAACCAGTGTCAAGATTGCAAGCAATGTAAGCAGTGTCCTAATGACCCATGGAGAGTTCAGTTTCCAGATGACTTGGAACTTACAAAGGCAGCGAGAATGTCATCACCAACCTGGTGTGCATGTGACCTGCTGCACCAAGCCATTTGCAAAAGGAAAGCGGTAATGGCTGGGAGGTTATGGCCTTTCCCCCTGAAGTGAAGGCTTTCAGAAGCTAATGTATCTGACATGGGGTTAATGGGTGAAACATTAACACCCTTTTGTCTCCACTCCTGTTGTGCTTGTTACAGCGCATGGCTGAAACGTAATTCTTACTCTCAGCCTTATGGCCTTATGCTGTAAAAGGCACAACAGAGAGTGGAGACACAGGGGTGGTAATGATGGGGACGCTGTGCGTTTCCTGAACTGTGACTAACACAAGTGCCAGCAAGCTGCAGCTCCATGCAGACTAGTTTGAGCGAGGCTGTGACTGCCCTGCACTTCTGTCAGTCACAGCTGTCTAACTTTATGATGGCAGGCTCATCTCCCGTCGTGAAGTGGTGGGACCTGGGGGCTCCGGCAGGGCCCCGACTCAGCCGCACTTTTTGGAGACTGCCAGGGCCCAGACCCGGCAGGCCCCAGCACATTTAAAGCACTGGTCTTGAATAATTTGGGTGGTTTCTGTTAAGTTTTCCTCTATGTTTATATCTTTTTAGTAGTCGTTGTTTTCTTCTAGATAGGGCTTGTCTAACTTTGTTTAAGTCGATTAGTTGTTGCCAAATTTTTGTATCTTTTGTTGGCACACCATTAACTAGTGCAATCACAGATTGATCTATTGGCCGTTGTACTCCTCGAGTTTGTACATTTTATTTGTCATCCGCAGTAATTCCACAAAACACGCCCCATTGGGTCCAATGGGGCTGAATTAAATAAGGGAATTACACCACCACTTGTAATCAGGCAGAAATTCCACCTGACCGAGTGGCGGTAACTGTAATTCCTCAGGAGGATTTACCTCTGAATTTCCACCTAACTCGTGATGAGAAATATACAAGTTATTATTTTAGTATGGTGTGTACAATATACATTATTTGTTCACATTAAAATATCTATTGTATACCACTGGGGATGTAACCAGGTCTAATGTCTGGCAGGGGGACTCCCAGGAACCCCCTTGTTAATTTGCATATTTAAGTAACTTTGGGTCTTACCCTAAATTACTAGGGGAATCCAGATGAGGACCCCTTGCTCACTATTCTTAGAGAGGCACAGCTCCATCCTACTGTTGAGGTCCAACCAGACAGAAACATGTGTTTGGGGTTGCTGTTGGTACTCTTGTTCAGAGGAGAATTGCCTAGCATTTCAGTGCTGGACTGCCCCAGGGCAGGACAAAGACTGATATGTTTTGGATATTTCTCCTGTGTGAAAGATAGTGAGATAAAGACTCTGGGTAAGACTCTCGTAACCAGGACTAATGTCTGGCAGAGGGTCTCCTAGGACCCCCCTTGTTAATTTGCATATTTAAGTAACTTTGGGTCTCACCGTAAGTTACTAGGGGAATCCAGACGTGGAGCCCTTGCTCACTATTCTTAGAGATGCACAGCTCCACCCTACTGATGAGGTCCAACCAGACTGAAACACGTGTCTGGGGTTGCTGTTGGTACTCTTGTTCAGAGGAGAATCGCCTAGCATTTCAGTGCTGGACTGCCCCAGGGCAAGACAAAGACTGATATGTTTTGGATATTTCTCCTCTGTGAAAGATAGTGAGCTAAAAACTCTAGGTAAGTCTCTCGTAACCAGGACTAATGTCTGGCATATGGAAGATGGACTTCCAGGACCTCCCTTGTTAGGGAGTGTTTGAATATACAGCAGGATCTATGGTGAGTGAAACAGACTCCCTAACGCAAGCACTTAAACAGCAGTTGTTTATGAATATACTAATATAGGGTAGATATCTACCCAGTTATAGAAATGAAAACATTGTAACCACAATTCCTTGGCACAACCCCCGTTCCCCTCTCAGGAGGAACAAAGATGCTTCAGGGTGAATGAAATCCCATGTAATAAACTTTGGGACATATAATGAGGCTGATACCAAAACACTGTGATTTGGGAATATTTTGTAATCATATGCTTCGCATTAATTATATACTTTTTTATTAATTCTTATTTTATTTCATTTTCTATTTTGTGATGTCTGTCTGATCTCCCTCAAACCCCTATTCTCACTTGTTATTTGGCTCTATATATTTTGTTTATACATAATAACAAAATGTTTTGATGATGACATATAATGTGTGTTCATACATCATTGCAAGGAAGTTACTTGCCCATGTAAAGTCTTCATAAGGACTGTATATGTTGAAACAAGTGTCGAATTTGATTTACAATATTGGTTCATAAATTGAAGATTAGTTTAGTATTTGTAACATAGTATCATTTGATGTATTAAAGACATCATTTATTTTGAACGGAGTAACATGGACTAGAAGTCCTAACTGTACAATACAAGTACATGCATGGACATTCTTGGAAATGTGCAATCTTTCTAGTGTACAACATTTCTTTCTATACGAAAAATAGTGATATACCTTTGGTGACAGAGGTATAGGCTGTGGCCATAGACAGTAGCCAAAGGCCATGACCCGGGCAATGTGGCTACTGGCCATGGCCGCAAAGGACCGGTAATGGAGTTAGAGAGGACATGGTCACCAGGGACCGGTTACATGGAAATGTTTTTCAAAATCGAGATAGGTTTGAATGGAAAAAATAAATTCTGCTCGTGGCTACAGCCCAAAGTGCTCAATGGGAATGCAGCTCATGTGCGCAGGGAGCATTGATAAGGGCCTGAAAGCATGGTTTTGCAAATCTGTCCTGTGTTTTTTTTTGTCCTTAGTGTCAAAATGTAAGTACAAATAATAGTGATATAACTTTGTGGCCTATGTGGTGGGCCCGGCCTCAGCAAGGGCAAATGTCTTCTCTGATTTGCTTATTGGGTATGCAGCATGGCGGAAGCACATGCCCCAGGGATTTTCGGAGACTGGTCTTTGCTGCAAGCCATGAGCACTGGCCATTGGTCAGAATATGAAGGTATAGTGGACACTGAACTAGGGTAGGTGCAGTGGACAAAGGTTGGTGGTTTAGTGGGGATGGAGTCATGATCTAGCCTCATGCCCTAGACACTTCAACCATGACTTGCATCCCCAGCATGCGCTGCTGATAACGACACATATCAGTATGCATTGCAAAAAATATGTTTGTTAAAGGAAGTTTATAATTATGTTAAAAAGGAATTATTAATAACGTGTATACTGTGTAATAACATCATTAACTATTTTCATGAATAAAAACCTTTGAAATTCAGCGAAAAAACGTTCTTAAAGCGATTTTATGGTTAAGTTGCACTAATAAAAACCTAGGAAAATCAGTGAAAAAACATGTTATAGGGACATTATGGTTAAGTTCCTGTAGCAAAAAACCTATAAAATGCAGTGAAAAATGTTGTTAAAGCGACGTTATGGTTAAGCAGCACTAGTATAAACTATGAAATTCAGTGAAAAACATTGTTAAAGGGACATTATGGTTAAGTTGCAGTAACACAAACCTATGAAATTCAGTGAAATATGTTTGTTAAAGGGACATTATGGATAAGTTGCACTAATAAAAACCTATCAAATTCAGTGAAAAAGCATTGTTAAAGGTATGTTATGGTTACAAGTAAAATTGAGAAAAAAAACAAGAAATTCACCAGTTATGGTAAGCTATGCAACCATAGCTAGTGCCACCGCTATGCACTGCTAACAGTAACACCCAGGACATCAAAGATGACATCACACATGGCATCATTGATGACATCAGTGATGACATCACATATGATATTACTATTGTGTAACAATGCAAATGGAAGGCCTGTATAAGGGGTACCACTGACAGCGTCATTTACAACATATCAAAGGTGACCAGTTGCCTTGTAATAAACTACTCCATGTCCCATAAAAGATGCATATACTGGAGTTTTTTTGTGAATACAGCAATCAAATAATACATAAAGTGGAACAATGACTGCAGTATGGATCATAGAACTAAAGTATTCTTAGGAGGCTGTGTTTAGGTAGTACAATGATAAGTCAAAGCATATCATGCTCTTGAGAAATGTTTTATCTGTGTGGGACCTGATTCTTGTTATATGTATTTGCATTATGAATTCAAGGCAAATCCTAGGGAAAAGAACTTCAGAATATAGCATAAGGTCAAGCTCTACATGCACAGTACCTTTATATTATCTGTAGCATGATTTCAATGTAGTATAACAACATGATGTCCACAGTTTTAAATGGATATGGTCACTGAACAAAAACCACCACCCAGACATGTGATGTCATCTGTGATGTAATTGATTATGTCATTTGTGATGTCATCTTTGATGTTTTGGGTGTTACTGTTAGCATTGCATGGCGGTGGCGCAAGTTATGGTTGCTTATCTTACCAAAACTGACACATTTCCTAAAATACTTTTAACAAGGTGTTTTTCACTGAATTTGCTTTATTACTGCAACTTATCCATAATGTCCCTTTAACAACGTTTTTCAGTGAATTTCATAAGTGCTTTTTAGTGCAACTTAACCATAATGTCCCTTTAACAAAGTATTTTTACTGAATATCTATATATATATTTTTTGGATTTATTAATTCACATATTTTATATTTAATGCATAAAGTAGTATGAACACAAATGGCAACTCCAGATTTAGAATATTCTTACAAATCTGAATATTATTTTCAATAATGACACATGTTCATATACAAAATGATATGATAAATCTATATTCTAGTCCAGTTTTGATTCCTCATTCCTTAGGGGAGGGCAAGATCACAACGGACACGTCTCCCTATGACAAGAAAATGCATTGAGCCAATGGCTGAAATGAGGATGGTTTATTGGGTTTCAGAAAGTAAAGGGAACCTATCACAGACGCTGTCAGAATCAAAAATACTGTGTCAAATTGTACTGCTTGATTGGTTTGCTGGGGAGTAAAGCCCAAACACCTACATAGAAGGGAGAGTTTGGGGAAAATAGAATAGAAAAAGATCGCGTTGAACAGTAGAGGAGCAGATTTGATTTTAAAATGGATGGCACAATGGGGAAATCTCCTTAAATTGCCTTTCCCCACATAGCACTGATAGCAGAGCCCTTCCCAAAACATAACATCTATCAAAGTCTGAAAATGACATAATTGAAAAATTGAGTGCCGAGCTTGGGTATTGTGGTGAATATCTCCACGGTGTTTCATTAAGATGTGGTGTATATCTTTGGAATGAGTGTCAACTGTAGGTTAATTATGTATATGAGTGCAAGGATGAAAGATTTGTGCTTCTCAGGAGTTCAGAAAATAAACTTCATTTTAGGTCAATCTAATATTTTTCTTCTACAAAATCTTTTAATTCCATGGACGTTATGTCCCTAGCAGGTCAAGTTAACATCACATTTTCACTGGTCCCTACGATGTATATGAAAGCATGAGATCCTTTCTTCTTAATGTCTCTTTACAGCGTGTCCTGATTACACTGCATTGTAATATTGTACTTTGAAAACTCCCCGAAAAGCGTTCTACAAATGTCTGGTAGGTGCCATATTTCCCACAAATATTCACATGACACTTTTGGTGATGCAAAATATCCCCTAAAATGCTCCCCTTTTCTCCTTCTGCCTGCCCACGCTTCACCCTATGGCTTCCCTACCCACACAGCACACAAAGAGAAAGAACGCTGGAAATACAGTATAACAAAAAGGATAACATGTCCCGATGTAGGGCAATGTGACATGTTATAGATCCCTGTAGGGAATGACAGTAGCTCTCCTTTGCAGGACACTCATTTTGTACCAGTGGGTGACCTAGAACTATTTTGGACAAATCTCTTAAAAATGTTGAAAAGTTCATTGCATCTGAACCAGCCAAAAATCAGTAATTTCAAGTTTTGCTAGAACTATTTCACCCGCCACTACCAGTGAGTAATCCAACAGTTTTTTTTTAACCTGCAAAGTGATATTTATTGATTATGTAAAACATTTATCTGCATTATGCCAATTTTTTGGTGGCAACCGGATACATGTATAGTGATTATTATTGCTAGTGTGTTATACTTTAAAAAGGCACTTGTTTTCATTAAATGTGCATTTACAATAGCATTAGAGAGTAATGTATTTTAAATAAACAAAGACACAAATTGTAGGTTTCTACACATTGGGCCTCATTATGAGTGTGAGGGTCAGGTAACAACGGTTACCGGACCGGCACACTCCAAGTCTGTAAGCGGCTGCCATCCTGCCTGCCAGGCCTGACCTGGCGGACGGGACGGCACTCGCTCACAGACGTACATGGAAGCACCGGCACTGTTGCGCGCGGTGCCGGTGCTTCCATGCTCCCCATTCCCGTTTGAGTCCTATAGGACTCAAACGGGAATGGGGATTTACCTTTTCATGCACCTGTCTTTCCAGACCGCCGGGGCTGTAATACCCTGGCAAATTTCGGAAAGCCAGGGGCCGGAAAATCTTGCAGGTCCGGCGACAGCCTGACGGTTTTAGCGGCATGGCTACAGCCGCACTTGTAATGAGGCCCATTGTGTTTGGACTAGGTGAAATTACTATGCTGAGATAGGACAATGCATTAGATTTCGAAATCCCAGCAACTTCTTCATCAAATGTGTTTTAGAGAGTGAAATCGTTAACAGGAAACGTACCCTAGAAAATCCTTCTCGTAGAACAAAGGGAGAAATGTCAGTTGTAACACTTGGCATGGAATGCAGTCCTGGGACAGTCATCATATGGAAATAAAATAAATCTACCATAGAAAATTCTTCTCGTAGAACAAAGTGCACTTGGTATGGAATGCAGGCCTGGGACAGTCACAATATTGAAATAAAAGGGCATAAACCAGACAGCAAAGAAGCACATAATGGTACTCACTGAACATAGCTCACAGGTCTCTCAGTGCTGGAAATTACAATGTAAGAAGGCATGCATTCTTCAAACAAAACTAGTTCCTGTAACATGCCTCCAAAATTAGGTTAAAGTATTCTTAAATAGGGAACCAGTAACGTAAAATAAATTATGATATTTTAAAAGCATATTGCAATGAAAACTTAATAACACAATTTGAAATGATATGTTCATTCGACTCCCATTCTAACAATGTAAACTGCTTAAAATGAATTTCTTCCACCAGACTTCATTTTGTCTAAATAAAATAGTTATCTGCATCTCACTGAAAAATTGGCCAATATTTTATCCGGAATTAATTTCTCTGTTCATTTAAGCTTATGAATGGCACCACTGTGTATGCTAAAGCACTATGTAGATGTGTTTTGCAGCCACTATGCAGTGCCCGTGCCTTGTAGTGACTTCAATAATATTCTTTTAGTTTATTGGCTTGCACACAATGTGACCACTAAGAAAGAAAGTTTAATTATTTTTATTTTATTATTATATACAGACTAGTGAAAAATCTGAAAAGGAAAGACCATGTTACTGAAGAGAGGCGTGCTCTGCACTGGCTCAGAGTAGAAGAGCGCATCAAGTTCAAAACTCTCTGCCTGGTTCACAAGTGCCTTTATGGCACAGCGCCTGCCTACTTGAAAACACACATAGTGCCCTACAACCCCAGCAGAAACCTACGCTCGGGGGGAAAATGCCTCCTGCATGTGCCCAGGTTTAAGTTAAAAACAGGGCTGGGCAGATCCTTTCTTGTGCTGGCTCCTAAACTGTGGAACAACGTTCCCGAATCCCTTAGGTCCGAAGTTAATCACTCTGCTTTTAGGAAGATGCTGAAGACACACCTTTTTAGATGAGATCTTGGACGTATGACTTTTCTTGGAGACCTCGTTGTGCAATAGTATTCGTACCCATCGTCCGTATCTTACGTGTTGTTCGTCTTGTAGTACCAGTGTTTTATGTACCAGCGCCCTGATGCCCTCGGGCTACCGGCGCTATATAAAAATTAAATACATACATACATACATACATATTTATGTGTTTGTATAGGGCTGCAGCCCGCAGGCATCGGCGCGCATTCCATGTAGACAAGGACGTAGTGATGGGACAACATATAAGTGTGGTGTGAGTAGGACAAGGGTGGGTTTCAAAGGTGATTTATTTGAGAGCAGGGCCTTCAGTTTTTTTTTTTTGTTGAACATGGGAGGTTTTATTTCTAATCTTAAGGTCACTGGTAGTTTGTTCCATTTGGCTATTGCTTTGGCCAAAAAGCTGTGCCTAGACCTCTTGCTCTTTTAGTTGTCAAGGCGTGAAGTAGGCCTTTGTTTGTTGATCTGAGATTAAGACTTGGTTCATACCGCTTAAATTGTTTCTTTAGGTATGTCGGTGCATTTCCAAATAGATATTGATGAACCAATGTCAAGGATTTGAATGTGATGCGTTCATCTAGGGCTAGCCAATGTAGAGCTCTCCTTTCTCCTGTGATATATTCTCACTTTGTTTTGCCAGATATAGTTCTTATGGCGTTGTTCTGAATCACCTGGCACTGTTTTAGGCATTTATTACTAGCACCCAAAAGCAGGGCATTCCGTAATCTAGCCGTGTGAGGATGGTTGCCTCTAATGATGCAATGTCAATGTTACCTACCATAATGCATGTTTGATGGAAGATGAAAGAAATTCAAAATGCATTTTGGGCAGGGTCTGCGTCTGGTCAAACATATGGGGTGTTTTTTGTACAGCTGTATGATCAACTGACAATCCCCTTTTTACCATGTGTATCCAAAGATACGAGTGTTAACAGTACCAAGAGGTCCCATAAATCCAAAAATACAGGATGATGCTGATTTGAAGGGTTTGTTGCACTCCACAGTTAGACAAGGTCAGGGGTCGGAAGCAGTCAGAGGATTATGAACAATTATAACTCCCGCATTGCAAGAAAAAGAGGATCATTGGAATCGTAGTTGGCAGAATTTGGTAAGAGCAGCAAATGAGAGAGATTCAAGACAAGACAAGGTCTGAGGGAATTTAAATCTCGAAGCAAATATCTCAGAGGAGCACTGGGTCACGCACTTCTCTCTGATCTTTGGGGCATCGCAGGGGGGAGAACCCAAGCTCTGTACTCATACAACAGGGTCAAGTTGCTTCAGGAGCAACAGGCCCTTGGAGTGAGGGGCCTTTACCATGTCTACTGATGCAGGGATTTCCTCTATCAAGCAACATGTTACTTTTGAAACTTTACTTTTTACATAAGACCAGATTCGTAAGTCTATCGATCAGCTGACAAGACGTAAAGCCCCAAGCCCAAACATGATTTAGGTGAAGTTACTACATACCCTTCATTATAAAGAGTGAGGCATATCAAACTTATTTGCCTAATTCTACAATCATATCACTATACAAAAAGGGTCCCACTCATTTGGTAACATTGTACATGCCAATCATTCTAATCAACATAGAGCATATACTCTTTTCCTACATAATTCTGCAAGAATTTAATGGGTGGTTAGGATAAAATGCAATATTAGACTGGGCACAAGGGGAATTTAGCTCAGGACTTTCCACTGTAGACCAGGTGTTTCCTCTATGGCCAAGAAAATGTCGCTTTATGAAACCTCCCTAGACTTCTTATCAGCCTTTGACCTGGTGGTCAGAGAGATGCTCTGTGTGAAGCTGGCAACTATGGGAATAGATAGACACCTGTTCAACATCAGTAGGGCCGTATATTCTAGGATCGCAGTACAGATTAGGTTTGGCCCTCATGGTCAACGTACATGGACGATTCTGATAGGGAGAGGATTTAAGCAGGGTTGCTTGCATGACCGGTTCTCTTCTGCATGTACATTAATGACATGACCACATTTGTTGAAGACATTGCAATAGATATTCCCAGTATTAAAGGGAAGCCTGTGCCAAAGGTTCGTTATGCAGACAATTAATTTATCGTTGCCAGGATGCCAAGCACTCCCAGAGAATAACTATAGGCAGTAAGATCTTACTGTACTGCACCCTAAACCATCTTATTCTGAATAAATCGAAGTCCAAAGTAATGTTCCTCAACAAACATCATAGTGGGAAAACAAAGCCCTATTTTAAGTTGGAATGTGAATCCATTGAGGTGGGTGAACGCTTCTAGTATCTTTGTGTAGTCATAACATCAAACCTCTCATGGAAAGCAAAGTGGAGTCAGCTACCAGAAAAGCATTGATAGCAGGGATAGTGATCATTTAATTTATGTGTACCCACAGGGATAATTTTGCGCCAGAAATAGATACAGTGGGCCTCATTACAAGGCTGTCAGTAGCCGTGCCTGTAGTACAGGCACGACTGCCGCCGGTATCCATTTTTTTCCGCCACCCGTGAATGGGCAATTACCGGGTCATGTCGAGTATAGCGGACCCAGTAATTGCCCATTCGCGGATGCCGGTAATGAGGGACTCCCCATTTGGCCCCATACAGCTGAATGGGACTGGGATGTCGGATGCACCGGCATGTTTCAGAGTGGTGCCAGTCCATCTGACGTGCTGTGCTCGAGGGTGCCGCTCTTCCCGCCAGGTCAGACTTGGCGGGCTGACAGGCGCCTGCGAGCACAGTTCGTAGTATGGCGGTCCAGGAACTATGGTACCAGCATGCTTACCGGTACCGTAGTTCCCGGACAGCCATGCTTGTAATGAGGCCCATTATATTGTGGGAAGTTTGGAGGTAGCATTGCCTACAGTGTTGAGCTATGGAACCTTGACAAGTCTGTCATCCGAGTAGGCAAATGTGAATGTCATTTCTGGAAACAAATTCTACATCTTCCAAAAAAGCTTCCCATCTACAGTTCTTCACGTTGATGTTGCTTTTAAGAAACAAGAGAGGAGAGTGATGGATTTCCCAGCCAGTAATGCCTATAAAAAGGGTGTCTTCACAGGCAAGTGAGCTGAAAACATTGTTCCCAAACATGTATCCACCCTTATAAAATTAAATTGTCTGAGGACCTTACAGAGTTGTGCTTAGGTGGTATTCATATTATTCCACTGATTCGTATTGGCATCTGTTGTTAAAACTCAAAGAAGCCGAAGAGACAAGAGCAATGAGGGCTGAAGAGGCAAAGTTGGCATGCTTGGCTCATGTCAGCTGCGTAGACGCATTTTTGGAGGGCAAGTTCATCAAATGTGTCTGTCAATCCTTGCCAATCCCCAGATCAGACACCTCTTTGTCCTTGCTAGAGTTGACTTTTTACCATAAAAAAAGGAAGGGCCTATCGAGTCGAAAAGGTAAAATGTGTGAGACAGATGAGGAATACTTTCCACATTTTATTCTTGTATGCCCAGCTTTGGATCCCCCAAGGACATATTGTATCAGTCCCTCTCTAATGAGAGAAGGCTTGTTGGACAACCCAAATGCTGCCATGTCCTTTCTCCTTGGGGATTTTGATATTGCTAGCACCAACGCAACTGCAAGTTTTATTATTGGGGCCTAAAGACAGAGAGCAAACAGGATAAGTAACCTTTGAGTTTAGGGCACATGTACATTATGGTGTTTAGGGGCTAAAGCAAAGAAGTTATTCATTGATATTTCTTTTTTCTGATTGCTCTCGCCGGATGCCAAACAGTTATTTTTTGGCTAGAGATGGTTAGTAGGTGATTATACCATGTATATTATTAGTCATACAACTCTAGACACAACCAATAGTGTTTATATGACCAGCCTTCCATTCATCTTATCTTCCCTCCTACTTTTTGTCAGTGTGTTATTACTTGCAAAATTGGCTAAAACAATGTGGCTTTTTCCCAGCGATGACCACAAAAGAGTCCCAGCTATCCGGGAAAATGGGAAAGGGGGAAAATGAGGGGCTCAAAATATCCCATCTCTAGTCTCAGTGAAAGTGATTTCGGGTCAAACCACAATCAAGTGGGCTTTGCGAAGCCAGAGACCAGTAGGTCGGCTCTGGTGCTATCTCTGGACATGGAAGATCAGAAGTTCAGAGAATCCAGAAAACCTAGCCCATATGGGCACTCGTGATGTTGATGGTGTTTATGCCACTGACAATGTGGTCAATGAGATGGACAGTGGGGGTTTACCCTCAAATTGCCAGATGCTTACCCTGAGCCATCATGAGCAGCCCTCCCGTAATGGTGATAGTAACAGGATGAAGGAAAGCGAGCGCTCCAGTTAACCACAGGAGGATAGAAATCTGGGGAATCATGGGGAGGTAGATGTATTGCCCTCCACCTCCATTCACAATGATCAACCAGTTCTCAATCCAGATATCAGCCCAGACAGCAGCCTCAGATAAGGCAATACTGGAGGCCTCAGAACGATCACTTGATTGGGCTGTATGCTGAGAAGTTCTCTCGGTCCTGATCCCTGGATAAGGGTCCTCATCAGAACAACTGTCTGAAAATGTTCTGAGGGTCCTATCGTTTTCAGAAGAGAGAGCTAATAGGCAGGATGCCCTTTCCATTCAACCCCTTGTTTTGTGTCATCCTTTTATATTGATATATTCAATTATCGCAGACTTAAGGTTTTGTGGCAGGATTGCTTAAGGACCGTCAGGGAAACTCACCAAAGAAAGGCTCTGTTTGGGGCTGTCTCTACCTCTAATTCTATCAACTAGGAGGTGGAGCCAGAGGCTGAGGTGTCGCAAAGGGCAGGTGGATACTCAGGTAGGGCAGGCCCCGGCCCTCTACTATTTACAGAAATCACCTGAAATGGGGATGGGTAGTGGTAGTGTGCCCTATCTTCCTGCAGGGATTAACCTTTGGGATGGTTGTTATGGCTGGAGACTTTGATTAAGGATTTGAAAAATACACTCTTGGAGCTGAGAGGAGAGACTCATATGGACAGATAGCATTGGTTCAAAATCCTTTAGATTATTGATAGTTTATTGACCCATACACTTATAACTCCAACTAGCAGTAAATGTCCCCATTCAAGAGGATCACTGTGACATTGTCTCATCAAAGGCCATAATGAACAAGCAGTCTTTCCTGCTCAGGTGTCATTTGGGGGAAGAAGGCTGATTAATGCGCAAGATACCTTGCACAAGGGTATTGCCTCTCAAATCTCTTCGAACAAAGAGGATGGAAGATAGCCCTGGGGCAACGCACTGGTCTTGGAAGCAAGACCACTCAGAGCAAAAGAGGTTCTATTAGCACCATGGTCCATGCCGATAAGTTATCGACTCCGCCATGGAGGTCCCTTTGCGGGTCCCTACTTTAACAGCTGGTCTCCACCAGCCGTTAAGGTCGGGTCCTGCAAAGGGATCTCGTAATTAGGCGCTAATAGGATAACGGCGCCGTAGCCTTTTATGGTGCCGTTAACCCATTAACACCTGGGTCGCTTGGGGAAAAAAGTTATAGGGCTATTTTTGGTATGTCAAATCAAAGCAAAATTCTATATGGGGACACAAAACACAGGGGGACGCAAACAACCAACCTGCAGAGGGGGGGGTCTTGTAGTATCAACTATTGGTGTCCTGTGCTAGAGGGTGGGTGTCGGCTGCCCAGTGGAGTGACAGAGAGAGTACCCCTGCTCCAATAGAATATGAAACGTGTTAGGGCTCTGCAAACCTTTCTCCACCTCCTAGAATCATGGCTAATAGATATGGATATTAGTCAAATTTGCAATTTGTTAGTTGCCCTGTTCATCGGATAAATCCTGCCTCGCAAGAGGTGAATCTTTTCTCAAGCGTCGGTGTCAGCAACAGTCGCCGACGCTTGAGAAAAGATTCACCTCTTGCGAGGCAGGATTTATCTGATGAACAGGGCAACTAACAAATTGCATATTTGACTAATATCCATATCTATTAGCCATGATTGAAAAAGGCGAGTCTGTCGCCGAGACACGTGTCTCCAAAAGGGCACCCTGAATACATTATTATCTCTTACAATCGCTGTGTGTGGAGTATTATTGATCTTTGGCGCTGCATTCTAGGTGGAGAAGGGTTCGCAGAGCCACATTTCATGTTTAATGTAGAGCCCTTTATTATTGATGTATCAAGCACAGAACTGTAGCCTACTTTCCTGAAGAAAATATGGCATATTATGGGAAATTTATCAAGACACGCTTCTGGGACATCTGCAACATCCAAATTATCTCTAGCACAAGAGGTTATCTTAGGGGTTAATTGTCCAACTGCTGGGTCACAGCTGGGCAGCTTAAATATGTTCTCATGGAATGTGGCTGAGATTAGAAATTAGTCTGGAGATGCTGATTGACTGTCATATCTGACAAGCTTTGATATAGGGAGTCTTTAGGAAACATGGCTCCCAATGAGTTTGAAGTACAAGGCTTTTGACGTTTTCAGTGAATGCTGAGAAAAACTCATCTTAGTTGAGATAAATGGAAGGTGTGCAGCCAAATTCCCTCCCAGGTGCACATTTAGGTGGGGGGCTAGCTATTCAATCATTGGTTGTGGGATAGTTGATTGTTTCTTTTTGAGAAATATTCTCAAATTGAATTTTGGGCTAGAGACCATGGTGAGAGAAACAATCACCCACTTGAGTTTTCAATCGATTGCCAATGGAATATTAAGACGCCATTGACCAATAGACTATAGGACAATTTTGATAAGGAGGCATTAGGAAAGATCTTTTAATCTGAAACAATTAACAGTGTGGTCATTAACACCCTCATCACGAATAAACCCCCCCGTAAACCTGTGGTCCTTTTGAATCTTTGCTTGCAACTACCAGAGAGACAGCAATAGTAATAAGTGACATTTCTCACAGGTCGCTCAGATCATTAATCAAGACGCTCAGTGGATTTCAGACCTACAAAAATATAGTAATTAGTGTTATTGAGAAAGGCGTTCACACTGAGCGACAGATATAGGACATGAACACATCTTATGAAATACTGCTACGAAGAAACAAAAGAAGAACATATTACAAAGCAGTGGGGCTTTTGGAGATAGGGGTGACTTAAATGATCTTAAATTGTTAAATTGTTTTAGAAACTGCTAGCCAGGGGCTTTGCTAAGGAGGGGGTGCATATATATTCTATAATCCTGGAAGGTAAAGGACATATTTTTTCACCCGTTCACCCATGGACCCATAAGAGGGGGAGATCTGAGGGCCAGTGACACTAATTTCTCCTCTTTAAATTGAGAAAGTGGCATGGAATCAGATCAGACAATTTTACTTGGTTTCCTAATTGGTGGGCTCCTGTGGAGGAGAAACTATTTGAGGAAGTTGCAGATACAGGCAACAGTCCTGAATCTTGGAAAGGTTGTCTAATCGCCCCCTTATTTGAGAAAGGCTACTCTGTTGAACCCTACTTTTAATTGCCAATCTCCCTTTTCGATGTGTCAATCAATATGTTTGCCAGACTGCAATAACACTCTGAAAGCCAGTCAAGCACGTTGGACCACTGTTTCACTCTGAACACCATTATTGAGAAAGGTGATGGGTGGGTGAGTATTTGTTGTCTTCCTAGAATTAGAAAAAGACTATAATTCAATCAATAGATATATTTTATGGAACAAGGTAATCAGGGTTCTGTAGAGAAGGCGCCAAGTACCCACACCTGAAGCATCTCGCCCATGTTACCTATATGTTGGGACCCAGAATGTGAAAAACGTGCAGTACCAGTGAAAATCCCAATACTGAGGAGACTCCTGGAAGCAAGGTTCCCATTAAGAAAGCCATACCTGCATACACGCCAGTATGATGGTCATTTGAATGGAATACCAGAAGAGGTGTGACAAATGAACAAAAAAACAGATTGGTGACGTCATACAAAGTAAGGCTGACGCACCCAGAAGAGATGCAGAGACAAAATAAAGTAGATATTATATAAGCATGAAGAAAGTATCAAAGATAAGAAACATTTCAGGATCGAGATGAAGATGTTTATGTTACAAATATGATGAAGATATCAAGTTATTTTACATGTGTACCAACGCAAAGAAATGCAAGTAGACAAAGTATTGTTGAGGCTAGCTATGTAGTGAATAAATTGCAGCAAGCATCAAAGTATATATATATATATATATAGGAGTGAGTGAACTATAGACGATTCCACTACGCATTTTAGTAGAGCTGGACCAGAAAACGGAAAGCCTTTTCCAGTGTGTCGCAGTTAAAAAGCAATTAAATTACAGGAGTGAATTTCAGAAGAGCAAGGCTGAATCAGTCCCAAGAATCCAAGGTCGCTTTGAACTGGAATGATCAGACAAGTAGTTACAAACTTGTGAAAGAACAAACTCCTGTTCAGAAGATGAAAACAAGGAAGACATCAAAGCTCAAATTCATGGTCTTCAGTCACATGGAGGAGTGGGTAAGGACAATCATGATGAACCACACTTAGGAAAGCAGACAGTGCATGCCCCTACTCCCTCATATTCTCCAGAGCAAGGAATATTTCCAAGGCCGAGTACAAAGCCATAATTGATGTGCAGACCACTGAGGTGCTGATAGATTGTATGCTAATTGGTGTTAAGCTATGGTCAAGACCAACCCACCAGCCTGAGTGCTGCTGGCATAGGTGGAAATGTACTGACTGATGTAAGAGTGTCAACCAGTTATAGCGGGCCATGTAGTAAAGAGCCCTATAGTTTGTGTAAACAATGGGACATTGTGTCATTGCTGACGTTCATAGTCACCTGGTTGGGGGGTGGGCTGAGTTGCCCCACCTGATGTTAAAGAACCTATCATTCTCTTAGACAAGTATGAAACGTATACCTAGATGCTCCCTTAGACCCTATCATTTTCTCCAATAGGTCTTGTAGTTGGCCACGTAGGATGACGTTAGCAACCACATAGGTTGACGTCAACAATGATGAGGTTTTTGCTATAAAAGTGATGTTTTTTATTAAATGCTTTGAGATTATTCTGTGAGAAGTAATTTGATGTCCGTTGTACTTTCTGTTTTAGATAATACATTTTTGCCAACTTTCTGAGTTAGTCTGATTATTGATGTTTGAGTATCTTGTGCATCCTCATTCATCTCAAAGTATAGCTAACTCGTCTTAAAGTGCTAGGTCGGTAATCTCGGTTTAGTTCCAAAAGGCATCTTGTCCAATTATGTTATGAAGCAGGATCCTCAATGCAGGGAAATTATACACCATTTCTACCCACTAACAAAGGGGTGAAACAAGGATGCCCAGTAGCACCGCTTTTATTTATTTGATTTTTTTCCTCAGCTTGTGGATGGAGAAAGCTGATTTAATAAAGAAAGCAGTTGATAATGGGAAGAAATATGATGTTATCCAGCCCATTAGAAAATATGTTTGGCCCATACCCCTGAAGAGCAATGGAAAACAGTATTGGGCGGGGGGGAGCAGGGTCAAGCAGTGATGTTGGCTCTGATTAAATTATAATTCAAGTGAGAAGACATACAAAGGAAACATGTAAATATACATGTGTAAAATAGTTATGTTTGGAAACATTCAGAATTGAATGAACACATGATGCCATCATTTTGATTGAGAAAAAAAAATCAAAACAATATTAAATACATGAAACATCATTTTTGCCTAAAGTTTTCTATTTCCTTTACTGGACTGGAAAACTACAATTACTCTTAAATAATATATATGTATTCTAACAATTCAGCCCTTTAAAAATATTTTTTCAGCAAAGAGAAAGCCCCAAGAAGCATGCAATGGGCAAAAATCATGTAATATGTACCAAGAGTCAATCGCATAGGGAGGTTGCTCAAGAAATCAAGTGTGCATTTGCCCAACTATCTCAACATATCAATACTTGAAGTCAATACTTCCTTTCACATTCTTGCAAAACATCTTCTGACTCAGTCAATGTGTTGTTTTGTTAACTTGTGATCATTGGAATGACTTATCACCCAAACTACTATGATCTCTGCTGTGCCAAACACCATTCGAGTTGCTGAATTGAAAGGTATTCCTCTATTAGACTAAGTGATGGGTGGGCACATACCTACCAATCCTCTGTTAAAAATTCTAACTGGCAGAGAAGCCCCTCTGTTCAAAGTCAACCGACTAGTCCACCACATGGGATATAAAATACTGTTCCAACAAAACAGGAGACTTGCATTAGTCCCTGCTTCTTAGATTGTATGACTATCTTGGGTTACAAATATATTCTCCCACCAGAGAGAGCTAATCAGAATCCAGGATCAGGTTCCCAAGGGAACGTAAATAAGAGTTTTTCTTGCAAAAGAAAAGAATCACCTCCCCCTATAGTTATCTACCAATATAATGTGTCTACCCCATCTCCAAGGTACCTGGAAAACAGTTCCCATCAGAGTGAGTTAAGGCCAAGCAATTCATGCAACAGCAGTTAACAGAATGGCCACACTTTCTCCACTAGAAGAGACAATTATGTTTCAAGGGAGGACCAGATGATCAAAGACCAAACCGCAATCAAGGGAGTGGAGAGAAAATGGCTCAAATCGAGCATCAAGTCAAACAATGAACAGTGCACATTACTCAAATGATGAGATCCCTTCAGAAAAAAACATAATTCTATTGCTCTTAGAAACACTTTTCAAACTGGACCAGTAGGTCTGAGTGGACAGTGACAATAGGAGAATATTCCAAATGAACATACTCAAGGAGAAGAGGATAAGGGGGATGCAGTAAGAAAGATAGGCCAAGACATAGAGGAAGCTTATTTTACACCTCAGGAAAATATTCCTGAGTTTAATAAAAAATTGATAGAGGCCAATAAGGACACCTCTTAATTTTTTGAGACAAAATCAAATAAAACCAGGTAAATAAAGTTCAGTGACAAGAAAAATGTTATACTCACGTTCAAGAAAGTGTAGAATTTAGTGGAGATAGAGCAAGGGGTTTTCTCTTTCAATGACACATCCAACTTAAATGAAGAGTGAAACATAGCTTAAAACAAAAGAATGAGAAAAACCAACTATCTCCTAAACACGATGGTTAAAATTGTATAGACCTAAAAACATTGGAGCGTCTTGGGAAAATATGTTAAGGATAATTTCAATGGAGAATGCTAAAGCTCTCTGGAGGCAGCTGCGTGAGCATTCTTGAAAGAAAACAATTTCAGACACACATCTCATTGGCCCCCATAACTGGGCCCATTGTATTCTAACTAACTATATAACATATAACATTAAATAATGATTGGACAAAAATAGGATGGTTTATTCTCCGGTGTAAGCATTTTAGATACAATTGATCAATTTAAAATGTCTACAGCCCAGGGTCTGCACAGCCTAGCCAACATTATTATGAAAAATAGCTGAAATGTTTGGCATCATGCACTTAATATTGGTGAAACTATTGGAACAACTAGAATTATTCTAGAAAAGTGGTAGAATCATTATTAGTTCCCATATATAAGAAATGGAAAAGGGATTATCCTAGGTCTTATAGACTGGACGTGTGAAGGATTACTTCTGGAGGAGGTTAGTGATATACATACATAACAAGGACATTCTATCAGATTACCAAAAAAGCTTTAGATGTGGATGTGATAAAAATGAAACTGTACTGATATTAAAAAAAAAAAAATTAAAGACAAAGGTAAAGGAAAGGGTATGTTGTATGCTGTGCTTTTAGATCTTTAAGCAGCGTACAAGACAATAGATAGATATAGGCTTTGGCAATCATTGAGGAGTTGGAGTTTGGATAGTGGTTTTTGAGTATTGATTATTAAATTGCACATAGATAATAAGATACGTGTGAGATTAAGTGTAGATAGAGCCTTTAAAAAACAAATAAACTGAAACAGGGATTAAATCAAAGCTGCGTGTTGGCCCCTTTTTTGTTTAATTTATAGTTGGCACGCCTAGAACAGACACATAGCTTTCCTCCGAAGTTAGGCTCTCACTGCATTCAATGGTTGGCATATGTAAATGCTATTATTATACTTGAATGCCCTAGAGTGGTTTATAAAGTAATCCGGAGGCAGCAAGGAAAGGAAAATTAATTAATTATCATTTTCTTTAAAGTAAAATTATGATATTGTAATACATCCAAATCCGCAGACTCTGCATCGCCACAATCCCAGAGCGCAATTGCCCCTCTGACAGCAAAGGAGACTGGTCCTGTTCTTGCCAGACTTTACCCATCTGGAAATGAATACACAAATTCACCATTGCAAGCCTCCCCTGTCAATTGTCTCAAGCTCTAGCTATCGGGAATCAACCCACTGATCCACTTCTGAAGAGCCATAGCACAAACATTACGATCGGGCCTTAGCATGTCACCTACCTGGTACACAAGGCGATATGTGCTCAAGTCAGGCAAGGAATAAAGCTATGCATGTCCCCAGCGAGGGGCTATAGCAACAATGCTCTAGGGCCTCCATCCAATCTGTCCTCAAGCACCCCTGCCTCAATGGGACTACATTGCTGCAATATAAATTCACACCTATAACCACTAAAATGTCAGGAATTACCCTCAAACCGGCCATAAACCATGACCAGAGACACCTAAAACAGAGCCTCAAATTCAAGGGCCAATACGACCAGGCAAACCTAAAATTCTCTGCACAAACCTGAGAATCTGACTCAGAGATCCACCACCGTGAACCACCAGGATGGACATGGCCAGCTCATCGGGTTCTGAAAGTAATAAGGAGCAGAGGGCTCCTAACAGTAAGCCCAGACGCTCACCACTCCTACCAATATGCTCACTCTCCACTTTACACCAACAAACAATAGAGCGCAGGTATACCCCTGGATCAATTTCAGCCTAACTGCACACATACCTACACTACTCCTTGAACACCTCAACAGCCTGTTAGAACGCAGTTATACTCCACGAAAAATGTGACCTAGCTGAACACATAAATGTCTTACACAGGCCCACTGCTGCCAAAATGCAGACTCAGAGACCAACTACCTTGCTGCTCACGTTCCACTGATCTGTCACAACCACCACACTGCACCTAGCATTAGAATACTGCAACCACCACACAAGCTGCACTGGCTGCACACATGCTGAGTGCACCCAAACACTATGTACTACCCTACTCTCTCCACTGACCTGGACTACCGTCCTCAGGGGCGTCAACCTAAAAGCGTTTTGAGATCATACCAATGGTATATAAGGTGCTATACAAATGCACAATAACATAACATAACAAATGGGCTGCCCAGGGCAAAAAGAAAGTTAATGAGCTGGAGTGGCAGGTGGTATATACTACATTGGAAAAGTTACACAATTGTGCATTTGGGGGTATGGTCGAGTATGCATCCTTCAGTAGTGAAAAACAATAAGAAATTAAAGACAAGATGTTGAGCTCTTATGGAGGCCTTTTGTGGCTTGGATGTGAACACTAGTGTATTTTATTTGTTTCTCTTTATTGAGGCTTATACAATGAAGATGAATAGATACTATTCTGTATAATAATGAAACTGGCCTTAAGACATGTTAGAAATAGTTGAAAAGGATGGGGGTTATCTTTTCAGACCCTCTGTGGGGATCCCAATATGCTCCGTATGGAATGGATACGATTGGGATTGGAGCTTGCATCAATAGAAATGCTATTCAAGTTAAGGAAAACAGCAATTTGGTTACAAATCTAGTTAGAAATAAAGCAAGAGAAGATGCAAACCTACCTGACTAGTTGTCCTACCAGGAAGGAAATATGGATCTTCTGGTGGTTTAGGTCAAACTGCTTAGACACTCTTGATTTTTTGCCCCTTCTGCCGAGCACAATATCCCCTATTATATTGGTAACATATCATCTTAGAAAAACAAATATTGTTAACTTTAACTGTGGTACAAACTTGGAAAACAATTGCTATAAACATTCGAGAGGACATGCAATAATGGGAAGTTGTTTATATATCAAATAGGAATAGGAATTTGTAAATTATTTAAATCAATAACAATAATGTGTTTTATTATGTAATGTAATGTTTTATAATTATGATTGGGATGCTTTTGTGTACTATGAAATAGGAACCTATGAAGTTTTGTAATACAATTCAATATATTTAATTAGTACACACACAAGAAGGTTCAACTGTGTGCTAGTCCATAAGGTATAGAAATTGGATTTAAATAATCCATAGTGTAGTACAGTTCCAAACAATTCTTTGATATGATACATAACAATTCCAGCTACTGGTTGACTATGAAGCACTAATGTTGTTCTTTAACAATTATTAAACATACATATAATAATGATTATCCTTCACATTAGTTTTCACAATTGGTAATCATACATATAAAGAGGTTGTGCTTTGCAAAATTGTAGTCGACATGTGTTTCGACCCCTAGGTCTTTCGCAAGACTGGCACTTTAAATTCTTCAATCTTATGGCATATAACATGAATCATACATTATTATTAGTATAATTCTAAAATAAAAAGAAAAGACACAAAAAAAACAGAAAAGGGGGCGGCTAGAGACAGCATTATCATTTAGATATTGTCTACTCAACATTATCCTGGTCTTGCATTCCCTTCATCCTAATCACCTTTCATGTTTGATAAGTCTTGTAGTTCTCAGACCTCCAAAGTATGCATTGCGGAGCAAGAGCATGCCCCACTACACCAATTAGATATGCACTATGTCTCCATCACACGCAGAGTGCAATTACACAGTATTAAATGTTTGCACTAGTAAACCCATATCCATACATCTACAGCTTGTCCAGTCCAATTAGTTATGTGCAGAACCTAATAAATCCCTGGATTCACCACTGTTACCCAAATCTGGGCATACTGGTTTGTTATCTTGCTTCACCATTCTAAAATTCAATTATGGCTGAACTGTGTTTTAATAGAAACAGATAGAAATCAGACTCAGTGCTATGCAATTCTCCTTCTTGGTGTTAGCATTGTGTTGTAAAACACTCACCCATAGGTTTACATTACTGTTCTTGTTAAACAGTAGTTGCTTTGCTCAGTCACTTCAAGAGGCTTAATCTAAAATAACCTTATCAGTCTTACATGTTGTGCACTCGTCCCAGATTCTTTCTATATTCACAATTCAGTTTTATTCTATATTCTATTCCAGTGCACCACAGGTTGGTACCATATTTAGTTCCCATTAGCTTCCAAGAGATAGGGCCGATTCATGGAACAAACGTGCGCCGAAAATCTACGCGCAAGCAGGCGCAAGCAGGCGCAAGCAGGCGCAAGCGTGCGATTCATGGAAGTCCCTGCGCGTGTCTTCCTCGGGATGTGCGCCAAACCCGTGAATGGCGCACACGTCACTGCAACATCGTGAAAGGCGTGCGCGATGCGCACAGTGAAAGCGCACAACCGCAGCGCACACACCAGAAAGTGGGCGGGACATGGGGCGTAACGCGCGGAATGGGGAACAACACGCGAAAATAAGGGCGTAACTGGGGATGTACTGCAGGGAAGCAGACGGAACGCCCACACGCACTCGAACCACACGTATTCATGGAATCGAACAGGGCAAAGCCACGCACAGCCAAAGACACGCACAAGCTGAAACACGGCCGCCACACGAAGGCAGGCGGTAGAGTCCCAGCGCATCAAAAAAGTGGCGCGCGGGAATTTAAATACGCGATTGAGCGGGTACGTGGATTTCAGGGGTGCGCGAGAAATTCTACACGCGATTGGCCTGGGTACGTGTATTACAGGGGTGCGCGAGAAAATCTACACGCGATTGGCCTGGGTACGTGGATTTCAGGGGTGCGCGAGAAAATCTACACACGATTGGCCTGGGTACGTGTATTACAGGGGTGCGCGAGAAAATCTACACGCGATTGGCCTGGGTACGTGTATTTCAGGGGTGCGCGAGAAAATCTACACGCGATTGGCCTGGGTACGTGTATTACAGGGGTGCGCGAGAAAATCTACACACGATTGGCCTGGGTACGTGGATTTCAGGGGTGCGCGAGAAATGCTACACGCGATTGGCCTGGGTACGTGGATTTCAGGGGTGCGCGAGAAAATCTACACGCGATTGGCCTGGGTACGTGTATTATAGGGGTGCGCGAGAAATCCTACACGCGAATGGGCCTGTGCGAGTGGGGCAGTGTATTACGTGGGTGTGCGGGAAGTTGAAGAGGTGAATTGCCAGTGTGGGTCCTCCCAGGTCTCCCCTCTACCCCCTCCACGACCTCTGCAGGCAAGCCACACCACAGGGGACTACCCTGCACCCCTGGTCATGTCCCGCAGGCAGCCCATCCACCATGGGCATGCCCCCCAGCCAAGCCACATGTCCCCTTGCACCCCCACCCCCCAGCACTGTGGGGCACCTGCCAGCAGGCCCCCAACCATGTCTCCCACCACCCCCACCCCTCCAGTCACCAGGGGCAGCCTCCACCAGGCCCCCACTCATGTCCCCCTGTGCCCCCACCCCCCAGCACTGTGGGGCACCTGCCAGCAGGCCCCCAACCATGTCCCCTTGCACCCCCACCCCCCAGCAGGCCCCCACTCATGTCCCCCTGCACCTCCACCCCCCAGCACTGTGGGGCACCTGCCAGCAGGCCCCCAACCATGTCTCCCACCACCCCCACCCCTCCAGTCACCAGGGGCAGCCTCCACCAGGCCCCCACCCATGTCTCCCACCACCCCCACCCCGCCAGTCACCAGGGGCAGCCTCCACCAGGCCCCCACCCATGTCTCCCACCACCCCCACCCCTCCAGTCACCAGGGGCAGCCTCCACCAGGCCCCCAACCATGTCCCCCTGTGCCCCCACCCCCCAGCACTGTGGGGCACCTGCCAGCAGGCCCCCAACCATGTCCCCTTGCACCCCCACCCCCCAGCAGGCCCCCACTCATGTCCCCTTGCACCCCCACCCCCCAGCACTGTGGGGCACCTGCCAGCAGGCCCCCAACCATGTCTCCCACCACCCCCACCCCTCCAGTCACCAGGGGCAGCCTCCACCAGGCCCCCACCCATGTCTCCCACCACCCCCACCCCTCCAGTCACCAGGGGCAGCCTCCACCAGGCCCCCACCCATGTCTCCCACCACCCCCACCCCTCCAGTCACCAGGGGCAGCCTCCACCAGGCCCTCACCCATGTCTCCCACCACCCCCACCCCTCCAGTCACCAGGGGCAGCCTCCACCAGGCCCCCAACCATGTCTCCCACCACCCCCACCCCCCAGCAGGCCCCCACTCATGTCCCCCTACACCCCCACCCCCCAGCACTGTGGGGCACCTGCCAGCAGGCCCCCAACCATGTCTCCCACCACCCCCACCCCTCCAGTCACCAGGGGCAGCCTCCACCAGGCCCCCACCCATGTCTCCCACCACCCCCACCCCTCCAGTCACCAGGGGCAGCCTCCACCAGGCCCCCAACCATGTCCCCCTGTGCCCCCACCCCCCAGCACTGTGGGGCACCTGCCAGCAGGCCCCCAACCATGTCCCCCTGTGCCCCCACCCCCCAGCACTGTGGGGCACCTGCCAGCAGGCCCCCAACCATGTCCCCTTGCACCCCCACCCCCCAGCAGGCCCCCACTCATGTCCCCTTGCACCCCCACCCCCCAGCACTGTGGGGCACCTGCCAGCAGGCCCCCAACCATGTCTCCCACCACCCCCACCCCTCCAGTCACCAGGGGCAGCCTCCACCAGGCCCCCACCCATGTCTCCCCCCACCCCCACCCCTCCAGTCACCAGGGGCAGCCTCCACCAGGCCCCCACCCATGTCTCCCACCACCCCCACCCCTCCAGTCACCAGGGGCAGCCTCCACCAGGCCCTCACCCATGTCTCCCACCACCCCCACCCCTCCAGTCACCAGGGGCAGCCTCCACCGGGCCCCCAACCATGTCTCCCACCACCCCCACCCCCCAGCAGGCCCCCACTCATGTCCCCCTGCACCCCCACCCCCCAGCACTGTGGGGCACCTGCCAGCAGGCCCCCAACCATGTCTCCCACCACCCCCACCCCTCCAGTCACCAGGGGCAGCCTCCACCAGGCCCCCACCCATGTCTCCCACCACCCCCACCCCTCCAGTCACCAGGGGCAGCCTCCACCAGGCCCCCACCCATGTCTCCCACCACCCCCACCCCTCCAGTCACCAGGGGCAGCCTCCACCAGGCCCCCAACCATGTCCCCCTGTGCCCCCACCCCCCAGCACTGTGGGGCACCTGCCAGCAGGCCCCCAACCATGTCCCCTTGCACCCCCACCCCCCAGCAGGCCCCCACTCATGCCCCCTTGCACCCCCACCCCCCAGCACTGTGGGGCACCTGCCAGCAGGCCCCCAACCATGTCTCCCACCACCCCCACCCCTCCAGTCACCAGGGGCAGCCTCCACCAGGCCCCCACCCATGTCTCCCACCACCCCCACCCCTCCAGTCACCAGGGGCAGCCTCCACCAGGCCCCCACCCATGTCTCCCACCACCCCCACCCCTCCAGTCACCAGGGGCAGCCTCCACCAGGCCCCCAACCATGTCTCCCACCACCCCCACCCCCCAGCAGGCCCCCACTCATGTCCCCTTGCACCCCCACCCCCCAGCACTGTGGGGCACCTGCCAGCAGGCCCCCAACCATGTCCCACTCATGTCCCCTTGCACCCCCACCCCCCAGCACTGTGGGGCACCTGCCACCAGGCCCCCAACCATGTCCCCCTGCACCCCCACCCCCCAGCACTGTGGGGCACCTGCCAGCAGGCCCCCAACCATGTCCCCTTGCACCCCCACCCCCCAGCAGGCCCCCACTCATGTCCCCTTGCACCCCCACCCCCCAGCACTGTGGGGCACCTGCCAGCAGGCCCCCAACCATGTCCCACTCATGTCCCCTTGCACCCCCACCCCCCAGCACTGTGGGACACCTGCCACCAGGCCCCCAACCATGTCTCCCACCACCCCCACCCCCCAGCAGGCCCCCACTCATGTCCCCCTGCACCCCCACCCCCCAGCACTGTGGGGCACCTGCCAGCAGGCCCCCAACCATGTCCCCTTGCACCCCCACCCCCCAGCAGGCCCCCATTCATGTCCCCTTGCACCCCCACCCCCCAGCACTGTGGGGCACCTGCCAGCAGGCCCCCAACCATGTCCCACTCATGTCCCCTTGCACCCCCACCCCCCAGCACTGTGGGGCACCTGCCACCAGGCCCCAACCATGTCTCCCACCACCCCCACCCCCCAGCAGGCCCCCACTCATGTCCCCCTGCCCCCAGGTCCTGACGAAACACAATCATGGCAGTAATGGGCAGCATACCCAGCACAAACACCCAGGCAAGGATTGCATCCACCCACATAGTAGATGCAATTACATGATACAACCCCAATGGCAAGTATGTAAATGAACACATGTCCCTCACACACACATACACAATGGGTGCAAGTGAATGTCAAAACCCATATCATGACATGCATTAAACCAATGAGAAAATACCACAAATGTAAGTAATAAATATATGTATTAAAGATGAAAATGAAGTAAAGAAATAAAACACACAACAATGGGGATGACAAAACAAATGGTCCATGTCCGAGAACAAATAGAAAAAATCAAAAAACAAAGGAATCCAAAAAATAATGTAGTCCAAAGCAAAATAATGGGGGGAAAAATAAGGAAAAACCATTGCCTCATGGTGAACACAAATATAAATCCAACAAATGTTTTCCAAACATCAAACTATGTACAAGAATATCCCAGGGTCCATGAGCCCAACACCATAAATTAAACCTACTACTACTAACTAATAATAAAAATATATACAGAAAAGTGGCCATTGTCCGAGCGGTCCAAAAAAAACTTAAAAAATAAAGGAAACCTAACACTAACTAACTAAAGAACTATATACAATGGCAGCGGGCAAGTCCTGCGGCTCACTCTGTGATGTTGCCGGCCAGGGCATCCTCGAACTCCATGTCGATGTCCCGGAGGCGGGACTCTGTCCTGGCCCCGAGGTCTCGCAGGGACAACCCCGTGTCCACCTCAAACTCCCTGCGAGCTTCCTCGAGGCACTCAGCCCGCCTCAACGCCCGACGCATGGAGAACTCCGCCCTGACCATGGTGAGCCGCTCCTCTTCCGCCCGCTGCCGCTCCGCACCTATCCGCTGGACCAACTGTTCCCACACGGAAGACACTGCCATCCCAGGGTTCCCCTGCCCTCCGGCCGATGCCTGCCCCTCTGATCTTGATGGCCCCGAGCCATGATGCCTCCCACGTCGAGCCTGCTGCTGCCTCCGACGCCACTGCCTCTGCCAGCACGACGGCATCCAGGCTGATGGAATCCACCGATGCCGTCGTGCACGTGCCCTGCCAGATGATGCCGGCACATCCTCCATCTACAGGGGGACAGTTGCTGGTGTGTCCACCCCTGCTGGACCTTCGACTCCCGACTGTGGCAGGGATGGGGTCCCCACCGAGCTGGCTGCGTTGGTCGGGGCAGGTCCACAGGGGGCCCTGGTGGCATCTGGGCCGGAAGACGGCATGGAGCACGACTGGCGCATAGCCTCCACAGAGGAGGAGAGGGTCGCCAGAAGGCCACACACATGTAGGAAACCCCCGACCATGGCGGCTCCCAAATGGTTCACGTACGCACGGTGCTCTTCGTGATGATGTGCATGCTCCTCCCGGGACGCATGCACCTCATCACGAATGCCAGCCGTGCGCAACGCGACACCAATCAGGACCCTCTCCACACGACCAGGGGTCCCCTCGTCCGCAGGTAGAGGAGTGTCAGATGACATGGACATCTCCCCTACCTGCGGACGGGCCTGGGATGGGGCATCCCTGCTGGTGCATGGTGGTGCAGTCATAGTGTCAGGGACAGTGACATGCACAGGCACCTCCACGGCGACCTGTGCTGCCTCCTGCCCCTGGCCCTGGACTGCACCACTTGCACCAGCGGGGATGCCCCCACCAGGCCCCATGTGTGGCTCAGTAGCGGCCTCCTCCCCCTCTGTGGAAACCACCAACCTGGATGTCTCCACGCCGTCTTCCACCGGTGCAAGCCCCTGTGGGGGCTCACCCACCCCTTCCGCTGCAGCCGTGGTGGCATCCCCGCCGCTCTGCTCCACAGCGCCTTCTCCGCCCTCTTCTTCACTTGCCACTGTGTAGAGGGAGACATAGAACACAAGCATCAGGGTACTGTACAATGGTCCCCTAGACAGGAAGCAACAGCAGATGAGTGGCACTGTCATACATCACTTCCATCATGTCCCGCCACAACACATGGGTCAGTGCAGGCAAAACACATACAGTAACAGGCATGGCGCATGCCATGGACATTGGCATACATGACCAAGGGACTCATGATTCATACAATGTTGGTTTTAGACTCACATGCATCATGGGTCTTGCCATCACATGCACACACCTCACCGTAGTTCCATCCATCTGGCCTCTTACACCACAGACGCAGTGGATACAAGGATGACTAGGCTGCATCAGTGAATCTGAACATTGTCACAGACATGTGTCATGCATCCATGCCAGCAGGCCCCCAACCATGTCTCCCACCACCCCCACCCCTCCAGTCACCAGGGGCAGCCTCCACCAGGCCCCCACCCATGTCTCCCACCACCCCCACCCCTCCAGTCACCAGGGGCAGCCTCCACCAGGCCCCCAACCATGTCCCCCTGTGCCCCCACCCCCCAGCACTGTGGGGCACCTGCCAGCAGGCCCCCAACCATGTCCCCCTGTGCCCCCACCCCCCAGCACTGTGGGGCACCTGCCAGCAGGCCCCCAACCATGTCCCCTTGCACCCCCACCCCCCAGCAGGCCCCCACTCATGTCCCCTTGCACCCCCACCCCCCAGCACTGTGGGGCACCTGCCAGCAGGCCCCCAACCATGTCTCCCACCACCCCCACCCCTCCAGTCACCAGGGGCAGCCTCCACCAGGCCCCCACCCATGTCTCCCCCCACCCCCACCCCTCCAGTCACCAGGGGCAGCCTCCACCAGGCCCCCACCCATGTCTCCCACCACCCCCACCCCTCCAGTCACCAGGGGCAGCCTCCACCAGGCCCTCACCCATGTCTCCCACCACCCCCACCCCTCCAGTCACCAGGGGCAGCCTCCACCGGGCCCCCAACCATGTCTCCCACCACCCCCACCCCCCAGCAGGCCCCCACTCATGTCCCCCTGCACCCCCACCCCCCAGCACTGTGGGGCACCTGCCAGCAGGCCCCCAACCATGTCTCCCACCACCCCCACCCCTCCAGTCACCAGGGGCAGCCTCCACCAGGCCCCCACCCATGTCTCCCACCACCCCCACCCCTCCAGTCACCAGGGGCAGCCTCCACCAGGCCCCCACCCATGTCTCCCACCACCCCCACCCCTCCAGTCACCAGGGGCAGCCTCCACCAGGCCCCCAACCATGTCCCCCTGTGCCCCCACCCCCCAGCACTGTGGGGCACCTGCCAGCAGGCCCCCAACCATGTCCCCTTGCACCCCCACCCCCCAGCAGGCCCCCACTCATGCCCCCTTGCACCCCCACCCCCCAGCACTGTGGGGCACCTGCCAGCAGGCCCCCAACCATGTCTCCCACCACCCCCACCCCTCCAGTCACCAGGGGCAGCCTCCACCAGGCCCCCACCCATGTCTCCCACCACCCCCACCCCTCCAGTCACCAGGGGCAGCCTCCACCAGGCCCCCACCCATGTCTCCCACCACCCCCACCCCTCCAGTCACCAGGGGCAGCCTCCACCAGGCCCCCAACCATGTCTCCCACCACCCCCACCCCCCAGCAGGCCCCCACTCATGTCCCCTTGCACCCCCACCCCCCAGCACTGTGGGGCACCTGCCAGCAGGCCCCCAACCATGTCCCACTCATGTCCCCTTGCACCCCCACCCCCCAGCACTGTGGGGCACCTGCCACCAGGCCCCCAACCATGTCCCCCTGCACCCCCACCCCCCAGCACTGTGGGGCACCTGCCAGCAGGCCCCCAACCATGTCCCCTTGCACCCCCACCCCCCAGCAGGCCCCCACTCATGTCCCCTTGCACCCCCACCCCCCAGCACTGTGGGGCACCTGCCAGCAGGCCCCCAACCATGTCCCACTCATGTCCCCTTGCACCCCCACCCCCCAGCACTGTGGGACACCTGCCACCAGGCCCCCAACCATGTCTCCCACCACCCCCACCCCCCAGCAGGCCCCCACTCATGTCCCCCTGCACCCCCACCCCCCAGCACTGTGGGGCACCTGCCAGCAGGCCCCCAACCATGTCCCCTTGCACCCCCACCCCCCAGCAGGCCCCCATTCATGTCCCCTTGCACCCCCACCCCCCAGCACTGTGGGGCACCTGCCAGCAGGCCCCCAACCATGTCCCACTCATGTCCCCTTGCACCCCCACCCCCCAGCACTGTGGGGCACCTGCCACCAGGCCCCAACCATGTCTCCCACCACCCCCACCCCCCAGCAGGCCCCCACTCATGTCCCCCTGCCCCCAGGTCCTGACGAAACACAATCATGGCAGTAATGGGCAGCATACCCAGCACAAACACCCAGGCAAGGATTGCATCCACCCACATAGTAGATGCAATTACATGATACAACCCCAATGGCAAGTATGTAAATGAACACATGTCCCTCACACACACATACACAATGGGTGCAAGTGAATGTCAAAACCCATATCATGACATGCATTAAACCAATGAGAAAATACCACAAATGTAAGTAATAAATATATGTATTAAAGATGAAAATGAAGTAAAGAAATAAAACACACAACAATGGGGATGACAAAACAAATGGTCCATGTCCGAGAACAAATAGAAAAAATCAAAAAACAAAGGAATCCAAAAAATAATGTAGTCCAAAGCAAAATAATGGGGGGAAAAATAAGGAAAAACCATTGCCTCATGGTGAACACAAATATAAATCCAACAAATGTTTTCCAAACATCAAACTATGTACAAGAATATCCCAGGGTCCATGAGCCCAACACCATAAATTAAACCTACTACTACTAACTAATAATAAAAATATATACAGAAAAGTGGCCATTGTCCGAGCGGTCCAAAAAAAACTTAAAAAATAAAGGAAACCTAACACTAACTAACTAAAGAACTATATACAATGGCAGCGGGCAAGTCCTGCGGCTCACTCTGTGATGTTGCCGGCCAGGGCATCCTCGAACTCCATGTCGATGTCCCGGAGGCGGGACTCTGTCCTGGCCCCGAGGTCTCGCAGGGACAACCCCGTGTCCACCTCAAACTCCCTGCGAGCTTCCTCGAGGCACTCAGCCCGCCTCAACGCCCGACGCATGGAGAACTCCGCCCTGACCATGGTGAGCCGCTCCTCTTCCGCCCGCTGCCGCTCCGCACCTATCCGCTGGACCAACTGTTCCCACACGGAAGACACTGCCATCCCAGGGTTCCCCTGCCCTCCGGCCGATGCCTGCCCCTCTGATCTTGATGGCCCCGAGCCATGATGCCTCCCACGTCGAGCCTGCTGCTGCCTCCGACGCCACTGCCTCTGCCAGCACGACGGCATCCAGGCTGATGGAATCCACCGATGCCGTCGTGCACGTGCCCTGCCAGATGATGCCGGCACATCCTCCATCTACAGGGGGACAGTTGCTGGTGTGTCCACCCCTGCTGGACCTTCGACTCCCGACTGTGGCAGGGATGGGGTCCCCACCGAGCTGGCTGCGTTGGTCGGGGCAGGTCCACAGGGGGCCCTGGTGGCATCTGGGCCGGAAGACGGCATGGAGCACGACTGGCGCATAGCCTCCACAGAGGAGGAGAGGGTCGCCAGAAGGCCACACACATGTAGGAAACCCCCGACCATGGCGGCTCCCAAATGGTTCACGTACGCACGGTGCTCTTCGTGATGATGTGCATGCTCCTCCCGGGACGCATGCACCTCATCACGAATGCCAGCCGTGCGCAACGCGACACCAATCAGGACCCTCTCCACACGACCAGGGGTCCCCTCGTCCGCAGGTAGAGGAGTGTCAGATGACATGGACATCTCCCCTACCTGCGGACGGGCCTGGGATGGGGCATCCCTGCTGGTGCATGGTGGTGCAGTCATAGTGTCAGGGACAGTGACATGCACAGGCACCTCCACGGCGACCTGTGCTGCCTCCTGCCCCTGGCCCTGGACTGCACCACTTGCACCAGCGGGGATGCCCCCACCAGGCCCCATGTGTGGCTCAGTAGCGGCCTCCTCCCCCTCTGTGGAAACCACCAACCTGGATGTCTCCACGCCGTCTTCCACCGGTGCAAGCCCCTGTGGGGGCTCACCCACCCCTTCCGCTGCAGCCGTGGTGGCATCCCCGCCGCTCTGCTCCACAGCGCCTTCTCCGCCCTCTTCTTCACTTGCCACTGTGTAGAGGGAGACATAGAACACAAGCATCAGGGTACTGTACAATGGTCCCCTAGACAGGAAGCAACAGCAGATGAGTGGCACTGTCATACATCACTTCCATCATGTCCCGCCACAACACATGGGTCAGTGCAGGCAAAACACATACAGTAACAGGCATGGCGCATGCCATGGACATTGGCATACATGACCAAGGGACTCATGATTCATACAATGTTGGTTTTAGACTCACATGCATCATGGGTCTTGCCATCACATGCACACACCTCACCGTAGTTCCATCCATCTGGCCTCTTACACCACAGACGCAGTGGATACAAGGATGACTAGGCTGCATCAGTGAATCTGAACATTGTCACAGACATGTGTCATGCATCCATGGCAGTTACAAGTCACAGACACGCAGTTCAGACACACACACATGGGCACCATACGTGTACATGGGACCAGCACCCATCCCTCACCCCCACCCATGTCCAGGAACAGAGACTGCCATGCTTCCATGTGTCCATTCCGCACAGAGCCCCCCATGTTGCAATAGAACACATGCACCAACCATGTGGTTCACACATCACTGTACTCACATGCCTGACCATGATGTCCCTGCACACACACATACGTACATTGCCTATGTCACACATACAGGCAGGTATCAGACAACCAGCACACTGCAACATGCCCTGTCTCACACAGTAATGCTTGGCCACTTACCGGCCAACTCCAGATGGGTCTGCCTCCGAAGGATCTGGGCGTGGAGCGCTGGGTCTACGCGTTCCAGGACCCTCATCTGGATGTCACTCAGGCGTGCCCGGCCCCCCTCCGCGAGGCGCCGGGCCTTATTGAGGGTCCTGGACCTCAAGTCCTCCCAGCGCTTCTTGATGTGCTTGATGTCGCGGGTTGCCACCCCCTCCGCGTTGATGGCAACCACTACATCGTCCCAGATCCTCTCCCGTCCTTCCTTGTTGGCGCGTGGTCTTCCGAAGAGGGCATCATAATGCCCCAGGACATGCTCCACCAGGACACCAACTTCCTTCTCACTGAAGCTGGTGGCCCTCTGCCTCTCTGGCTGGGGGTCGCCACTGGTCTCAGATGGTGCTTGCCCCGACATGGCGACCCCCGAGGCAGGCGTGGGTGGGCAACTGGGTCCTGGGGCTGGGCTGTGGAGCGATGGTATCCCAGTCGGGAGTCTACTGTTCCAGCAGGGGTCGACACAGCAACTGGACCCCTGCAGATGGCTGATGTGCAGGCACCAAATGGCAGGGCACGGTGGCAGCAGGCAGGCAGGCAGGCAGGCAGGCAGCAGCAGATGGCACGTGGGAGGCTGCTCGGGGCACTGGGGGGCAGTGATTCGGCCTACTGGGCAGGAGCGTGGTCTTCCGTGTGTATTCGTGGCCAGCTTGATACGGAGTGATTTGGCACGTGAAAAATCTGCACGTCAGCGTGTAATTCGAGGAAAGGCCCGTAGCGCGTAAGCGCGTCTGCACGCATACGCATTTTCATTGGACCAAAGGCCCTCAGCGCGTGAGCGCGTCTGTGACGTGTCGTGCGAGGGTGTATCCCTCATTGCACGTGATGACAGAACACACGTGGATTACAATCAATCGCGTGTGAAAGTTCACGCCACCCCGGAACACACGTACCCAGGCTAATCGCGTGTGGAAAACTGCTCGTCCGCGTGTAATGTGCGTAATCGCGCGTGAAAAACTGCACGTCCGCGTGTAATGCGCGTAATCGCGCATGAAAAACTGCACGTCCGCGTGTAATGCGCGTAATCGCGCATGAAAAACTGCACGTCCGCATGTGACGTGACGCGCGCGTGCGTTTCCCTCAGCATGGGTTAAAGGTGAGCGGGCCCAGCAGTTCGCTGTACGTGCCTTCCGTGGAGACCGACGTGTGTTGCTGCTTCCAGTTGTTTCGCGCGCCATCTACTTCACAGCTCTCAAGGACGTATCTCTTCTTTTGGCGGGGGTATTGGCTACGCGTGTTTTTCTGCATCGCGCTAGTCAGACGGTGAGTCGCAAACGCTCCTTTTCCCACTGCGGGTGCCCCTGTGTATTGCACCCATTTTCGATGTCATCGTAGCCTGCGTGTCCCACGCGTATGCGTTATTCGTGTTACTGGGTGCCACCGCGTACTGCGGGAGGTCAAATCCACGCACGTAGGCTGCAGGGTTGCGTGCACGGTTTTACTGCAGTTTTGGGGTGCCTGAGCGTTGCGTGACCCGTCACCACATCACCGGGGTCACATACAGCCTTGCAGGTGCAGGGGGGCTGTTAACATCTTGCTTCCCACCCCCTTCACCCCAATTGCCCAGGACAATTGTGGTGTACACCTCCCATTGGCACCACTCCATCTGTGCCAGCACTATTACATCTGTGCCATGGTTGGGAGGCCACCAAAGGTGAGGGGCGCCTCAGCTGGGCGTACTCCTCGTGGCGGGCGTGGTCGGGGATGTGGCAGTGGTGACCAGGGAGTAGGGGGACTCCAGGGTGTCCAGGGCAGCCACAGAGGGGGAAGAGGCAGGGGTGCGCCACTTGAGCACAATGTTGTGCCATGTGTCGGTGCAGCCATGCCACCACACCCTGTGGTTCCGGGGGATGCAGCTCCTGCATCTGGCACTGGCACCCGTATGACCCAGCAGTCCGTTCCATCGACTGCCACGGGCCCAAGGGTAGCGGTAGCTGCAGGTGCAGCTGTGGACACCGCCACCCAGGCTCAGGGTCTGCCAGCGCAGGCTGCGTTGGCACTTGAAGAGCCCTTGGTAGATCTCCAACAGGCCAGGGGGGAAACCATAGGGGCACGCCGGGCTGCTCAGACCAAGACACGTGTCCCTGGGGCAGTCATGTCATCTGCTGCCCCGAACAGCCGGGTGTTGGCAAGTGCAGGGGCAGATGCACCCAACAGCACCCCGGTTGTGAGTCTGCCAACCAGGACCGTTGCGGTCAATGACCCTGCCACAGCTGATGTTGCTGCGCAGGGTCCATTAGTGGGCACCCAGCTGCCACTGACACAAGTCAGGCCTTTGGTCATCCCTCCACCTGCCACTCCCTCGGCTCAATCCACCGAACCCACTGGCCATACTGGTCAGGGCGGCATTAGCCAGCCAGGGTCTGCGCCACAGTCCAAGAGGAGGAAGGTTGCACCTGCAGCACAGGCTGGGACCCCACACACAGCCACGACCTCCTGCACGTCGAGGAAGAAGCCTTTCTGTAAGCAGGAACTGGACTTCCTCGTGGACTACGTGCGGGGACACAGCCGTGACATCCTAGTGGGTGCCAATAGTCAGACTACGGCTGCCCAACGTGACACCCACTGGAAGCATGTTGCGGAACATGTCAGTTCATTCGGCCATGAGGTGCGCACAGCGCAGGAGTGCAAAAAGCGCTGGAATGACATCAAGCGCAGCACTAAGGCTAAGCGTGCCTCAAATTACAACTTGACTCTGGTGACTGGCGGTGGGCCTGCACCAGAGGAGGAAGAACTCACTCCGCATGAGGCTCTCGTTGCGGAGTTCATACCACCAGAATTGGTCGAAGGTGTGGGAGAGATGCTGGACTTTGATGCCCAGTCCAGTGAGTGTTAAAGCGTAGTTGTTGAGGACGTGTGTGTTTCACTTGTGGGATGTGTTGTGCATGATTGCTGCTACATGTGACGTGTACATGGTTCTGAGGTGTAAGTAATGCAATGCTACCGTCATGCATGTCTCCTCTGCCTGCATGCGGGACTCCATGTGGGCATGCTCCCTTGCCCCTCCTCCGCCACTCTGCACCCCAGTTCCACCTTTGCACTGGTCTGCTACATTCTTGCCAATGTGTAGTTTCTTGTTCATGTGTCCTGTGTAGATGCTAACTTCCAGCTTAGAAACTGCCAGACATATGCTGTGTGGTACAGCCTTAGTACTCGATGCAGGGTATCCCACTTGTACTGTGCATGGGTCAGATGTCCTGCAGGGACATGAGTGCCCATTCATGCTCCATGTGCATTGCACGCATGCCCCTATGTGTCCTTGACTGGATGAGCACTGTAATATGAGTCCTTGGTTACATACATTGCCTGCCATATCATCGGCCTCCCCATGTCAACTGTGGCTCAGTCCTGCGTTGCACACATGTTTAGGCAATGACAATCTGTGTGGCTCACAGGCCTCAGCCTGTTCAATGGCCAATGACTCTGTCCAACTCTTGTCGTGTCTTCTTCACACGTGGCTGGCCTCCGGATCTTCCATCATGTGTCCTGCCCACTGTCCCAGCATCATTAGCAGTGTTGTAATTTGATTCGCATTAAGCTGTTGATGCCAGTCAACACTGCTTGTCAATACACAGGTGTATGGGCAGCCTTTTGATACCATGCTAGGCATCCCTGCTTTGGTACTGGGGTGGAGGGGTGCTTGGCTGCTAGACATGGTACACATTGAATACACAATGCACGTGATGTCTGAATTTGACATTGCACTGCCTTCACATTTCCTGGCACACACCATGGAGTGCTTGTACATGTAGGTAGTGAGTGGCGTACACATTTTCAGCACTGCATAGACCCACTTCCATGCAAACTGCCACCTTTCAACAGGTCTGATCACAGTGGCTATTCTAAGTAGACCCAGCATGCATGCCAGGTCATATGTTGTGTGTCACATGTCTGCCGGATGCCTTTGCTGTCGGTGTGTGTGTGTGTTGTGTGCTTCTGACATGTGTAGTTACCTTTTCCTCTCTATTTTTCAGGTGATGACGCAATGGATGCAGAGGATGGTGTTGTCACGCCAGACACAGGGTTGGTAAGACCACATCAACCCGGCACTAGTGGGGGTCGTGGGGTGGTAGGCCACAAAAACCCCCAAGTGCTGCAGTCCATCCTGTCTCTGGCTGCCTATGAGTCCAGCCTTGATGACGACTCTGACGTCCATGTTGAGTTGGATGACCATCAAGTCCATGTGTCAGGGGTGAGTGATTCTGATGTGGACACTCCTCTGTCTGCGACACCTGCACTGAGGGATCAGAATGTCTTGGTTCCTCCGCCCGTGGTGGATCGGGACGCAGGGTCACCCTCCACACCAGTCACTGATGTGCCTGGGACATCACGTCGACGGGGGCATGTAGTCGTGCAGCCGCAGGCGGTGCCAACACAGCGAGGACCTCCGGTCCTTGGGTCCCGCAGGGGTCAAGCCCAGCAACGCGGTCGCTGAGCGCAACCGCTGTATACTGAGTGGGAGCAAGACATGACTGCCAATTCCGAACGGCAGGGGGCAGCAATGGAGAACATCGCTGACAGCATGGAGCGTGTGGCCCGATCTGTGCTCCCCCCTGCTAGGCAGGTGCTTCTCCAGCAGCAGGCGGCACGGTCCACGGCCCGCTCGCTCAGGCTGGGCATGGCGGCCTCAGACAGGGCACGCCAGGCTGAAATGTCGTCTCTGCGTCAAGCAATTGCTGCTCACGCAGAGGCGCACATGGATGCCCTGAGGGAGGAGTATGCCTCCCTCAGATCCACTCTGGGTGTCCTTATGATGTCCCAGAGGCAGCAGGCAGAGGAGAGGTTTGCACAGCTTGAGCGCACCATCTCGGCTGAGCTACAGGCTTGCCGGGAGGTGCAGCGGTTGTCCAGCCAGGCCTTGCAGGAGGAACTCCGTGTTACACGTGCTACCTTGCAAGAGGAAGCACGTGTATCACGTGAGGTTCTGCATGCAGACCTATGTAACATCGCCACACAGAACCAGGCTCACCTGTCCGGCAGACTTGCTGCCGACGAGGGGCAAGCTGCGGCTAGGCGTGGCCAGGCTACTGTGCCACGTCCTCCTTACCAGGATGAGCCAGACTCGGACGACCATCTATCTCCCACATAGGTCGTGCTGTGCAGGCGTTGAGCCCATGGAGGTATTTTTTTTTGGCTCGGCATCATCGCATGTGGATGTTGAGCAGCACCCTGTACCTCCCCCCTCCTGGGTGCCTCCCCTCCCCCCCGGGTCGTATGTGGCCATTTTTGATTTTTCGTTTAGTTTAGTTAGTTAAGTTTCTGTTTGATAGTTAGTTTAAATAGGTAATGTAGGTTTTCCATAGTTAGTGTAATTAGTTAATAGTTGAGTTAGTTTAAAATTTGTAGTCTATTGTGCTTTCATGTGACAGTGCGGTGCCTTGTGGTTTTTGAAGGCATCCACTGTCTGTTCCAGCTGGGCCCTTCATGGTTGTCTTGTGTATGTGTTTGCTGCTTGGGTTCCTTGACTCACATATGCCACTCCTGCCTCCCTTATCCATGGGCTCGCAAGGATGGTTCGGTGTTACAGAATTTTACACAAGGGCTTTGGACTGTCATATCTGTGGCATGTCTGGTGCTTTGTGACTTGTGTTGACACCCCTAGTGGGGATGATTTAGGTGTAAATGTCCACTGTTCAGCTTTTGCTAGATGGGGTGTGTCATGATTAATGTGGACATTGATTGCTATGCATTGTGTATTATGTCTCATTTCTTTCCTGTACACGTGCCTGTTGCAATTCATGCTGTAGATAGTGTTCCACACTTTGGAAGTCAAAGACGGACTGATGGTGTGATTTGTGATGTGACTCTCTGACATGGTCAAGTAATGAGATGCCTGATGAGACACACACAGATCACTTCGATGCATTAATCATTTGTTCCATGCACTTTCTGCAGGGGGATGAGGCACCAGAGCACCTTTGGCAGCAGACATGGCCCATTGGACGACGGAATGCCTGACCCGTTTGTTGGTGCCCACATGCACATGTGTGCACGAGCAGAGCCACAGTGATTGCAGACCCACATCCTAGAACTGCTGACATGTTCCAAGGAACTCCAGGCAAGGTGAGCATCACAGGGGGGCCACGACACAGCAAAGCTTGCACCAGGCGAGTTGCACATGCAGGCTTAGTCACAGCACTGAGGGTGAGTTTAGACGAATATTGGTGTTGAAGCACACAATGCAGCTCAGATGTGTTTGTGGACTGATGGCTGTTGATAGTAGGGTTGTCTGGGACACATGCAGGGGCAGTGGCACATACCCTGCGGTACACCAAGGTTCATTGAGGCACTTGTATCAACCATGTAGCCTTCAGAGACATGGTAAGGGGCAGCTCACAGGGACATACAGCAAGGGACATACTTGGGTGCAGTGCATGTCTATTCCACGTACTTCATGATAAATGCACTGCCAACTTTGTTTTGGTCATGGTGGTACGCAACTTGCTCTGTAGTCATGGCTTGCCATATGGGTCTGTCTGCTTACCCAGGGAACATTGCATGTTGTGTGAATTGTGACACATTGGTGTTCCATTTGCCACGCACCCACCAGCGCCTGACTCACTGCATTGACTGTGTATGACCCGTCACAGGGGTGATGTTATATATGGGTACGAAGCATCGAGCACTGATTGTCTGTTTGTAGAGTAGTTTGTTGCTTTGGGGCATGTTTTGTGTTGTGTTTTTGTGTAATTAGCACATACAGGTTGTTGACTGTGTCTCTCTTTGCAGCATTGGAGTGCTCCTGTAACCGGCCCTGAGAGTGCGCAGGCAGGAGGCCAGCACTCAAAACCAGAGCTAAGTGTCTTGTTATTTTCCTTACAAACTGCCCTGCATAGGCTTGCTGGGGAGTGTACTGATGCATGGATGTATGTGTGGTCCTATTTGGTATGTTTTTTTCCCTAATCACCCGTGATCCTATGCAATTATGAAACCTGTACCCTCTACCCGGTGTTCCTGCTTCCCGTGCCTATCCAAGCAACGTTCCCTGACCCTCTTTCCCCACTGGGGTTGCGGATGCCTGTGTAAGCCCCGAACTTGCAGGCGCCAAAACCCTAGAGGGGGTGGTTGGTTCGTACCACTCCTGAGCCTGGACTACAGAATGTCATGACAATGATGTCCATGTTTGTTTGGATTGTGTATGTGTTCATGCAGGTTGTACATTTTTGTGCATTCCCTAGTTTCATGTGTCATTCCTCCTCCCCTCACCTGCCACTCATTCCAGTCATCCAGTGTGTCTACACCTGTCCCGACTGCATATCCCTGAACCTCATTCCCCACCATGATCTCAGGGGCCTGTGTGAGTTTGACCTTGCAGGCACCCGGGACATGGTGTGGGTGGTTGTTTCATGAGACTCCCGCGCCTGTACAGGGGACCTGTGACAGTACACATCCATTCATTGTGCATCATCCTATGTCATGTACCACACATGTCTCACATCCTGTCGTGACATTGTTCTGCTGTGCTACCTTGGTTGTTGCATCATTGTGGTAGTACTTGGCGTTTGTGAGGTACTGCTACGTCAAGTCATCTACTGGAGGGTGTTTGGGTTCGTTTTCATGCCTTGGATTTTGTGATTTTGTAAATGAGTGTGGATTCTGAGGGTTCAGGCATCTTTTTACACACAAGGTGGGAGATGGACACGAAGGGTAAAGGTGATCCTGTGGCCAGGTGGAAATGAGGGTTGGAGGCTCCATGACCCAGGTGCAGTTGTTCAGCGGGTCATGGTCATTTGCGCGGGAGGGGGGGGTTGTTGTTGATAGTTGCATTGCCCTGCAGTGTGATGGGAACTCTGACATTGTAATGTTGTTGTCCTATGTACATGTTGTGTTCTGCTGATCAATGCCTGTTCATGTGTTGTGTTTTCCTTTCAGGTGCGAGGGGATAGTTGTGGTTTGACATGCTGGGGTGTACACATGGTGGATGTTCACATGTGATGTGTAGGGAACACTGATGGTCACTTGAGTGCACATGCATATGTGGAGTGCATGTCCCTGCAGAACCACACACTTGCACTCGGATGTACTCCATGTACTCCCACCCTTGCATATCCACGTGTACACTGTTTGCCTTCTGGTGCCCACTGTGTCCCGGCAGCACATGTTCTGTGACCGATTATGGTTCCAGTACATGCCAAAAATTTGATGTTTGATGTAGTCTGTCACTTAGATGTGATGCTCAGGGTGTGCATCACACGCAATGGCTGTTCACTGTGCTGTGCGCTGAGCAGTGTGATGCAGGAGTGGGACACTGCACACATGAGCTGCAGTGTTGATTTTGCAATGCATAATGTGCATATAGACAGGCATTCATTGTGATGTTACGTCTACGACTGTTGCAATGCATTTGGAAACGATTTATTTTGGGTGGGACATTTTGTTGGTCTGTCATTTCATCTGATTCCGGGTCAGGCATCATTGTCCGATGCCACTGTACATTTAGGACATGGCAATGTGTACCTTATTGTTACTGCGTCAGTGTATGGGTATTGCTTGCCATGTCATGTTGATGTTTGGGAGGGTTTGAGTGACATGACAGTGATGGCCATGGCCTGTTTTGCAGGTGTGTGTGATGCACACCTTGCATGTCCAGGTCATCCGCTTCTCAGAGCAACTAGCTGGGGGTATGTTTCTCTCCGCAGCAGGGCCCTCCCCCTGGAACAGACTTCCTGGCTGACTTGAACTTGAGGGGAACCATCTCCAGTTCTGGAAGCACCTCAAGACCTTCCTCTTTGCTTCTGCTTACTCTCTGCCTCTCCCTTGCAGAATTCTTCACTGGAACTGCACAGGACCTGCTACTGGGACACTCTCACCAACCTCGGTCCCTGGCCCAGCCACTGTCCACTTGCACTGCCACCCTGGCAACCCCTGCACTGCAGTACTGTCTCTCTATCCCTACAGCCCTCCCTTCCCAGCACTTGTCTGCACTTATCTTTGCAGTTGCCACCAGGCGACCTATGTATTATTCTTTTGGCCTACTTCCCCTGTACTGGACTCCCCCCCCACCCTTCCCCTTGCACTTTTCCCTTCCCCCTACCCCTGCACTTGCACAATCTCAATGACACCTGGCCTAGTAGTACCGTTCTCTGTGTTCCCTTGTTCCCCCCCCCCTGCCTCATTGGGCCTTGGAATACTTGTGTATGGCCCATGTCATGTCACATGTCATTTGTGTGCATTTTGGTTGCACAGGATAGCTTGTGTTTAAGTAGCTAGGGATGCAGACGATGTGGCACTTCCATGGCAACTATCTCAGGGTGGTAGGGTTGTGACAGTTGACTGTCACTTTGTCATCATCGATTGTCACCTGGTATGTGCCAGGCCTGTGTGCACTCCGCAGGGGTGGGAGTTTAGGTGAAAAATGTGGCCACAAGCTGGGTCCGGGCTTCCTCGCCACGTGCCCTGTCCCCTCCCATGGGCAGCGCCTATGCCTGTGGTTGGGGATGTGGGGGCACCACCATGTCCACCGGGACGCCCTGCCGTGTTGCAACATTGTGAAGGACACATGCTGCCACAATGATCCTGCACACTACTGGTGGTGCATAGAGTAGTTGCCCACCAGAGCGGTCAAGGGAGCGGAAACGTGACTTGAGCACTCCGAATGTGCGCTCCACTATGCCCCTGGTTGCAATATGGGCGGCATTGTATCTTACCTGGGGTGGTGTGGTGGGGTTCCGGATTGGCGTCATCATGTGGTTGCTCAGAGGGTAGGCACTGTCCCCTGGGGAGGTGATAATAATTGAGATTATTAGGGTTGGGATATTTGTCTGTGTGTGACTTGCATGCATGTGCAAGGGCATTTGTACTGACCTAGGAGCCATGTGTCGCCATGCTGCCCAGCTTCCAGGGCCCGGCTCAGGGCGGACATTCTGTATATGAAACTGTCATGGGTGGAGCCAGGGTAGTTTGCATAGACAGAGGTGATGATTCCCTTTGCATCGCATACCACCTGTACATTGATGGAATGCCAGTGCTTGCGGTTTCGGTAGATGTGCTCAGTGGCCCTAGGTGGACGTAGGGCCACATGGGTGCAATCTATGGCACCGAGCACTTTGGGGAAGTGTGCCACCCTGAAAAAATCCAGGACAACGGCCTGCCTTTCTGCGGTTGTTCTGGGCATGTATATGTGCCTGCGGACTGAGGGGCACGCTGTCATGATTGCCAGTACCTGGTGTAGGCAGCGTGACTGCGTGGCCTGTGAGACCCCCCCCACTATGGCAGTGGTCCGCTGAAACGACCCAGTGGCCAAAAAATGCAAGACATTGAGCATCTTCTCCAAGGGGCTCAATGCTTGGGAGCAAAGGGTGGGGGATGTGAGGTCATCTTCCCACTCCCTGACCAGGTCTAGGATGATATGGGGTGGAAACCTATACCTGCCGTAGACCTGGTCGTCAGGCATCCCAAAAAGGCTTGTCCGTGGTGCAAAAATGCGTGCCCTGGCTATTCTCCTCCTCCTGCGGTGTCCCACAATCAGTGCAGCAACAAATGGGGCATTCATCGTCGCTGTATATACGCGTTTGTTGTTTGCGCGCACTTTTATGCTGTGCGCGGGCGCGGGACGCCTCCGTGTGGGCGGACTCGTTGGTTTCCCGTATTCGGGTGTCATCGCGTGTGATCCGAGGGGAGCGAGCGTACACGCGATTGGCCTGGCCATCGTGTGTTTCGGGGTGCGCGGGTAGTTCCACACGCCTTTGGCCTGGGTACGTGTGTTTCGGGGTGCGCGGGTAGTTCCACACGCCATTGGCCTGGGTACGTGTGTTTCGGGGTGCGCGGGTAGTTCCACACGCCATTGGCCTGGGTACGTGTGTTTCGGGGTGCGCGGGTAGTTCCACTGGCCTGGGTACGTGACGCCATTGGCCTGGGTACGTGTGTTCCGGGGTGCCGTGAACTTTCACACGCGATTGGCTGAAATCCACGTGTGTTCTGTCATCACGTGCAATGAGGGATACTCCCTCGCACGTCACGTCACAGACGCGCTCACGCGCTGAGGGCCTTTGGTCCAATGAAAATGCGTATGCGTGCAGACGCGCTTACGCGCTAAGGGCCTTTCCTCGATTTACACGCTGACGTGCAGAATTTTCACGTGCCAAATCACTCCGTATCAAGCTGGCCACGCGTAAGCACACGGAAGACCACGCTCTTGCCCAGAAGGCCGAACTACTGCCCCCCAGAGCCCCGAGCACGCTCCCACCTGCCATCTGCTGCTGCCTGACTGCCTGCTGCCCACGTGCCCTGCCATTTGCTGCCTGCACATCAGCCAGGGGTGCTGTTGGTGTGACCACCCCTGCTGGAACCAAAGACTCCTGACTGGGATTCCATCGCTCCACAGCCCAGCCCCAGGACCCAGTTGCCCACCCACTCCTGCCTCTGGGGTTGTCATGTCGGGGCAAACTCCATCTGTGACCACTGACAACCCCCTGCCAGAGAGGCAGAGGGGCACCAGCTTCAGTGCCACCGAAGTTGGTGTCCTGGTGGAGCAAGTCCTGGGGCAGTATGATGCCCTCTTCGGAAGTTCCCGCGCCGACAAGGAAGGACGGACTCGGATCTGGACTGACATCGTGACTGCCATCAACGCGGAGGGGGTGGCAGTCCGCGACTTCCAACATGTCAAGAAGCGCTGGGAGGACTTCAGGTCCAGACCCTGAACAAGGCCCGGCGCCTCTTGAAGGCAGCGGATGCCAAGGGGCGCCGGGGCCACTTGTCGGAAGAACAGATGGGGGTCCTGGAACACATATCCCCAGCGCTCCACGTCCAGGTCCTTGAGAGGCAGACCCGTCTGGAGTCGAGCGGTGAGTGTACATGCATCCTGATTGTGAGATGTGTGTGTGGTGATTGTTCAGTAGTGTGCAGGTTGCACATCTGTTTGTATGGGGTTGAGTATGGGTGCGGGTGTACAGGTCCGTGGGGCTGACACATGCGAGGGCTGTAATGTGTGAGACATGGATGGTGCCTTTGTGTGTGGGCTTGCATGCCAAATGCAGTTGTGTGGGCACACAAGTTTGTATGAATGTGTATGTGAGTAGACATGTCCGTGATGTCACGCATGTATGTTGTTTTCAGCTGCATGTATCAGCGCTGTGTACATGTGCATGTGTGTGTATTTGACAAGGGTGCAACAGTGATGCAACATGGATGCATGTGACAGCGGTATGTGGAAGCCTGATGGGCAGATGTGACATGGATGCCCGTCTGAACACTGCGACACTTGGCAGAGGTGTACACATGCATGCAAGTGTGGTGGTGTGTGTACATGTGTGGTGCACTCCCTGTGTTGCATGTGATGTCTGGCTCACCTTTGGCTGCTCATGCTGTTGTATGTGTATGGATGGTGTTGGCAGTTGCGATATGGCTGTGGTATGGCTCGTGTGTGCGAGTTGTAATGACATGTGTGTTGGGGATCGTGATGACATGTCTGAGGTTTGCCAATGCCACTCATGTACAACTGTCATGTGTGTATGTGTCCATTGTACATTGCCCTGATGCGTGTGTTTTGTTTCTCCCTGTCTGCAGCGTCAACTGATGAAGAGGGCGGAGAAGGTGCTGTGGAGCACAGCAGCGGGGATCCCACCGCCAGCCGGAGACGCAAGGCCCGGCTCCCCTCCCATGTTGTCATCTCGTCGGGGAGTGAGGAGTCCGGTGCCGCGTCCCAGGCCGCAGCTGCCGGGGGGAGGTCCAAGAGGCGGAGGTTGCAGTTGGACTCCTCGGCAGCAGAAGGGGCAGCTGGGACCCCACAGGGCCCAACGGGGGAAGATGGCACAGAGTCATCCAGGTTGGTGGGGGGTTTGGTGGAGGAGGAGGCCGTGCAAGCACCAGAGACGGGGTCTGGGGGTGGGGATCCCACTGGTGCTAGTGGTGCAGTGCAGGACCAGGGACAGGAGGCAGCACAGGCCGCCGCGGAGGTGCCTGTGTGCAATCCTGTCCCTGATCCTGTCCCTGCATCATCTTGCACCAGCAGGGATGCCTATGTCCAGACCAGTTTTCAGGCAGGGGATGAGCTGACGTCAACTGGCCTTCCTCTGCCTGCGGACGTGGCTATCCAGGCCCGGGTTGAGCCTGTCCTGGCTGGTGTGGCGTTGCGTCAACGGGCCATGCGAGGTGACCTGCAGTCTTTTCATGAAGAGACTGCACGTCATCTCGAATGGCTCGTTGACCACGTCAGCCTGCTGGGACAGGTCACCCAGGCCGGATTCCTCCGTCTGATGGGGCTTGCCATGACCCCCTCCTCAGCTGGACCCCCTACGCGCCAGTCGTCCTCTGTGCCATCTTCCCACCCATCAGTCACCTGGGTGCCCTGTGGAGCTGCCTCTGACGGTGCGGCCAGGCTGGTGGAGGAGGCATCCCTGCCACAGTCGGGAGTCGGACGTCCAGCAGGGGTGGCCACGTCAACGACTGCACCCCAGCCGGCGGAGGATGTGCAGGCAGCAGGAGGCAGTGCAGGGGCAGAGGCACAGCAGCAGCAGCACCATGGTGGGAGCCATGAAGGCTCGGGGCCTTCGACATCGGAGGGGCAGGCATCGGCCGGAGGGCAGGAGGACCCAGGACAAAAAGTGTCTTCCGTGTGGCAGCGGTTGGGCCACGCCATAGATGCGGAGCGGCAGCGGGCGGAAGAGGCACGGCTCTCAATGGTCAGGGCGGAGAACTCCATGCAGAGGGCCCTGAGGCGGGCCGAGTGCCTCGAGGCAATCCGCAGGGGTTTGGAGGTGGACACGTCGACGGCCCTGCGGACCCTCGGGGCCATGGAGGAGGACCGCCTCCGGGACATTGAGGAGGAGTTCGATGATGCCCTGGCCCGGCACATCCAGAAGTGAGCCGTGGAACTAGCCCGCTGCCCTTGTACATAGTTATGTAGGTAGTGTTAGGTTTCATTTTTGTTTTTGTTTCATTTGGACCTTTTGGACATTGGCCACATTTTTGTATATATTTTTTTTTATTAGTTAGTGTAGTTAGATAGGTTTCCTTTATTTTGTTGGGATAATGGACCCTGGCTTCTTGCATTGTACATAGTTGTAGACTTGTACATACTTTCTTTTTTAACATTCTCCATGGATCAATGGCTTTTATTTTTATTTCCCATTGGATTTTGTTTTGTGGACATTGACTTTGTACAACATTACTTTGGATTTCAATATATTTTTATTTTTTTTATTTTGAACGGACATGCTTCTTTTCATTTTTTTACATTCACATTTCTGTTTCTTCATTTTTGATTCTATTCATGTTTCCTTTAATACATTATTTTTTTGTTGAACTTCAATGTGTGGTATCTCATTGTTTTCATGCATTTCATGTTATGTGTTTTGAGATTCACTGACACCCATTGGGTGTATGTGAGGGACATGTGTTTGTTTCGGAACTTCCAATTGGTGTTCTGTGATGTGATTGCAAATTATGAGTGGGTGGATGCAATACTCGGGTGGGTGTTTTGCATTTGGGGGCTGACCATAGAGACCAGGGTTCTGGATTGTGATGACATGTTGGGTGGGGAACATGAGTTGGACATGGGTGGGGGCCTGGTGGAGGCTGCCCCTGCACTGCTGGGGGGTGGGGGTGCAAGGGGACATGAGTGGGACATGGTTGGGGGCCTGCTGGCAGGTGCCCCACAGTGCTGGGGGGTGGGGGTGCAGGGGGACATGAGTGGGGGCCTGCTGGGGGGTGGGGGTGCAAGGGGACATGGTTGGGGGCCTGCTGGCAGGTGCCCCACAGTGCTGGGGGGTGGGGGTGCAGGTGGACATGAGTGGGGGCCTGCTGGGGGGTGGGGGTGCAAGGGGACATGAGTGGGACATGGTTGGGGGCCTGCTGGCAGGTGCCCCACAGTGCTGGGGGGTGGGGGTGCAGGGGGACATGAGTGGGGGCCTGCTGGGGGGTGGGGGTGCAAGGGGACATGGTTGGGGGCCTGCTGGCAGGTGCCCCACAGTGCTGGGGGGTGGGGGTGCAGGGGGACATGAGTGGGGGCCTGCTGGGGGGTGGGGGTGCAAGGGGACATGAGTGGGACATGGTTGGGGGCCTGGTGGCAGGTGCCCCACAGTGCTGGGGGGTGGGGGTGCAAGGGGACATGAGTGGGGGCCTGCTGGGGGGTGGGGGTGCAAGGGGACATGGTTGGGGGCCTGGTGGCAGGTGCCCCACAGTGCTGGGGGGTGGGGGTGCAAGGGGACATGAGTGGGGGCCTGCTGGGGGGTGGGGGTGCAAGGGGACATGGTTGGGGGCCTGGTGGCAGGTGCCCCACAGTGCTGGGGGGTGGGGGTGCAAGGGGACATGAGTGGGACATGGTTGGGGGCCTGGTGGCAGGTGCCCCACAGTGCTGGGGGGTGGGGGTGCAAGGGGACATGAGTGGGGGCCTGCTGGGGGGTGGGGGTGCAAGGGGACATGGTTGGGGGCCTGGTGGCAGGTGCCCCACAGTGCTGGGGGGTGGGGGTGCAAGGGGACATGAGTGGGGGCCTGCTGGGGGGTGGGGGTGCAAGGGGACATGGTTGGGGGCCTGGTGGCAGGTGCCCCACAGTGCTGGGGGGTGGGGGTGCAAGGGGACATGAGTGGGACATGGTTGGGGGCCTGGTGGCAGGTGCCCCACAGTGCTGGGGGGTGGGGGTGCAAGGGGACATGAGTGGGGGCCTGCTGGGGGGTGGGGGTGCAAGGGGACATGGTTGGGGGCCTGGTGGCAGGTGCCCCACAGTGCTGGGGGGTGGGGGTGCAAGGGGACATGAGTGGGGGCCTGCTGGGGGGTGGGGGTGCAAGGGGACATGAGTGGGACATGGTTGGGGGCCTGGTGGAGGCTGCCCCTGGTGACTGGAGGGGTGGGGGTGGTGGGAGACATGGGTGGGGGCCTTGTGGAGGCTGCCCCTGGTGACTGGAGGGGTGGGGGTGGTGTGAGACATGGGTGGGGGCCTGGTGGAGGCTGCCCCTGGTGACTGGAGGGGTGGGGGTGGTGGGAGACATGGGTGGGGGCCTGGTGGAGGCTGCCCCTGGTGACTGGGGGGGTGGGGGTGCTGGGAGACATGGGTGGGGGCCTGGTGGAGGCTGCCCCTGGTGACTGGAGGGGTGGGGGTGGTGGGAGACATGGGTGGGGGCCTTGTGGAGGCTGCCCCTGGTGACTGGAGGGGTGGGGGTGCTGGGAGACATGGGTGGGGGCCTGCTGGGGGGTGGGGGTGCAAGGGGACATGTGGCTTGGCTGGGGGGCATGCCCATGGTGGATGGGCTGCCTGCGGGACATGACCAGGGGTGCAGGGTAGTCCCCTGTGGTGTGGGCTGCCTGCAGAGGTCGTGGAGGGGGTAGAGGGGAGACCTGGGAGGACCCACACTGGCAATTCACCTCTTCAACTTCCCGCACACCTACGTAATACACTGCCCCACTCGCACAGGCCCAATCGCGTGTAGGATTTCTCGCGCACCCCTGAAATCCACGTACCCAGGCCAATCGCGTGTAGAATTTCTCGCGCACCCCTGAAATCCACGTACCCAGGCCAATCGCGTGTAGAATTTCTCGCGCACCCCTGAAATCCACGTACCCAGGCCAATCGCGTGTAGAATTTCTCGCGCACCCCTGAAATCCACGTACCCAGCCCAATCGCGTGTAGAATTTCTCGCGCACCCCTGTAATACACGTACCCAGGCCAATCGCGTGTAGAATTTCTCGCGCACCCCTGAAATCCACGTACCCAGCCCAATCGCGTGTAGATTTTCTCGCGCACCCCTGAAATCCACGTACCCAGGCCAATCGCGTGTAGAATTTCTCGCGCACCCCTGAAATCCACGTACCCAGCCCAATCGCGTGTAGAATTTCTCGCGCACCCCTGAAATCCACGTACACAGGCCAATCGCGTGTAGTATTTCTCGCGCACCCCTGAAATCCACGTACCCAGGCCAATCGCGTGTAGAATTTCTCGCGCACCCCTGAAATCCACGTACCCAGCCCAATCGCGTGTAGAATTTCTCGCGCACCCCTGAAATCCACGTACCCAGCCCAATCGCGTGTAGAATTTCTGGCGCACCCCTGTAATACACGTACCCAGGCCAATCGCGTGTAGAATTTCTCGCGCACCCCTGAAATCCACGTACCCAGCCCAATCGCGTGTAGATTTTCTCGCGCACCCCTGAAATCCACGTACCCAGGCCAATCGCGTGTAGAATTTCTCGCGCACCCCTGAAATCCACGTACCCAGCCCAATCGCGTGTAGATTTTCTCGCGCACCACTGTAATACACGTACCCAGGCCAATCGCGTGTAGAATTTCTCGCACACCCCTGAAATACACGCTCCCCGCTCTGCGTTTGCTGCTGCCCTTTGCGCTGGATTGGGGATTTTGATGGCTTTTCCCTGCGCAAGGGGCGTTCTTCGGGGCGTAACTGACGCTGCTGCAGGGTCGCTGCGCCACTCTGCGCCACGGCTGGTTGTGGATGTTGGAATCCATGAATACGCTGTGCGCCTGAATGTGTTTCGGCGCACGCGGCTGGCGCAGACTACCGCACGCGCACACTGTGCGCCAGCCGCGTGCGCCACTTGTGCGCCGAATTCTATGAATTGGCCCCAAAATGTCAGAACCTATTGTTCCGTATAATATCATTTTAAATATCTTAAGAATCCCTCTGTCTTCATACAAATCATTGCTCTTGAAATATTAAAATACGGGGCCTCCCTAAGCCAATAATCTTACAAATGCCTCCAATACTTTCAAAATTGCCCCTCCTTACCTTATTCTATTCACTACTCTGCTTAGGGTGTAGTACTTGCCATTGTTCGCATGCCCCAATAGTATTAATGTGGCTCCAATTTTGTTATCCTATTGTTTATATAGCCAGAATGACATCACGCGCACGTGGTGTGTGATGTCACTTCCTTTTTGAAGTAAATATTGTCAAAACCTCTATGCAACCTTGCGGCCAGCTTCCTCGTTCCATTAGTTCTCCTTGTGGCGCATCAAGGCTAATCAGTCCCCCTATTTTACCCTAACTTTGTAACATATATATTGAATTATATTTGAATTATAGTGGATGATTATGTATTGCTTCATATTGAATTGAAGAATTTGTTTGTGAAAGGTTTGTTGTTAACCATGTCACAATAATAAAAGGACAAAATAAAATAAATGTGAGTAAGAACGAAAAATTGTTATTTCATTTCAGGATCTTTCTAGAGACTACAATCCAAGCAGAGGCAGTGACCAGGACCATGATGAAAGTGGGGAAATCCCTCTTCCATTTGGGACAAAATGTATTTTTATTCCTTCAAAGTCCATGACAAATCCATCTAAACTCAGTCTTGAGTAAACTGCCCATATTGTAGCAGCCCAGGGTCATGTCCATTCATCTGCAACATGTGAAAGAAGAACCGTCCACTATTTTGCTCCTCTGTAAATTGGAAGTGAAAAATTAAAGGTTTCATGTTCCGGTACAGGTTCAGGAACTGTGTGATCTGTTGGCTCTAATAGATGCAGTATCTTAGGAGACATTGGTCTCTTGAGCAGTTGTCAAAACTTCGAACCAAAAAAGAGCTGAAACTCATAGCATCACTCTCAAACTCTTTCCTGGGGAATTACACAATTTTAATGTAAATGAGATTCCTCTAGATGAAGTTACTGAATTGGAAATGAAGATACAGCCACCTTGAATCACAAATCTGGTGACAATTGTATCTCCTATGGACACACCTTTCTTACTGTGGAATGATTTACTTCAAAAGCTTTTGCATTTGATAGATAAATCAAACTGTGACATTTGAGCCCCCTTGTGACTGTCTTTTTTTAATATAAGGGTTTTGTAGCTTTATGTGGACTCAAACTCACCACCTAATCAAGTTAAAGAAGAGTGCAGATATTGTCAGATTGAATTTTACTTGTCGTCTGATTGAAAAACTATGCAGACGGAGTGGAAATTAATGTTCAACTCAAATTCCCAACATCATTGTCATATTCGTGACTCAATTGAGTCTGCAGTCCACCAGGTGTTTGAGCCAGCCCGACTGATGTTCCTATAATACATAAACACCCTGCACCTACATATCCCAGAGACAAAGGGCCTCATTACACGGAAGGCGGTAAACCATGGTGCTAATAGCACCATGGTTGCCGCCGGTACCATACCGGTACCACCATGGAGGAAAGGGGAATTACCACCCCATTCCAAGGTTGGCGGGGCGGTAATTCCCCCTTTCTCCATGGCCCTTCCCATTCCCATTTTTGCCCCATAGAGCATAATGGGGAAGGCGGTAATTATGGTACCGCAAATTGCGGTACCGTAATTAGCACCATGGCCCTTTGCGGGTCCCAACTTTAACGGCTGGTCTACACCAGCCGTTAAGGTCGGGTCCCGCAAAGGGACCTCGTAATCAGGTGCTAATGGGTTAACAGAGCCGCATACTTTTACGGCGCCATTAACCCATTAGCGCCAGGGTTGTAATGAGGTCCAGAGTCTGTGAAACAACTGAAAAAACCCTCTCTCAGGCTCCCTGCCTGGCGTATCCCATTACAAACACGGAGGTTTTCCTGGAAACAGAATTTTCTGTCACCTGCTTAACCACAGTCCTGTATCGGAAGCATGAACAAGTTCATATGGTCATTTCATAATTGATAAGACAGTGGGCCTCATTACGACCCAGGCGTTAAGGGGTTAACAGCGCTGTAAAAGGTGGCAGCGTTAACCCCTTACCGCCTAATTACGAGGTCCCTTTGCGGGTCCCCACTTTAACGGCTGGTTTTACCAGCCGTTAAGGACGGAACCAGCAAAGGGACTTTCGAGGTAATTACGGCACAGCAATTTGCGGTACCGTAATTACCGCCTTCCCCATTCCCATTGAGCCCTATGGGGCAAAACTGGGAATGGGGAAGGGCCAATGGTGAATGGGGAATTACCGCCCTGCCAACCATGGAATGGGGCGGTAATTCCACCATCCACCATGGCGCAATCGGTAAAATACCGGCATCAACCATGGCGCTAATAGAGTCATGGTTAACGCCTGGGTCGCAATGAGGACCAGTATCTGGCAAAATTAACATTAACTTTAATCACTGGGAAAAATAACAAGCAATTGAATATGACAAAAACATGAAATAAATGCTCATAATGACTACATCACAAGGAAATGAGAGTGGTATTTAATATTGGTACTAACTGACATTCAATGGTTCTGATTGGCCTGCCAGCCTCAATCCAACTCACCAATATCACATGAGTTCAGGTGAGACTATATTCTGCTGGCGAACCCTGAGAGAACTTCGAATTCTTGCAAATGGCCTACATGCAACACACACACACACACACACACATGAATACACAGAATTTCAACATGGCAGAATTGAGGAATGAAGGATGTGAATGAGGCTGTCAAAAAAATTGACAGAGGAGAAAGAAAATGCAGTCCAATGCAGTCCAATGCAGATCTGCAGAAACATAGTTTGTCCTGTGGTACGAGGGTGTTGGTAGCTCTGAAGTACCTTTTTGATCGTTTGAGCCAAAGGGTCAATTTTGAGATATTTGGTTCAAATGATTGGTCTAATACCAATAGGGGAGTAGAGGAATGTTGTAGGAGTGTGCATGGGTCTGTGTCAGCTTGCTTGTAACATGATTGTGTGTTGGAAAGGCTATGTGCAAATGTTGAATGGTGTGTCACAAGAATGGCCGATGATGGTATGCTATTGGCTTGCTTGTGTGACCTTGAGCCAAGGCTTTCTTCATTGCGTTTGAGAAGCGTTTTGGATGTATGGCAGGGTGCTTGTGCGTCTCATCCTGGACTCTAAATGTCAAGTGTACCCTGTGTGGGGGGCGGGGCAGTGGTTGGCAAATGCATTTCAGAATAAGAATGTGGGCTGTTTGCGTGCCATTGATTTGGGATCACCTGTGGACTGGTTACTTGGAGCTACCTATAGGTTGATAACTGGGGTGCCAAATGGAATGATGACTCACAGACACCTGCTGGGTGAAGAGTGAGTGCCAGAATCTTTGGAGAATCTTTGTTTATGACCTTCCATGCTGCTTGAGACATGAGTAATTGGTTCTAGTATGGATGACCTCTATGGTCCAGATGTGTGCCTTTGGCCATGGGTGGGGGGGCTGATGAGTGATTCTTATTTGAGGATGGTTAAGCAGTTACCTTTTTGTATTATTGACTAGTGCAAAATCCCATGTACACGGGCCAAACCTTTTTTGGGTGGAGGTTTCCCATTGTTGTGTTTGTCAAATTTCCATTGAGCCGCTTAATGAAATGAATTTCTGTTTATATGTTATATTTTCTTAGTGTATACAACTTGAAGTATGCTTTCAAAGGGGTATCCCTGTCTTGGGCATTTTCTGCAGCTAATTGTATGTTATCATTGTTGAAATACACATTTTGTTCGCCTTGAAGATGAACTTGAAGTCTTATTATTGTGTGTGTAAGGCAACAGCTGCATCTAGTGGTAATGATAGGCAAAGTTGGCAGTGTACTGCACAACTTGACGACTTATTGTTGTATGTGTAAGTCAACAGCTCCCTCTTGCGGTGGTAACAGGCAAAGTGGGCGCATGTGGGCTTCGGACAAACATACATCTGGCCTTTTATTATATAGTATGATGACTGCATTATGAATCTGGTGATGTGTTTAGGATTAAGGGAGGGTAACATTCGCTCTGTCTACACTATGCTCTTCTCCTTTGACTCATGTATTACTACAAGAGTGATGTATCTGGCCATGCAAGGTCTGATGGTGATGGTGTACTTTCTTTTTTATTTCGTTTTTTGTTTTGTCAGATTTGGTGGAGGTTCTTGGGACCTGGGCCATTGATTATGTGCTACGAGTCAGGTAGCATTGCTAGATTGGATAATGGGGTGGGGTTTGAATAGATACTGGTTGAATGATGCAGTGGGTTATGCAGCCACTGTGGACATGCTTGGAAGAGGATGTTGAGAGAGAATGGAATAGACAGATATGTGTATCAGGGTCAAAGTTATGCCTTCGATTGGCAGTATTGTGAGCCATGTGTACTTCAAGTTCAGTGATTGTGATCAGGGTGAATTGAGTTGTTAACCCAAGTAGTGCATATATATTGGGGAATAGAACGTTGTGTCCCCCATTATTTGGCACCGTGAGGGTTGGGCTAACTCAGGACATTTTTGCGGTGCGGGCTGATCCTCACAGTCTGAGATGATGTGAACTATCTGAGAGACTCTTCTGGTAGTACTAGCACTACTCGCGCGGTTAGTTATACGTTTGCTTTGGTTCTTGTTCCTTTGCACATGCAATGGTGTGTGGGGGGAGGAAGTCTGTTTTATTTACCTCCCTGTGCTGTGAATATCTGTTCAGTGATTAAGAATCATATACTTCGGGCAGACGAACATCCTTACGTGCATGCACAATGCATCACCATGGAGTGGTTTGTGGAATTATTATAATGGAGTGGTAATATTTCTTCCCTTTGGACAAAAAGTTGTTGCATAACAAGGTTTTTATGTGAAGATGTAACCGCTATGTTGAAAATGCTAAAACAAATATTTCAAACAAGAAAAAGATTCATATTCTTGTCATCGTGAGATATTTATGAGGAAGGGTTAAGATCTACAATTTGCCCTGCAATGTCAGATGTAATGCACATAAACAATAGATATGCTATGTGTGGGTATCCTAAAAGCATTGCATTTGACATTTGAAATTGAACATGTGTCGTGAATGTAGGCTATTAGTAGTAGGTACAATCTTGGAGGAAAAACAGTTAGGTGATCCCACATATGTTTGAAGAGAATGTTGGGGTCAGATCCTATGAAATTATTGAACACATGCTGTTATATGTTTATTTTCTGTATCGTTATCAATGAATTTAATAGCTACAATACTTTCTTATCAATCCAAGTTACATTTGTTTGGACATGCAGTAAGACGAGAGTTGCTAATCTGCAAACTGTTGTAAGATAGTCTATAGTAATGCGAAATAATAACCCGCCCGTGTGCTCTTCTGTCTTTCAGATCCACCCACGGGCCTAGCATTGACTGCACTAGATGAAAGCAGACCTGAACATTCAGTGAATTGCAGCAATGCACCTTTAAACCATCTATAACATTTCCAAGCCAAATGGATTTCTTACTTGCACTTTGACTTTTTCACAAAGAAGAACAGATGGGGTTCACTGGGCGAAAGGAAGCTTTCCATAGAAATATTAACTCATATTTCAGACTTTGCCATGGAAAAGGATGAAAATGATTCGCCCCGCAAGGTTTCGCAATGGAACTATTTGACCCACCCCCCTATGATTTGGATACACAAAAGACTTTGTAACTTAAAATACATAATCATCGTTCACCCTTTAACAGCTGGACGTCGTGCAGCTGTGTCAATTGTACCAACTAATATGGAGACAGCCAGCAGTTCGAGCCAACCGAATGCCAGCTGGAATAGGCTGCAGAAAATCCGTTCAAACATCGACACGTGTCTTAATAGAGTAAATGATGGCATCTGGAGCTTCCTTTTTATTTCAACTAATTTTTCAAAATGACAACAAAAAACTCGATGGCGTCGCTGTTTTTTTGTTTGTGCTAAGGAGGCTTTGATCCCCTCGTGCAATACTAGCATGCGAGCTTTGCTTACATATCCATACTTTATACTTGATATAGTATATACATATTTGATCCTAGACTCTTTCCAAAACATATTGTTTAAGCGTTATTGAATACAATACTAAGGAGTAAAGGGTGCATCGCGGGTGGACTGCCATCTGTTACACGAGTTTCTTTAGTTCGCTTCTGTTTGGTTGTTTACCCCCTTTGTAATACGGATGTAAATAGGATGTCTTCAAACTTTGTATAGAGTAAACCTGACAACTAGCCCCACAGTTCTGCAATGTTACCGTACATTTAAGGTTCAACAGAATGGCAGGCTGCATCTTTGCTCATTAATCTGTTACCAGTAACTACTTATGATTGATCTGGCTCTTGAAAACTCTCTGATTTCATACAGCATCTATATGTCGCTGCAAGCTAGAGACAAGTAATGATATTCGTTACATTTCATTATTTATATCCCTAAATTTGAGCATTAAAAGTGTTTAACTTTTTACATTGTGTTCAATGTTCTCATGTGTGATTGATTGTCTTTAACGTATTTGAACAGAAACTCTAGCTGGGATGGCGTCCATGAAGAATAATCCGCCCTTTGTTCAAGCACCCCAAACATGTTTCTATGTGAGCTAACTACTGTGGTATGTGGGGATCAGGCAGAGTGTGGAGACAGTGGGCAGTCCCTGGGAATACTTCATTTCATTAGAAACTGCTGGGTGCAAGAGCCTCTCCTCCTGATTGCGAACATCTGAAGCACAAATGCACATGCGGTTTCTTTGCAGATTGCCCTGCATACCATGGCAGCAGCCCCAAAGCTCCCGTGTGATAATGATGGGGCAACCTTCCCTTTTATGGAGAGGTACCTGCCAGCCCATCTCAAGGTAAGAATGCAGGGTAAAGTTGTGTGGATCTGACTGGACATCCTGAGAGAACTCCCTGTGCCAATTCTGACGGTGACCAGGTTAATTCTTCTGCCAGGGTGCATGAGTGCAGTGCACAGCTCCATCATACATTGAGGAGGACGCACATCTGTTCCTTCTTAACATCCTTTCCCCCTTTGCAGTTGCCAGACAGGAATGAGACAAATGTGAAAAGAAAACCTACCATGATCTACATTTGCCCCCACATTATAGTGGGGTCTTGAGTAGTGCATGCACCATGGCAGATACATGCAGTGTCATAGGGTAGACGTGTAAACACTAGAATAACACACACACACACACATTCCGTTTTATCGAAGGTACTTTCCAGCCACTTTTGGAATTCTGAAATTCACAAAGTCACATACCAAAACAGCGTCAATCGACCAGGTTTTGTCTTGCAAGCTGGCGCAATGTAGTATTATTTCTAAGCATAACCTTATAAAGAAATGTGCCCAATCCAAAAATGATGATGAAAACGACGTTTAATAAAATAGACAAAGTAATTTCCGGTCTCAGATACAGATTTTCAGGGTCTATTAAATTGCATCTATAATGAATGGACTATTTGTAGTCTGGCTTATCTCAAGAAAATCACTTACTGCAACATAGTATTACATTTGTACAGTTCTGTCAATATGTGTACTGCGTGCATAAACAAACATTAACAAAGCCAACATTTACATGTTCTAATTTCTTTCTGTATGAATGTGTTGCAAACATAGTGCCACACCTTAATTTATACAACCAAGGAAAAACAATGCATTTTAGACTTTTCAACTCCCCTCCTACCTTCCCCCCCCCATCACCGATTTCATCCCTTATCCAGTAACCTACTATTGGTATAGTGAAATTGTGTTCTGTTTTTTTGAAGTATGTCTATCGAATGGCTAGCTACTCACATTGCATGACAGTTACGTGCATGAAATGCAAGGAATTTCAATGAAAAGTCCAGGAACGTGAATGACGTTGCTAAAGGGCTGTCAAATCACATTTAGTATGACCACAATGCCACCTTTGCCATCAAATGCCATATACACACTCCATATGACAAAACGTCCATCAGATGCCCATTAGTATTTCAATGGCACACCACTTACTTAGTTGCTCATGATGTGCCCAGATATTCCCAGCATGCCAGACAATACCACCAAATAACAGATACTCATATAATATGAGAGTTATTATTCATCAAAAGCCATATACTTATGAAGGATGGCAGGCAGAGTCATAACATGGAAGGCACACATACATGCCATGTATTGCCATAAGGTGTGAAGAGTTTTGCAATGCATGCCATGGAAAGCTAATGTATATGATTTGATTCAACCTTTTGCAATTAAATACCAGGTTCCCTTATCGTATGCCAGACATTAGCAACACATGACCATGTATTCACATTATATAACAGGTACTCACTCAAATGATGCCAGTTATTGAAACACATTTGAGACATCGGGCCTCAATATAGTTTTGGCGATGCAGGACAAAAGTAGTGGTAATTCCATTTTCCCCACTTTATTTGGCTGTAAGGTAATTACTGCTGTTTTTCCTGCACCGCTGAATTATAAACTTGTAGGTAAATTGGAGGATTTACTGTGAGGAATGGCCATATGGCTAGGCTGCAGCAATCTGGCTTTTTTTGATTTTTATTAGTACACAAAATTATGCAGGTGATTACTTCTCCAAAGGGATAATCTCCTAACCAGATGCCCGTTGTCGCAAATCCATGCCAAAAGCATAATGCATTTGTGCCCTGCTGCATCAGTAGCCTGATCCGCAGAGACCACTCTGACCCTACTTGATGTCTGCTTGCTACCAGGGTCTCAACGATCCAACGTGCCGACTAAACCTGATCAACTTGCATCATCGTTCGAACCCCGGTCTGATGCGCCATCCCACAAAGAACTGAATCCAGGTACTGTGAGAATGAACTACCCCCATGGTCTACTGGGACCCTAGAGACTGGTTAGGTCACAAACACTCCTGCTTTCAATACAATATCCTTTTTATGGTAGTACCTTACCTACCACTGCTGGAACTACACCCAGAGTGCTACTTTCTTCAGTCTGTCATATCTTCTCTGTTCTTTCCTGTGGGGTTTGTTTTTGTATGGTAATCGCTTTTCGTTCTACTTGCAGATGGTGTGTTTTATTAAAGTATTTATATGTTTATAGAACTTTGATTGGATGTTCCCTTTATTTGGAACTGTGATACTGTGTTGTTTGGGTCACTACTGGTTCACCTTCACATCCCTCTTTAGAGTACAGCCTTCTCTCAGCCTGCGTTACCACAAGAGGGCAAAGGTGATATATCTCTTGATTGTCCCTGCTTTACCTTTATGTTGTGTGGTGTTTTGGTTTCTATAAGTGTAAGAGCTGAGTGGGCCATTTTTAACTCTACTGATCTTTGTACTCATACGAGGCAGAATCCAATTTGTCACATTTGCCTCCAGTAAAAAGTCCCAAATCAGCAGATTTACCACTCAGTGAATGTGCTAAAAACCCCCATGGAGTCCTATGGTGAATCACACAGCCCTACCACCACTAGTTTGCCTGTGGTAAAACCACAGGATGAAGTGGAGGTAACAGTAATTGAGTTTGGTGGTAATTGAGCAGATGTACTGCTTTATTACCACCAAACTCGTAATGAGGCTCAGAGAGTTATGGCATGTGGACCTGCAGTAACCTTGTCCGTCTGGTCTTTGAGAGTTATTCCATTTTGGGAAATGTACTGTTTTTCACAGAGGACGGTATGCCCCCACCTCACTATATCTACTGACCTAATGAATGTGAACAAAGTAGATGTGAATGTTGTTTCAGGAGACCTGCATTTAAAAATGGACCCCTCCACTTGAAGATATTCTCTAATAGCTAATCTTTGGCACCTCACATAAACTCCATGAACCAGTGTCCCCTTATCAGTAGTATCTGGGGGTACTTTATATGGGATGATTCCAGCATAAGAATAAATACACTATAATTAACTTCTAAGATGTGTTATTTCCCCATTTATAGGTGTGCCAGTAAGACAATTATAGACCGTATTCTTCATGGTCCTGTATTAGGGGTCCTCTAGGGGCTTATAATCAATGAGTTACCAGTAGTACTCCAATAAGGAGCGTACACCACGCAAGATGTAACGCTGTTTGTTGCAGATGGGCAAGCACAAATTAAACAGCACAGTGGAACAGAACTTGATGATGAGAGCTGACAACCTGGCTCACAGCGAACAACACTTTCACACAGCTAATACAATGTGTATATAGTTAGAAACAGTTGCACTTCAAGCTTCTCGTCTACGCTGTTCTCAAAAAGTTGACTGATTAGAATACGTCATACCCCAATAGCTAGACATATGTTAGTTGGATATTATTGGAGCAAAACAGACCTGCCCTCTCCAGATTTAATCCCTCCCCATGTGGTGCCACATTGCCTCACCACTGCACCCCACAAATTATTTGCAATCAGTGAGAACATAATACCAATGTTAACTTGAATTCTGTAAGGTTTATGCTCCATGTAACCCTTGAGCAACTACCATGAACCTAGTATTCTTTTTTTGTAATCAAGACACTATCATGCAACAGCGCCACGATGCCTTTGGGCTGTAGCGTGCTCTAAAAATTCAAATGAATAAATAATTGTGCTGACCTCCAGATCTTTATTCATCTGCCATTGGTCAGCACTAGAAATAGAAGGAACACGAGACACCTTGAACAAATGGGAATGGAGATATTCACACGGCACCTGCCCAATGATAAACCTTGCAAACATTGTTATGGACATTGGGTACTTGTTGCTTTTCAGGGACACCAAAACGCACCCTTTGATTGGTTCTTCCCTAGCACCCCTTCATGCCACATCCTTGTTCCCATACCCACTGGCCAAGGAACGATTTGAAACTGCCCTTGGCATTATTGCGAGTGCCTCCCTGTATAAGGTTGATTTCCCCAGCTGCCACGAGTAACTGTGGGACTGGCTCTCGAACTTTTATTGTATCGTCCAGTTCTGTTCCCAGCGACTGCGGTCTGCTGGAGAAGAGCATCCAGAATTCAGCTTCCTCCACCCCACAGCCACAGTGTGTTCTAACTGGCCTGCTGTGAGAGACTCATCTAAAGCATCCCATGGAGTGCACTTATCTGTGGTTTTTGCATTCTTGCACTTATCCAGCAGGCTCCCTTTTGTCCATGTTGTTATGTGGACAGAGTATCCCCCCTTTTTTCTCTACATGCTTGGTCCCTGGGGCTGGATACAGCTTTCAGTGACCCCTTGTCCCACCAGTGTGGGTGTCCCCGCCCCCATTATTCCTGCAATTGGTATGTGCGCCCCTCTGCCTGGTGCTAAATCAGCACCTTCATTGCAGTGCATTCATATCAAACATCCTTGTTTTGCATTATAGCAGCATATAAAGTGTTGTTTTCATGAGCAGGTCAAAATAAAAATTACTTTATTTTGTGTGACATAGGAATGGTCAATATAATAATTTATGGAGCACCAGCATTGTTTATTGAACTTTTAACAAGGTCTTCTTTGAATAGTGCACTTCCTGGTCCCACTGGACCATTGTTTGATGATCTTGGGCAACTCCTTGATTCTCTTTTCTCTAAACATCACCTAAAATCTGAACCGTCTTTTCTTAGTGACCACTCTCTCCACTCTATCCATAACCCACCTACCCACACAGGGGAGAGGGTAAACCTTTGAATCTCTTATCCATATCCACCTCTCTCTCAGCCACTAATACTACTGTCACACCATCATATATGATCACTCAATAGTTTCCACAACCATCTCCTTTCCACCCTCTGACCTTGTCTCACAACTTGCATTACCTATTACTGAAAGGAAATGTAAACCTTCTGCCATTCCCTCATTCTCTCTGACCTACAGTTCTCACTTTTCCCCTTCATAACCAATGACTTGTCCACCAACAATGCCTTCTCCAGCTTCCAATCCTTACTATATGACTCATTCTCCTCTAACTTTCTTCTCATTACTTTCACCGCTAAGTCTCAGCATCCTACCCCATTCATACACTCTCTCTGGACAGGCATGCATCAGCTGTTGCACAAATGGAGTCTTACCCACTCGCATGAGGACCTGCAACTCTACCTCACTGCCCTAAACTCTCTCAGGTCCACACTTGATAGAGCGAAAAGGGTTTTTTAAATAACCCTCATTGACTCTCACTCCAACCATCCGTGATGGCTACAGGGCACCCTAAACTCACTCCTCGCTCCTCCTAAGTCTATGACTATCAACTCTACTCTTACAGCTAATGATGTAGCTGAATACGTCACTGAAAAAATTGCCAAAATTAGAGACTCTCTCCGGACCTTCCTCAGAATCCTGTCTCATACATTTTACACTCTGCCTACTCTACCATCATCCTATCCCACTTTAATCACACTAATACTGACAAAGTGCTAGCCGTTATGATGAAGGCTAACCCCTCTTGTTCCCCATCAGACCCTCCTGCTCATCAGCAAGCCAAGCTTATTGGCCCTTCTGTGGCCTCTCACCTCACTTAGCTCTACTTCCTGTCCTTCTACACTTTGTAGAGAAGGAGCCAAGTACCCTCACCTCAACCATCTCACCCATATTACTTATATGCTGGGAACCAGAGTGTGAGACACATGCAGTACCAGTAAAAATACCAATACCGAGGAGACTCCTGGAAGCAAGGTCCCCATTGAGAAAGCCATACCTGCATACATCACAGTATTTTAATGCCATTTTAATGAAATCCTGGAAGAAGCAGAATAATAACCGGAAGAACAGAATGGTTATGTCACACACGAGGACTGACATATGTAGAAGAGATGCAGAGACAAGAGAACGAATGATATTCTATAAGGCATCAAGAAAGTATCAAATATAAGTGACATCTTGGGATAAAGATGAAGAGGCTTATGCTACAAAAACAATGAAGATGTCAAGTCATTTTACACTTGTAGACATGCAAAGAAACGCAAGCAGACAAAGTATTCTTGAGGCTAGCCACGTAGTGAATAGTTTGCGGCATGCACCAATGTATCCATATGTAGGAATAAGTAAAGAATTGATGATTCCACTATGTGTTATAACAGTGCTAGACCACAGAAGGAAGGCCTTTCCAGTGTGTCGCAGTTGAAAAAGCAATTGAGTTACAGAAGCGGATCTCAGAAAGGCGAGGCTGGATGAGCTCAAGAAGCCAAAACCTTATCAGACTGGGATGAACAGACATTAGCTACAAATCGTGTGAAAGAACAAAATGCCTGTTCAGAAGGCATGGACGAAAACAAGGAAGACATCAGAGGTCTATTAGAAAATAGTATTTTAAATGTACCAGAGCTCAAATTTGTGGTCTTCAGTCATGTGGAGGGATGAAGTTGGACAAACATGACAAACCACACCTACACATTTAGGCAGAGTGTGCCTTCACTCCCCTGAATTCTCCAGAGAAAAGAACATTTCCAAGGACAAGTTCAAAGCCTTAATTGACAGCAGACCACGGAGGTGATGATAGATGATATGCTATTTGGTGGGAAACTATTGTTATGACCAGCTCACCAGCAGCTGGAAGTCTAGACTGCGTGCTGCTAATGAAGGTGGAAAAGTACTGCTGCATGTAAGAGTGACAACCAATTGTAGGGGGCTGCATAATTAAGGGCCCTATAGTTTGGGTAACCAAGGGGACGTCATGTATTTAGTGACTTTCATAGTGACCTGGTTGAGGGGAGGGCTTAGTTGCCCCACCTGATGTTAAGGAGCCTATTACTTTCTTAGACTAGTATGGAATATATACCAAGATTTTCCCTTTAACCAATCAATCTCTACAATAGGTTTTAGTAGTTTGCCATGGAGGATGACATTAGTAAATACGTAGGCTCACGTCATCAAAGACGATTTTTTACTATAAGTATTATGTTTTTTCTGAAGCAAATTGAGAAACCATGCGGTGAGAAGTCCTTTGATGTCTGTTGTGCTCCCTGTTTTAGATAACTGATATTAAAACAGTCAACCTTTTTGCCAACTACCTGAGTCATTTGGATTATTGATGTTTGAGTAACTTCTGCATCCCCATTCATCTCATAGTATTGCTACTTCATGTTAAAGGGCTGGGTCAAGTCCCCCAGTTCAGCTTGCTTTCACTTTGTTTTCAAAACAGCCACTGTTATCCCTCTCCGAAAAAAGTAAGGGACTGACCCAAACCTACCGGCTAACTTTTTCCATGTGTCTCTCCTTCTGCATTACTCTAAAGTGCTCAAAAAAGGTTGTGTTTAACTGTTTTACACATTTATTGGACATCCACTACCTTTGAGACCTCCTAAAAGCAGGTTTTTCTCCACCTGGAACTCTATGGAAACTGCTCTCACGAAATATCATCAACGTGTTCAACTTCATTGCCTCTGGATGCGCTCAACCTATCCTCTATCCTAATTCTCGTTACCTGTAGGAAGCCTTTGAAATTGTCAATCAGCTTGATCTCCTTAATGCTCTCTTCTGCTTGGGATTCGCGATTGAGTTCTTGCCTCGATTGATTCCTATCTGCACCTCACCAATTCTCTGTCTCCTGGAACAAAAACACCTCTCAACTCACTCCTCTAACTATTGGGGTCCTACAAGGCTCTGTCTTGGGTCCACCCCTATTTGCACTTTACAACTCTGCTCTTGAGGCACTGATCTCCTCCTTTGGGATCTCATACAAACTCTTTGCAGAAGACACCCAAATCTTCTTCGATTTTCCTGAACTGTCCTCTGATCTCTCAATCAAGATTTCAAACTGTCTCTCTGCCATTAAATATTGGATGATTTTGCACTCTCTAATGTTAAAAACAGAGGTGTTTTTCCTCCCTGACAAAAGCTATCTCTCATCTCCTCCTCTCCCTATCCAGTTCTTACGTGAAGCTCTACCCCACTCTTCATCAGCTAGAAACCTCTGTGTCATCTATGACCTTTCCCACACCTTCTCTACTTTCGTCTCCAAAACTGGAACAGCAGCCCCCCAAAACTTTCCTAAATATTAGGAAAATCAGGCATCTCCTCCCTTTCAAAACCACCAAGCATCTCTTAACCACTCTTGTCTTCTCTAAACTGTACTACTGTGACAGCATCCTCTTTGGTCTCCCCAACTATTCTTTCTGTCCTTGCAAGAAACAAGATCGTCAACTTCACTACCAGGACTCTCTTTGAACTCCCTCACTTCACACCTTCTTCCTCATACCATCTATCACCGGGCTGGATGGCTGACAATGAAAAACAGGCCCGATTTAAAATTCTTCTCCTGGTTTACAAACTTATTTATGGTAAGGCACCACTGTATCTATCCTCCTCTATCGAATGCTACAAGCCCTCTCGTAATCTCCTCGACTACCCTTGTGGATTCTTGTCTCCCTGTGCTTCTGCAAGCTTCTGCTCTTTCTCTCTTCTTGCTCCACTTGCATGCAATTCTCTTCCCCTTGTGAGAAACATGAGGGTATCCTCACACTTGCTGCCCTTGGATCCTTATCTCGGGTGGCAAGGGAAAGGCCATCCCTTTTGGATCCTGACCGTGGGGTGTGGGAAAGCGAGGGAGGATAATGTCACGACCCTCGCTCAAAACCCCCTCTGGCAACCCCATTGGCCAGGTGGAGTCAGGACTCGGGCCTCTAGAGCCTGACATCCTCTTCAAAAGCCCTCATGAGGCCAGTCCTGGCACCTATGGCACAACAATGAACAACAATGTGCTTGGGAACTACTTTATTGTATTGTCAGCCAACGTGGAGGCCTCCACATAGCTTGGTTCCCTAAGAACCAAGCTATGCGGTCTAGTGTTTTGGGTTTGGCAGGCCTGGAAATACTTTCCCTGGTACTACTTTACCTGGGCGGCTATATAAACTACGCCCTGACTGCAGAACATGCTTTGTGTTACTTTGCAGCTTGTAACGTGACACTCACCGTGTCCAGCTATTCCCTTGAACCTCGGAGAAGCAGAACCTGCAAGGAGACAAAAGGAACATCATTAGCAGCAGCATCTTATCTGAAGTCTTCATCTTTAAACACTCACAGCTACTGAGAACAGCTTCCTCGAATCTGCACGCCTCCCGGACAGAACGACCTGAAAGAGGAAGATAGAGGCAACATTAAAGAAAGCTGTAGAGACATTTACAAATTACGAACTGCTCAAAAGGCTTACCTGGCTGGTCGCCTCTTGGCTGGCACCACTCCGGACATTCCACTTGCGCTGAAGAACACTGTGACCTACAAGGAAGGAAAACCCAGGTTAGCAAAGGCAAGACTTTACAGCGCTGCGCATAGTGCTTACTTACCGCATCATAGCGCTCTTAATGCGCCATCATTTACCAGCGGGGCTCAACCAAGCCAGTTCTCCACTCTGAAGCTCTGCATACCTAAGGGAGAAAATAGAGACATTTTAAACAAAGAAAGGCATGCAGGATAGCAACAAAACTAAAGAACAGCAATAAGACCTACCTGAACAATACCAGCCGGCGTCAGTGAAGTAAATGGACCGCACTCGCCTATGAAAGACAACGCGCTCCTGCAAAGAAGGCAGGACGGAGAGCACGCCTAATTCTACCACAAGGCAGAACCTTCCCTGCAGACCACATCAGGGCAAAGCTGAGAAGCATACCAGTGAGTAACGCTGCTGGGTGGCGTCCCTGTGGATACCAGGTGAGCGTAACAGAACACGAAGCCTACCATAACAAATCCACCTGGGCGCCATGGAGACATCAGAAATGGACCAATTGGCCCAATTACTAGGAGAGCTTCGTGCTGAGGTTGATTCTGCCTGACAAGAGACTAATGGCCACCGGAGAGACCTAATAGTGTCCAAAGAACGCACTGAAGAGATTAGCAGGCAATACTTGCAATCACAGGCAGGACAGATGCCTCAACCTGGAAGCAATCCAACGATGCAAAACCCTGCCATACCACCCACTCCAATACAGATCACGTTACCTGGAACAGTGCCCCTGGCACCACCAGAAAGGTTCTCAGGTGACCCACGGAAGTATGCGGCATTCATCAATCAGTGCCGCCTTCACTTTCTTTGTAGGCCTGGAGCATTTCCAAATGACCAAGCTTGGGTAGCTTTTGTCTTATCATACCTGAGTGGTAGTGCAGCAGATTGGTCGGTGCCATTGGTAACCCATGACGATCCTCAATTACATGACTTTGGGGGGTTCCAGAGAGAAATGGAAAAACGTTTTGTTCACCATACCCAGGAACAAGCAGTAAACAATGAACTCTTGTCCCTCCGACAGGGGAATCAGGACTTGTTAACGTACATTGCTACCTTCAACAGACTGGTTGTCGAAGCTAAGTGGCCAGAAAACAAAAGAAGCACGTTATTCCATCAAGGCTTACGAGGCGAATTAAAGGACGTCTTAGCCCAGGTGCTTGATCCACCCAGAGACTGTGCAGAATTCATAAATCTGGTCATGCAGCTAGACCACCGGTTGCAGGACCGAAAAGGCAGACCGGTCTAAGACGGACCCTCGGACCGTCTATGTTCGACCAAGGGAAAATGCTGTAGAACCCATGCAGATTGGAGGGATAGAGCCTCCATTAACAAAACAAGAGCGGGACAAAAGAAGACAACATCAGCTTTGTTTGTATTGTGGGAAACCTGAACATTTCCTGAAGGACTGCCCAGTAAAACCCCCAAGAAGAACAGTCTGGGCCCCAGAGAAGGATGAAGCTAAGGAATCGGGAAACTACCAAGCTCGACAAACGTAGAGGTCAGTTTGTCGAGTGAGAAGAAAGAGTTGCTGACCTCGCACTTTGCAATACCTGTGATCTTAATTAACCAACAACAGTTGTCAAGAATGCATGCCGTTGAAGCATACATCGATAGCGGAGCAGTTGGAAATTATATTGATCAAGAACTGGCAGCAGAGATGGGGCTTCCTTTGTGTTCTAAGTCAACTATGGACAAGGTAATCACTGTGGATGGGACAGAAATCGCTTCCGGACCAGTAATCCAGTGCTCAGCCAGGGTAACCTTGCTGTGCCAGGACGGACATCGGGAGTCTATTTCATTCGATCTCATTAAGGCACCTCAGTTCAGGCTAATACTAGGGATGCCATGGTTGGTTGCTCACAACCCTTTGATAGACTGGCGGGCACAAAAATTGACCTTCCCCAGTGACTGCTCCCCTGCCTGCTATTACCAAGAGGAGAAACCCAAAGTCTGTATCCCCATGACTCCTGGAGCGACAGTATCAACCCTGGGAGCAACTAATGCTTTGCCAAGTGAATACCATGATTTCCAGGGTTTTCCAAAAGGACAAGCCAATACATTGCCGCCGCACAGGCCCTACGACTGTCAGATCGATCTTGTTCCTGGTGCAGAAATCCCTTGCAGCAGGATCTACGCTCTCACAGAACCAGAAAACCTTCATTTGAAATCCTATTTAGACCAGTACCTTGCAAACGGATTTATCCGTCCTCTGAAGTCCCCTGCAGCCAGTCCTGTGTTCTTCATACCGAAAAAGGAAGCAGACTTGAGAACCTGTATTGACTACCGCGCATTGAACCAGATCACTGTGAAGAACCGCTACCCCTTGCCACTTATCCCTGAGATGCTAGACCAAGTTAAAGATGCCCAGATTTATACCAAATTGGACCTTCGAGGTGCATACCACCTGGTCCGAGTTAGAAAAGGAGATGAATGGAAAACCGCCTTCCGTACTAAGTATGGCTTGTTTGAATATCAAGTTATGCCCTTCGGGTTATGCAACGCTCCTGCGGCATTCCAATATTTCATGAATGACGTCTTAAGGGAGTTAATTGATGTGTGCGCCTTAGTGTACATAGACGACATCTTAGTATAATCAGCCTCGGAAGAAGATCATGTCAGGCACGTTCGTTCAGTCCTCACCAAGCTCCGTCAACATCGCTTGTTTGCAAAGCTTGAAAAATGCTTTTTTCACGTCACCGAAGTAAAATTTCTTGGTTTTATCCTTACTCCAGGAGGAAACAGAATGGACGTGCACAAGGTAGATGCCATTCTGAAATGGCCTTCACCGACATCTCTGAAAGAGGTACAAAGCATGCTGGGCTTTGCGAACTTCTACCGCCAGTTCATCCCAGACTTCTCTCAGGTTGTGCACCCAATCACAGTACTATTACGAAAAAACAATAAAAAGTTTGCTTGGACCGAAGAAGCAGAAGAAACCTTTCAGGAACTTAAACAAAGGTTTACCTCCGCTCCAATCCTGCGACATCCTCGTCCAGACCTCCCTTATGTCGTTGAAACTGATGCGTCCAGTCTCGCAATGGGGGCTGTCCTTTCACAGAGAGAACCAGAAACCGGCCAGCTGCATCCTGTGGCCTTCTGGTCGAAAAAGTTCTCACCTCCAGAGATTAATTATGCCATCACGGACAAGGAACTCCTGGCTATCAAATCCGCCTATAAAGCCTGGAGGCACTACCTTCTGGGGGCCAGACACACCATTACAGTCATCACAGACCACCGAAACCTGCAATATCTCAAAACAGCCAAGGCCCAGTCCTCACACCAATTATGGTGGGCCCTTTTATTCGTCGAATATGATTATGTAATCATATTTTGACCAGGAGTCAGAAAGGGAAAGGCGGATGCCTTATCTCACATGGACATAGATGAAATAGTATATAAAACTCCAGACCCAGTACCTATTATACCTGAAGACAAACTCTTGGGTACCACGACAGCCTTAACACAAGCAGAACTCCAAAAAGAAATCCAACGGACAATGAATCCTGATGCGTACCTTGCATGGCAAACTCCAGGAGAACAATATACCATCAAGGACCACCTACCCTTTTTTAGGGATCGCCTATATGTACCCAAGAAGGAATTAAAACAGCATATTATTTGAAACTATCACTATCACTATCGAAGGGCATCCTGGGATTGCCAAAACCCTAGCTAAGGTGAAAGAGAACTTTTGGTGGCCTACCTGGCGTAAGGACATCATTCAGTATATTCAGTCCTGCGGTGTATGCGCAAAAAATAAATCACAGAAACAAAAACCATCTGGTGTCCTACAACCATTGGACATTCCTCCAGTTCCATGGCACACTCTTTCCCTTGACTTCATCACTGATCTACCTCCAAGCCAAGGGTTCAACACCATCCTTGTAGTTGTGGACTTATTCTCAAAGATGGCCCATTTTATTCCTCTCAAAGGCCTCACAGACACAGCCACTTTAGCAAAAGTGTTCCTGGAGGGCGTGGTTAAGCTATATGGCTTCCCTTCGGTTCTGGTCTCTGATCGAGGCAGCCAGTTTGTTTCAAACTTCTGGAAAAAATGCAGTGCAATGGCACAGATCGACGTTCGGCTATCTACCAGTCACCATCCCCAAACGGACGGCCAAACCGAGAGAACCAATCAGACACTTGAGCAATATTTACGGTGCATGCTGCACCACGAACAAAGGAATTGGAAAGACCTACTATTGATAGCTGAATATGCATATAACAATTCTTTGCATTCAAGCACGGGACAAATGCCTTTCTATACCCTTCATGGCAGACATCCTCGTATCTCTGAACTAGACCTTCCAGCCAGCTTGGAAATGCCAGCGGTAAAGACACTACACACATTGCCATTACTCAGGCTTTCAAAAGGGCAAAGGAACACCTTATTCATGCCAAAGAAAAACAAAAGTGATTCGCCGACCAACACCGGAAAAAGGCCAAAGAAAAACAAAAGTGATTCGCCGACCAACACCGGAAAAAGGCCCCTGATTATCAAGCAGGAGACAAAGTTTGGTTAGCCGCCAAAATTTGTACCCATCAAGGGAACCTGGACCTTTCATCCCAGATTCTTAGGACCCTATAGCATTAAGGCAATTATCAACCCAGTAGCCGTGAAACTGGATTTACCACCTAATCTACACATCCACCCGATATTCCATGTGTCCCTCCTGAAACCAATGCAACCCGGCACACGTATTGGGACACCACCTAAGCCCATACTTGTTGATGGAGAACCAGAATTCGAAGTAAAAGAAATCTTGGACTCTAAATACTCTAGGACCAAGCTATATTATCTTGTCGATTGGAAAGGATTTGGACCACAAGATAGATCCTGGGAGCCCAGTGAGAATATCCACACACCACATCTAATCAGGAAATTCCATCGGAACTTCCCAACCAAACCTGGGCCAGACAGAAGGAACACCATGGGAGGGGCCTTAGGGGGGATTGCTGTCATGACCCTCGGCCAAAACCCCTCTGGCAAACCCATTGGCCAGGTGGAGTCAGGACTCGGGCCTCTAGAGTCTGGCATCCTCTTCAAAAGCCCTCATGGGGCCAGTCCTGGTGCCTGTGGCGCCAGGCTCATACACCATGAACAACAATGTGCTTGGGAACTACTTTATTATATTGTCAGCCAACATGGAGGCATCCATATAGCTTGGTTCCACAAGAACCAAGCTATGCGGTCTAGTGTTTTGGGTGTGGCAGGCCTGGAACTACTTTCCCTGGTACTACTTTTCTTGGGCTATATAAACCACACCCTGACTGCAGAACATGATTCGTGTTACTTTGCAGCTTGCAACGTGATGCTCACCGTGTCCAGCTATTCCCTCGAACCTCAGAGAAGCAGAACCTGCAAGGAGACAAAAGGAGCATCATTAGCAGCAGCATCTTACCTGCAGTCTTCATCTTTAAACACTCGCAGCTACTGAGAACAGCTTCCTCGAATCTGCACGCCTCCCGGACAGAACGACCTGAAAGAGGAAGATAGAGGCAACATTAAAGAAAGCTGTAGAGACATTTACAAATTACGAACTGATCAAAAAGGCTTACCTGGCTGGTCGCCTCTCGGCTGGCACCACTTCGGACATTCCACTCGCGCTGAAGAACAACGACCTACAAGGAAGGAAAACACAGGTTAGCAAAGGCAAGACTTCGCAGCGCTGCGCATAGCGCTTACTTACCGCATTATAGCGCTCTTAATGCGCCATCATTTACCAGCAGGGCTCAACCAAGCCAGTTCACCGCGCTGAAGCTCTGCATACCTAAGGGAGAAAAAAGAGACATTTTGAACAAAGAAAGGCATGCAGGATAGCAACAAAACTAAAGAACAGCAATAAGACCTACCTGAACAATACCAAACGGGCCGGCGTCAGTGAAGTAACTGGACCGCACTCGCTTATGAAAGACAACGCGCCCCTGCAAAGAAGACTGGACGGAGAGCATGCCTAATTCTACCACAAGGCAGAACCTTCCCCGCAGACCATATCAGGGCAAAGATGAGAAGCATACCCATGAGTAACCCGGCTGGTTTGCGTCCCTGTGGATACCAGGTGAGCGTAACAGATAACCTGTGTGGAGGGTCCTTGGGGATTGGGAAGAGGGTATCTTAAGGCGAGACATGGTATCCCCCTTTCCCTTATGACAACCAACCTAACCCTCCCCCAGGCTTTATGAGCTACTGTAAATAATCTCCCCTCATTTTCCCTCATGCAACCTACTGAAGGACTGTGACAAGGAAGAGGCGACAAGATGTAGTGAACACCAGTAAGTCATTTCATCACTCTAGTACTGAGACGAGGAAGAGGCCTGCAGAGTATTGTAAAGGTCAGGCATGTTCCAAGTTCTCCTCTAATTGTAGTTAGGCAATAACAATTGGGAACTCACACCTTCAACCTGTCAAGTGATTGCAGGAGTATAAGAAGCGAGGAGACCAGCAGCAAAAAGACCAGCAGGGAATCCTGTTTGCGAGGAGGCAGCCGTGGTGGGTCCTGCAGGAAGCCAGGATGGCAACAGATGACCCAAGGAACTGTGGAACCCAGGATCAGGTGGGCCGTAAGAAAACCACATGTGTGGGAGCGTCTGTGTTCGGATATAAGCAACCGGAGCTGTGGGCTAAGAAAAGGAAGCAAAGTGGCTGCCAGCGTCCATGGAAAGGAAGCAGAGCTGCCAGCAGAAGCTGATGAGAATCCATCATTCAGGATGTTAAAAACATGCTTGAGGCTAACATCATCGAACCTTCTAAATATCCTTGGTCCTTCCCTAGTGTTTTGGTGGCAAAACCTGTTGGAAGTTGGAGGTTTTATATAGACTTTAGAAAGGTGAACACCATCTCTGCCTTTGACGCTTATCCAATGGCCCCTGTCGATGGCCTGATCAACTGCCTGGGTAATGCTGTCTACCTTTCAAAATTAGATTTAACAAAAGGGTATTGGCAATTTCCTTTGTATGGACCTGATATAGAGAAAACTGCCTTTGCTGCTTCAATAGGGTTGTTTCATTTGAAAGTCCTGCATTTTGGTCTACCTGGTTCTCCCACAACATTCCAGAGGTTGATGGATAAAATCTTACAGCCATACTCAGAATTTTGCACAGCTTATATGGATGACATTTTTATACATAGCAGGACATGCTCAGACCATTTGTACAACATTTACATGATCATGAGCGTGTTAAGAAAAGCAGGGTTTACAGCTAATCTCAGAAAATGCTCATTGGCCCAATCTGCGGGTACGTTTTTTTTGTGGGTAATGGTACTGTCCAAACACAGCAATAGAAGGTGAGAGCTGTTCTCCATATTCCCACTTCAAAAACTAAGAAAGATCTGAGGGGCTTTTTGGGACTTATCGAGTACTACTGCGGGTGTATTACAAATTCTTCCAGCAAAACATCCAGATTGACTGACGAATTGGGACACCACCTAAGCCCATACTTGTTGACGGAGAACCAGAATTCGAAGTAAAAGATATCTTGGACTCTAAATACTCTAGGACCAAGCTATATTATCTCGTCGATTGGAAAGGATTTGGACCACAAGATAGATCCTGGGAGCCCAGTGAGAATATCCACACACCACGTCTAATCAGGAAATTCCATCGGAACTTCCCAAACAAACCTGGGCCAGACAGAAGGAACACCATGGGAGGGGCTTTAGGGGGAGTGCTGTCACGACCCTCGGCCAAAACCTATTGGCCAGGTGGAGTCAGGACTCGGGCCTCTAGAGTCTGGCATCCTCTTCAAAAGCCCTCATGGGGCCAGTCCTGGTGCCTATGGCGCCAGGCTCATACACCATGAACAACAATGTGCTTGGGAACTACTTTATTGTATTGTCAGCCAACGTGGAGGCTGAGAAGCATACTGCGGGTGTATTACAAATTCTTCCAGCAAAACATCCAGATTGACTGACGAATTGAAAAATACTGAGCCCCAGAAGATCAGATGGGAAGAGGAATATGATATCTGTTATACGACCTTGAAACATGCCCTATGCCAGAGCACCATTTTCAAATTTGCAGATTTTATTAAAGAATTCATCATCCAAACTGATTCTTCCTTAATGAGGTTAAGAGCTGTTTTATAGCAAAACCATGATGGTTTGAAACATCCACTTTTGTACTTCATATGAAAACTGTTCGCCAGGGATAAGAACTACTCAGTCATGGAGTTAGATGCACTGGCAATCAAGTGGTCAGTAATACACCTAAACTACTACCTCCTGGGACATATGTTTCATGAAATAACAGACCACTCCCTATTGGTATGGATAAATCAGAGGAAATAATCCAACCCTCAGGTAATGCAGTGGTTCCTGGACCTTCAACCGTATTGCTTCACAGTAGAGCACCGGAAGGGCTGAGAGCAAGGTAACATGGACTTCCTCTACCGGTTTCCCTGTGATGCACCCCGGTCCAAACCGCATTGGGAAAAGGTATGTGAGAAACCTGAGGGTATCCTCATACCTACTCCCCTAGAATCCTCTTCTCAGGTGGCCAGGGAAAGGCCATTGCTTTTAGATCCTGACCATGTGAGTGGAAAAGTGAGGGAGGATAACCTGGGTGGAGGGTCCTTGGGGATTGGAAAGAGACTATCCACAGGCAAGACATGAGAACCAACTAGCCCTCTCCCCGTCTTTATGGCCAACTGTAAGACATCTCCCCACATTTTCCCTCATTCAACCTACTACAGAACTGGAAGCTGGAAGAGGCAACTCGGAGTAATGAACACTAGTAAGTCATTTTACAACTCTAGCATTGAGACGAGGAAAGGGCCTGCAGATTATTTTAAAGGAAAGGCATGGCCCAAGTTCTCCTCTAATTGATGTCATGCAATTACAATTGGGAACTCACACCAGCACCCGGTCAAGTGTTTGTGAGAATACAGTCATAGTGGGTGCTGCAGGAAAGTCCAAATGCCGGCAGACGACTGCCGGAACTGTACAGACCAGGAGCAAGCGGGCCATAAGAATATCATAGGTGTGGGAGCCTCCGTGGTCGGGGATATGCAGCCAGAGCGGCTGGCAAAGAAAAGGAACAAAAGTGGCTGCCAGCATCCGCAGAACGGAAGCAGAGTTGCTGGTCGGAGCTCAAGATAATCCGAAGTGCGAGCAGGGCTCGTGATTGAAGGAAAGTCTGCAGGCAGAGCTAAAAAAGAAGAGTGCAGCGCCCAGACAGAGCGCCAGGGACCGGTACATGAAGGGAGAATGTCACTCAAAACAGGCCACTCCTGAAGGCTGTGGGGAAATAAGGCGAATGCTAAACTAACAAAACAGCATGTGCTTAATGAAACAAACTCAAAGCTGCAGGTTTGGTGAAAATTACGTGGCAAAGCAAGTCATTACCAATATTGAATTCCAAATTGAATTAAAACTTGATGGGCAAACTTACAATCAGATGATGAATGAATATGAAGTTTAGATATTGCCTGTTTAAAAATTGCAAAGAACAAGGCAAGAGAGCAAGAGTGGATGATTGCAAGGGAGCATGACCCCAAAGTGGTTAAGGAATAAAATCACCACAAAGTGAACTTTATGCATGAATAAAGTGTGGCAAGGCCAACGACTGGCAAGCGGTATGTGACACAATGTAGCGAAGCCAAGAGGTTGACATGGAAACTCCAAGTGAGTCTAAACCTTCAAATAAAGACAAGAGGCTGACAAGGAGAAGCCAGGTGAGTGTGAACATTGACACTGAGGCAGATACAGAAGAACCTGTGTGGGCCAAAGAGCCTAGGCTTCCTGGTTGCGCAATTTGTAATGGGTGGACTCTGTGGTCTGACAACTGCACCTAGAGCAGGGAACCATCAATTGAGAAAGCTAAAGACATTGTTGAAGTAAACCAAAAAGGAGTAAGCTGATAGAATTGGTAAGCCAATTCAGAAGGAGTGTCAAGTTGATCTGGAGTTGTTTTGAAAATGAAAAGACTGAGGCTAAGTATAAGTTGGCAAGTTGAAGCCTTGGGGAAGGGAAACATGAGACTTAATGAACTTTAGTGCTGTCTTGATGACGGGAACCTCAAGACCCTTTTCTTGGTAACTGTGTTGCCATGCTCTTGAGGAAGGGAATTCCAAGGATTTGTGGAACTGTTTAGAACTTCTGAAAGGTAATCAAGAGACTTTTGTGGAACTTATTTGAATTTTTTGCAAAGAGGAGCTGAAAAGTAAGCTAGGAGATGGAAGATGCTCAGAACTTTGTTTTTATCATCATTTATCTTATTGCTGACATCCCTACACATTTGTTAGCTTTAGTTGTGAGGGCAAGGATAGGTTTTGGACACATACATACTTTTATGTTGCACTTTCTGACTCAGACTTTCCTTTGTTTCGTTAGGTAGGGAAGTCCGACCTCAGCATAGGGCAAGTTAGGCTTTTAACCATCCTAACATTTAACTTAATACACCATTTTATTTTGAACTTTGAATCTGTTGTCTGTGTCTTGCTTCATGAGGCCTTCTCTCATCCATGACATCTGAGAAACAGTCCACACAGTTTTGTTCAAAGATTTGTTCAAAACCAAGCTAAAAGCCTACCGACTTGCTGCTGACATACCCTCTTAATCTAACTGTCATCTGCTTGATAACTAACATTTCTCCCTTGCCTCTAAGATGCCTCTGTCCCTCACTTCTTCTGCCTCTAATATAGCACTTCATCAAACATGGCCACATCCCGAGCATAGCTGGCCGAACCACCTACCTGCTCTTAAAAATGGCCAATGTTGGTTTTCCTTAACCTATGTATGTCCACTTATGTATTGTCCCAGTTGACTGTTCCATTTACTCCCCTCCACAACCTAGTCAGAATGTCTCCGACTGTAAGAAGCTCAATGCTTCCAGTCAAATCTGATTTTGTATCTATTGTACATACTTTTGTGTTCAAAGGAGCATTGTTCCTCCTGTATATAAATACAGGTTGTGGTTATATCTGCTTAAGGAGTGGAACTGTACGGTCTTAAACGGCCGCACAAATGGTGACCACCCTGGGCAGACGACCTGGGCTGCCGGCTCTAAGAGGGCCATCTTGGATTATATGGCTACCTCTGACTCCTTATTAGAACATGTTTCGCGATTGCAAATTGTGGCGAATACGTATAGTGATCATGTTTTGGTTGTAATAGTTATGTCTGGTGCCGGAGGGTCCAGGGAATTGTGTCCCTCAATTAATGTGGTTCCCAACCATGCAGGGAATAGGATTCGCTAGTCCGAAAAGAACATTGAGAGGGTGAACTCACTTGCTTTCCCATTGGGTTGTAGTATAAAATGGGCACTCTGGGGTAAAATCCCTGAGGCCATTGAAGATTGGATTGAGGGTTTGTCCTTGACTCTTGCTAGGGGCAAACCCGCACCAAAGAATAAATAAATGGGGGAGCGAGGGAAGACCCATATTTGACAAACATATGCGACCGCAAACATCAAATGAGACATGAAATCAGAGCCTGTAGAGGGGAAGTTTGTCATCTTGGTAATACCTACGGGATAATTACCCATATAAAGCTCTCTAAACAGCAGTACCACACCTGGCTCTATCATTATCGTAAATCTCAGCAAAGAAGGCACTGGCAAAAATGTATCCAGATTCCCTGTAGTAGAGATACACGGAAAATCTGGCAAATACTTTCGAGGGTTGGGGGTGAATTGATTCAGAAAATAGTGAATCCTATTCCGGCCGAACAGTGGGCGGACTACATTGAGAACAAGTTTTATAAGATCATGGCTTGTTCTTCTTGTACTGTCGAACACTCTGAACCCTGGCTGCTCTTCAAGAGCGTCAAAATTGTGAAACAAGCTATCATGAACACTAAGATGTCTAATGCACCCTGCCCAAATTGTTTAGCAAATTCTGTCCTGAAAAAAGATCCAAATAATTGGGCCCACGTAGTACTAACCCTATTTTCCCGGGTTTGCAGGTCTTGCTCCATACCTTTGATATGGCAAAGGTCGGTCCTAATACCGGTCCATAAGAAGGGGGACCGGAAGGAGGTGACCAGCTACTGCCTTTTGTCCATGTTGGACGTGACGGGCAAGATTTTTGCGACACTGGTACTTGGAGAGTTGGAGGCCTGGGTAGTGGCTAATCAAGTGCTTAGCTTTGCTCAGACTGTATTCAGATCAGAATCTAGCACTACGGATAATATTAAAGTTTTAGACTCATTGATTAATTCCAAAATGAGTAATAAAGAAGGTACTCTATAGTCTTCGTAGACTTTACTACTGCTTTGGACCAGGTAGTGAGAGAGAAACTCTTGTCTAAGCTCTCTAGTCTTAACTGTCCCAGATGGATAATTCAGATTCTAAAAGCATTGCATAGTGAGAATAGTAGCAAGGTTAAACTTAACAATGAAGGTGTAATGACTGAATCCATAAGTATCAACATGGGGTTTGAGCAGGGATGTGTGGCGGCTCCTACGCTTTACAATCTCTACATCTCTAACCTTCTCCGATGCATGGGGTTAAAGTGTAACTGTCCACCTAATTAGGGAACACTCTGATAATAGGCATGCTGTATGCAGATTACCTGATACTGTTCGATAGAACATTGTCGGGCATCAAGAGCATGCTAGAGGAACTCTCACAGTATTCTTTCCAGCTGGGATTTACCATCAACTTAAGGAAGACAAAGATAATGTTGATCACCAGAAAGGATTCTATCCATTTTGGAATTGAAACCAGTCTGGGCATGATAGAATTAGTTGATTCCTACTCTTATTTGGGTCTGGAATTTGACGTATCCTCTTATTACGATTGGATAATTGCACATAAAAAAAAGGCGAGCTAAACTGCTGATGCTACAGACATCCAAGTTTGCAAGTGGGAATGCAGGGTGTAGTATGATCGGCATTGTAAAGTTGTACCAACAGTGCTTTGTGCCGGCCATGCTCTACTGCTTGGAAGCTCTGGCTATGCAGGACCTAAATTGGCTCAATATCTAGGAAGGCCATTATTGGTGAGCAGTATTGGGTTTAGGGCCGTCTTGTTATATGCAATATTTGTGGCTTGAACTAGGTCTAACCTCATTGAGGGGAATGGCCTTGCATGCTCAGTGTGTTTTTTATCTGAAATCCTGCTCCTCACCTGTGTGTACAGTAGTGGGAAATAATTATGATGCAGAGAAGGTCCTGCAGGGGGATAATTTTAAACATCTTAATGTATCCGTCTTATTGGATATTGGTTGGATTCATGCCACAAAGAGAACGCAACCATATGTTCATTCGAAAAAATCATTTGTCTTTAAGCTAAACCACTGGGACTGGTGTGGAAATTATTCCAATTTAGAAAAGCTGAAAGGGTTTGAGGCTGTGTCCCATGTGATTCAAAGATACAGGAGGACACAACCGTATTTGCTCCTTTGCCCAGAACTGGGTCTGAGGGACTTCTTGCTGAGGTTGCGAACCAATCAATTGCAGGTCCTCGCCATAACAGGTACACAGCAGGGTTTGATATTAAGGGATAGGTTCTGTTGTATTTGTGGCAGACCTGATCACTTGGAGACCGCCAGGCATGTGCTCACCTCTTGCACTTAATTGGGCCCATTATATATGAGCATGCTGGGATAATTGGAACATAGATATGAGGGTATTTTTGGAGATTCATTTTGGGATTATTGTCTCAACTCATATACAGTATCATCTCAGCTTGCCCTGTTCAGAGTGTGGACACATGTTAGAAATGTATTGTTACCAACTTGTTTTAATATCTACACAGAGCTGATGTATTCTATTCTTGTGGCACTGGCCTCCATTTCGTGGTATTGTTTGGGATTATGGGCCTCATTCCGAGATTGGAGGTAGTCATGGTGCTATTTGCGCCATGACTGCCTCTAATAACAGGTCCGGTACCGGTATGGTTCAATGGAGACTTACCGGTGTAGTCCGACCTTTGCGGGACTGGTAAGTCCCCAATGAAAAAGCCATTCCCCATTCCCATTTGAGCCCCCATAGGGCTCAATGGGAATGGGGAAGGCGCTAATAACGGTAACGCAAATTGCGGTACCGTTATTGGCTCTGAATTCCCTTAACGGGTCCCGTCCATAACTCCTGGTCAGACCAGGCGTTAAAGGAGGGGCCCGCTAAGGGAACTCTTAGTAGGGCGGTAAGGGATTACCGGCACCGGTCCCCTTGCCGGTGCCCGGTATCCTTTACCGCCCCACTCGAAAAGAGGCCCTATGTCTATGTTTATTTAAGTGACATATTTTATGTGATTATCTTATGTGATTTTATCTCATTTAGGATCCATTGTTCTATGGTTCTGTCAAGTTATGATATTTTACTTTTTTATTTTCTGATTTGTTTTATTTTCCTCTTATTTTCATTTTATTTTGATACTTTGATACTGTAATTTATGGGATTTCGATGTATCACTCATATTGTGCTAGTGATATTTGTTGATTTAATGAATTTAATAAATTTGGTTAGGTAATTTGTGTTGAACTAGTGTCGATTTGTTTGTTACATTTTGTGCAAACTTCAAATTTTGGACTAAAACGCAATAAATTATTATTATTAAATTGTTTTAATGAACTAAATCAATGCTGAGGTAAGTCAATTCTGAAATGTTAGACACAGGGAGATTAAATGAATTGCCCAGAACCATACACTTTGGTGGAATAAGAGTTAGAGAGTACTGTAGGATTATTTAGTGTGTTTTTGGAGTGCAGCACCACTGCATGAGATCAATGTATTGCTATAATGCGGTACAAGCAATTGCACCATGTTTTTTTCTCCTGAAATGCCTCTGTTGCAGGAGACACATTAGAGGATTAATGAACTAATATAATTAACAGTACTAACATGATCTTAACTTATTAACATCATAATGTGTACTCCAGTGCAACATGAGGTGGAAAAGACAGGCTCTGAAAGTCATTTTAAACGTGCACTTGGATTATTCTTTTTTTCTGTGTTCACTGTGTTAGCTGGATGCAAAATATGCATGCCAGGAAATGAGTATATACAGTTTCTAAACCGTATAAGCCAAGCCATTGTTAAAAGAGGAGGATAGATTATTGTGCATTTTCATTGGTGACACATCACCTTAAGGGCTGTAACAGAGGTCTCTTGGTACATTTCGGGGAGGAAGAAAGGCAGAGGACATTTTGCACTGCTCCGGGGAAGAATTGGCTGGAGTTTCTATGGGGTTTCCTGATTTAAAGGTATCGTCCCAGTCCATCGCTGACTTTCCCAGGCTGGAGATTCCAGTCAATAAGCACCGGCTTGAGAGACCGCAGAACAGAACTGCATATCCTCGCTGGGGTGCTTTGAAGGAAAGCCTTAAGCCATTTCAAGAAAGCGACCAGTCCGGGGAGTTTGCGTGCTAAACAGCTACAATTCGCTGGTAAATATCTTGTATGAAAGTGAGGGTGCGGTATGTGCATGAGACCTATTTTAGACAGGCAGTGTAGCGATAGCTTTTCACTTTGTTCAAATTTTAACATTTTAATGTTGCCAGCTGAAGGCAAAACAAACGATGTAATTCTTTCTCTCTCATGTGCAAATATGAAATGAAATTCATAGTGTTCTTGCATTTTGTCTTTCTCATGTTTTTATTTCACGAATGGTAATGTATCATTTTAAAATGAAATTGTGATAACAAAGTCTGCCTAAGAGTATTCTTGTTTCTGTTTCATTTGGTGTCTAACAAAATATTATGCAGATAAAGTAATGTTATGAGCAATTATAAATAGCTGTTTGCGTGGTTCCACTCAGTGTATATATGTGTGTGTGATTTCTGAGTGGAACATAATGAAATAGTTTGCTGGACGTATATGAGTCAGAAGAAAGAAAGGCCTCTGGAAATAGTTTCACTAATGTAAATAAATTAGTGATTATACCACATGTTATTGTGAATACTTTATGGAAGCATAGCTCACTGGTGTAGATAAATCAGTGATAACAGCCATAAGTGGCATTCCATATGAAAATGTGGTGTTCCTGAATAATTTAGAAGCCCGAGGCCTCTAGAGATCACAAGAACAGTCTAAACAAATGAAAGTGGTTTTGTATGTTGGGGCCACAAATAAAACAAAGAAATTATGCTCATCACTATACCACAACGAAATGCATACCAACTAAACGTATCTGTGTACTGAAATAATGCATATCCACTATATTACTATAATACCAAACCCAATCTGAATGCAAGGAGTGATTATTGCTGAATAACTTGCTAGGCCCCAAATCTACACAAAATACATATTTATGGTGCGTTGCAGGCCATGAAAGTGATCATAGAGCACCTACTGGGCGTGGCAAGTGTATCTCACACCGCCATCTGTACATTAAAGGGAACCTATTTCATAATAGCAGTGTGTCACTAAAAACGAATTTCAGAATGTCTCAAAGGGAAACCACATTCTCAGACCTAGTGCAATATTTAGAGGCAAAGTTATTCGCACATGGGGCGTGGTCATCAAACAGTACCTCAGAATGGCGTGACCGCATTCAGGGTGAGGTGCAGAAAGAAAAACTAGACAATATTTTTGCAGAAGGCAGCATAATTCAGGTCTGCCTTCTAAGGTTATTAAATGCAGCCGATAAAAATGCATAGAAAGACTGTTTGATACGTCTGTGCGCCAAAATCTGGTTTATTTTGAATAGGTCCCTGCGAATGCAAGAAAATGACACCCAGCTAATTAACAGGTTAAAGACTGACTTAGATGGGGCAAGTAAAAATCAGGAAATGTTAAAAGCAGAATTGGATGTATGCCAAAAAGACCTGCAGTTAAAATGCAGAGATTTTGATGTTCAATTGTCCAAAAGCAAGAAACGATTTGAGGACAGTGAACAAGAATTGGTACACTTAAAAGCATTGGTGGACCACATTAGAGAAGATAAAGATGAGGTTGTGTCAGAGATGCAGATTTTACAAAAAAACATTATGAGAAAGAAAGTGACCTCCAAAATGCGGAACAAGAAATGGTTAAAATGCTTCAAGAAAGAGACAAGAGGAATAAAATATTTAATGAGTGCCAAATGCAAATGTGCGACATGCAGGAGGTAATTAATAAAATGAGTGATGAAAACAACTATTTGCAAAACGAAGCAAACAGGCTCCTTAAAAAGTGTAAGGACTTAGAACAGCAAATGTGCATTCCCATGTCCCAGGAGAGGCGGCAGGGTAACACATTCAATGGAGTTGAGGTGAATTCTATTTCTACCCAAAGGGCTAGTGCCCCAGTGACTGGGCCGGTGACTGAACTTGGTTGCAGCACCCTTGGGGGATTTGATACTCCCATTGGGGGCCGCCACCAATCCCATACACCTGGAACCAGGGTTGAGTCACCAGGTAGTGCAATTCCATGCATTGCAACAAGTAGCCCCATAAAGATAATGAAATCTATTAAAGCCCTGATCAAACCATTTACAAAAGGAGGGGAATGCTGCATTGAGGATCACTTAGAAGCGGTTCATGACATTTTTAAAGCACTACAGATACCTAAGGAACAGTACAGGCAATATTTTCATTTAACTTTAGATGCCCTGACGGCCATTATTATAAGAGGATTGAATGAACAGCAGAATATGACATGGGCAGAGTTCAAAAAAAGAGATCAGGCGTCATTTCTCTCCTTTCCAGTCATTGCAGGAGGCAAAGTAAGTCGCTTACACAATCACTGCTGGGCCTAATACATCCCCTCGCCAGTTTTTACAAGACTTAAAAAGAGCATTTCCTCGCTTTGATGTATCTTTTATGGGCTGCAGAAAGACATCATATCCCAATTGGTCCGTGAATTTGACCGTGACAAGTCCCTAGAAAGGATTGTACACCAAAGCACAAAACTATATGAGGTACTATATTGTCAGGGTAGAGAAGGTGATAAAATAAGAGATACTAGACCTAAATCTAAAGAACCTTCAGCAACAGTGATGGAAATCAGGTCAGCCAAAATGTCCCTTGAGTCTGCTCAAAGTCCAAGTAAAAATAATTTGGCACCTGAACAGAGGGGTAATCAACAAAGGTCATCACACACTGCACCAATGTTCCAATCACATGATCCTAGTAATAGGGAGAGTTACATCAGCCCCAGGTACTTAGGAGATAGGGCCCGGACAAGCTATCGACCTGATATGTCAGGTATGAACAATGACCAGAGACAAAATCAGGATCAAAGAAATGATGGTCCTTATCAGACATTGGGGACACAAAGCAGATTTGATCCCAATACCATGATATATGGTAATCAGGATAGACCCCAATATGTGGATCGATTTGCTGATAATGGGAATCAACATAGGGGCCAGTAGCCACAACCTGAGAGACAAGACATGAGACAGAACATGAATTACACTTCACATCAGTACAATGATTCCCCAGCAGGGGACTACAACCAAAGGATGGGTGCACCCCGCTCCCCTCCGCAAATGAATCAAGAGTTCAGGAACCATCCCAATACAAATCATTCTCCTGAGAGGTATCAGAATAGATCCAATCAGGGAGAAAACAACCAATATCGATCTAGGCCACAGAGAGAGGATTCTAGAGCGATGGAAAGATTCCAGTGCCTCGAGGCCCAAGTGAAAATGTTGGCTGAGCAAATAGGAAAGCTCTGCACAACACAAAAACATTCATCAAAGGAGGGGGCAGATGGCCATAGCAATGATCGGGGGGCTTCTGAAAAGTGACTAAGTACTTATGATGCCTGCAGCGCCGAAAAGACGGTTTGCTCTGATGTAATTTTGCATAATGTCTCTGAGATGCCTAATGATTTAAAAGTGAAAATACCAGTACATGAACATGTAACAGAAAATGCAAATACTTCTAAAAGAGAGGTACGATTTAACCTAGAACTAAATCAAACATTGGCGATATGTACAAATGAAATAGGAAAACCTGAAAATCCAAAAGAACCAAGAGACAGGTTTAAGAAAAATGACTCATGCATGGGGAATACCAGTGAACCAGGAGTAAGTGGCGATGCTATAGCTCCTTCCCTGGGCAATCCAAACAATGACCAAACAAAGGCAGTAAAAAGAAATACTCAAAAGGAGGGTACAGATCAATCACCTGAAGAATTCTTTGAACCACATATTTTTGAAGAGGTTAAAAGGGCTGGTACCCTACTGAATAATCACAAATGCACAGAATTAGACAATGACAAATTGCCAAGTGATGTTGTTACACATGTTCAGTTGGAGGGTTGTAGTGTGACCTCTGAGGATACCTGGATGGATGGGCGAACGGTGGCCACACTTCAAAAAACCTCTGAACATGGGGAAATGAATAAAGTCTGTCACACAGGAATGAGCAAAAAGGAGGGAAACATGTCTTTCCATTTACCGATGTGCTTAGCCAAAAGTGAAAAAGGCCTGAGAAAGGTGAGCCCTGAAATCAGTAAGAATTTGCATTTCCTATGTGTATTAGAGGAAGTTGAAGACAGGTATTATGCTTCCATCATTGTGGAAGAAAAATGCCATACATTTGCAATGATTGACACTGGCGCACAGGCCACAATTATGTCTAAAGAATTAGTAAAGAGTATCAATGAAGGGAGATCCCCGCAGAATCAGATCACAGTAAAGGAGAATCAAGGTCCAGTGCATAATTTTAACGGGGAGGAGGTGCCTATTATAGGCGCCACCGAGGTTGACATAAAGATAGGTAAACACAGAATGAAACAGGAGGTATTGGTCACAACCATTTGTGATATTCCATTTCTAATGGGAACAGATTGCCTGAAAAGATTATCTCCGCTCATAGATGGGGTGAATGGAGTACTGTGGTCCTTAACCAAAAAACCATTGAGACCTAAGAAACTAAAATCACAAAACAGCAATATAAATGAATGTCACACCTTTGCAAAAACAAATGATGCAGTGGAGGTGTATCTCCAGAATAGTTGCATACCTAGCGTCACTGTTATATTAATGTGTCAAGACAAGATGCAGAGTGAAAATAAAAAAATACCTGTATAAATATACTTAGACCCAAGGAAAGAATGGTAAACTGCCACAGATGAGCACACCTTACACTTTTATTTAAAAGAGAAGACATGCAAACAGAATACTGCTCCTAGAGCAGGTTCAGAAAAACACATTACCACTCTTGCTGAAATACACATGGAAGATGAACAACCATGGGTTCATGTTGGGATAAATGACTATTCTAAAACAATAAAAGCCACTTTAGCGCTTGAACAGGAAAGGAGCTTCATTAACGAGAATTTGCTGCAAAAAATAATGGAAAGGGAGGAGATCCTGAAATTTAGGATTAAAAACCAGTATGTCTCTGGTTTGGACGGTCCAGACTTTGAAAACCGAATTGCAGGTAGATGCATGCTGAAAATTAGCATTGAACAAAAAACAATTTACCATAATGTTTGGATAGTGTGTGGAACACAAAATGACTTTTACATGGGAAATGACATCATGCACAGAATGTGTATGGTGCTATATTTCCTTAATCAAAAGATATGGTCACGCATAGGTGGGCCGGCACCTGAATTTGAAGACAAAAGAAGTGCTTATCATTGCGCACAGCTAGTCCCTTATGCAATTGAATTACAAATGAGGAAAGATACTGTTATCCCTGCATTCATAAAGCAGTTTTCAATAACACTGAAATGCAAAAATGGACAGCAGATGAAAGATTCTGATGCATTTGAATGTCTGAATGAATCCATAAAACAGCAAGGCCTGGATTATGAATACATTCCATTGTAGATGTGGGTGAAGGGCCTGTAAAAATGATGGTGAATAATAAAGGTTATCAGAATATTTATTTAGAGGAAAACTCCCCAGTAGGAATGGCCATACAAAAATCACATTACACAGCAGATCTAAATAACATGGTGATTGGAAATATACCTGAAAAGTATGTAGATGCCAAGGGTGAATTGCCAGAATACCTGGACTCTCAGCCCAAAGGGATATTTAGAATTAATTCTGTGTACCCTTATGATTCAAGCGACACAGTGTGCTGTCATCAAGAGGATTGCATAACATTTAACTTAAATGAAAATGAAATAGAAAATCAGCCCATTGAAGTAGAAGCTGATATGCCAAAACATTTAAATGTGGCAGCTTTGCAAAGAGACACAGCCACACAATTAGAGGAAAGTGCCAAGATTCCCATGCCAGAACATTTTCCAGAATTCCCCAAAATGGTAGAGGAGCAGATTTTGTTAGCGGATGCATGTGACAACGAGGAGGATAGGAATGAATTGAGGAAGATATTTATGGAGTTTAAAGATGTATTTGCAAAAGATGCTTATGATTGTGGGCTAACCAATTTACATGTGGCCACACTTCCGGAAGGGTGTAGCAGAAGCCCAGTATTTGTACACCAGTATAGACTACCGCTGGCATGTTTAGAGTCATTGGCAGAGATTATTAAAAATTTGGGGCCGCGGGGAATCATCAGGCCCATTCATAGCACATCCAATACACCTATATTAGGTGTGTTAAAACCAAACGGTCAATGGCGACTGTGTGCAGATTTGAGAGAGTTAAATAAAAGAGTGCCAGTATCCAGATGGCCACTGCCATTCATTGATCAGGGATTAGCTCAGGTATATGGTTCAAAAGTGTTCACCACATTAGATCTCACCTCTGGATACTGGTGTGTGCCATTGGCAGAGGAGATACAGAATGTATTTTCCTTTTTATTTGATAAGACTCAATACGCATGGTTTAGAACTCCATTCGGTTATGTCAATTGTGGGAGTGAATTTGGCATATTTTTGAGAAAGGCTATGCCTGATGCAGCAGAAAGAGGAACCATAATTTATGTGGATGATGTCTTGATAAAAAAATGACAGCTTGAAAAGCCATTTTGATGAAATAAGACATGTTCTTGGCCAATTGCAGAAAGCAGGCGCCAAAGTATCTTTACAAAAAGCACAATGGTGCAAGAAAAAGGTGAACTTTCTAGGCCATGAAGTGAGTGAACATGGACGAAATCCACAAAAGAAGAAAATAGAAGCCATACAGAAACTAAAAGATCCTAAAAATGTGAAAGGGGTAAAAAGACTATTAGGAATGACAGGCTATAACAGAAAGTTCATTGAAAATTATGCTGAAATCACTCAACCATTGACCAAACTGCTTAAACTGAATACAGCCTTGAAATGGGAAAAAGAGCAGTCTGAGGCAGTGGCTAAATTAAGGGAATGTCTTGTAAGGGCACCATGTTTAGCATATCCCATAAAGGACAGGGATTTCTTTATAGAAATAGGTTTCTCTGAACATTGTATGTCAGCAGTGTTATCACAAAAACATGATTTGAATAACAAAACCATTGCATATGCAAGTAAGGCATTTTCCCAAGTTGAAATTAAATTCAATGAATGTTAAAAGGCCCTATTAACCACTGTGTGGGCGCTACAACATTTCCGCCCCATTGTTCACGGAGAAAAGGTGATTATTGAGACAAATCATCAACATTTGCAATTTTTAGAGAGTAAAAGAATTAGGTCAGGTAATTTAGCGCAGTCCAGAATCACTTCATGGATGCTAGCATTACAGGGTTTTCCTGTAGAAGTGAGATATGGCCAAAATGAAAAAAGGCCAATTGCTCAAGGTTTAGCAGATTTGCATGACTGTGCAGCTGAACCAGTATCAAATGAAATAGAAGTGGAACCTAATTGGCAGGAATTTGAACAATCACCATATAAAGCCTTTGATGAAAAAACCTGCAAAGACTTGCCAACTGGATATGTTGATGGTTGTGCCTTTCACATTGAAAATGACAGTGATAAACAATTAGTGTCAGGAATAGGGAATGTCTGATTGTAGTGTGAAGGTGTCCCGAGTATAGGGATGAGAATTGGTGCTAGGAGCAGTCAGGTAGCGTAATTGGCAGCCATTTATAAAGCAATTGCTACTGTAGTTGATAATAAATTCAGTGAAATTGTCCCGGTGACGGATTCTGATTAGGCATGAAATAGGTTTGTGGAATATTTACCTGGCTGGAAGGCGAGAGGCATGATTACATACAATAAAAATCCACTTAAACATGGAAAAATGATACAAGCCATAGACAAATTGGTGTCAGAAAATGATTTAGCAATATACTGGAGGAAAATTCGTGGGCATTTGAAAACTCCAGGAGAGGATAAGGAGGGAAATGATAAGGCAGATCACCTGGCTAAAATTGGGGCTGTGAACGGAGAATTGCTACCTATTGAACATTTACTGGGTGAAATACAAATTGATGCAGTAACACGTTCTAAAGCAACAAAGGAGACAGATCAACCAGTGGTACAGTGGAGTTATGATACACCAGATCAAGATCTGATTGAGGCACAAAAGAATGATCACATTTTGGGAATCTATTATAATCATTTGATAGATCCTGAACAAAACCCTTTAACAGAAAATGATTGTATGGGAAAAGAAGAGTTGAGGGTGCTATTAAAGAGTAAAAAACGAATAAGACTACAAGATGGACTCATGATTAGAGAGTCCATAACAGGACAAATACAGTGGGTAGTACCCCTTTCATTCCGAGGGTTAATGCTACACCATGCGCATGATGTTATAACTGTAGGCCAAAGAGGCTCACAGAAAACAATGGAAATACTAAAAGATTATGCTTATTGGCCACATATGTCCCAAGATGTAGAATTATATACTAGAGGATGTCTAGTAGGTGCCCAATTTAAACCTGCTTCACCAATGCATAGAGCTCCATTAATGAAAAGAGGCCTAACTCTTCCATGGTCAGATTTGCAAATAGACTATGTAGGGCCTGTAAAGAGGTCGAGCAGGGGGAACCTGTATAATTTAAGTGTGGTATGTTTGATGTCGAAGTGGATTGAGTGTATTCCTGCACCAGATTGTAGTGCGCAAACAGCAGCCACATTGCTGGTGAACCATGTGTTTTCAAGGTTTGGGTTGCCACAAAGAATAGAATCAGACAGAGGAAGTCATTTTACAAGTGCTCTAATGAGTAAGGTATGGCAAATACTGGGTGTGAAGAGAAAGCTACATATCGCATATCGGGCGGCGTCTTCAGGTGGAATTGAACGCAGCAATAGGTCTGTTGTGGACATTTTAAAGAAATTCATGGCAGAAGCAGGTTCCAGCTGGGATTTACGCTTACCTTTGGTTCTGATGGCAATCAGATCAACTCCTGCCAAAGCAACAGGTATTAGCCCTCATGAAGTTTTGACAGGTAGGAAAATGGTGTTACCACAACACCTGCTATACAGGGCACATGAGCAAACACTTGTGAGCGCATCCACAGTTCATGAATACATTGATGAACTGAGGAAGCATTTACAACATGCATTTGCTTTTGTACAGAAAAATTTAGAAAGAGCTGCTGACAGTGCAAAGTCATATTATGATAAAAAGACGTCAGTAAAGGAATATTGTGTGGGCGATCACGTGTATACATTTAATTTTGGAAAAGGTAAACAGAAAAATTCCAAATTTCTAGCAACCTGGCAGGGGCCATATCGAATTATAGATAAGGTCTCTCCTGTGGTCTATAAAATTTTGAAGACTGAAGGTGGAACAGCAACAGAGCAGTTTGTTCATGTAAATCAAATAAAACCATGTCACCCTAAACATGAGATTAAACAACTTGAGCGTGTAGAAGCAGATAAAGTCCCTTGAACATAAAAAGGTAAAGTGAATGGGTCTAGTCAATAGAAGTGGCAGAGAAGTTAAATAAAGATGGTTGATTATGATAATGGCACATAAACACTGTAATATATGTAAATATATATATAAAAAAAATGGAAGCTAAACTTTATGCAATTGGTGTGAAAATGTATTAAATATTGAATGCTGTTTTATGTATGTTTGTTTTCTCTTTAACCTATGTTTAATTTCAGAAAGCAAGAGGAAAAAGGGCGAAATATTTTACAAAGCATGTTTTATTTTTGGTAAAAAGGTGAAGTTAGTATTGTGCTATGTACTTAATTTATTTCTTTTCTATTTGATTTAGAATATTAACATATTTGTGCTTGGAGGACACGGGACCAGAGGCCACGGGAGACGATGGAGTCCTGGAGCCCATGTGGACGGATTCCGGAGAAGCCCCGGAAGGGGGCGAAGATCAAGGCTGCAAAGCGATCAGCATTGAAGATGACGCCGACAATATGGATAATTATGTTGATGTTCGGAGGGAACTTCAAAAATTCAGAAGCATAGGTTGTCATTGAACCTGGACCAGCATCTGGTATTGCGGTAGAAGAAGCACCAGGATTCATGATGAGTGATAGAAGGATGATTTTCCAGAACATTTATATACCATTGAATCCTGATATTTTGATAGAAAAACATTTTAACAACACTGGAATTAAAGCTGAGTAGACTAAAGAGTGGCTGGAAATAAGAAAAGAGGACGCTAAGCAGTCAATAGGAGATATATGGATCCAATTGGAGAAAACATTTGTGAATTCAGCAGACATTAAGAAGAGGAGAGGAAAAAGAGGTGCAGTGATGCTTGCGATCTCATTGGTAATGTCTATAGTTGGAGCCATTATAGGTACCACGATATCAACAGCCAATGCCATTTCAGTAGGGACGCTGAGTACTAAAGCACAACAACTGAGTGTTGACCTAGAAATAATACAAAAAACATTAGATGGGATTAGAGGGGGATTGGATGAACAAGTAAGGTTCATAAATGAAACTGCGATCATATTGAATGAACAAGCGGATGTGATTCAATGGGCAACTAAGCTGATTGTTAAGCATGACAGAACACTTAGCGAGATTTTGAATATAATAAGTCCTGTTGATAGACTATTAACGAATTATATGAGAGAAGTTCAAACTGCAATTTCACAATTGATTCAATGACATATACCATTGCACTTTGTTTCACAGGATATTATCCATCAAATGATAGAAAGGTTGACTAGGAGATTGATGTGATACAGGTAAAAATTGCATTTCAAATGGGTAATGCAATGCCATTATATGTGGACTTGGATAGGCCACCCTTGATAAGGGCATGGCTGCCTCCAAACTCGCGTCCGGGTCCTGGTTCCCTGAATGGGGAATTACTGGGCCATTCCGACCTAGGAGGGCCCAGTATTTCCCCATTCAGGGAACCCGGACCATTCCCATTCCCATTCCCATTCGAGCCCCCATAGGGCTCAATGGGAATGGGGATGATGCTAACAGCGGGCCTGTTAATACCAGGACGCCTGGTTTTACCAGGCGTCCTTACTGGGTCGCACACGGAGACCTCGTAATAGGGCGGTACAGGGTTAATGGCTCTGGCACCTTTACCGGCACCGTTAACCCCTTTCCGCACACCTCGTAATGAGGCCCTATATCTTCTTTATCATCATAAGGTTCTCCAAAATGAGCCTTGCAGTCCCCAGGTTGAGCATAGCTCTCACCATCACCCACCACCACTCATACCCACATTTTGCCTCCAGTTATTATTGGAATTAGACCTGGTTAGGGATGACAAGCATGAATAGACATTGCATAAAATCTATACATCCAATCCATGAAAATTACATATTAAATAAAGACAATGGGCCTCATTACAACCTTGGTGCTAAGTGCACCAACTTTACCACCATGGTGTAAACTCCGTTTACACCATGGTGGATGGCGGATTTACCGCCCCATTCCAAGGCGAGTGGGGCGGTAAATCCCCATTTCCCATTTTCCCTTCCCCATTCCCATTTTTGCCCCATAGGGCATAATGGGAGTGGGGAAGGCGCTAATTACGCCGCCGTAAATTACGGCGGCGTAATTAGCACCATGGCAGGTTAGCGCCATGGATTTTAACGCCTGCTAAAAGCAGGCGTTAAAATCAGAATCAGGCGTTAAGGGTTAACGGTGGCGTTAACCCTTAACGCCTGAGTTGTAATGATGTCCAATGTCTACTGAGGAATCACCATAATATAATCTGTGGTGACAGTAACCAATTCAGCAACTCAGGCAGCACAATGCCTAACAATCACATGAAAGGTCATGACATGATCAAATTTGCTTTGTACCTTTACTTTCTTGCATAGTCACCCTGACAACAAGATTGGATAATGTGTCATCCCCAGGTTCATGACCAAGCATAACACCAGAAACAACAACCAGGGAACCTCTACAATTCCTCTACCCTCAGATGAAATCCAAAAAATGTCATGGTGACCAATTTGTCCCAATTGGATATGAAATACCTATGAGCATCCATCCCATCCACCCCATGCACAAAATAACCCCAACTAAATACTTTAAACATAGCTTTGATCTATGCCTAAATCCCTGCTAAGAAATGCCCAAATAGCCATGTGTTCCTTGATAGGTACAATTGTGCTATTATCTTCATAACCTAGACCTGGCTCATGCTGACCTTCTCCATGGATCTGTGCACAAGCTTTCTCCCGGGATATTACATATGGCTCAGTAATATGAACAATAAACCAGCTATATGCATTGCCTTCATAACTTCTGAGAGAAAATATGGCACAAATAGCTCTCCAATATTCTCAAAATGCACTCAGTCCTTCAAACACCTATCCATCAAGGGCCATCACAATGGGAACACCTCCAACCCCCTGGCCATAGCATATTTATTGCAATGATACAACAAAAAGGTCCTGCATCACTGTACCTAGCTCATGTCAAACACTCAATCAAATCCCCAGAATCTGCTAGTCACGGATTACATCAATTGATTGAGAGAAGCCAAAAGAAATGAGGACAATCGTGTCCAAACTAAGATCCTCACAATGGGCAAAAGGAACCATGCACAGCAGAACCTGCATGTGTAATTCCTCTACAACAGCACAGCAGAGGGCACACACTTTCCTCATTGTTATTGCCGGATTAAAACTTGATGAGCGGAAACATGTCAAACACATGAGGCCCTTTACTGTTCATAAAAGCCACTCCTAAAATAGCTATGTGTGGAAAAATCTGCAACTTTTAACAATCTTGGACCAACAATGAAAACACCCCCACCACACACACACACCAAAATGTAATGCAACACCTTTAAAAAAGCAAATATAAATGCCTCAAAATATTGAATGATAATCTTAATATCCAAAGCTGTTAAAGCTTACTAAATACCCTCAGGGAAATGGACACATTAAAAACAAAAATTGATAACACAAGCAAATCTATATTGAAATCAATGACAAATCTACAGCTACACAAAGGAATACACTGGAACTAATTACATGTTTTTTTAATTATGGCTTTAATTAAAAATGAAGTCATTATCAACTGTAAGAAACACAGGAGAGCTGAGGGAAATCACTAAAAGCGAGGAAACTAGAAAATGGGTATGACTACCAGAGCCAAAGGAAAACTAAAAAAACAAAATGCTGAATCTTGAAGAAATCTTAATATACAACATTTCAGGCAGACAGTTGACAGTAGGTGAGATTCAACTCCTCAGTAGAGGTTGTGATATTCTCCAAACAACTAATGCCACCTAACAAAGTTGAACATGTACCTTCATAAATTTGATCACAAACTAAACTGAACAAAATTAATCAACAGATGTCACATTATATGTTAACAATGATACAATGATCTAGACAAACTACAGATAACGCCGGGTTTGAATGAAGAACAATGACAGCACTACATACAAAAAACACAACAGATTTAGAAATAAATAATGGAGTCGGTGAAGAAAGTGGTCTAAAATCAGGATCTAAATGAATTCCCATCATGCCCTAACATGTTATAGATACTTCCCACAATACAATCTCTTCCAATTGGCTGGAAACATCAAGAATACAGGCAAATCAAAATAAACACATTGAACATTATCATTGTGAGTTATTGTGATGAATTGTCATTTGACAAAGGTGTAAAAGCCCTGGCTTTTCTGATTGTTATTGCATTTATAAAGTAATACAGGTAATTCCATTTCTGAAATCTGTTAATTGGATTTCCCTTGCATAAACTTCATGCCAAATGCATAGTGCACACCTGTGCCCTGCTGCATTAGTAGCACAATCTGTAAGGCTGCTCCTCAGTTGCAGACAGCAGGTTCAAAGGTCACAGCTGGCCATGTGACAGCTGCAGTAACAGCTGTGTCTCTGCAGTACATGTGCTGCATTTAGGATATGCATCACTGTTGCAAAAACAACATAATTGTAAGTATGTTACACAGGCGACACTTAAAACTTTAAATATAAGCCATACGTGAGTTTAAGGTAGGGTGGCCAACATCTCCCAGAGTTATCCAAACCGCATCAATTTGATATCACACATGGGTCTGCCCTGTGAGCAACAGCCCAGCCGTGGAAAGGTTTTTGAATTCTCTGCCAGACAGGCTGTCTTTGCTGCTGCTAGCAAGACCGTAGCATTGTGGGTTGCCTCTCTTTGCTCCTTTTTGTGGGAAGGTAACAATGTTGCTAGAGAGACAGCCACTCCACAAGAAGCTGTCCCGGCAAGAGGAATGAAATGGCAAAACCATTCACAAAAGGTTTAGCCTCATATGACACTGATGGCGAAATTATACTAGAGATTTGTATGCCATGTGATATTATGATTCAGAAAAGATGAGTGGCAAACCGCCTCATGGCCGTTGTCAGTGCACCGCCATCTTTTTGTGACATAGATTTACAACACGTACCACCATATTTGTGGACCACAAACCCCAATGATGTAGGGTTACTGAGAGAAGTGACCCCAGTAAAAATAAAATTGAAGCCAGGTGCCATCCTCCTGTGGGTGAAACAGTACCCCTTTTCCAGGGAAGCAGAGGAAGGGATAAGAAACACTATACAGGCGTTATTAAAGCAATGTATCATTGTCCCCTCTAACTCCCCTGGTAATACAGCAATTCATCCAATCAAAAAGCAATGGGAGGGACGTGGCATATGATCCAGGATCTCCGCCCCCTTAATGATATCGTCCATAAAGAGTTCCGTTTTGTCCCAAATCCAGCATCGATTTTGTGCAGCATCCCAAAAGAGGTAATCCACTTCACAGTAGTATATTTAAAAAATGCCTTTTTCTCTGTACTCCTTGACCCAGAATCCCAATACCTCACCACCTTCACGATAGGGGGGAGGAGATATGAACACTGCAGGTTGCCCCAAGAATACTGTGAGAGCCCAAGTATTTTTAACAGAATACTCCATGAAGAACTTGGCAACATTGAAGTCCAGATCACAATAATTCAATATGTGGATGATCTCCTAGTATGTAGTAAAGGAGAAGAAACATGCAGAAAATACTCCATCACTCTATTGGCCCTATTGGCCCACAAGGGATAAAATGTAGATAAAAGTAAATTGCAGTACTGTCCAGCAGAAGTGCTATATCTAGTGCAACTGATCTCAAAAGACGGCAAAAGGATAATACCAGACAGAGCAGCAGCAGTGCACGCTGCAGGCACGCTGCACACTGTAAAAGACATGCAAAAGTTTCTTGCCATCTTTAGCTATTGCTATGCATGGATTCTGGTTTATGCGGTGTACACAAGTCTGCTACTGAATGGCCTGAAGAGAGCACAAAAAGAAAAGGCCCAAATAAAATGGACATCTGAAATGCACACAGCCTTCACAACACTGAAAGAACTGATCAGTACAGCCCCCGTCCTAGCGACACTGGATTGTGACCGAGAATTCTATTTAGTTTCGCATTCCAATGGGACACTCATGACTGTTGTGTTGACTCAGAAAACATCGCTAGGACACAAACCGCTAGCATATTACAGCAGTACACTTGACTCAGTAATGCAAGGGCAATTTGCATACAAACAATCTCTTGTGGGAGATACATTTGCACTAGAAAAAAGTGGAACATTTGTAATGGGTTGCTCCATTACCTTGTACATTGAGCACTCCCTGTTTGCCATTCTTGAATGATGAAAATCCACACTCACCACCCAAAGAGCATCAGCATATGAGATTATCATCTCCAGCCCTAATGTCCACATTGTTCATTGTAAAACGGTAAACCCAGCAACGTCCATTACTGAGCCATATACAGTACAAGATATGCAAGTACAGGATTGTGCCACATATGAAGGGGAGGGAGAGGACATCCCTAAAGCAAGAGAGGATGCACTGGAAGAGGGAGAAGTATTCTTTGTAGATGGAGCAGCATCCATATGCCCAGAAACAGGAGAAAAGCATGTTGGGGCTGCGGTCGTACGACTGGAGGATGGGGAGTATGAGATACTAGTATGAAAACGCCTGCCATGCATTATTCAGCCCAAGCAGCAGAGCTCATAGCACCAATAGAGGCCCTACACACAGCAAAAGGCTGTGCAGTAACAATATATTCAGATTCAGCATATGTAACCACCACGGTACATGAGGTCTGTCACGCTGGAGAAGAAGGGGGTTCAGAAGAGCAGATGGGTCCTGGATACAGCATGCAGAATTACTTAATGACTTGATTCCAGCATTAGGAGAGCCCTCTGGTAGCTTTGGTAAAATGCCAAGCCCATACAAACAACAATGAAACAATATCACTTGGAAACGCAGCAGCGGATGCCCAGCTAAACAAGCAGCATATTTCCAAAAACCACCAACTACAGAATGCGTGATGAAAGAAAAAATACAAGAACCAGTCAAGGAAAGGTACAATGCCTTACTGATAGCACAATAATAGAGATTCAAAAAAGAGCACTGCCACTAGAGAAAAAATTATGGACAAAATGAGGGTGCACCCAGTCCCTCACTGATCTCCTCTGGAGACAGGATAGTACAGGAAAGGTGGTAATGCCTACGGAATTGTTGATAATAGCATTTCAACAATGGCATTTCCCTGCCCATACATCCAAACAACACATTGCTGTCGACATCTAGGAAGATTGCTTTCTATCGAACCTCAAAGAATATCTTACTAAGGTGTCAATAGAATGTATCACAGGCCAAACGTTGAATTCAGGAATGACGCTCAGAACAATACGTGACACATTGCCACGCCCAGTAGGACCATTCCGTGAACTACATATTGATTTTGCAGACATGGTAGAAAGGTGCAATGGAGCTAGATATTTGAACGTGGTGGTCTGTCCCTTCTCAGGCTGGGTGGAAGCAGGGCCATGTGCCCACCGAGAAGCGAAGTGCGCAGCAACATTTTTGGTAGGAGAAGTGTTCCCGTGTTGGGGAATATATATAAGAAAATAGAAAACTTTTTGTAAATGATCTTTTCAAAGAAGTAACCCTCCTTACTAAGAATGAAACACAAAATGTGCTCGATTTACCAGACCCAAGCGAACGGCGTGGAAGAAAAAATCAACGGCCTCCTCAAAAGTAGATTGTCCAAATTATGCCACACACTGAAGAGAAAAAATTGATCTATTGTTTACCTTTGGCCGTAAGAGACACTCTCCAAAGAGACACTGTCACATGGTTAGAGGAAAGCACAGAGGTCCCTCCTTTGGAGGATTTTCCAGAGTATTCTAAAATGGTAGAGGAGCAGATTCAGGCTGAAGATGCGTGCACAAATGAAGAAGAAAAAGACTAATGGATGAAAATATTTATGGAGTTCAATCAGGTTGTGCCAAAGATACCTATGACCGTGGCCTGACCGATTTGCATGATGCCACATAACCAGAACGACATGGTAGGGAGCCAGTATTTGTGTGACAATATAGGTTGCCCGTAGCTTGTCTGGATTCACTGGTTGAAATAGTTAAATATGTGTAATCTAGAGTCATCATTAAGCCTATTCATAGTCCATAAAATTCTCCCATATTAGGTGTGCTAAAACCCAATGCCTTTGTGGCAGATTTAAGAGAATTTAACAAGAGGGTACCTGTTTCACAATGGCCACTTCTATTTATTGATCAGGGCCTTGCACAAGTTCATGGGTCAAAGGTATTTACTGCCTTGGATCTTACAGCTGGATACTGGTGTGTGCCACTAGCTGAAGACACACAAAATGTATTTGCAGTTTGCTTTGACAAATCACGATATGCATGGCCCTGGACCCCTTTTGAGTATGTCAATAGTGGAAGCGAGTGTGGGATATTCCTGATGCATCCACCATCCACAAATTTGTGGAAGAGTTGAGCAAACACTTTTGCTTTTACATTTTCACAGTGAAATTTGGAAAAAGCTGCTGAGAGTGCAAAATCATATTATGATAGGAAAACATCTGTGAGAGAATATGAAGTAGGCAAACAGGTATACAAGTGCAATTTTTGAAAAGGTACACATAAAAACTCCAACTTCCTTGCATCATAGTGTAGCCCATTTGAGATTGTAGATAAGAGTTTACCTGTAGTCTACAGAATCACCAACAAGGAGGGAGAGTTAACAGTGGAATAATGTGTCTATGTTCACCAAATTAAGCCCTTCCACCCAAAACATGAAATAAAAAGGCTTGAACAAATTGGTTGAAACCAGGTAGTGAGAAATATAGTCATATTCTGGAAATAAAGTGCTTGCATCTGAAGGGAAGCGCCCCCAATTCAGCACGATCCTCCCCGCAATGAGAGACAATAAGGGACTCTCCCGTAGTGGGAATAAGGCCAAGACAGAGTGCGGGTGAGCGTAAGTGGGAGTTTATCCAAAAATAAGGCATGCAAAGAACTCTGCAACCTACGAGAGCGCTCTGTCTGACAATAGCAAAGACAGGCGTATTTCTAATACAAAAAACGTCATCAACACCTAAACACTATAGGGGGCACAAGTTAATTGGGATTGGGTGGCGTCGACTAACTATAGGTGTTGCTGCAGCGGGGTTGGTCTTGGCGTGACAACGTCACTGGTCAGCCTCGTGGGTTGGGTTGGGCCTGGCAGGCCGGCTTGAGGTCATCCGCGCGGTGTTGATGTGCTGGGGCAGCCTGTGACAATGACGAATACCTTTCCTGTCTCATTTGCCCTAGGCCATGCACACTGCAGTTATTCAGAAAACGACATTTAAGTTCATTAATAAATCGCTTCAGCAGCTTATCTTATAAAATAAACACAACACATGAGGAATGCACCTCGTGAGAGGTCTGGTGGTTGTCGGTTGGGGTGAGATTTACCTGTGTCCTATTGACCGGTATTTTAGGTCGCGGGACGGGGCTCTGGGGCCTGGGCCGAATGATACATGTCTGTCTGCTGCGTTAGAAGTTATTATATAGATGGGTCTCTGTGTCTTGTCCCAATGATGGGGATCGTCCTTGCGCGGGGTCAGGATTCTTGGGGGGTTCGTGGGATTTATGAGAGGGTGCTGGTAGATCAGTGGGTTCAACCGTGGGTTTATTACCGTGCTGTAAATAACACAGGTGGCGGGCTGTGGCCTTGGTTGCGGCGCCGGGGCCTCTGACTCTCTGAAGTAACGCCAGCTTGGTTGGGGGAGGTGAGGGAGCGCGGCACAAGTCTTAGCTTTTTTATCTGGCAGGCTTGGTGGGGTGGGAGAGGGAATGGCCTTGCATATATCCACAAAGGTATTTTCCTCGTGCGTTGCTGATCAGTGAATGCAGAAGTTTTATACTGTTCTGCCTTATTTTGACGTTATTTAGACACACATATATATTTCAATTTCGTTACACATTTCTTTAATACAGTCGGTTCCGGTACCTTTTCAATACCTAACATTATATTCACTACATTGTGTGCGTATTGTATGTACATTAGACGTTATACGAGGGATATCTAGGTTATGGCCTACAGAGATTGATGCTCGCCGCTTTGGGTGATTCAGAGAACATATATGAGTTCAAGTTTCTACATACTATTGAAAAACACTTTTACAGATAGGGGTTACACGTTTGGTCAACATCTTTCTCCGTGGTTATAGCAGCATTAGTCCAGACCTGGAGGGATATCATATAACGTTACATTTTTATAGTTTATTCACATTTTAAACAGAGGTAGTTCATTAATACCAATACTTGAATTGTTTTCTACCTTCTTCAGATAGTGATGCTTCAGCTTTTTTCCCCGTTACCCCGGCCTTGCGGTCTGGGTCATACGGGGTGCAATATCACATTGTGACTGATAGAATGTTGCCGTGTTGGCATCTCGGGTTTAGCTCATCTCCGACTTTCTCATGGGAACGCGCTCGCAGCGGATCTGCCAGGGCTGCTGAGGCGGCAGAGATGCATGAAAGGCCCTCCAAAGGTGGGGGCCTCGTTACAGTGTGCTGAACTCACACCACGTTTGCTAGGCAAGATGGCGTCTAGACCTAACTAATTTTTGGTAAATGCAAGGAAAGGGTACGTGTGGGCAATGTCGTCGGCGGGTGAATCCTCCTCCACCTGGGCCCGGGTGGCATGAGGGGGCGCCCACCGAGTCATGGTCCTCACCTGGGGAGGAAGCTGTAGGTGAGGAGGGCCTCGCGGCCATTCCTCCCCTACATTTCCCCCCTTTCGTTACTAAAGTAACGAATTCTTTAGCTCTTCCAATCTTCTACATTCTTGTTCCTCTATCACTGCGTCATCCCATGCAGGGGTTCCTTTTATAGGCATCCATGCTCTGCACACCCCCCTTAAACTCTCACCTCTCCTAGCATACTCGTCTGGTGTACATGTTAAATATATACAGTCGCCAGTTTCTTCCAGATCTACCCAGACCTCCTCATACCATTCCAGTTCTACGTCTCGTGGTTCTTTGATAGTGGTGTGCCATAGTTTATCTACTATGAACTTATCACGGCACATAGGCACTAACTGGTACCTGGGGGTGTTATCTGCTCCTGTCTGCACATGTACTTCTTGTGTTGCTTTAATTGTACCACCAGAGTTGCCCATTGTCACCATCATCATTGCACCGTTAGGAACTGCGTTAGCACAACATCGGAGGCCCACCTGGCACAGGCAGAACATCACAAGGATGATCACCACTATTGGTATCAGGAACTTCATTGTCACTCCAAGCCATGAGGGAACCCAAGAGAAGATATTGTCGAACCACGAGCTATCCTCAGCTCCACCTTCCATTTTCATCTTCTCGCCCAGGTTATGTACTGCTTCAATAACGTGGGACAGGGACCCATTTTCTGCGTCTTCGGAAGGTACGAACGTGCAGCACGCACTTCCTATTTTTCGGCAAACACCTCCATCGATCGCTGTTAACAGGTCTAGAACATACCTGTTCTGCATGGTCATTAGTCGCAGAGCTCGTAGTTCCACCTTTATTATGTTGAACCCTTCTTCAGTGTCATTGGCCAACTGGATCAGTTCCCACCGTGTGATCTGGAGCCATTTTGCATTTGCTCTTGCTTGGACACTTGATACTAGCGAGGCAAAGAATGTTTCCACGGAGCTGAACAGGCGATACCTGTCTGGGATCTGTGCCAATAAATCAGATGATGCTTGCGATATGTAGTTCGAGGCTCGCTTGTTCCTTGAGAGCTCTTCTCCTTTCCCTCCGGAGGACAGGACATAAAGGTGCGCTTGTGTAGTTGGAGAAGCTACATCCTGGTTCAAGCCTCCTTTCATCATGTTACTTCTGTCAATGTGGCTTTCTGGAATCACCATTAGTGTTGAATGCAAAGTGGCCATTGAGCAGCTACCACTCCATGATTGGGGAAGGTGCAAGTACGCCTTGTTTCCGCATACCCAGTATGTGTCCATTAGTGCTGCTGTTCCTCTTTTCATATCTGGGATGGTGAGAGTTTTGTTACAGTTCTTGTTCGTTCCCATTGCCATTTTTCCTTCTCCCTTGAAACATAGTTCGTTTTGTATTTCACTTTGTAGCTTGAAGGGTTTCTCCATCGCTGTTACCCATGTTAGTTTAGGGATGTGTTCTTTCCATATTGCCAAGCACGTTCTTTCCATCCACCGCAACTTGTCCGGTTGGACACCTTTCAGTGCTTCTGCCTTACACAGTACTTCTTCGTCTTTCCATTTGTTTTCGGAAAACAGTGTCCCTTGTATTGCAAAGAAAGGTTCTTTAAGACAGATCACTCCAGACGCTTGTGAATAGCACGTTTTGTTGTTCTGTAGCATTCTGAAAGAGACATCGTGTGCTTGAAAAGTGTTCTTTATTCTACACAGCGTGAGATGAAGGAGACATTGGGCATCCACAATGGGCAATTCTCGTGGCAACAATACTTTAGGTGTGCCTGATGCATGGGGGATAAGCGAGCAGACATAGCAGCTCTCATTGGTTGTCTGTTTGGCTGTTGTGCTCATATCTGCATACCATTTATTTGCTTGGTGAGGGTGTCGTGGGTCTTCCATTTTGTCTAACCCTAGCCCATAATACTCATCATACCCCTGTCCACCAGTCTCTCTTCTCCGCCTACTTTTCTCCCTTCTTCTGTACTTTTTCGTTATAGTAGGTGAAGAACCAGGCCCCCCTTCCTCCTTCCCACCCCCCTTTTCTAATTCTTCATATAGGGACTTGTGTTCTGTCATCATAATCACTTTTCCATCCTCCTTAATAAACAAGAGATCGTTGTTTGAAATTGGGGCGGGAGGGATCGTGCGGTTGTTGTATGTTCCAGGTTGGGACATTGTGTCATTATTTACATTTTTGGTTCTTGATTGTGACAGGACAGCAGTGGGTGGTGTAGTATAGTATCCCCACACAAAGTGTGATCCATCCCAGATCAAGAAATCACCTTCTTTGATACCTACAGTCGGAATTGTTTTCGTTCCAGGGGCAAGGGTGGTGTTGTTCCCCCCTCCCCCCTCGTTCATCTCGGTAGAGATGAACGCTATAACCCAGTGTAATACTAGACAAAACATTGAGATGAAGAACACAATAGCACACATTGATAAACCACATTCAAATGAATATGTCAATCTAGCCACTAACATTTCTCTAAATCTAACATATCTATTAGTTGCAGGCTGCCCATTCGATGCCATGATAAATCCTGTTTGAGACACAAGAGTTCATTAAGTACAAACATGTAAACATTTCCACGTTGTAACGTTTCGGTGATAAAATATAGAATTGGGTGAGGGAGGGGGTGTGTTGACAGACAAGGTAGCCTTTTAATCATCATTATTCGTACCTTACTTAATATATATATATATATATAAATAATAAAAAACATGACAGTTTAAAAACGGCAATCAACAACAAAAAAAAACATCTTAAAGAGCACAGGAGAGAAAAAAAAAAAAAACCCCACGCAAAACTTTCAAAAGTTGTAATAAAAAGAAAATTTGCATATACATATGTACATGTTTTAGTCCAGGACATTTGTTGCGCGCTAATTGTGTTCACTGTTCATCTCATAATGCACACAAAATTCCAATCATTCATTCCGCACAACTTCATCGTCCGCTGTTGCCTGTGCCTCGTCCTGCACCTCACTCTCCGCAGCGCTGTAAGCTTTACGTACGTCTGTCAAATGCACCCAATATCGCAGGCCCTTCACCTTTACTGCTGTGGGCGTGCAAAACACTACCTCATAGGGGCCATGGAAACGTGGTGCATTCCACCTCCGCACAAAACTTCTGACATATATAAGGTCACCAGGCATTAGCTGTAGTGGTTTTTCAGGCAACCTGTTTGGTTCAGTCGCGTTCCCCTCCTCTCTTGTCGAGGGGGGGGCTAGTTGCTTTGCAATTACGCGCGCTGCCCGTGTCAGTTTTCGCAGGTATTCTGTGAACTCCTCCCCCAATATAGCTGCGCTTCTGTGTGCATCAGAACGCTCACGGAGAGGCGAATGCGCTGTGTGCATTCTTCTTCCCGTGACGATCTCGTGCGGGGACAAATGGTGGTCCTTACTTGGCTGGTTTCGTAGTTCAAACAAGGCCAAAGGCAGGCAGTACATCCAAGTCTTTTTAAGGGAAAAACAAAGTTTTGATAATCTGCTTTTTAACAGGCCATTTATCTTTTCCACGACGCCATTACTTTGAGGATGATAAATCGAACATAATTTGTGCTTTATTCCCAATAATGTAGTCACTTCTTTAAATAGTTCATTAACAAAATGCGTCCCGTTATCTGAGCGAATAACGTCGCAAATTCCCCAGCGCGGAAACACTTCCCGCACTAGGAACTTCGCGGCGCCCTTCGCGTCAGGGCGGGCACATGGGCCTGCCTCCACCCACCTCGAAAATGGACATACAACCACAATCATGTATCGAGCCCCGTTACACCTTTCTCCCATGTCTACATAATCAATGTGGAGCTCTCTGAATGGGCCACTTGGTTTTGGTATCGTACCCCTTAGTGTGCGCAATGTCATACCTGAGTTGTAAATTTGACATGTCGTGCATTCTAGAGCTAACCTTGTGACGTGTTCCTGGAGGCAAGGTGCAAACCAATCTTCTTGTATCTCTGCCATTATGTGTTTCTTTGTGTTGTGTGCGGGAAAGTGTAGTTGTTGAAATGCTATTTCTAACAGCGTAATTGGCATTACCACTTTTCCTGAACTCTCTTGTCGCCACAATAAATCAGTCGGTGATTTGCTGCATCCTCTCTTAGTCCACAGCAATTTTTCCTCTGCACTAGCTCCCTCTTGCAGCTCTATTATCTCCTGTGTGGACATCATGTTGTATCCTGTGGGGACCTCTTGGCTTGCTGTGTGGTGCAACATGTACTCTCCTATTTCACCTTTTTGTAAATATGAAGCTGCTTTGGCAGCGGCATCTGCTGCCGCGTTCCCCAAAGATATAAAATCTGTATTTGTGGTATGAGCTTGACATTTTACGATGGCCACTGCCGTGGGGTCTTGGAGGGCCTCAATCAGTTCTTTCAATAATTCTGCATGCTGGACTGGCGTTCCGTCTGCTCGCCGAAACCCTCTCCGCCCCCACCGGGCCAACCCACCGTGAACTGTTGTTGTCATGTATGCTGAGTCTGTATATATGGTCACTGCGCACCCCTTGGCGGCATGCAATGCTTCTATTAGCGCTATTAGTTCTGCTGCTTGCGCTGAATAGTGTGATGGGAGGCGGTGTTGTACTAGTATCTCATATTCATCTTCCTCTAATCGTACCACTGCCATACCCACATGCTTTTCTCCTGTCTCCATGTCTATTGATGCTGACCCGTCCACAAAATACACCTCACCCTCGGTCAGGGCATTTTCAAAAATCACTTGATCCTTACTTTCGTCACCTGTGTACGTGGCGCAGTTGTGGTTTTGCATGTCCTCTACGGTGCATGCCTCTGTGATGAATGTGGCTGGGTTCACTGTTTTACATCTTACTATATGGATGTTAGCGCTGGACAATATTATCTCATATGCTGTGGCGCGTTGTGTTGTCAATGTGCTCTTTGTTCGCTCTAATATTGCAAAAAGTGAGTGTTCCACAAACAGTGTCACCGGGCAGCCCATCACTATCGTGGCACTTTTTTCAATTGCGAACGCGGCAGCAGCTAGGGATTGCTCGCACGCGAAATGACCTTGCATTACTGCGTCTAGGGTGCCGCTATAGTAAGCAAGTGGTTTGTGCCCTAAAGATGTTTTCTGTGTCAGTACTGCTGTCATCAGTATTCCTTTGCAGTGTGAAAATAAGAAGAATTCGCGCCCATAATCTGGATTTGCTAGTACTGGAGCGCTTGATATCAGCTCTTTTAGTGAGTTAAATGCTGTGTTCATCTCCTCTGTCCATTCTATGTGTTTGTGTTCTTGTTGTGCTTCTTTCAGTGCCTGTAACAAGGGCCTTGTGTACGCCGCATAGTCCAATATCCATGCTCGGCAATAGTTACACATACCCAGAAATTTCTGCATCTCTTTTACTGTTTTGGGCTCCCCAATTGTTCTAATCGCCTGTGCCCTGTCTGGTATAATTCGCTTGCCATCCTTTGATATCAGCTGACCCAAGTATAGGACCTCTGTCAGACAGTATTGTAACTTCCCCTTGTCCACCTTGTACCCTTTATTGGCCAATAATGTCAAGAGTGTTATCGAGTCCTTTCTGCACTCTTCCTCAGCCTGTGCACAAACCAATAAATCATCAACGTACTGAATCACTGTGCTTTCTACAGACAAATTCCCCAGATCTTCATGTAGTACCCTGTTAAATATGCTTGGGCTCTCGCAATATCCTTGTGGTAGTCTGCAGTGTTCGAACCTCCTTCCTCCCAATGTAAATGCTGTCAAGTACCTGCTCTCTTCTGCTAAGGGAATCGAGAAAAATGCATTTTTTAAGTCAATTACTGTGAAGTGTGATGCTACTTTTGGAATGTTGCACAGTATTGTCGCCGGGTTCGGGACTAAAGGGAACTCCTTCATTACCACATCGTTCAGTGGGCGTAAATCTTGTATCATCCTCCATGAACCCCCCTTCGCTTTTTTGATTGGGTAAATGCATGTGTTGCATGGGGAGTTTGAGGGCACTATTATACCCTGTGCTAGCAGTGCATCTATTGTCTCTCTGATCCCTTCTTCTGCTTCTCGCGACAGTGGATATTGTTTCACCCGGGGTAGTATTGCTCCCTGTTTTAATTTTATCACCACAGGCTGAACTTCATGCAGCAACCCTACATCGTGGGGGCCATTAGTCCATAAGTTAGTGGGTACTGAACTCATGTCCTCATCAAAAAATGTGTGCGGTGCTCCTACTACCGCCATTAATTCAACCTTAGTTTTTCTGGCTGTAACTACAATGTCGCAGGGCATTGCTAGTTCCATCACTATTTCACCATCTCCCTCAGTGTCAGAAAATAGCTCCTCGTCCGAGAGCTCTCTCAGCGGGATATTTGCATTTGTACACAATACTGTCCGCCACTCGCATCCTTCCATGTCAATACCAATCACACATATTCTGTTTGTTGATACATGTACTGCATGCAAATCCAACGATAGTACTGCCCCAAGAGCAGTGTCAGGGCTTGCTATGGGACGAAAAAGGAATTCTGCTGGGATCCTCCACTCCACCCTTTTTAGTTCTGGTACTATGAGAGCCAATGTTCTCATACCTTCAACAAACATCTCCTCATTTCTTGGTACCCCTCTGATCTCTTTCATGATTGTGTGGCCGTGTATTACTGCTAATATACGGAGGGGGCATATGCCTGGCGTTGAACATACGATGCCGCTCCCTGTGAATGATATTGTCATATTTAGTTTGCTTAAGAGATCTCTCCCCAGTAAGTTGATGGGAGAGTTTTCATAGTACAGTAAGGGTGCTTTCACTGTTTTACCCCCTACTGTCACATCCAATACCTCTGTGTAAGGAACTTCAATTACAGCCCCAGAGAACCCCTGCGTCTCTAACGTTCTATTAGATAACGGGAACCGGCCCTCTCTAATGCATGATTTCTCCGCTCCCGAATCCACCATGAATATGAATTGCTTGTCTCCTATCTGCGCTCCTATCAATGGTTCCTCTGATGCATTGTGGGTCGTAGACAGTACTGGACACGCAAGTGCTCTCTGTGGGCTGTCCTATGCGGGGTGTCTCATTGCCCCCCCCTGATCGAAAATGTTCCCCGAAACTACTGACACTCCACTGTAAGGTGCGGGGGCGGGTGCCCCATTAGCTACTGTGGCGAAAGTGTTACCAGGCGTGTAGTGCACATTGTCATTATTCTGTGGGCTGGTTTGTGTTCGGTACTGATGTCCGTGTAGTTGTGCGTTACTCCTTTGTACTACATTGTCTGGTTGCTGGTATTGTCCCATGGGGAGGCCGTAGGGGCTTCCTGGATGGGGGTGTCCGTACTGTTCTATCTCTTGGAAACCGTTGTTTTGTCTGCTCCTGCATTCTCTTGAGTAATGCCCCCATCTCCCACAATTCCAACAGCTCCCCTGTGGACCTCTGGGACCCTGCCACCCATTTCCTCCCATTCCTCCATACCCTTGTCCTCCTCTTCGACCCCTGTACCCACCTCTTCCCCCTCTTGGGGCCCACTCTTGCCACGTTGGACCTCCGTTCTGCTCCTGCTCTGTCCACTGTCGTTGCCCTTGTCCTGCCCAATTCGCTGCTATTCTTCCTTGTATTGCTATTTGCCCCTCCTCTCCTTCCTCTCCCTCCCGTATGAGTGGGAGTCCCGCTACCGCTGCTGTGACCTTCACCAATTTTGATTGCACCAACTTCGCCTCGTCCGCCAACCTTTTCTGTGCTACTTCCCTCTCTCTTTCTTTGATCCGTTTACAATGGTGTACTATTATGCTTTGGATCTCCGGCCAGCCTTTTGCCTCAACGCCTGCTATTTTATCTAGTGCCTTTTGCACTTCCTTTGGGAGCCCTCTCTTAATGATGAAATAAAATAGAGATGTGGATTGGTGCCAGGGCGTACCCGTTTCCGCTCTCCACATCTCCTGCACCCGGAGAATGTAATCCATAGCGTCCTCCCCGTCATTCATGGTACATTGCATTACTGACTGCAAATCAGGGGTATCTGGGAAGGTTTCCCGCAGTGCGTCCCACACCCTTGCTCGCACGGTGTTAAAAGAAGCCCCATCATGGCGATCACACTCTAAAGTTACAGCTGGAAAACCCGCTTTAGCCCATACTCTGTCTGCCTGATCCCCTACTGCGGACACTAGTAGGCTCTTCACATCGCCTACTGCCAGCGGTATACCAGCGGTATGTTTCTCAAATGCATATATCCACTTGCTTGCCCCTCCTGACAGCTGAGGTAGTAATTTCATTAAATTAGCCTTATCCATCTGAGCCCACGGTATATAGTTTGGCCTCCCGCCCCCCCTGTGGAGTAATGGGAGTTGTAATTTCCCTTTTGCCGTTGCAGCTTCCTTTTCCTTAGTCACTGCTGACTCCAATGACGCCATCTTCCCCACCCTATTTCTTAGTCGTCCCATCCATTCATCTTCTATAGTCCCCAGTGAACATGCACCATCTAGCTCCTCGCCTTCTCCTCCTACTGCCATGCTCAATCTATCACTCTCATCCACCCCTCCTCTGACATCACATAACAAATCCTCTCTGATCCCTCTCTCTCGTGAGACATCACCAATGCTTCCTTCTGCTGTCCCCACTTCTATTATTCTTGTCGGTTCTTCCTCAATTCTGAACAGTATTTCCCCCTTTTTCCATCCCTCCTCAATTTGTCTATTTTCGCTCGACGCTCTAGACGTGCGTCCAGATTGTGTGGGGGCGCATGCTGTGCGTTCACATATGTCTTTTATTCTTGAGAGTTCATCTCTTGCCACTGTAAGCCTCGACTCTAAGTCACTCGTTAACTTCTCTATATCCACCCTCTGTGTGCCTCCCTGGGCGCGCTCTCTGGTGTTTTCGTATGGTGGGGGTGCAGTTGGTCTTTGTGGTGTGCTGGTCGAAGGGGGAGGCACATAAATCGGGTCGCTATATCCTGCTGCAGGGGCTGGTTTAGGTAATATTGGGTACAACATAACCACTTCCGCAGGTTGTTCTGTACTTAGCTGTTCCTTTTCCTCTCGCGGGATCATTAGTGGATTGTCTGTGGTGGAAGGTAAATCAATATTTGGTGCTAGAGCTTTGGGTGGGGGTACTTCCTCAAACAATCTCCAGAGATCTAATATCTCCTTCCTATTCTGCCATTGTTTCCCCTTATACTTGAGGCGAATACATGTACATACCATATCAAGAACGCTTTTGTCAAAAGACCCTCCTTCTGGCCAAATCTGGGGCAACCCCTCCCCTTTCAATTCTGTTAACCATTGATCATGATATTTATTTATGCGTTCAGCATATCCCGGCAAGCTCTTACAAATGTGTGACAAGGGAGTTTCAGCCCCCATCCTCTAAATCGCTAGCGCTACCGCGTTCGCCTTCGTTACTTTTGATTAGGTGTAGATATGCGTATGTATACCTTTATGGCACAGACAAGAGCGGACCTCTCAAAATTATCACCCACTGTTATTCACTGTGCAAATCTCTTCTCACTCACCATATCTCATCTCCTTCCCATTCCCAGGCACTCTTATGTAATCTCACTTGCAATTGATCAAGTACTGGTTATGGCCACACTCTCTGGCACCACCTCGCGGCCACCCGTTCGTCTCCAACACTCGTACGGTGCGCGCACCCTTCACAATGCTTTCCACTCACACTTTTGTCTTTTTCCTCCCTTTCCTCCCTAGCCAGCTGTCCCTGTTTTCCTGCTAAGGTTACTGTGTTCACGTCTGTACGTGCCACTACTGAGTCCCCACTTTTTAAGATGTTCTAACTACTTTATACCCTTCTCATTTTCACCCCCTAACCCGTGGAAATGGAAAAAAAAAAGAAATAGAGAGAGAGCACAATCACTAAAAAATATTCCCGGTGTCTCCTTTTGCTAGACACCAATAACTTATTTCTCACTTCTTCATATATTCCCAGTACTAGTCTAGATAGCACTATGCGGCGCCGCCTTCCACCCCCTTTCGGAGCTAGGTTTCCGTCACTTCTACCACGTCACTTATTTCTTACTCCTAATGGCCATATGCAAAGAAAGAATAAAGAAAGTTTCAAGACCCGTCTTTAGTAGACCTCCACAATTCTCCTCCTCTACCTTTCCCCGTTCTTTTATTCCCAATTCCCCTTCTTTTCCCCTTGACGATCACTCGCACTCGGTACTCACGTGCCCGTCTTGAACCGATACTCTCCGAAACTGGGTCCGTCCAGGCGGCGTCACCGGTAACTCAACGGTCAGCCCCTGGCTCCGGCGAGCGGCACTCAAAGGGGATTTTTTTCCAATCGGGATCCCGTACCCTTTCTCATTGAGTGCGCACTTCTTATTGTGCCGGTCGCCGTTGGCGGGCGGCCTCCCGGAGACGGCTCACCGTGCGTATCCCTTCTCGACCGGAGATTCTCGTGCCACAAGGGGGTCGTTAAGAAGGAGTTAGGAAAAATAGTTTGGAGATATCACGCTATCGGGGTCACCACTGAAGGGAAGCGCCCCCAATTCAGCACGATCCTCCCCGCAATGAGAGACAATAAGGGACTCTCCCGTAGTGGGAATAAGGCCAAGACAGAGTGCGGGTGAGCGTAAGTGGGAGTTTATCCAAAAATAAGGCATGCAAAGAACTCTGCAACCTACGAGAGCGCTCTGTCTGACAATAGCAAAGACAGGCGTATTTCTAATACAAAAAACGTCATCAACACCTAAACACTATAGGGGGCACAAGTTAATTGGGATTGGGTGGCGTCGACTAACTATAGGTGTTGCTGCAGCGGGGTTGGTCTTGGCGTGACAACGTCACTGGTCAGCCTCGTGGGTTGGGTTGGGCCTGGCAGGCCGGCTTGAGGTCATCCGCGCGGTGTTGATGTGCTGGGGCAGCCTGTGACAATGACGAATACCTTTCCTGTCTCATTTGCCCTAGGCCATGCACACTGCAGTTATTCAGAAAACGACATTTAAGTTCATTAATAAATCGCTTCAGCAGCTTATCTTATAAAATAAACACAACACATGAGGAATGCACCTCGTGAGAGGTCTGGTGGTTGTCGGTTGGGGTGGGATTTACCTGTGTCCTATTGACCGGTATTTTAGGTCGCGGGACGGGGCTCTGGGGCCTGGGCCGAATGATACATGTCTGTCTGCTGCGTTAGAAGTTATTATATAGATGGGTCTCTGTGTCTTGTCCCAATGATGGGGATCGTCCTTGCGCGGGGTCAGGATTCTTGGGGGGTTCGTGGGATTTATGAGAGGGTGCTGGTAGATCAGTGGGTTCAACCGTGGGTTTATTACCGTGCTGTAAATAACACAGGTGGCGGGCTGTGGCCTTGGTTGCGGCGCCGGGGCCTCTGACTCTCTGAAGTAACGCCAGCTTGGTTGGGGGAGGTGAGGGAGCGCGGCACAAGTCTTAGCTTTTTTATCTGGCAGGCTTGGTGGGGTGGGAGAGGGAATGGCCTTGCATATATCCACAAAGGTATTTTCCTCGTGCGTTGCTGATCAGTGAATGCAGAAGTTTTATACTGTTCTGCCTTATTTTGACGTTATTTAGACACACATATATATTTCAATTTCGTTACACATTTCTTTAATACAGTCGGTTCCGGTACCTTTTCAATACCTAACATTATATTCACTACATTGTGTGCGTATTGTATGTACATTAGACGTTATACGAGGGATATCTAGGTTATGGCCTACAGAGATTGATGCTCGCCGCTTTGGGTGATTCAGAGAACATATATGAGTTCAAGTTTCTACATACTATTGAAAAACACTTTTACAGATAGGGGTTACACGTTTGGTCAACATCTTTCTCCGTGGTTATAGCAGCATTAGTCCAGACCTGGAGGGATATCATATAACGTTACATTTTTATAGTTTATTCACATTTTAAACAGAGGTAGTTCATTAATACCAATACTTGAATTGTTTTCTACCTTCTTCAGATAGTGATGCTTCAGCTTTTTTCCCCGTTACCCCGGCCTTGCGGTCTGGGTCATACGGGGTGCAATATCACATTGTGACTGATAGAATGTTGCCGTGTTGGCATCTCGGGTTTAGCTCATCTCCGACTTTCTCATGGGAACGCGCTCGCAGCGGATCTGCCAGGGCTGCTGAGGCGGCAGAGATGCATGAAAGGCCCTCCAAAGGTGGGGGCCTCGTTACAGTGTGCTGAACTCACACCACGTTTGCTAGGCAAGATGGCGTCTAGACCTAACTAATTTTTGGTAAATGCAAGGAAAGGGTACGTGTGGGCAATGTCGTCGGCGGGTGAATCCTCCTCCACCTGGGCCCGGGTGGCATGAGGGGGCGCCCACCGAGTCATGGTCCTCACCTGGGGAGGAAGCTGTAGGTGAGGAGGGCCTCGCGGCCATTCCTCCCCTACACATATCAAATAGACTCACCATAGCAGGTAAAGTAGCTGTAAATATTTTTAAAAATATCAACTTGGAGTGTAAGGGGTCAAAAGGAGACATACATCAGGTGAGTAACTGCATATATCTTTATGATGATATGTTAGAAAAGGAGGGATGAAACAGGTGAGTACATGAATCAAAATATGAGCCCAAAGTGTTCAGGAAGTAAATAAATAAATAAACAAATAGAGAAAAAAGAAAAGTCAAGTATTACAGGTAAGTAAATAAAAAGATACAAGAGAAATACATATAAAAATATGAATGATGTAGAAGGTGGTGTCACGGGGTGATTATGATTAGATTAGCTGAGATTTTTAATGAAAGTACATTTTGTAGCAATGTTTAATCAATTTGTATTATTTTTCATATGATATGCTCTGTTGAGATTGGTTGTGTTTGATGTATATGCCTTATTTTACTCTTTGATCTAGACACTAACTTATTCTCCGGCCAGCGCTCCGGGAGTTGGAGTTTGCCAGATGTCTGGAGGATATCCATGGAAGGACCAGAGACCATGGGACCAAAAAAACCCTGGACTAAATAAAGGGGGTGAAGATGGTAACCAACTTAACCCACTCCTTGCCAATACGACTCAATCACCCACATCCAACCAGCAGACTACTGACACTACTCTCTTCTCGTTCAGAGACGTCAATGAGATGGAAGTCACTGCCATCATGAAGAACATCAATCCATCCAGGTGAAAATGGGACACCTGCCCTTCATCCCTCTTCAAGGAATGCGTAGACCTTCTCACACCGGTCATCACAGCATTCATCAATGCCTCTATTTCATCAGGATCGGTCCCGCCTAGCCTAGCCTAAAAGAAGCCTGGGTTTGTCCCCTTCTAAAAAAAACTCACTTGACCCATCAAATCCCAATAACCCCTTCCTGCTCAATAATCTGCACAAAGCAGCATACCTGCGAGTCCAGGAATTCTTAGGATCAAAGAACATCCAAGGCACACGGCAAACGGCTTCTGTCCTGGTCACGGCACTGAGACAGCCCGTCTGGACCTTAAAAATCAAATTGATGATATCAGAGACTCTGGAAAACCTGCCCTTCTCCTTCTATTAGATCTATCGGCAGCATTTGACCTTGTGGATCACAACCTACTATGTCAACATCTCTCTTCCTCAGTCTTCTTCTCTCCAAAAGCAATGACCTGGATTGCCTCCTTCCTTGAAGGAAGAGTCATGCGTGTCTTCTCAGACCTAGCAGCTGCAAACCCAGACACCATCCTCTTCGGAGTACCGCAAAGCTCCTGCCTATCACCCACATTGTATAACATTTTTACTATCTCCCTGTTCAATCGACTTGACTCGCTTAATTATGCTGACGATACTCAAGTCCTCATTTCTCAATCCGGCAACTATGAGAATGATTCCAACACCTTTAACGCCATCTAGGCCACCATCCACACATGGATGGCTGAAAACAGGCTATGCCTGAACGGGGACAAGACAGAATTACTACTGCTATCCCCCACTGACTCACACATCGACCTTGACGTTAAATACCAAGCTTTCACCATTGACAACATCACCATCCCAGTCTCCCAGTCAGTCAAAACTCACAGAGTCTATTTAGACACTAACCTAACTATGTGCAGACATGTAGGCACAATAGCTTCCTCTGCAGCCTACTATTCCAAACTCCTCAATGCCACCAGACCGTTCTTATCCATCACCAACTGTCTATCAATTACACAAGCCATCATATGCTCAAGGCTAGACTACTGTAATGCACTCTATACAGGAACCTCAGCAAAAGACAAATTACAAACCATTCAGATGAACGCCCTCTGCACAGCACTGGGCATCTCCATAAGGGACACTTGCCATCATGCATAGATGCATCCACCACACCCCCTACCTTTCCCACATAGTCCTCCTGCCTCCGGCTGCAAGACCTATTAGAACCTCATATGCCAACCTATTGCTGGTCCCAATAATTAAACGTGCAAGAGACGGTGGCGCTAGCTTCCCATTCATTGCCTCTAGACACTGGAACTAACTGCCTCATGCCATCAGAAGTGAACCCTCTCATCTTGCCTTTGCAAGACCATCAAAACCAGACTGTCTAAAATTGGATTCTGTATGACCTCAGCTCAAATGTAACCCTGCTGCCTCCTATTCTAGTTTGAAACATGTAACCAAGCCAGCACACTGTAATGAGAGAACCACTCAAGTTTATCTAACCAATGAAGGGTGATTGTAATCAAGCCACTCACCTAAATATTGTAAATAATACATGCATGCGGGCTAATGTAACCGATCGCCCACCTTTGTGTTGCAACTAAGACATAGGGGATCATTACGAGATTGGAGGTAGTCATGGCGCTATTTGCGCTATTTGCGCCATGACTGCCTCCAATAACGGGGCAGAGTCCGGTGTGTTGCAATGGGGACATACCGGTTTAGTCCGACCCTGGCGGGACCAGTAAATCCCCATTGCACCAACCATTCCCCATTCCCATTTGAGCCCCCACAGGGTTCAATGGGAATGGGGAAGGTGCTATTTACGGGCCTGCTAATGGCAGACCCGTAATTAGCGGCCTGGTCCCCTCACAGGACCCATAAGGGACGTGTGGTCAGACCACACGTCCCTTGCGGTTCCCGTTAGGGGACCTCAGAATCGGGCGGTAGGGGATTACCGGCACCGGTCTCCTTATCGGTGCCCGGTATCCCCTACCGCCCGACTCGTAATGACCCCCATATTCTTGTAACAGTGCCTCGATGCTCCTGGGCTGTGTGAGTGCTTTATAAATTCAAATACATAAAATAAAATAAATGCCTGAAGTACCACTTACAGAGTATGCAGGCTTACTTCACCAAAGGCCATCTCCTGGACAAGATCCTGATTGAAAATTCGGCAGCAGGCTATCACCTGATAGCCAATTGAAGTCCCTAAATCTGAGAAAATCATGTTTTATTCTTGGTTCAATTCATTTGCACTTTCTCTGTGGATTTAAGACATTGTTTTTATTATCTTTACAAACATTTCCAGGATTAGTCTGATCCCTTGTACACATATTTCATGAAAAGTACATACACATGTGATGTCATCAGTGATGTCATCAATGACATTTGTGATGTCATCTTTGATGTCCTGGGTGTTAGTCTTAGCAGTGCACGGTGGTGGCGCGAGTTATGGTTGCTTAGCTTATCATAACTGGCGAATTTCAAGGGTTTTTCGATTTTACTTGGAACCATAATGTTCCTTTGACAAAGTTTTTATCACTGAATTTCATAGGTTTTTAGTAGCGCAACTTTACCATAACGTCCCTTTAACAAAGTTTTTCACTGAATTTCATAGGTTTTTAGTAGCGCAACTTAACCATAACGTCCCTTTAACAAAGTTTTTTCATTGAATTTCATAGGTTATTAGTGCAACTTAACCATAACGTTCCTGTAACATTTTTTTTTACTAAATTTTAAAGGTTTTTTTTAGTACAATGTGACCATAACATCCTTTTCAATACATGAAGACCACTAACATCTTATGTCCTCAAAGTGGGAATGCCGGGTGGTAAAAAAAACAAAAACATGTTCCTTGCTACGCCGGGACACCTGCGGCGTCTCGGTGTAGGAAGGAAAATCTTTTACCAAGATGGCCACCATGGAAAGGGAAGGCGGGGTGTATAAAGAACACAACGGCGCATGAGCGGGGTTTGGGGGGGCACAGGGGAGACACATGGGCATGAGAGGGAACAGGGTACAAACGGGGCATGAGCAGTGGGTGGGGGGAAAAGGAAGGAAACACAGGGCATGAGCGGTGGTGGGGGGAACACGAGAGAGACACGGGGCATGAGCAGCGGGTGGGGAGAAACATGAGGGAGACACGGGGTATGAGCAGGGGGTGGGGAGGAACACGAGGGAGACACAGGGCATGAGCGGGGGGTACAGGGCACATACGGAACATGAGCGGGGGTGGGGAGGAAAGGAGAGAGACAAGGGGCATGAGCGGGGGTGGGGGGAACACGAGGGAGACACGGAGCATGAGCGGGGGCGGGGGGAACACGAGGGAGACACGGAGCATGAGCGGGGGGTGGGGGGAACACAAGGGAGACACGGGGCATGAGCGGGGGGTGGGGGGCAACAGGAGACAGACACGGGGCATGAGCAGGGGGTGGGGTCAACAGGAGAGAGACACGGGGCATGAGTGGAGGGTGGGGAGAACAGGAGACAGACACAGGGCATGAGCGGGGGATGGGGGGAACAGGAGACAGATACGGGGCATGAGCGGGGGTGGGGAGAACAGGAGACAGAAACAGGGAATGAGCGGGGGTTGGGGGGCAACTGGAGACAGACACGGGGCATGAGCGGGGGGTTTGGGGGGCAACAGGAGAGAGACACGGGGCATGAGCGTGGAGTGGGGGAATGCAGGAGACAGACACGGGGCATGGGTGGGGCAACAGGAGACAGACACGGGGCATGAGCGGGGGGTGGGGGGAACAGGAGACAGACACAGGGCATGAGCGGGGGGTGGGGGGAACAGAAGACAGACACGGGTCATGAGCGGGGGGTGGGGGGAACAGGAGACAGACACGGGGCATGAGCGGGGGTGGGGGAAAAACAGAGACAGACACGGGGCATGAGCAGGGGGTGGGGGGCAACAGGAGACAAACACAGGGCATGAGCGGGGGGTGGGGGGCAACAGGAGACCGACACGGGGCATGAGCGGGGGGCAACAGGAGACAGACACGGGGCATGAGCGGGGGGTGGGGGGCAACAGGAGACAGACACAAGGCATGAGCAGGTGGTGGGGGGGAACAGGAGAAAGACACGGGGCATGAGCGGGGGGTGGAAGGCAACAGGAGACAGACACTGGGCATGAGCGGGGGTGGAAGGAACAGGAGACAGACACGGGGCATGAGCGGGGGATGGGGAGAACAGGAGACAGACACGGGGCATGAGCGAGGGCGTGGGGGGCAACAGGAGACAGACACGGGGCATGAGCGGGGGTGTGGGGGGCAACAGGAGAGAGACACGGGCATGAGTGCGGAGTGGGGGGGTACAGGAGACAGACACGGGGCATGGGTGGGAGCAAGAGGAGACAGACATGGGGCATGAGCGGGGGGTGGGGGGAACAGGAGACAGACACGGGGCATGAGCGGGGGCTGGGGGGTACAGAAGACAGACACAAGGCATGAGCGGGGTAGTGGGGGGCAACAGGAGAGAGACATGGGGCATGAGTGGGGGGTGGGGGGGTACAGGAGACAGACACGGGGCATGAGCAGGGGGTGGGGGGCAACAGGAGAGAGACACAGGGCATGAGCGGGGGGTGGGGGGTACAGGAGACAGACACGAGGCATGAGCGGGGGGTGGGGGGCAACAGGAGAGAGACACGGGACATGAGCGGGTGGGGGGAAGAGGAGACAGACACGGGGCATGAGCAGGGGGGCAACAGGAGACAGACATGGGGCATGAGCGGGGGGTGGGGGGAACAGGAGACAGACACGGGGCATGAGCGGGGGCTGGGGGGTACAGAAGACAGACACAGGGCATGAGCGGGGTAGTGGGGGGCAACAGGAGAGAGACATGGGGCATGAGTGGGGGGTGGGGGGGTACAGGAGACAGACACGGGGCATGAGCAGGGGGTGGGGGGCAACAGGAGAGAGACACAGGGCATGAGCGGGGGGTGGGGGGTACAGGAGACAGACACGAGGCATGAGCGGGGGGTGGGGGGCAACAGGAGAGAGACACGGGACATGAGCGGGTGGGGGGAAGAGGAGACAGACACGGGGCATGAGCAGGGGGGCAACAGGAGACAGAGACGGGGCATGAGCGGGGGGTGAGGGCAACAGGAGACAGACACAGGGCATGAGCAGGGGGTGGGGGAACAGGAGACAGACACGGAGCATGAGCGGGGGGTGGGGAGAACAGGTGACAGACACGGGGCATGAGAGGGGTGTGGGGGGCAACAGGAGACAGACACGGGGCATGAGCGGGGGGGCAACAGGAGAGAGACACGGGACATGAGCGGGTGGGGGAACCGGAGACAGACACGGGGCATGAGCGGGGGGGCAACATGAGACAGACACGGGGCATGAGCGGGCGGTGGGGGTACAGGAGACAGACATGGGGCATGAGCGGGGGTGGAGGGAACAGTTTTTCACTGAATTTCATACGTTTTTAGTAGCGCAACTTAACCATAACGTCCCTTTAACAAAGTTTTTTCATTGAATTGCATAGGTTTTTATTAGTGCAACTTAACCATAACGTCCCTGTAACATTTTTTTTTACTAAATTTTAAAGGTTTTTTTTAGTACAATGTGACCATAACATCCTTTTCAATAGATGAAGACCACTAACATCTTATGTCCTCAAAGTGGGAATGTCGGGTGGTAAAAAAAACAAAAAAATGTTCCTTCCTACGCCGGGACGCCTGCGGCGTCTCGGTGTAGGAAGGAAAATCTTTTACCAAGATGGCCACCATGGAAAGGGAAGGCGGGGTGTATAAAGAACACAACGGCGCATGAGCGGGGTTTGGGGGGGCACAGGGGAGACACATGGGCATGAGAGGGAACAGGGTACAAACGGGGCATGAGCAGTGGGTGGGGGAAAAGGAAGGAAACACAGGGCATGAGCGGTGGTGGGGGGAACACGAGAGAGACACGGGGCATGAGCAGCGGGTGGGGTGGAACATGAGGGAGACACGGGGTATGAGCAGGGGGTGGGGAGGAACACGAGGGAGACACAGGGCATGAGCGGGGGGTACAGGGCACATACGGAACATGAGCGGGGGTGGGGAGGAAAGGAGAGAGACAAGGGGCATGAGCAGGGGGTGGGGGGAACACGAGGGAGACACGGAGCATGAGCGGGGGGAACACGAGGGAGACACGGAGCATGAGCGGGGAGTGGGGGGAACACAAGGGAGACACGGGGCATGAGCGGGGGGTAGGGGGCAACAGGAGACAGACACGGGGCATGAGCAGGGGGTGGGTTCAACAGGAGAGAGACACGGGGCATGAGTGGAGGGTGGGGAGAACAGGAGACAGACACAGGGCATGAGCGGGGGATGGGGGGGAACAGGAGACAGATACGGGGCATGAGCGGGGGTGGGGAGAACAGGAGACAGAAACAGGGAATGAGCGGGGGGTGGGGGGCAACAGGAGACAGACACGGGGCATGAGCGGGGGGTTGGGGGGCAACTGGAGAGAGACACGGGGCATGAGCGTGGAGTGGGGGAATGCAGGAGACAGACACGGGGCATGGGTGGGGGCAACAGGAGACAGACACGGGGCATGAGTGGGGGGTGGGGGGAACAGGAGACAGACACGGGGCATGAGCGGGGGGTGGGCGGAACAGAAGACAGACACAGGGCATGAGCGGGGGAGTCGGGGGCAACACGAAAGAGACACGGGGCATGAGCGTGGGGTGGGGGGGACAGGAGAGAGATACGGGACATGAGTGGGTGGGGGGAACAGGAGACAGACATGGGGCATGAGTGGGGGGGCAACAGGAGACAGACACGGGGCATGAGCGGGGGGCGGGGGGGTACAGGAGACAGACACGGGGCATGAGCGGGGGTGGGTGGGTACAGGAGACAGACACGGGGCATGAGCGGGGGGTGGGGGGCAACAGGAGAGAGACACGGGGCATGAGCGGGGGGTGGGGGGAACAGGAGACAGACATGGGGCATGAGCGGGGGTGGGGGAACAACAGAGACAGACACGGGCCAAGAGCAGGGGGTGGGGGGCAACAGGAGACAAACACAGGGCATGAGCGGGGGGTGGGGGGCAACAGGAGACCGACACGGGGCATGAGCGGGGGGCAACAGGAGACAGACACGGGGCATGAGCGGGGGGTGGGGGGCAACAGGAGACAGACACAGGGCATGAGCGGGGGGTGGAAGGCAACAGGAGACAGACACTGGGCATAAGCGGGGGTGGAAGGAACAGGAGACAGACACGGGGCATGAGCGGGGGATGGGGAGAACAGGAGACAGACACGGGGCATGAGCGAGGGTGTGGGGGGCAACAGGAGACAGACACGGGGCATGAGCGGGGGTGTGGGGGGCAACAGGAGAGAGACACGGGCATGAGCGCGGAGTGGGGGGGTACAGGAAACAGACACGGGGCATGGGTGGGAGCAAGAGGAGACAGACATGGGGCATGAGCGGGGGTGGGGGGAACAGGAGACAGACACGGGGCATGAGCGGGGGCTGGGGGGTACAGAAGACAGACACGGGGCATGAGCGGGGTAGTGGGGGGCAACAGGAGAGAGACATGGGGCATGAGTGGGGGGTGGGGGGGTACAGGAGACAGACACGGGGCATGAGCAGGGGGTGGGGGGCAACAGGAGAGAGACACAGGGCATGAGCGGGGGGTGGGGGGTACAGGAGACAGACACGAGGCATGAGCGGGGGGTGGGGGGCAACAGGAGAGAGACACGGGACATGAGCGGGTGGGGGGAAGAGGAGACAGACACGGGGCATGAGCAGGGGGGCAACAGGAGACAGACATGGGGCATGAGCGGGGGGGTGGGATGTACAGGAGACAGACACGAGCATGAGCGGGGGCGGGAGGGTACAGGAGACAGACACGGGGCATGAGCAGGGGGTGGGGGGCAACAGGAGAGAGACACAGGGCAGGAGCGGGGGGTGGGGGGCAACAGGAGACAGACACGGGGCATGAGCGGGGGGTGAGGGCAACAGGAGACAGACACAGGGCATGAGCAGGGGGTGGGGGGGAACAGGAGACAGACACGGAGCATGAGCGGGGGGTGGGGAGAACAGGTGACAGACACGGGGCATGAGAGGGGTGTGGGGGGCAACAGGAGACAGACACGGGGCATGAGCGGGGGGGCAACAGGAGAGAGACACGGGACATGAGCGGGTGGGTGGAACCGGAGACAGACACGGGGCATGAGCAGGGGGGCAACAGGAGACAGACACGGGGCATGAGCGGGCGGTGGGGGGTACAGGAGACAGACATGGGGCATGAGTGGGGGTGGAGGGCAACAGGAGAGAGACACGGGGCATGAGCGGGGGGTGGGGGGAACAGGAGACAGACACGGGGCATGAGCGGGGGTGGGGGGCAACAGGAGACAGACACGGGGCATGAGCGGGGTGGGGGGCAACAGGAGAGACACGGGGCATGAGCGGGGGTGGGGGGCAACAGGAGAGACACGGGACATGAGCGGGGGTGGGGGGAACAGGAGACAGACACGGGGCATGAGCGAGGGGTGGGGGGAACAGGAGACAGACACGGGGCATGAGCGGGGGGTGGGGGGAACAACAGACATGGGCATAAGCGGGGGGTGGGGAGAACAGACACGGGGCATGAGCGGGGCAGTAGGGGGCAACAGGAGACAGACACGGGGCATGAGCAGAAGGTGGGAGGAACAGGAAAAAGACACGGGGCATGAGCTGGGGGTGGGGAGAACAGGAGACAAACACGGGGCATGAGCGGGGGGTGGGGGGCAACAAGAGAGAGACACGGGGCATGAGCGTGTGGGGGGAACAGGAGACAGCCACGGGGCATGAGCAGGTGGGGCGAACAGGAGACAGACACGGGGCATGAGCGGGAGGGGTGGGGGGCAACAGGAGATAGACATGGGGCATGAGCGGGGGTGGCGGGAACAGGACACAGACATGGGGCATGAGCGGGGTGTGGAGAGAACAGGAGACAGACACGGGGCATGAGCGGGGGGAACAGAAGACAGACATGGGACATGAGCGGGGGTGGGGGGAGGGAGAGAGACACACAGGGCATGAGTGGGGGGTGGGCGGGAGGGAGAGAGACACACGGGGCATGTGCGGGGGGTGGGCGGGGGGGAGAGAGACACATGGGGCATGAGCGGGGGTGGGCGGGAGGGAGAGAGACACATGGGGCATGAGCGGGGGTGGGGGGAGGGAGAGAGACACACGGGGCATGAGCGGGGGGGTGGGGGTAAGGGGAGAGAGACACACAGGGCATGAGCGGGGGGTGGGGGGAAGGGAGAGAGACAAACGCGTCATGAGCAGGGGGTGGGGGGAGGGAGAGAGACACACGGGGCAAGAGCGGGGGTGGGCGGGAGGGGGAGAGACACAATGGGCATGAGCGGGGGTGGTCAGGAGGGTGATAGACACGGGGCAAGAGCGGGGGTGGGCGGGAGGTTGAAAGACACGGTGCAGAAGCGGGGTGGGCGGGAGGGAGAAAGACACGGGGCAAGAGCGGGGTGGGCGGGAGGGAGAAAGACACGGGGCAAGAGCGGGGGTGGGCGGGAGGGAGAAAGACACGGGGCAAGAGCGGGGGTGGGCGGGAGGGCGAAAGACACGGGGCAAGAGCGGGGGTGGGCGGGAGGGAGAAAGACACGGGGCAAGAAAGGGGGTGGGCGGGAGGGAGAAAGACACAGGGCAAGAGCGGGGGTGGGCGGGTGGTAGAAAGACACGGGGCAAGAGCGGGGGTGGGCGGCAGGGGTAAAGACACGGGGAAAGAGCAGGGGTGGGAGGGAGGGTGAAAGACATGGGGCAAGAGCGGGGGTGGGCGGGAGGGGGAAAGACATGGGGCAAGAGCGGGGGTGGGCGGGAGGGGGAAAGACACGGGGCAAGAGCGGGGGTTGGCGGGAGGGGGAAAGAGACACAGGGCAAGAGCGGGGTGGGCGGGAGGGGGAAAGAGACACGGGGCAAGAGTGGGTGTGGGCGCGAGGGAGAAAGAGACACGGGGCAAGAGCGGGGGTGGGCGGGAGGGGAAAAGAGACATGGGGCAAGAGCGGGGGTGGGCGGGAGGGGAAAAAGAGACATGGGGCAAGAGCAGGGGTGAGCGGGAGGGGGAAAGAGACAAGGGGCAATAGCGGGGGTGGGCGGGAGGGGGAAAGAGACACGGGGCAAGAGCGGGGGTGGGCAGGAGGGGGAAAGAGACACGGGGCCAGAGCGGGGGTGGGCGGGAGGGGGAGACAGACACGGGGCATGAGCGGGGGTGGGGGGTACAGGAGACAGACACGGGGCATGAGCGCGGGGTGGGGGAACAACAGAGACAGACACGGGGCATGAGCAGGGGGTGGGGGGGCAACAGGAGACAGACACAGGGCATGAGCAGGGGGTGGGGGGCAACAGGAGACAGACACGGGGCATGAGCAGGGGGTGGGGGGGCAACAGGAGACAGACACGGGGCATGAGCGGGGGGTGGGGGCAACAGGAGACAGACACAGGGCATGAGCAGGGATGGGGAGAACAGGAGACAGACACGGGGCATGAGCGGGGGGTGGGGGGCAACAGGAGACAGACACAGGGCATGAGCGGGGGTGGTAGGAACAGGAGACAGACACAGGGCATGAGCGAGGGGTTGGGGGGCAACAGGAGACAGACACGGGGCATGAGCGGGGGTGTGGGGGGCAACAGGAGAGAGACACGGGCATGAGCGTGGAGTGGGGGTACAGGAGACAGACACGGGGCATGGGTGGGAGCAAGAGGAGACAGACATGGGGCATGAGCGGGGGGTGGGGGGAACAGGAGACAGACACGGGGCATGAGCGGGGGGTGGGGGGTACAGAAGACAGACACGGGGCATGAGCGGGGTAGTGGGGGGCAACATGAGAGAGACATGGGGCATGAGCGGGTGGTGGGGGGGTACAGGAGACAGACACGGGGCATGAGCAGGGGGTGGGGGAAAACAGGAGAGAGACACAGGGCATGAGCGGGGGTGTGGGGGGGTACAGGAGACAGACACGGGGCATGAGCGGGGGGTGGGGGGCAACAGGAGAGAGACACGGGACATGAGCGGGTGGGGGAAACAGGAGACAGACACGGGGCATGAGCAGGGGGGCAACAGTAGACAGACATGGGGCATGAGCGGGGGGGTACAAGAGACAGACACGAGCATGAGCGGGGGGTGGGGGGGTACAGGAGACAGACACGGGGCATGAGCAGGGGGTGGGGGCAACAGGAGAGAGACACGGGGCATGAGCGGGTGGTGGGGGAAACAGGAGACAGGCACAGGGCATGAGCGGGGGGTGGGTGGAACAAAAGAGACAGACACGGGGCATGAGCGGGGGGTGGGGGGCAACAGGAGAGAGACACAGGGCAGGAGCGGGGGGTGGGGGGCAACAGGAGACAGACATGGGGCATGAGCAGGGGGTGAGGGCAACAGGAGACAGACACGGGGCAGGAGCAGGGGGTGGGGGGGAACAGGAGACAGACACGGAGCATGAGAGGGGGGTGGGGAGAACAGGAGACAGACACGGGGCATGAGAGGGGGGGTGGGGGGCAACAGGAGACAGACACGGGGCATGAGCAGGGGGTGGGGGGCAACAGGAGAGAGACACAGGACATGAGCGGGTGGGGGAACCGGAGACAGACACGGGGCATGAGCAGGGGGGCAACAGGAGACAGACACGGGGCATGAGCGGGCGGTGGGGGGTACAGGAGACAGACATGGGGCATGAGCCGGGGGTGGGGGGCAACAGGAGAGAGACACGGGGCATGAGCGGGGGGTGGGGGGAACAGGAGACAGACACGGGGCATGAGCGGGGGTGGGGGGAACAACAGAGACAGACACGGGGCATGAGCGGGGGGTGGGGGGAACAACAGAGACAGACACGGGGCATGAGCGGGGTGGGGGGCAACAGGAGACAGACACGGGGCATGAGCGGGGGGTGGGGGGCAACAGGAGAGACACGGGACATGAGCGGGGGTGGGGGGCAACAGGAGAGACACGGGACATGAGCGGGGGTGAGGGGAACAGGAGACAGACACGGGGCATGAGCGAGGGGTGGGGGAACAGGAGACAGACACGGGGCATGAGCGGGGGTGGGGGAACAACAGACACGGGCATAAGCGGGGGGTGGGGAGAACAGACACGGGGCATGAGCGGGGCAGTAGGGGGCAACAGGTGACAGACACAGGGCATGAGCAGAAGGTGGGAGGAACAGGAAAAAGACACGGGGCATGAGTTGGGGGTGGGGAGAACAGGAGACAAACACGGGGCATGAGCGGGGGGTGGGGGCAACAAGAGAGAGACACGGGGCATGAGCGTGTGGGGGGAACAGGAGACAGCCAGGGGGCATGAGCAGGTGGGGCGAACAGGAGACAGACACGGGGCATGAGCGGGAGGGGTGGGGGGCAACAGGAGATAGACATGGGGCATGAGCGGGGGGTGGCGGGAACAGGACACAGACATGGGGCATGAGCGGGGTGTGGAGAGAACAGGAGACAGACACGGGGCATGAGCGGGGGGAACAGAAGACAGACATGGGGCATGAGCGGGGGTGGGGGAGGGAGAGAGATACACGGGGCATGAGCAGGGGGTGGGGGGAGGGAGAGAGACACACAGGGCATGAGTGGGGGGTGGGCGGGAGGGAGAAAGACACACAGGGCATGTGCGGGGGGTGGGCGGGAGGGAGAGAGACACATGGGGCATGAGCGGGGGTGTGCGGGAGGGAGAGAGACACATGGGGCATGAGCGGGGGTGGGGGAGGGAGAGAGACACACGGGGCATGAGCAGGGGGTGGGGGTAAGGGGAGAGAGACACACAGGGCATGAGCGGGGGGTGGGGGGAAGGGAGAGAGACGCACGCTTCATGAGCAGGGGGTGGGGGGAGGGAGAGAGACACACGGGGCAAGAGCGGGGGTGGGCGGGAGGGGGAGAGACACAATGGGCATGAGCGGGGGTGGTCAGGAGGGTGATAGACACGGGGCAAGAGCGGGGGTGGACGGGAGGTTGAAAGACACGGGGCAAGAGCGTGGTGGGCGGGAGGGAGAAAGACACGGGGCAAGAGCGGGGTGGGCGGGAGGGAGAAAGACACGGGGCAAGAGCGGGGGTGGGCGGGAGGGAGAAAGACACTGTGCAAGAGTGGGGGTGGGCGGGAGGGCGAAATACACGGGGCAAGAGCGGGGGTGGGCGGGAGGGAGAAAGACATGGGGCAAGAGCGGGGGTGGGCGGGAGGGAGAAAGACACGGGGCAAGAAAGGGGGTGGGCGGGAGGGAGAAAGACACAGGGCAAGAGCGGGTGTGGGCTGGTTGGAGAAAGACACGGGGCAAGAGCGGGGGTGGGCGGCAGGGGTAAAGACACGGGTAAAGAGCAGGGGTGGGAGGGAGGGTGAAAGACACGGGGCAAGAGCGGGGGTGGGCGGGAGGGGGAAAGACACGGGGCAAGAGCGGGGGTGGGCGGGAGGGGGAAAGAGACACGGGGCAAGAGCGGGGTGGGCGGGAGGGGGAAAGAGACACGGGGCAAGAGTGGGTGTGGGTGCGAGGGAGAAAGAGACACGGGGCAAGAGCGGGGGTGGGCGGGAGGGGGAAAGAGACACGGGGCAAGAGCGGGGGTGGGCGGGAGGGGAAAAAGAGACACGGGGCAAGAGCAGGGGTGGGCGGGAGGGGGAAAGAGACAAGGGGCAATAGCGGGGGTGGGCGGGAGGGGGAAAGAGACACGGGGCAAGAGCGGGGGTGGGCAGGAGGGGGAAGAGACACGGGGCCAGAGCGGGGGTGGGCGGGAGGGGGAGACAGACACGGGGCATGAGCGGGGGTGGGGGGGTACAGGAGACAGACACAGGGCATGAGCGCGGGGTGGGGGAACAACAGAGACAGACACGGGGCATGAGCAGGGGTAGGGGGGCAACAGGAGACAGACACAGGGCATGAGCGGGGGGTGGGGGGCAACAGGAGACAGACACGGGGCATGAGCAGGGGGTGGGGGGGCAACAGGAGACAGACACGGGGCATGAGCGGGGGGTGGGAGCAACAGGAGACAGACACGGGGCTTGAGCGGGGGGTGGGGGGCAACAGGAGACAGACACGGAGCATGAGCAGGGATGGGGAGAAAAGGAGACAGACACGGGGCATGAGCGGGGGGTGGGGGGCAACAGGAGACAGACACAGGGCATGAGCGGGGGTGGTAGGAACAGGAGACAGACACAGGGCATGAGCTGGGGGTGGGGAGAACAGGAGACAGACACGGGGCATGAGCGAGGGGTTGGGGGGCAACAGGAGACAGACACGGGGCATGAGCGGGGGTGTGGGGGGCAACAGGAGAGAGACACGGGCATGAGCGTGGAGTGGGGGTACAGGAGACAGACACGGGGCATGGGTGGGAGCAAGAGGAGACAGACATGGGGCATGAGCGGGGGGTGGGGGGAACAGGAGACAGACACGGGGCATGAGCGGGGGTTGGGGGGTACAGAAGACAGACACGGGGCATGAGCGGGGTGTTGGGGGGCAACATGAGAGAGACATGGGGCATGAGCAGGGGGTGGGGGAGTACAGGAGACAGACACGGGGCATGAGCAGGGGGTGGGGGAAAACAGGAGAGAGACACAGGGCATGAGCGGGGGTGTGGGGGGTACAGGAGACAGACACGGGGCATGAGCGGGGGGTGGGGGGCAACAGGAGGGAGACACGGGACATGAGCGGGTGGGGGGAACAGGAGACAGACACGGGGCATGAGTAGGGGGGCAACAGTAGACAGACATGGGGCATGAGCGGGGGGGTGGGGGGTACAAGAGACAGACACGAGCATGAGCGGGGTGTGGGGGGGTACAGGAGACAGACACGGGGCATGAGCAGGGGGTGGGGGGCAACAGGAGAGAGACACGGGGCATGAGCGGGTGGTGGGGGAAACAGGAGACAGACCCACGGCATGAGCGGGGGGTGGGTGGAACAAAAGAGACAGACACGGGGCATGAGCGGGGGGTGGGGGGCAACAGGAGAGAGACACAGGGCAGGAGCGGGGGGTGGGGGGCAACAGGAGACAGACATGGGGCATGATCAGGGGGTGAGGGCATCAGGAGACAGACACGGGGCATGAGCAGGGGGTGGGGGGGAACAGGAGACAGACAGTGAGCATGAGCGGGGGGTGGGGAGAACAGGAGACAGACACGGGGCATGAGAGGGGGTGGGGGGCAACAGGAGACAGACACGGGGCATGAGCAGGGGGTGGGGGGCAACAGGAGAGAGACACAGGACATGAGCGGGTGGGGGGAACCGGAGACAGACACGGGGCATGAGCAGGGGGGCAACAGGAGACAGACACGGGGAATGAGCGGGCGGTGGGGGGTACAGGAGACAGACATGGGGCATGAGCGGGGGGTGGGGGGCAACAGGAGAGAGACACGGGGCATGGGTGGGGGGAACAGGAGACAGACACGGGGCATGAGCGGGGTGGGGGGAACAACAGAGACAGACACGGGGCATGAGCGGGGGGTGGAGGGCAACAGGAGACAGACACGGGGCATGAGTGGGGTGTGGGGGGCAACAAGAGACAGACACGGGGCATGAGCGGGGGGAGAGGGGCAACAGGAGACAGACACGGGGCATGAGCGGGGGGTGGCGGGCAACAGGAGACAGACACGGGGCATGAGCAGGGGGTGGGGGGCAGCAGGAGAGACACGGGGCATGAGCGGGGGTGGGGGGCAACAGGAGAGACACGGGACATGAGCGGGGGTGGGGGGAAGAGGAGACAGACACGGGGCATGAGCGGGGGGTGAGGGGCAACAGGAGACACACACGGGGCATGAGCGGGGGGTGGCGGGCAACAGGAGACAGACACGGGGCATGAGCAGGGGGTGGGGGGCAGCAGGAGAGACACGGGGCATGAGCGGGGGTGGGGGGCAACAGGAGAGACACGGGACATGAGCGGGGGTGGGGGGAACTGGAGACAGGCACGGGGCATGAGCGAGGGGTGGGGGGAAGAGGAGACAGACACGGGGCATGAGCGGGGGGGTGGGGGAACAAAAGACACGGGCATGAGCGGGGGGTGGGGAGAACAGACACGGGGCATGAGCGGGGCGGTGGGGGGCAACAGGAGACAGACACGGGGCATGAGCGGGGGGTGGGGAGAACAGGAGACAAACATGGGGCAGGAGCGGGGGGTGGGGGGCAACAAGAGAGAGACACGGGGCATGAGCGTGTGGGGGAACAGGAGACAGACACGGGGCATGAGCGGGTGGGGGGAACAGGAGACAGACACGGGGCATGAGCGGGAGGGGTGGGGGGCAACAGGAGATAGACACGGGGCATGAGCGGGGGTGGGGGGAACAGGACACAGAGATGGGGCATGAGCGGGGTGTGGAGAGAACAGAAGACAGACATGGGGCATGAGCGGGGGTGGGGTAAGGGGAGAGAGACACACGGGGCATGAGCGGGGTGGGGGGAGGGAGAGAGAAACACGGGGCATGATCGGCGGGTGGGCGGGAGAATGAGAGACACACGGGGCATGAGTGGGGGGTGGGCGGGAGGGAGAGAGACACATGGGGCATGTGCGGGGGGTGGGCGGGAGGGAGAGAGACACACGGGGCATGAGTGGGGGGTGGGCGGGTGGGAGAGAGACACATGGGGCATGAGTGGGGGGTGGGCGGGAGGGAGAGAGACACATAGGGCATGAGCGGGGGTGGGGGTAAGGGGAGAGAGACACGGGGCATGAGCGGGGGGTGGGGGGAGGGAGAGAGATGCACGCGGCATGAGCGGGGGGTGGGGGAGAGGGAGAGAGTCACACGCGGCATGATCGGGGGTGGGCGGGAGGGGCAGAGACACGGGGCAAGAGCGGGGGTGGGTTGGAGGGGGAGAGACACGGGGCAAGAGCGGGGGTGGGCGGGAGGGGGAGAGAGACACGGGGCAAGAGCGGGGGTGGGCGGGAGGGGGAAAGAGACACGGGGCAAGAGCGGGGGTGGGCGGGAGGGGGAAAGAGACATGGGGCAAGAGCGGGGGTGGGCGGGAGGGGGAAAGAGACACGGGGCAAGACCGGGGGTGGGAGGGAGGGGGAAAGAGACACGGGGCAAGAGCGGGGGTGGGCAGGAGGGGGAAAGAGACACGGGGCAAGAGCGGGGGTGGGTGGGAGGGGGAAAGAGACACGGGGCAAGAGCGGGGTTGGGCAGGAGGGGGAAAGATACACGGGGCAAGAGCGGGGGTGGGCGGGAGGGGGAAAGAGACACGGGGCAAGAGCGGGGGTGGGCGGGAGGGGGAAAGAGACACGGGGCAAGAGCGGGGGTGGGCGGGAGGGGGAAAGAGACACGGGGCAAGAGCGGGGGTGGGCGGGAGGGGGCAAGAGCGGGGGTGGGCGGGAGGGGGAAAGAGACATGGGGCAAGGGCAGGGGTGGGTGGGAGTGGGAAAGAGACACGGGGCAAGAGCGGGGTTGGGCGGGAGGGGGAAAGAGACACGGGGCAAGAGCGGGGGTGGGCGGAAGGGGGAAAGAGACACGGGCCAAGATCGGGGGTGGGCGGGAGGGGGAAAGAGACACGGGGCAAGAGCGGGGGTGGGCGGGAGGGGGAAAGAGACACGGGGCAAGAGCGGGGGTGGGCAGGAGGGAGAAAGAGACACGGGGCAAGAGCGGGGGTGGGCGGGAGGGGGAAAGACACACGGGGCAAGAGCGTGGGTGGGGGGGGGAGACAGACACACAGGGCAAGAGCAGGGGTGGGGGAGGGAGACAGACACACGAGGCAAGAGCGGGGGTGGGAGGTAGGGAGACAGACACATGAGGCATGAGCGGGGGGTGGGGGAAGGGGAGAGACACGTGGGGCATGAGCGGGGGGTGGGCGGCAGGGGGAGAGACACACGGGGCAATGGTGGGGGGAGGGAGAGAGACACACAGGGCATGGGTGGGGGGTGGGGGGAAGGAGAGAGAGACACATGGGGCATGAGCGGGGGGTGGGCGGAAGGGGGAGAGACACACGGGGCATGAGCGGGGGTGGGGGGAGGGAGAGAGACACACAGGACATGAGTGGGGGGTGGGCGGCAGGTGGGGAGAGACACACGGACATGAGCGGGGGTGGGCGGGAGGGGGAGAGACACACGGGGCATGAGCGGGGAGTGGGCGGCGGGTGGGGAGAGACACACGGACATGATCGGGCGGCGGGTGGGGAGAAACACACAGACATGAGCAGCGGGTGGTAGAGACACAGGGGGTGGGAGAGAAACACGGGTCAAGAGCGTGGGTGGGCGGTTGGGAGAGACGAGTGGGGCACGAGCGGGGCATGAGCGGGGAGTGGGCGGGAGGGAGAAAGACACACGGACATGAGCGGGGGGGTGGGCGGGAGGGAGAAAGACACACGGACATGAGCCGGCGGCGGGCGGGAGGGAGAAAGACACACGGACATGAGCGGGGGGTGGGAGGAACAGGAGACAGACACGGGCATGAGCGGAGGTGGGGGACTTACTGTGCAGGTGGGATACAAAGCCTCTCATGCGAGGAACAAAGATGGCGGGCGTCTCTGAAGCCAGACGCACTGCACGCTTTCACCATCCAATGAGAGAGCACGTCAGATGTCCGCGGACATCACGCAAGCTGCTTGCCCAATCACCGTCCTGACCGCGGAGCGAACAGGGAAGTGTGTCCGTGAAGCGAACACAGATATCACTAATTTTTTTCACTTACATTTTTGTCATTTTTTTAAAAAACTACTGGACAGATTTACACCAAATAAAGCAAAGCACGCTTTCGGGACCAAGCCGCCGCTCCTGCCGTTAATTTGGTGTAAATTCGTCCAGCGGTTTGGGCTGTAGGCGTGAGCAAAGTTTTTTCCCATTATGTCTATGGGAAGAAAAAAAAGTTTTGGGACCCCCCCTATAACTTTGCCCCTCCTGGACGAATCCTCACCAAACTTTGCAAAAAAATTCAGAGTGACCCAAATACTTTTTTTTGCAAAGTTTGGTGAGGATCCGTCCAGGGAGAGCGAAGTTATAAGCCACCCAAAAGTGCTCTTCCTATGGAAACAGCAACTTAACCATAACTACATGGCCACTACCGTGGCCATGTAATACAATGTTAAATGTTGTATAACTTTATTTGATTGAGTTACCTCTTAAAATCAAGGTACAATCGTTTTTTTTTTTTGTGTCTGCACAAGGTAAAACATAGAGCTGTAACTGAGATTATTTTGTTTTTCTGAAAGGGATCTCTTGGTAAGGTCCCAGCATAAAAATGGAGGGTGTGTAGGGAGAGGAAACTCCAAATGTTAGCTAGGGCTCCACATTTCAACAAGGGTAAAGTATTGATCCCAGTAGTGAGCAAAAGTTTGCGAGTCATGTGTGAGACCCAGGCTGAATCTAGTAGAAATCAGTATTGTGAATGCATAAAGCACATGCCAGCTAAAATAGTAATTTGAACTTGATACTGCACAGCATGTCCATTTGTTACACATCACATTTAAGGACCGAATTTCAAATAACCATATAACTAACAAAGGGAGGTTGTTCTTGATTAGTACATGATGTCACTATCAGAGGCAGGCTATGCTTACATTTTCTTTAAGGGAACATACATCAAAGGGGAGATATTGGGGGTTGGTTTAAAACAGCGTGCAGTGATGCCAAGAGGGCTGTTCTTCCAGGATTGTCATTTGGAGCATGTGGCCCTAGCTAGTGGTGTTCATGCCTTCCCCTAGAAGAGTGTGGGCTGTGCTGTCCTCAGCATGAAGGGGAGAAAGCAGAGAAAGGAAGAACCAGTGCGAGCTCTGCCCACAGGGCTGCCGTGGGGATGTTTTGAAACAGCCGATCTGAGGGGGAATCCCAAGCTTGCTGTGTTTGGGTAAACGCTGAACCAGACAACTTCTAGGTGAACATGAAAAGTATAATTGAGGTGTGTGTAGCTTTAAAATCACAAATTTAGATATTGATTTTGCATGAGTGTCTACATATCATGCATCTCAAAATATGTTTTCTCCCCATTTTAATGAAGGAAGGTGTATTTCCCAATGTAGAATCAGTTGCCAAAAAATAATAATGGCAAAGAATAGAAGTTACCGCTCTCAGAGCTAAGTGTCTCAAGGTTGTTGCTTAGTGTTCTCTGCCAAGCTAGAGGTGGGAGAGAGGGCTATAGTAATTCTCTGAACTTCTGGAGGGATCATCACCTGGGGCAGGAGAGAGCAAAACGTGTGCTAGGTATTGGAGCTGGAATTGTAAATGCATTGCATAACTTTAACAGATTGTGAAGTCAACATGGACAAATGAACAAAGGTGCATATCTCTTCAATGCATTACATGTGCTGTTTTAGTTTATTCATGAGGCTCAATTATTTATAAAGTGCTTGCAAAAGAAACATGTCAGCACTGGTATTTAATTATGTGAACTTGTTTCTTGTGTTATCATGCAGCGGTAAAGTAACTAGTAATTGCATTTTTGCGCAGGTGATATTAACTGTATGACCTGGTAAAATGAAAAGCAAAGATAGTCACTGTAAATTGCGTTCTTCTAAGAGGCTCTGAGTGAATGTTGAGATTTGGTTCACATGGTAAATGTATTCTGAGACACTGCCAAAAGGGCATAACTTGGAGGATAAAGGATTTCTCCCAGTAGTGAGCAAGAGTGTGAGAGTCATGTGTAAGACTCATGCTGAATCGAGTAAAAGTCAGAATTGTGAATGCATAAAGCACATGCCAGCTAAAATAGTAATTTGAACATGATACTGCACAGCATGTTCATTTCTTACAAAGCAGTTATGGACCGAATTGCAAATAACCATATAACTAACAAAGGGAGGTGGTTCTTTATGAGCACATGATGTCACTATCAGAGGCAGGCTATGCTTACATTTTCGTTAAGGGGACATAAATCAAGGGGGGGATATCCAGGGTTGGTTTAAAAGAGTGTGCAGTGATGCCAAGAGGGCTGTTCTTCCTGGATTGTCATTTAGAGCATGTGGCACTGTTTGGTGGTGTGCTTGCCTTCTCTCAGAAGAGTGTGGGCTGAGCATGAAGGGGGGAAAGCAGAGAAAGGAAGATCCCATGCGAGCGCTGCCCAGGGGGCTGCCGTGGGGGTGTTTTGAAGCAGCCGATCTGAGGGGGAATCCCAACCTTTTCGGGTAAACGCTGAACCAGAGAACTTCAAGGTGAGCATGGAAAGTATAATTGAGGTGTGTAGCTTTAAAATCACACAGTATGTTTGTTCCCCATTCTAATGAAGCAAAGTGTATTTCCCAATGGGGAATCAGTTGCCAAAAAATTATAATTGCAAAGAATAGAACTTACCACTCTCAGAGCTAAGTGTCTCAAGGTTGTTGCTTAGTGTTCTCTGCCAAGTTAGAGGTGGTAGAGCGGGCTATAGTAATTCTCTGAACTTCTGGAGGGATCATCACCTGGGTCGGAAGAGAGCAAAACATGTGCTAGGTATTGCTGCTGGAATTGTAAATGCATTGCATAACTTTAACAGATTGTGAAGTCAACATTGACAAATTAACAAAGGTACATACCTCTTCAATGCATTACATGTGCTGTTTGATTTCATTCATGAGGCTCAATTACTTATAAAGTGATTGCAAAAGAAACAAGTCTGCTCTGGTATTTGTTTATGTGCCCTGGTTTCTTGTGTAATCATGCAGATGTGAAGTGCATATTGATTGCATTTTTCAGCAGGTGGTATTTCACTGTATGATGTGGTAAAATGCAAAGCAAAGATACTTACTGTAAATTGTGTTCTTCTAAGAGGCTCTGAATTAATGTTCATATTTGGTTCACATGGTAAATGTATTCTCAGAAACTGCCAAAAGGGCATAACGTGGTATTGTAAATAAAATACTGCAAGGGCTTAGAGGTATATTTTAGAGTGCACTATGTCCAGTCTTGGCTTTTCATTAGTGACCCCGGCATAAAAACAATCACTAGGCAGTTCCCTATATTTAGGTTCACAACTATACCACAGAAATACCACAAAATAATACCACCAAAATGTACCGCCAAGATATATTTTCACCATCAAATAAATTTGAGCCTGTTTGACTTCTTTGAACCATCAGCAACCTCCGGAGCTGCGTGTGACACCCACCCGCTCTACAAATGTTTGAGCTGCACAGCGATAACTGTTTGCTGCTACACCGCTCTAGCTGAGCATGACATTGACACAGTTTGAACATGAAGATCATAATTGCATCCACCGCATGCAAGCTTCTTCTTCATTAACAGTGAAATACACCTCCAAACTATGACATTCAAATGCACATTGGAGCCGCTTGACTTGAATTGCGCATCCAGTCACCAGCCTCTTCACCACCAAAGTGACTGTCTAACCAACCCTGAAGGTCTTCACAATTCTCACTTCTCCAAGCATTGATTTTGATTCCCATATGCTCCTGGTTGGCCTCTGATTGACATCTGCTCCCCGTTTAGAACAACGTAACTGCTGTACCTGAACCACTAAACTACACTTTCAAACCTGTGCACAGACACACTGCACCAGCAGAGTGTGGCATTGTCTCGGCTCAAACTATAAGCTCTTTATTGCACTGCTGCCTTAGAACCACCCCTCAACCCTCCAGTGTCTTTGCTGCTGTTCTTAATAGCCATGCAAAAAGGCCATAGTAGACCATTGACTTCCAATCCTTGAATGCTGCATGAAACCACTCAAACGCAGGGCACATCCAGCCTCATAGTCATTGAATCAGCTGTTGAACCGATACTGGTTGCCCTCGAGGTCTGCAGTCCCTCCAACGATTCACCAAACTGATCCAGAAATAATTGTGTATCCAGTTACCAGAATCTTCACAGTCAAACCAACTGTCAAACCAACCCTGAAGGCCCTCATGATTGGCGCTTCTTCAAGCATCTTCTAAATGCAGCAAGCTACAGTTCGACCCCTGATCAACACCATTCCCTTTCTAAAGCAACATGACCGCTGACAGCAAATGTTGTCGAACTGCACAAAAATAACCAGGAAGTCTGTTTCCAGGATGAAGAACCGTCACAAACTTCAGAAGGTATTATTGATGGCTAACTACCCCTTGTTCCACCATTGGGGCCTATTGACTGGGTATGTCACCTTTAATCCCTTTCACACCCAAACATATACTTTTGAAAGCATTGTGGTTTTTACCTGCCTTGCTCCCTGATTCATGTCCTAGAGTGTTACATCTGGCTATTTGTACATATTCTGTGTTCTTTCCTCAGTAGTGCTTTTTGTATAATATCTTTCTATTTGCATACCTTTGCAGATGGTGTCTTTCATAAAAAATATATCTATTTTTATAGAATCTTGATTGGCCATTCCCTTTATTTTGGACTGTTGTACTATTGTTGTTTGGATTCCATTGAATCACATTCATGCCACTCTTGAGAGTATAGCCTTCCCTCAGTCCACATTACCACAATAGTCAAAGGACGTATATCTCTTAACTGTGTCTGTTTTACCTTAATGATTGTAATTGCTCTTGGTTTTCAGCAATTTGAGCTTTAGCCACTACTCACTCTCTTATTTCTGCAGGGCAGAAGTCATTGTGTCGCAGTTATGAACTACAATGTGAACAAAGTATCGAAACATTACACTCAAATTTGCAAAAAAAGGGAGAGCATCATTATGGGGCACTATATCATGAAACAATGATACAATTGAATAATAAACATCATTAGGAGAAATGTACTTCAAATCCTACAGATATATTACCAGAAGGACTTAAATGTAACCTGAACATGTTGGAAACTCAATCATTATTAAAACTCAGACACATGTGTATATTTGCTTGACATGTTCCCAGTAGAGACAAGGTAAACTGAGCAAGTGGAAAACTCATTGACCACTAAACTTAGAAAAAGGAGCATATTTTCTTAACATACTCCCAATAAAGGAAATACTTACTAAAGGTTCATAAAACAGTATATTGTTGTCCAACAAATAGGCCCTTTTGTAAATTTGATTGACTCAGTGACAGAACACATGATAATATATGTTGACATCCACATTTGTCAAGTAGCTGTTATTCCTATATGGAAAATGTGGATGATGTTATGATGCAGCAGTGATGTAGCACATGGTTAAGCATGTTCTTCTTATGAGATTCCATATAGTCTCATCATGACTGGTTTCAGAACTAAGAGATCACAATATGACTCAACACCAGAGGTAGGTATACTTTCTGTGTTCATTCATTGGTCAAATGAAAACATAGGGATTATGGCTGGCTGAGTAGCAGGGTGTGTTTTCATGCTTTCTTACCTTAGCCTAATTTCAGGTTTTTGTGTCTCTGCCCTTCCCACTCTCCTCTAATCAACCAACATTTGTAGTGTAATCTACCTCTTCCTTGCCATTAAATAGGTCTTTCTTGGCGGGTGATTCACTTGAATGATGCTACCAGGTACCCTAGGTCTTCTGCCTGATTCAAATCAAGGAAGGTACACAGGTGGTAAGGTAACTTTCCACTCATTGTGCTAGGGTTACATTATACTAGTGACTGTCAAGACTTTCATCTCCATGACTTCACAATCCTTTCAGAAGTGAATGTTGTTGGGTTACCTATTACACATCTCTCTTACTTTCTTCAACCTCTCTTCCCTCTTTCCTGTGGCTTCCAGTACCCTCTCTGTTATCCTTGCTTCTCCTCCCTGTGTCTTTCTCATTACCCCATCACATGCTATTCCTCTTCCTCTTCTTATTTTCCCCCTTTCTTCTTTTACCTTGACTCTGTGTTCTCTTCCCCACTCCCCCCTGTTTACCTCTCTACCATCTATCACCAGTGGTTTTGACTTTCTTCCCTCCAACTCATTTGCTTCTCCTTTTATGATTTCACACATCCCCCACTCCATACTTCATTCACACCTCATCCTCTACTCCACTACTGTATTCTCTCTCCAACATATCCTTCTTATGTTCTGTCCTCTCCTGAAGCTCCTCTATGCTCTCTTTCCTCTTATCAAACTCCTTTCCATCTCACCTCTTCTTCACCTCCTCATTTTGCCCTCTCCTCTCAATCACCTCCTTGCCGTATACTCCTGTTGTAATGTTAGATAATGATCTGATTATGGACTGTTGTGTTTGCACTGGAGAAATGTCCTATGGCTTGATATGCCTTATTCAAATTACAGATGGTTCAGCTGTTCCGTATGGACCACCCTGTGTCTCCTCTTGCCAAGTTTGCAAAACTTTTGTAGGAAAGATGGAACTATATGGCTTGTCATTTGTGTTTGGGCAACCTTTGGTGGTATCTGCTGCCTACTGTGCTCCAAATCTCCATTAGATACTACTTTTATATACAAGCAGACATTTGCAGAACACCACCAACCCAAATGTGCATGGTGTAGCATCTTTCATGCAGGTAGTACTCACACACATTTTTCTTCTTGAAAATCCAGTTCTCAGTGATGACAAGCAAAGTATGGTAAAAACCTGTGCAAGCAGGTGAGCAATAGACTTGTCCCCTTATCCAACTTCCTGCATCAGCCTCATTATATTGGCACTTACCAGCTAGTCCTATTGACATAAGGAGGGCTGGCTTTACAGACAAGGTTAGGGATGGGGTGGGGTGTATAATCGGGGGCATTTCCCTCGACACATGATCACCGCTCTCCCATAACTCTTCCTTCAGCATTAGACTTTACAAAATGTACATACAATTTACAATAGGAATCAAAGTACAAACTTCTACTTGAACTCCAAATCACTCCGTTATTATGAATATACTGAGCCTATTCTAGATCTGCACACCTTTAATCTCAATAACAACAGTTTTATATGAAGGCACATCATACACACATAGATTGGGGCTGGCAATAGGTGCATCATTTTCGACAACTGTCAGCCTATTTATGAGACATTATGAAAAACATGTTGTGACACAATATCCATGAAAGCAGGACGTTATAAAATATTTGGGTTGATTTATTGATGGTAATTATATAATCTAGAGTGGCATATTACAAGAACATAATACATTTCCATATTATATTTCCATATTATCTTAATGAATATAATTTCAGCTTACCTTAACTGGGAGCAATAAAGGTTTCACCAAATGCATCCCTACATTTATCGGGGATTAGAAAAGGTCTTTCAACTTGAGCCACAAGTCAAACAATTGAGAGAGAACATTGCACAGATGTTGAGGGCCCGGCAGTATCCTCATAGTACCAGCATTACCCAATATGCCTTAACAAGGGGACAATTGCAAGTGGCAAACAAGTTAAATTAATAATAATATCCTAGTGAAAGAGAAAAAAGGGGATAACGAAGAAAAGACATCCCAAGCCTTTGAGGAAGCTTCCTTTTAATCAACATAAAGACCCTGCATTAAATACGGAAATGCTAAAACTAGCTGGAACAATTAATTCCACTGGAAATAGGAACCAAATGAACAGAGAAAAATGTTGTAATTCCAAGAAAATAAATATGAAATAGTCATTGATGAGAAAGAGGAGGACACAGAAACCCCAAAAAAGAAAGTATTATAGATGATGTGACACCTCTGAAGGAAAAGTGAGTCAGAATTGAAGACCCTGTTAACAGTGGTATCAGAACAGACAGGGACGGGCTAAGACACCCCTAAACATGACAACCAATGTGATACAAATCATAACCAAAGAAAGTCTAGAAACATTAGAGGTTCCCTTTCTCGTGAAGGACTCTGAAGATTGGCCTCTGAAAAAGGGAAGATAGCAAAGAGTACGTGGAAAGGGGGTTGAATTTTCTCCATTTCAAAATGTGTCTTTATTCTGACAGGTTTCCATGCCAACTCACATGAGCTTGATCTCAAATAAGGAAGTACATACATGGTGGTGACACAAGGTCAAGTTTGATAAATGAATAACATAAAGAAAATTCATACTGAGGTGTCTAATAACTCACACTATCTTTATAAACTAGAAACTTAAGGCAGATGCTATGTTCCTGTCCATATACAAGAACATTGTGATTTATCAATTCTGGTAGGTAGAGGGGCACAGGTGACCTTGATTTTGAAACAAACCTTTTACCAACTCAACCCAGGAAGGGAGAAATAACATCTATTAAACCTCTTCTACGAGAACTCAAACATTTCTACAGAAAATATATTTCAGTCAATGGCATTGAAGATTTAGAAATCAAAATTGTGCAACACCATTCCGAAAATCCAGTGGTGGTCACAACTCTAGTGGGCACACCATGTTTACTGTGCACCGATTTCCTTTGGAGGGTTTACCCTCTGATGGACTATGTGAACCAGGTTCTTTGGATTCAACTCAACTGCCAATCAAGCTGAAGAGGAGTGCAAATTATGTCAGCCTGAATGAGACTTGTCACTTGAATGATCCCAACAAAATGCAATTTGTTTTTCAGAATAATCAGGTTCACAAGATCACCATTATATCAGTAGGAGAACAGAATGGTCAGGGGACCTCATCCCAACTCATGAAAATCAACCTCCCTCCCAGCAACAAATGGTCTTCCACATAAGAAGGAGAAACTTTGAAGTTCTACATTCAGAAGGATCCCAAAGACCCCAAGGAAATGTAAAGTTCTCTTGAAAAGAGTCCAGAAATAATAATTCATATTTTGACCGATATCCAGACAAAGGGTGTATGCACATTCTGCCCCATTAAGATACTTGGAGGGAAAGAGCCAATGTTCACCAGAGTCTGTCTAAACAATGGAAAATTCTTCATAAGCCAATCCCTGTTTCAGCTACTCCAAAAAATATTAAACAATTCAATTTGATTAAAAAAAGTGGGAAGTTGGTCTGGAAACCCAAAATTCAAAACATGTTGTACCTAGCCATGCATGTTAAAAATGTAATTTGGCGATAAAACTATTGACCATAATTGTTGGATTGTTAGAGATTTCACTTCTAAATTGTATCGCGGTAGTGACATCCTCCATGGTTTTGAAATGTATTTGTTTTTTATTAATAATATAGTCTGGTCAAGACTGGGAGGTAACCGAATGGGCTTTGACAATGTTGAGAAAGCATGCTGGTCAGCTGAACTGTTACCTTATTTTGTTGCAGTCTAAGCAAAAGAAGTGATTATTATCCCAGCACAGGTGTGACTATTTACAGTACCAATGAAAACTAAAAGATGACAAACCCTGATAAATTGGAGAGCATTTATGAATTAAAATCATATCCTCCAACAATAAAATTGTCCTTATTTTGAACATGATATGATATGATATGATATGATATATGGCATTGATAACGCGCCTGTAAAACAAGTGTTTCTAGTTGAGTCAAATGATGACATCAAATGATAAATTGATATCACTAGTCAATTTAAATGATGCCACCATTTGGATATTGCTGGTTAACAGTGATCCTCAAGGTATTACTTTGGGTGCTGACACCTCTAGTAGAATAACAGTCAATTCCCACTACTATTCTTTTGATTTAGAAAATTAAACTATAGTCCCAATCCCTGAAATTTGTTATGATAGGACTGACAGTATCCAACTAGAAAAGATGCATACCCAATAGGAGGGACATTTTTTTCCTAATGCCCTTACGGGATAGAAGATGTTACCTGTAACATCTTGTACGATGAAGTAGTATTTAGAGTTAATAATAGCTATTGCCAATCGATGAAACCCACTGTTTAGGTAAACACCATTAAAAGAGGAATCTCCACCCAACTAGAGTTTACTTCTGAAATTTCAAAAACAGAGGTGTTTGCGGATTTCTAGCAGATGGTCAAAGATGGTCAAAAAACTGATCAAACAAGTCGATGCCAGTGAGACCCGTAAACAGAGCCAACAACTGAGACAGTTATTCCTTAATTTCAAGAGCATCTTTTCAGTTGACTCCGTTCAACAAAAATACCTACAGACCATAAAATGGACCAGCACATATCCAAGGATCAAAAGTGTATTCAGCCCATGACCTGACAAACATTTATTGGACAGTGCCCATGCATAGGGGAGATCTTTATACGCTTCCTTTTAGGCTAAGGGGTGAACATATACCTGAATACATCAATTCAGGAAATGAGTTCAACGTTTTCTGTACAAGGCCATGCCTGATCTGAATAAAAGATGAGTAAAAGATGAAAATTGGCCTATATGGATTAGTAATTTTATTTGTTATTTGTAGTTGTATTAATGTCTATTAATGTCTACAGAGATGGATGCCTAAGCTGTCTACAGGATAATCAAAAAACGTACAGAAATATGTAAATATAATTAATAAACCAACAGGTCAATTAGAAAGAAGATAGGCCTTAAATCAGGTTTTAAAGAGAGCAAAAGATAATATAGAGCGTAGGGGGTGAGGGGAGGAATTGCAATATTTTGGGGCCAGTAAAGCAAATTGACAAAAACAAGAGGTGGCATGGGGGGGTCTAGGAGCAGCTAATAGAAAGTGAGAATGTGAGCGTAGTAAGCGTGAAGGAGAAGCAAAATAAATCAAGGAAGAAAGATAGGGATGCGCAAGACCATACAGACATTTAAAGACAATGCAGAGGAAATTAAAATGAAGACGAGATTCTAAGGAGAGCTAATGTATAGAGAGCAGAGCAGAAGAGATGGAATGACAGGGAGACAGTAGACAAAGGACACAAACAGACGAAAGACAGATATACCAATGAGGAGCAAGATGTGAAGAAGGAAGACCAAAATGAAGAGGACAGTAGAAAAGATGAGAAAAAACAAAGAGGAGATGAGAAGTTTAGAACCAGAGAAAGCAAGGAATCGTCCAGCTGAGCGGATATTGAATAGTTGATAGTGACCGGAAAGAGAGATAGAGGAACTATGGGGATAACAACCAGGTTAAATGATGTCATCTTTGATGCACTGGGTGTTAGCCTTAGTAGTGCACAGTGGTGGTATGAGTTATGTTTGCTTAGCATACCATAACTGACACATTTCTGGGATTTTCTGGCTTTACTTTTAACAATAACATTCCTTTAAAAAAAGTTTTTTCACTGAATTTCATAGGTTTGTGCCGGTGCACCCAAATTTGCTACACCTTCCTAACATCATTCTCACCCCAATATAGCATCATTTTCAGTCAATTTAGGAAGTTTCAAGTGCAGACTTGCCATTCCCACCTTCTAGCAACATTCTTAACATGTCTATCAACTTTCTACACCATTTTTTGTTTGTTCACTGAAGTTCGCAAAGGTCTGACGTAATTGTGGAATTCCCAGACACCGTTACTTTACTGTGCGCACATGCGAAACATGATGATCTGTCCATAAACGGGTCAGTGCTTTTGGAAAGTTCACCCTTCCACAGCTCATAGACCCATACTTACTAATTTTCCATCTGCAATCCATGAGAGGGCAGCTGCTTGTAAGAGTATTGGTGCATGTCCTATTTAACTTACAAAATGGCATCAGTCACGGTCATGCCCCCTCCCCAGGGGCCACCACCACCACACCACCACCAGCTGGAGGGCCTGCACAGGGATAAAAGTGCAATGATGCAAAGGAGGACCAAGAGGACCTGGGAAATGCCTACCTCCAAAACTCAGAGAGAATAATGGGTGTAGTGGTTCTTTAAGACCGTATGAGGGGTACCAGAGGCTCGGTCAACCCATGTTGAATGTATTGAGTGTGGAATCATGCTCAATCATGGACAAGAAGGGCAGTACTCTTTTCGTACCACCTCCATGCACCTCAACAACCGCTCAAACCACCCAGATGCTCTGAGAAAGGTTGTTGCTTTTTCAGGGAGTAGCAGGCTCTCTTCCTCTACCTCATCTTCCTCAACTGCTCCTGCCTCCACACAGGCTACTCCTGTGGGGCAGAGGATCCCACCAGCTGCATCACAGGCCATAAAAGAAGCTGTTGATCCATATCTTTCCAGAACAACAGTATTCAGTATATACTACGACACACCACTCTGCAGAGGGGGGCAGTTCTGAAGTGTTTTCGAGGCTGCGATAAAGGACCATGAGAAACAATGCCACCTTCCTTAGATTTAAGGCAAACCCAACATCGTCCCCTGTCCATATGCCCCTCCATATCTGTGGTTGGTACCCCTTTCCTCACTTCCCTGCTCCACCTTACTTCCTTGCCTCTCCTGGAAAAAAAATACAAAATCAAAAGGTTTATTTTGGTGCCACTTTTCATAGATAAAAAAACAACTAACCAAATTCATCTTATAGATTCCATCTGCTTTACATTTTTCAATAAAGTGGTTAGACTCAATAAGATTCTACATTTCCATTAGCATTTTGTAATATGCTAACTGAAGTAATTGACAATTGTCTACTATGGAAAAAGAAAAAAGGACAGAAACAATTTTCTGTCACAAATACTTTACTCTAGCATACAATGAGGACCATGATCCATGGACCTTCATGAGTATCCTTGGTCTCCTCAGTCCTCTTTCCAGGCCATGCATCATTAAAAGACCCGGAGGACATGTGCACACTATCGCACATGACAGCCCTTCTACCCCTCTACTCCCTTATTACCTGCTTTCGAACAGTCACACATCCATCCACCAATCACTTCCAAAAACTCTATGTGCATCCCTATGAACATATTAAACTTCCACACTCCAACTGCCACTTTACAATGTTCTAGACATATTTTGCATCTGCATTTCCCTTACACAAACAATTGTACACAGTGCTGCTATACATGCACATATGCACTGTGCAGTGAGAGAAGTGCATGAATGGAAGCAGGAGTAGGGATGGGAAAGTGCTAATGGGATTCCAGGAGGGAAGTGTCCGGGAGGATAGCTCAGCGGCAACGTGTTCGCCTTGGAAGCAAGACGACACGAAGCAACACAGGTTCGATCCCCGGGTCTGTGCTTAGAAACCTCTGGGTATTAAAGCGCATTATAAATACGTAACTAAAATCAACAAAAAAAGCAATTATGCAACACAAAAAAAAAATCCTGTAACAGCGCCTCGATGCCTTCGGGCTGTCTGAGCGCTTTAAAAATACAAATAAATAAGAAATAAAAAAATAAGTGCCAAGGGATGCTAAGGTGGGAGGCCACTGGCTAAGTGCTGGAGTGGAGGAGTCCCAGGGTGTGTGCTCAGATGCCAGGCGGTAGGCCCCTCAAGGGCAGTTTTGATGGGGGTGGGGGTATTGCTGGGGTCGACTAGATATACGGCCACCGGTCTCAGTGGCAGTGGTATGAGTTAGCAGGGAAGGGAGAGAGGGAAATAGGATGAGCAAAGCACAGTTTTGAGATTTTTCCAGAACTTAAGGAAGGCCAGCTCAAGTCTGACAGGGGCAGGGAGGCTGTTCCAAAGAGAGACACCAGCCGAAGAGAGAGACCTGCCTCCCGCTCTCTGTTTGAAGAAGCGTTTGACAAGCAGATAATTGGAGTTAAGGAGAGAGAGGAGTCAAAAATGACCCCAAGGTTTTTAGCCTCAAAGTATGGTGAGGGTAGAGGGCCCTAGGAGGGCGGTCAGAGGATAGGAGGGAAACAGGGCTCAGGTGTCCCAATAAGAAGGATGTCCGTTTTACAGGCTGTGACAAAGATCGTTAGCCACACACAATGCCTGGATGGTGGTCAGACAATCAGGGATGAAAGATGGGCAGGATAAAGTAGTAGAGGGAAGTGTCAAGGAAAGGTGTGTCATCAGCGAACACTAGAAATGAGGAGATAATTAATAGTTCACAGACATAACTGTTCAGAGGGTCTGTTTAAGCAATAGAGCGCCCTCAGGCATAGCACCCTGTCCGGGGCATGCCCGGTCCGGCATAATGCACTTTTAATTAGTCCGCGGACCACATGCCCGTTTGCGTACATCCCTGCACATGCTACAAGCGTCTCCCACCTGCCGATGTCCGCATACACTTGCCGCTGCTACGAACACCCCATAGATGTCATCATGTTACTGTGGCATGCCGACATATCTCTGTGGACAATGTCTGTGACAGTGGATGGTATGAAACTTCATTTTTGGCCAATCTATGATGTTTCAAGGTCAAACTTTACCAGAGACTTAGAGCGAGTTTCAATAGGTTACAACACATTTTCAAGACAGTAGATATAAATGCAATTGACCAGGTTACAAAGTGGTCATAGTGGTGAGACAGTATGAGGAGCAATGCTTGCACAGGCAGGTAAATATTCAAGCAGTAGCACCTTTCTTGTTAGAGAGCCAGGATTTGGTTTTAGCTCTGAAGGTCCAGAATGAGGATTCCATTCTAAGGTTGATCGGGATAGCATTCCATAGTTTGGCAGCTAACATCGGGAAGCTTGACCCTCCTGCTTTTTTTAGCGAGAATTTTGGAATGTTGAGACAGTGTGAATATCTTGTTCTCGTTGGTCTGACGGAAAACTTTTTGTTGAAGTTGTCTGCCAGATAATTGGGGGCATAGTTAGAGAGACATTTATGGAGGATGACCAGTGATCCAAGGGCAATTCTGTCTGCTGTGAGCCAATGTGTGTTATGTCTATGGGTGGCTATGTGAGCGTGCTGCAGAATGCTTAGTGCTGCTCTAAGAGCGTTATTCTGCAAAACCTGGAGTTTGTTCAGATTACGCTCTGAGGTCCCCAGAAAGAGGGTTTTGCAGTAGTCTATTTATGAGAGCACTAGCACTCTGGCCAAGGTGAGACAGCTGGTGGGTGAGAGGAATGCTTTGCAAGCATTGAAGAGCTTATTGGTATATGCTGTGGAGGAGGCTAGAGCATTAACTTGTTTTTTCAGAGACAGGGTGGAGTCCAGGTGGACCCCCAAGGTTTTAATATTCTTGGCCACTTTGATCAAGTTACCGTCTATGTTGATGGCTAAGTAGTATGGGTAGAGCTTATTTAGACGTGGTTGTGAGCCGACGAGGTGATGTTCAGTTTTCTCAACATTTAGGCATAAGCCATGTTCCGCCATCAAGGCTTGGCTCTCCATGTAGAGATCGTTGATCCGTTTAGAATCTTCATCATAGCATCCCGACAATGTGATGAGAGCCTGAGTGTCATCTGCATAGTTAGTGTAGGTGATACCCAGGTTGTCAAGGCGGTCGAACAGGAGCTTAGTAAAGATTTTGTATAAGGTTGTTGATGTACACGAGCCTTGGGCAACCCCACAGTGGATAGGTATAGGTTGCGCTGAGGCTGATTGGAAGAAAACCCTAGTGGTCCGGTTAGATAAAAAGGATTGTACCCAAGTGGACTCCTCACTGGAGAAGGCAGCAGCTGAAGTCAAGTGTTCAGTAAGGATCTGGTGATCGACAAGGTTGAATGCTGCCGATAGGTCGAGCAGCAGGAGCATGGCTAGTTTACCATTTTATTTGCCTCATACATCTGGATTTTTAGGTCCAGGAGGGCAGTTTCTGTGCCTACGTCTAAAGCCTGATTGTCTTAGGCCCAGAAGGTTGTTATCTTCAAGATGTTTCTGTATCTGAAGATAGGTCACTCTGTCTAGGATTTTTAGAATGCAAGGGACAGTGGTGATGGGTCTGTAGTTGATCGGGTTTTTAGGGTTTAGATTAGATTTTTTTAGTAAGGGCATCACCCATGCCTCTTTGAGGCTTTTGGTGACTGAATTGGTTTTGAAGGAAGAGTTGATTACGTCTGTAATGAATGAGGCCAATTCGTTAGCAGCTTCTTGAATGATGACAGCTGGGCATACTTCGCCCTGGCATCTAGATAGTTTAAGGTCTTTGATGGCGTTCTCTACTTCTTTGACTGAGACTGGGGTATGATATGATATGATATATGATGTGATATGATATGATATGATAGTTTATTTATATAGTGCCTATATACAATGTGTTTCAAAGCGCTTCAAGGCAAGGAAGGGAACAAGGGAAAATACAACAACATTCTTACAGGCCATGAACAGTAAGGATGTGAAATTAACTATCGTACTCGGCCTGACGACATTTCAGATAGTGCAAGTCCTAAGACATAGATAAGGGAGGGGGAGAGTGGGAAGGAAATGGAAACAGACAGGCGACTACCGTACTAGGCCTGACGACATTTCTGGTAGAGCCGGAGGAAAACAAAAGGTGAGGGAGAGGGGTGCAGAAAGGGAGGGGAGGAACAAAACAAGTGACTATCGTACTAGGCCTGACAATGTGCTGGAGGGAGGGGGGGCAACAGTAAGGGGATAGGGGAGTGACAGGCGAGGTTGCTATCATAGTAGGTCCAGGGACAATTCTGATAGAGTAAGTGCATAGAAGAAAGTAAGGGGAGGAAGGGAGGAGATAGGAAAAGGGAGAGGGGAGCAGAGGGGAGGAGAGAACAGAGAGTAAGCAGTCAAAAAGAGTGGAGAAGCAAGAGAGGAGAACGAATACAATTGCAGAAGTCAGTAGTAACACATAATGTTGCAAGTCAGGATATAAAATGAAGATGGAACAGCATGATTCAGGGCCACCATGAGTACAAGAAGCAAAGGAAGTCCAGCATGAGAGTTGAGAAGGGTGACGCACCGTGAATCAATGAAGTCCATAAAAGTAAAATCCAGCATTGGCCACAAGACGGTGATGGTGAAACCAGAATGTATCAGGACAGACTCCTGTGTGCAGGAAGGGGAGGTGTACAAGGGAACAACACCGGGGGGACCAGAGAGGGTGGGGATGGCCTGTTGGGACAGCTGTCTTAGCAGGGGATCGGACCCTGGATCCTCCTGGTCCAAACAGGTCCAAACAGCAATAGCCCTTCACTTTGGATGCCCGGGCGAGAGACGCCCTTCATCTAAGGGGTGAAGAAGAATGTGGGCAAGTAGGAGGGTGGGAGGGGGGGTGTAGGAGAGTCTGCATTTTTAGCTAGGCATGTTTTTTATGTTCAATTCTTGATTGAAGCAGGGTAATTTTGTCTGCAAGCCCTGATTGGATTTTTTCATACCATTCTTCATCTTTCAGGCAGGATTCTGCAGAAGTAGGAGGTGACTCAGTTCCCTAAGGAAGTTGAATAATTCTTTTGTCTTTGAGTTGGCATTGGCTATTCTATTGTCATAAGTTTTTTCTTGGCAGAGAGGATGGCTGTTTTATAGGATGAAGCTGCTACAGTGAAGAGAGCTTTACTGGATAAATTAGGACTTTTTCTCCAGACTACTTCAGCTGCTCGTTTGGCATTACGCAGAAGTTTCAATTCAGGAGTGAACCATTTAATGAGATGTGCTGCTGGTTTGGCTTTGGTTAGTTTGATAACTGCTGGGTTGTCAACCGATTCTTCAAGGCTCTTATTGTAGAGATTGACTAGATCGTTTGCATCCAAATCAGCGTAGTTTGCTGGAGTGAGGATGTTCTGGATAAGTGGGTGTAGATTTTGCACAGTTATTTCTGGAGAAGGTTTGTGGTGCAATGGTTGGAGAAGCAGTAGTGTGCACATTACCTTGGATGGAAAAGGATATGGCATGGTGGACGGACCAGGCGGTTGTTTCATTTTTGAGGATTGTGATGTCGCAATTATAGTCAGCCATCCAGTGCAAGGTCCTGCCTTTATTGTGTGTTGGAGCTGAGATCCTATGTTTAAAGCCAAGTTGGGTAATTGTATTTTCAAGGGATAAGGAAATGACGTTGTTGGGATCACCAAGTCCCAGGTTAAGGTCCCCAAACAAAATAATTTGCGAGCCCGGTTTGGTGTTGTTAGTCAGGAGGTCTGAGATATATTCCTCAAATGAAGAGATATATATGTCCAGGCGGCCTGTAGATGAGGTGCATGAGGATTGTTTGTGAAGCTGAGAGAAGGATGTTTACTGACAAGAGTTCAGCTGACTGAATGCTACTTGATGGGGCGGCTCTGAGACCGAGGGATTTTTTTGAGATGAATGCCATTCCACCTCCTTTGCCTATATCCCTATCGTTCCTTAAAACATATTTCACAAGTACACAACAATTGCTTCAGTGCATTTTGGATGTTCCCCCCAAAAAATCTGATTTACGAGATCAGTCAAAAGCACTCCATCTCCTCAACAAATATTTATGCCATCCTACTTGATATGTTCTGTTGTCAAAAGATGCCATTCCTAAAGCATATAAATAAGCACATAGACCTTTATTGACATGCTGTCTAGCTTCTTCCATTTGAGGACAAAACAAGTTTGGATGTCTCCATATTTGTCTTTGATTGATTTCAGGAAAAAAAATCTTTGCAGTTGGAACCAGCCCCATTAGGCTTCTCAACATATCCTTCATGGCAAACTGCAAAGATCCTGCAGGTCACATAGCCCAAACCACAATGCACAATAATTATATCTGGATGTTTAACCCACAATCTGCATACCATTCAACTTTTTCTTCCAAGCCAATAGTAGCAGAGATGCCAGAAGATTCAGCATAAACCTTCAATGAATGAATGCAAGAATCTCCCACTATCCACAACCTCTGCTTCTTCATAGCCATAGCCATAGCCATATTCCCTACATGCAACAAAGAACCCACTTGCTAGCCCGTACTCCTGTACACTTCAACTCCTCCTCCAGACCCACACAAATTGATTGGCTAGTTCCCTGATGTCCTCTTTCCATACTAAGCATCCTTAAAGGACTTGGAATGGCAAGTGCAGGTCTGTGGACTACCGCGGTGTCTGCGGACCCCGTAGCACCGGGCAACCCCTCTCCTTACACAGGCCACAATCATTACAATAAAATTAAACCATATATCAAATATGTAAAATATACCTTCAAGACTCACCCTGTCCCGCCCACTTCTGATATAGTCGGTGGTTAGTAAAAATGACCACAGACTTGGCAGCACCTGCAACGCTTTTAGTCACCAATACAAACAGCTCCCTATCAACTTCCATTCCCCCACCATTTCCAATCACTCTTTCGGACTCAAAATATCCCCAAATAATTGTTGTATACTTTTTCCAATGGCAGCTGTCCGTGGATCCAATATGCCAACCGATTAAAAAAATATGACGCAGCTCATGTTTTTCAACATCCAATCAGCATGCGTCTTTGATGTCTGCAGACAAAAAAGCCAACCTCTGATTGGTCCCGAGTTGTTTGCGGACCCCGAATCTGGAAATTAGTCACAGACTGTACCCAGATATCCCTAATTTTGTTTGAACTACTTTTTGGCAATTTAAAAAAAAAATTACTGAGACAATTTACACCAAATTTGCAAAAGCACGCTTTTGGGACCAACCCGCCGTTCGTTGCACAGTTTTGGTGAAAATTAATTTAGCGGATTGGGCTGTAGGCGCAAGCAAACTTCTTTTTTACATTGTGTCTTTGAGGATTTCAAAAATGTTGGGACCCCCTATATCTATGTCCCCTCTGGGCGAAACCACACCCAATTTCAAAAAATCATTCTGAGGGGCCATATACTTTTTTAACATAGTTTGGTGAGCATTGGGGTGCAAAGTTATAAGCCTTCCAAAGAGTTATTTTTCTATGAGTTGAGCAAATTAACAATAAATAGACTGCCGCTACCCCAGGTGAGTTAAGGTTAGCTGGACTCCCATGGGAAACACTTAAAATGTTATTATTAATAACCTTTGATTCAAGTTTTGCACTCACAGACCATTTGTTTGCCTTGTGTTGAACTGTATTCTGGTATGTGTAGTCTCCCAGTCAATAATTACAAACAAAAATAATGTTTTTACACCTAAAATGGGTTTCCCATCCATGCACTTACTGGGACGAATCCCACTTAGCCTCAAAGCGAGGAAGGGGGTCACCTCCCTCTGGCCATGTTGCCTAATAAATTAGCCCACCTTACAAGACCGTTTAGAGCAACATGGCCTGAGGGGGCCGAATCCTTCCTCGCTTTGAAGCTAAGCTTTGAAGATCCCGGTTACTGCATTGATGGGCGATGGTCCACAGTCACGAATGGTGTGTCATTTCCTAGTTTTAAATATCTCATAACACAAGGCATCCACATTATTTTGTTTTAAACCATACTACTGTCATCCCTTGAAAGGTTTGCACTTAGAGACCATTTACTTGCCTTTTGTTCAATTTTATTTTGGTATTTGTAGTCTCGCAGTCAAGGTGCGGGGAATAATGCCACAGTTGCAGAATTTTTGACTAACATAGTTCTTTAAGGATTTATACATTTGAGTGACACTACGGTCTGGGCACTTTTCGAGTTATCTTTATAAAGCAGAGTAGTGTTGAAAGAGAGACATGGGGTGAGGAGGGGAAATGATGAGAGGGCATGTAAGTAATGAGCATTTGCCCACAATCAGGTTGGGATTGATGACGTCTTTGAGTAATGGGTTGCAAAAGTTTAAAAACATAGAGCGGCCATGGCCAAAGGTCATGTCTAGTGGTCTGGAAGTGTTCTAAAAATGGACAGTGGGCATGAAAATTCATGCTACACACTTTAGTTGCAGGAACGTTCAGGTGAGAAGTTCATTATAAAAACATCTTGAAATTCAAGGAAAAATCTTTAGCTGCATGGACATTAAGGTGAGAACTTAAAGCAACAAAAGCCCTGAAATTCAGCTAAAGCCACCTTAACATGGTGCCCCCTGTTATGCAGCCTCTGACCACAATGATGACATCACAGATCACATCACTAATTACATTTTTTGTGAGGACATTGATGACATTACAAATAACATCAACGATGCCATCACTGGTGACAACACTAATTACATTGAATATACTGATTACAACCATAATGGAATTAAACATAACATAATTTATAAAATACCTTATGAAACCATTGATTACCTTAATAAATATTTGTGCCATGGACTTGGCCATGACAAAGGCTGGTGTCACTGGCCAGCACAGAAGGCCAAAGCTTGTGTTCGGTTAGTGTTAAAAATATCAATGTGCATGGTTAAAAGCCATGCCTGGTAGCCCATCACTGCTTTAAAGTATACAGTGGGCAACATTGAAAGCTGTTGTCAGTGGCCATGGCTAAAGGCCATAGCTGGTGCCCATTAATATGTTAGAATATACAGTTGACACAGCCAAAGGCTGTGGCTACTGGCTAGTATTACGTTGCAGACCATGGCTCGTGGCTGGTTAGTGTATATAATATACAGTGGACATGACCGAAGGCCATAGCTACTGGATGGTTAGTATTGTATAATACACAGTGGGTACAGTGGAAGGCCATCGCTTATTGCATTTTATTATTTTAAAATATACAGTGGACATGGCCAAATGATGTACAAACTGATCAAGGTCAAAGGCCATGGCTAGTATCCCATATATATGTTAGAATATAGAGTGGGCACAGCCAAACATTGTGGCCACTGGCCAGTATTGTGCGTATGTCCATGGCTAGTGGATGATTAGGGTATATGATGTACAGTGGACACGACTGAAAGCTGTAGCAACGGGTGAAGGCCAAAGTCGATGGTTGGTGGCCTATTAGTGTTTTAAAATATACAGTGCACATGGTTGAAGACTGTAGCCAGTGTCCATGACTGAAGGCCATGATTAGTACCCAATAATGTGTTAAAATATATTTGGCCATGCAAACTGACCATGGCTGAAGGCCATCCTTAAAACCGGTTACTGTTTCAACATTGATGTGATCTGTGATGTCATCATTGTAGTCATAGGCTGTGCAAAAGGGGCACTACATTAAAGTGGCTCTAGTTGAATTGCATGGGTTCTCAACTTAACGTCCATGCAACTAAAGATTTTTCCTTGAATTTCAAAGGTTTTGTTACAATGTATTGCTCACCTTAACGTCCCTTCAACTAAAGTTTTGTCTTTGAATTTCAAGGGTTTTGTTATTCCATAGATTTTAGAACATGTATAGACCACTAGCATGGTATTCACCATGGTCAATGGGCACAGCATTTTGCCATGCCCACTGTCCATTTTTAAAACACGACCAGACCACTAGCCCTAAAACCACAGACACTCAATTTTTTAAAACACTTACAACCCATCACTCAAAGATAATCATCAATCACAAACTCATGTTGACCTGTTTTGACAGTGGTATTGTTATAAATAAAATATTGCATATTTTGAGAATTCACAATGTTTTTAGGTAATACACAGTGAGATTACATTTATTACTGAGGATCTCTTACTTTGGTTAAACATTGTGCTACAAGTCCCTTGTCTTATGGCCGTAACTTTTGTGGTACACAGTACAACCCAAACTAATAACATTGAAGCAGCAGTGAAAAGGATATAAAATGAACAACTGCATAAATAACATATGCCCAGATACTTTTGCCCCGTAGTGAAAATCTAAAGTTGGCACCTATGATTATACGCATATATAAGGGAAAAGAGGTTGGAACTAGCAGGGGAAAAACACTAGATATCATACATCGAACAAAATGTAACACAAACTAACATTTATTTGATTTTGCATTTTAAATTTTGTAAATTGTTTTATGTTTTTTTTCTAAAGAATGGGGTAAACAAAATTGTCACTTAAAAATATTCCTGGCATTCGCAATCTGACGGATGTTCTAAAAGAACCTTGCCCAAAGCTTCTAGGATGCCACCTCTCACTTTGATCAAGCTATGACAGGTTTTGCACATCACAAAGTTTGAAAGATCAGGTGCAGGCAAAATGGACTGAGGTTCAGTGTTAGTTAGTGGAAAATAACAAGTAATCATATTGGAACGCTATAGCACAGATAATAAATACCGATGTACTAATCTTGACCCATGCACTTTCACCTTATGGTTCACATGTGCCTTCCTATACGATTCATCCACTTCATCCCAATGTATGCGGACAAGATGTTAAATAAACATTGAGGTTCCAAAACTTTGCGACATCTTGTTTGAATGCTTGTTCAAACCTCCCCTCCGCAAAACCTTATCACAGAAATTGCACATGACCTCCTCCTATTATTATTTGGCGGCCATCGAAAGGGTGAACAGATTTTGTGTCCCATTCGAATGTGGTCATCTTTTTCAGTTGCAAAATGCTGGTGTGTCTTGCAACCAAATAAAGATACTACTCATACCCATGTTTAATGGGGAGTCCTAATAGTAATAAGCCCAGAGCCGGTGGGGCATTACTGCATTAGGTAAGACCCACGGATATTTACATCAGCAACAGAGTAATTATGTGCATAGTGTGACTTCTGCAATCATAGCCTACATTGTTATTAAAACATTCAAAGTGTTTATAAGCACACTTATAAATAACATTATGCTTAACATCATAAGTGTTTCATCTAGGTACACATAATCTTTTTGTTTTTCTAAATAAAGTTAAAAGAAATTGCCACTCAAAAAAAAAACTAAGGATGACAATTAACCTTGTATTCAGCTAATAACTTGTCCCACTCCTTAGTTGCAGCACCCCCCAAAGCTACCAATTGGTAGCATAGATCACAGCTAACTCTCATTACTTAGACATTGGGAGCTGGTAAAATTGGAACATGTGGAGTTGACATTACTGCCAAAGTCAAGCGTTCATTCAGTGTCGATGGCATCACACTGGTGCAATCAGGTGATCCCATGCATTTTCATTTCATGGGGCTCGTGCAATTTCTGATCTGCATTATCCACAACATCCCATTAGACTAACACCAGATGATTTATTATGATTGATGTTGCCAGGCTCTCTGACGGAACATAAAAAGGGCACTGTTTTAGTGTTTTCTTGCGCAACTTCCACAGTACTACTTGTGCGTACTTCCACAACAGCCACACATTCAGCATACTGCACTGTGAGACTTGTTCAATCAAAATGGGAATACTGCACAGAATGGTGACTTTTATATTACCCAAAAGCAATAATACAAAAAGAAGATAATATAATAAGCACACAACTAAACTGCCCAATACATTTTGCTTGCAACCTATCATATAAAATACACTACTAAAACAGTAACAACAACCAACAACAACCAATGAAACACACAAACATATTTTCTGGGACACCATCCCTCATAGCCACAGTTATGCACCACCTTGAAGCAGCAACTACACACACATTTTTTACTAACTGAAAAACAAATCTTGCCAACATTTTAAACTTCAAATGAGACAATGGTGCACATAAGCAGAAAATAAGAAATACAAGTGCAATTGTGTGTTCTAACATCCACATAACAAAATGATTTTTGCATAGAGAATGTATGGTTTGACCGCGTCTAGCAGTGCAACCAGAAAAACTACGATATCCATTGATGCGCCTGCTCTCGTTCACTGTATACACACGGCTATAGAAGCAACAATGAGCATTTGTGTTCATAGCCGAGGCAATCCGAAAATATAATGTCGAAAACATGGTTCTCAGCACTCCCATTGTCAGATGTTATACTTTGCTACTGTTTTTCATATAGTCAGATTTAATAGCAGTTAATGTTTGATTTATAAAAAAAATGTTTTCTAATATGCGGCTTAAATTCAATAGTATGTATCTATTTCTTTTTTTGTATGGCGGTTTTTTAGGGTAAAGGTTTACTTTCTTGTACTTGTACAGTGGTCTGCTGATTGTGGACTATGTGCTGACACTTTGTGTTGAACAAGATCCTTCCAATAGGTTTCCTCCATAACATGTGAAGGGCCCAGACCAAGGAGATGGACAAAAGTCGAGGTTCTCAACTTTGAGATGGTCTATTGCACAAAATGTACACTGCACTTCCTGAATTGAATGTCCTTCTTACTGTGTTGCTCTTTGACCCAAAACTATGGTTCATTTATTGGCAACAGTTTTCTGGGCATTTGGATTGTTTTTTGAGTGGCGGCAAAGCAGAAGACACCCACACCATGTTTTCATGTAGTTTGTTTCAATCCACCTTGTTTTTTTCCCAATAACCGAATGGTTCTTTTCTCATGTTCCTAATATTTCTTGGCAATAATGTAGATGGGGCATAGACAAGATGGGATGAGGTTGGGAGGAAGTGACAGTGGTGCAGAAGTGGAATTTAGTGGCACACTGCCATTATGTTTTTTTTAATTGACCTTGGATTTTTGTTTCCAATTGATCCAATAATTACTATGTGTGAAGAGAGCAACAGTATTGTATGCACAAATGTTGGATCTTATATAGTGCATTTGATGCACTACATATGAGATATGAGTGTCATAAAAACTTGACTATTAAATTGTGTTTCTTAAAGTGTGTGTGTTCTCTAACTAATTATGTTTTCTTCTTTTTACAGATAGAAGGATATTATTGTATCTTCCCTTTTTTATATCTAGTGAATCTATACAGAGCTTCTGTACCTCAGAAATTAACCATACACCCACCGCTTTATTCTCATTGACTTTACATATACATACATGTGTTTTAAAAATCAATGTAAACATTGATCCATAACCGTGGCTATGGTATTGTCCAATGGGATGTTGAATTTTGGAGGCGTGGTCAACCGCAGCAACTACTGGAGGTCATAGTCTCAGGTTCAATGGACCTTATCTGCAGCTATTAGGCCGAAATGCGCTCAAAGTACACACTTTGTACCCGAAAGAGTATTTTTTTATAACTATTACATAAATATGTCTATATGTATAAAAACCTGTGTGACTTACTCACTTAAGTATCATCTTGTAACCGTGGATATATAAAAAGTCAATGAACTCTAGCCGCGGTTGTAGTGAAGAATATTTTGGGTACAATGACAACTTTCCAAAAATATATTTCAATGACAGAACTGCATAAAATAGATCACATAAGACATTGTGCTCTTTTGGTGCAGTTTGTGTTGTGGATTTCGTCATTGCACAATGTTTTTTTTAAAAGTTTTTGGATGTTATTTCATTGTATTTGTGGATTTATATGTGATACGTAGTCCTTAACCACTTAACTGAAATGGGTTATTCCCCCCAGTGTCAAGGCCTTTTTTGGAGATGTTGGTATGTCGCCATCAGTCCCTTGTTACTTTTTTGTTACATGAGATATCTCGGCCAAATGTGGCCCCTTCTTTTCCCACATGTAGGCGGTCGTAACGCCACCAAGGAATCCTAGTTTGCTGTAGGGGTTTGAGGGAAAATAACCAAAAAGTAGACAATTTTGGGTTTTTTTCAGAAAATGCCAATTAAATGATGTACAAAGAAGCCTGTGGGTTTTTCCTTGTAAAAGCTAGAAACAAATGGTTTGCTGTGGTGAATTTGCCATTTTACAGGCCTTCAAGAACAGGTTGAGTGGAAACCAAAAAAATCATATTTTGATAAGGTTACCAGCCGTTTTGTGAGAGGTAGGCGATTTTTACCTTTTTGTCCAATAGGGCATGAGTGGACGGAATGGAAGAGGAGGGTAGGAAAGATGAATGAGAATGCAGAAAGGTACACATTGAAAGTAAACAACATTTCAAGTTCAGGAAGGGGTGATTTGCGGCAATCTGCCTAAATGTATTACCCACAATTCCACAAAGTCAGAATTGTGGCGAAAAAAAAATGAATTTTCAGATATTTCCCTCTGGCCACTCACAGTAACACACCGCCAACAACACATGTCCTACTGTCCCACATTCACACAGGTGTCCCGATGAAAATGGTACCTCACATGTGTGGGTGAACCTACCTGGGCGCAAAGGGAAAAGGCTAAACAACTTGTGACCGCTAGACTTTCAGCAGAGCAGATTTTGGGGAACTTTGCTCTGGTGGACAACCTACAGATTTGGGCATAGGGTGTCGAAACCACCAAGGAAAACAAGGAACCCTATGCATTTCTGAAAAGAGGACACAAGTGGGAATCCACAGAGGTCTGACTTGCATGAATTTGCCCAGAATATATTACCCACGACCCCTGGTAAAGTCCGAATTGTGGCGAAAAAAACACAATTTTTGCACATTTCACTCTGCTCACCCACCGAACCACACCACCAACAACACATGACCTACCTTCCCGCGTTCCCACAGGTGTCCCAACAAAAATTATTCCTCACATGTGAGGGTGCACCTACCTGGGCACAAAGGGAAAAGGCTAAAACACTGGTAACCCCAAGTCTTTGAGGCAGAGCAGATTTTCAGGAATTTTACTCATGTGGACAATCTACAGATTTGGGATTAGGGTGTCTCATTTCACTCTGCTCACCCACCGAAACACGCCACCAACAACAAATGGCCTACCTTCCTGCATTCCCACAAGTTTGCTGACAAAAACGGTACCTCACATGTGTGGGTGCACCTACCTGGACGCAAAGGAAAAAGGCAAAAACACTGGTTGCTCATGTGACAACCTACAGATTTGGCCCTATGGTGTCAAAGCCACCAAGGAAAACAGGTAACCCCAGCATTTCCAAAAAGAGGAGACCTGTGGGAATCCACAGAGGTTTGAATTGCGCAAATCGGCCCAGAATGCACTACCCACAATCCCTGGCAAAGTCCAAAATTGTCTGGAAAAAAAAAAATTTCAGAAATTTCGCTCTGGCCACACACCGAAACACACCACCAACACTATATGTCCTACCGTCCCACGTTCCCGCAGGTGTCCCAATGAAAATGGTACCTCACATGTGTGGGTGCACCTACCTGGGCGCAAAGGGAATAGGCTAAACCACTGGTAATGCCGAGTCTTTTGGCAGAGCAGATTTTGCTCATGTGGACAACCTACAGATTTTGGCCTATGGTGTCAAAGCCACCAAAGCAAACAGGGAACCCCATGCTTTTCCGAAAAGAAGACACCGGTGGGAATTCACAGAGGTCTGACTTGCATGAATCGGCCAAGAATTTATTACCCACACTCCCCAGCAAAATGCGAAATTTAGTGAAAAAAACCAAAATGTTCAGAAATTTCACTAAGGCCACCCACTGAAACCCGCCATCAACACCATATTTCCCACCTTCCCCCTTTCCCACAGGTGTCCCGAGCAAAACAGTACCTCACATGTGTGGGTGCACCTACCTGGGCGCAAAGGGAAAAGTCTAAACCACTGGTAACGCCAAGTCTTTCGGCAGCGCAGATTTTGCTCATGCTGAAAACCTACAGATTTGGGTCTAGGTTGTCGAGGCCACCAAGGAAACACGCTGCCAACACCATATATCATACCTTTCCGCTTTTGCACAGGTGTCCCGATGAAAAACGGTACCTCACATGTGTGGGTGCACCTACCTGGGTGCAAAGGGAAAAGGGCAAAGCACTGCTAACGACAAGTCTTTCAGCAAAGCAGATTTTGCTCATCTGGACAACCTACAGATTTTGGCCTATGGTGTTGAAGCCACCAAGGAAAACAGGGAACCCCATGCATTTCTGAAAAGGAGACACCGATGGGAATCCATAGAGGTCTGACTTGCATGAATCGACCCAGAATGTATTATCCACACTCCCCAGCGAAGTGTGAAATGTTATGGAACAAAACTAAGAGGCTGATTCATGGAATAATTAGCGCGGCGCAAGTGGGCAAAAACGTGCGAATCGCAGTGGAATAGCGAAAATCGCAGTGCAAGTGCGAAAATCGCACGAAAAGCAGCGCACGTCGATTCATGGAAGGCCGTGCGCGAGAAAACCAGCGGATGTGCGATAAAAAAGTGCGCGGCGCACGTTGGCGCACGTTGGCGCACAGGCCATCTAACAGCGTGCGCCAGGTCACAGCGAAAATCGCACAGGCCACAGCGAAATTCGCACATAGCGCGGCGCACGCAATAAAAGTAGGCGGAACACGGGCGTAACTCTCGGAATGGGGAACAACTTGCCAAAACGTGGGCGTCACGGGGGAAGTACAGGGCACAAGTGCGCGGAACGCCCACACGCTCGCCTACAACACGTATTCATGGAATAGAATAGGGGAAAAAAGCGCACGCTCAAACCAGCGCACAGGCACAAACACGACCGCCACAAGAAAGGAGGCGGTAGCGTCTCTGCGGCTGTAAGAAATGTGCGCCAAAAGGTGCGCCAACAAATAGCACCTATATACTGCCATGATGAATGTCCCATACTGTGGCCCTCCAGGAAAAATGACGTGCAAAGGGGTACCCACAAACACGGACACCCGCTGACAAAAAATACGTGTGCATGTATACCGGGGTGCGCGGGAAGTGTCACACGCGATTTGCAGGGTACGTGCATCACAGGGGTTCGCGTGAAGTTATTCACGCGATCGGGCCTGGGGGAGCGGGCTACGTGTATTACAGGGGTTCGCGTGAAGTTCCTCACGCGATCGGGCCTGGGGGAGCGGGCTACGTGTATTACAGGGGTTCGCGTGAAGTTCCTCACGCGATCGGGCCTGGGGGAGCGGGCTACGTGTATTACAGGGGTTCGCGTGAAGTTCCTCACGCGATCGGGCCTGGGGGAGCGGGCTATGTGTATTACAGGGGTTCGCGTGAAGTTCCTCACGCGATCGGGCCTGGGGGAGCGGGCTACGTGTATTACAGGGGTTCGCGTGAAGTTCCTCACGCGATCGGGCCTGGGGGAGCGTGCTACGTGTATTTCAGGGGTTCGCATGAAGTTTCACACGCGAATAGCCTGGGCGCGTGAATTTGAGGGGTGCGCGGGAAGTTCCTCACGCGATCGGGCCTGGGGGAGCGGGCTACGTGTATTACAGGGGTTCGCGGGAAGTTCCACACGCGAATAGCCTGGGCGCGTGAATTTGAGGGGTGCGCGGGAAGTTCCACACGCGAATAGCGTGGGCGCGTGTATTTCAGGGGTGCGCGGGAAGTTCCACACGCGAATAGCCTGGGCGCGTGTATTTCAGGGGTTCGCGGGAAGTTCCACACGCGAATAGCCTGGGCGCGTGAATTTGAGGGGTGCGCGGGAAGTTCCACACGCGAATAGCCTGGGCGCGTGTATTTCAGGGGTTCGCGGGAAGTTCCACACGCGAATAGCCTGGGCGCGTGTATTTCAGGGGTGCGCGGGAAGTTCCACACGCGAATAGCCTGGGCGCGTGTATTTCAGGGGTGCGCGGGAAGTTCCACACGCGAATAGCCTGGGCGCGTGTATTTCAGGGGTGCGCGGGAAGTTCCACACGCGAATAGCCTGGGCGCGTGTATTTCAGGGGTGCGCGGGAAGTTCCACACGCGAATAGCCTGGGCGCGTGTATTTCAGGGGTTCGCGGGAAGTTCCACACGCGAATAGCCTGGGCGCGTGTATTTCAGGGGTTCGCGGGAAGTTCCACACGCGAATAGCCTGGGCGCGTGTATTTCAGGGGTGCGCGGGAAGTTCCACATGCGAATAGCCTGGGCGCGTGTATTTCAGGGGTGCGCGGGAAGTTCCACACGCGAATAGCCTGGGCGCGTGTATTTCAGGGGTGCGCGGGGAGTTCCACACGCGAATAGCCTGGGCGCGTGTATTTCAGGGGTGCGCGGGAAGTTCCACACGCGAATAGCCTGGGCGCGTGTATTTCAGGGGTGCGCGGGAAGTTCCACATGTGATTTGACAGTGTGGCTCCTCCCAGGTGTACCCTGTACACCCTCCACGGCCCCTGCAGGCAGCCCACACCACAGGGGACTACCCTGCATCCCTGGTCATGTCCCGCAGGCAGCCCACCCAACATGGGCATGCCCCCCAGCAAAGGCACATGTCTCCTTGAACTAATGAACACCAACACATGTCCCCTTGCACCCCCACCCCCCAGCACTGTGGGGCACATGCCAGCAGTCCCCCACCCATGTCCAACTCATGTCCCCCACCACCCCCACCCCCCAGCACTGTGGGGCACCTGCCAGTAGGCCCCCACCCATGTCCAACTCATGTCTCCCACCACCCCCACCCCCCAGCCACCAGGGTCACCCTCCACCAGGGCCCCACTCATGTCTCCCACCACCCCCACCCCCCAGCACTGTGGGGCACCTGCCAGCAGGCCCCCACCCATGTCCAACTCATGTCTCCCACCACCCCCACCCCCCAGCACTGTGGGGCACCTGCCAGTAGGCCCCCACCCATGTCCAACTCATGTCTCCCACCACCCCCACCCCCCAGCCACCAGGGTCACCCTCCACCAGGGCCCCACTCATGTCTCCCACCACCCCCACCCCCCAGCACTGTGGGGCACCTGCCAGCAGGCCCCCACCCATGTCCAACTCATGTCTCCCACCACCCCCACCCCCCAGCACTGTGGGGCACCTGCCAGCAGTCCCCCACCCATGTCCAACTCATGTCCCCCACCACCCCCACCCCCCAGCACTGTGGGGCACCTGCCAGTAGGCCCCCACCCATGTCCAACTCATGTCTCCCACCACCCCCAGCCACCAGGGTCACCCTCCACCAGGGCCCCACTCATGTCTCCCACCACCCCCACCCCCCAGCACTGTGGGGCACCTGCCAGCAGGCCCCCACCCATGTCCAACTCATGTCTCCCACCACCCCCACCCCCCAGCACTGTGGGGCACCTGCCAGTAGGCCCCCACCCATGTCCAACTCATGTCTCCCACCACCCCCACCCCCCAGCCACCAGGGTCACCCTCCACCAGGGCCCCACTCATGTCTCCCACCACCCCACCCCCCAGCACTGTGGGGCACCTGCCAGCAGGCCCCCACCCATGTCCAACTCATGTCTCCCACCACCCCCACCCCCCAGCACTGTGGGGCACCTGCCAGCAGTCCCCCACCCATGTCCAACTCATGTCCCCCACCACCCCCACCCCCCAGCACTGTGGGGCACCTGCCAGTAGGCCCCCACCCATGTCCAACTCATGTCTCCCACCACCCCCAGCCACCAGGGTCACCCTCCACCAGGGCCCCACTCATGTCTCCCACCACCCCCACCCCCCAGCACTGTGGGGCACCTGCCAGCAGGCCCCCACCCATGTCCAACTCATGTCTCCCACCACCCCCACCCCCCAGCACTGTGGGGCACCTGCCAGCAGGCCCCCACCCATGTCCAACTCATGTCTCCCACCACCCCCAAACCCCAGCCACCAGGGGCACCCTCCACCAGGCCCCCACTCATGTCACCCACCACCCCCACACCCCAGCAGTGCAGGGTCACCCTCCACCAGGGCCCCACTCATGTCTCCCACCACCCCCACACCCCAGCAGTGCAGGGTCACCCTCCACCAGGCCCCCACTCATGTCTACCACCACCCCCACCCCCCAGCCACCAGGGTCACCCTCCACCAGGCCCCCACTCATGTCACCCACCACCCCCACACCCCAGCAGTGCAGGGTCACCCTCCACCAGGGCCCCACTCATGTCTCCCACCACCCCCACCCCCCAGCACTGTGGGGCACCTGCCAGCAGGCCCCCACCCATGTCCAATCCATGCCCCCCTGCACCTGGGTCCCAACATTCCCCAATCATGTCCGTAATGCCCATCCTCCCCTGCCAAAAGGCCCAACCAACTATCACACCCACCCACATATCAAAGGCAATTACATGTTACACCCCCAATGTAAATAATGCAATTTAACACATGTCTGTCACACACAATGGCTGCAAGTGAATGACAAAACACCCAACATGACATGCCTGAAAGCAATGAGATGATACGACACATTGAAGATTAAAAAAATAATATGTATTGAACAGCAAATAAGAAAAAACACAAAGCAAATCAAACAAAACAAGATGAATGTCCAAGAAAAAATTATGAAAAATTAAAATAAGCCAATTAAGAAGATCATCCTGGGTCCATGAGCCCTACCAAATTAAACCTAACTGACTACTAACTAAAAAGGGAACTATATACAAAAAAGTGGTGCATTGTCCAATCGCAACCAAAAAAAAATCAAAAAAACAAAGGAAACCTAACCCTAACTATACAACTATATACAAAGGCAGCGGGCTATTCGGACGGCTCACTGGTTGTTGTCATGGGCCAGGGCATCATCGAACTCCTGGTCAATGGCTTGGAGGCGGGCATGTTCCCTGGCCCCGAGGTCCTGCAGGGATAACGCAGTGTCAAGCTCAAACTCCCTGCGAAGACCCTCGAGGCACTCAGCCCGCCTCAGCGCCCTCCGCATGGAGTCCTCCGCCCTGACCATCGTGAGCCGTTCCTCCTCTGCCCGCTGCCGCTCCGCACCTATCCGCTGGCACAACCTCTCCCACACGGAAGCCACTCCCATTCCAGGGTTCTCCTGCCCTCCGGCCGATGCCTGCACCCCTGATGTTGATGGCCTCGAGCCATGATGCCTCCCACGTTGAGCCTGCTGCTGCCTCCGACGCAACTGCCTGTGCCAGCACGACGGCATCCAGGCTGATGGAAACCACCGACGCCGTCATGCACGTGCCCTGCCCGATGATGCCGTCAAATCCTCCATCTGCTGGGGTCCAGTTGCTCTGGTGTCCACCCCTGCTGGATCTCTGACTCCCGACTGTGGCAGGGATGGGATCCCCACCGAGCTGGCTGCATTGGTCGGGGCAGGTCCACAGGGGGCCCTGGTGGCATCTGGGCTGGAAGACGGCAAGGAGAACGACTGGTGGATAGCCTGCACAGAGGAGGAGAGGGCCGCCACATTGGCCAACACATGCAGGAAACCCCCGAACATGGCCGATCCCAATTGGGCCACGTCGGCACGGTGCACTTCGTGATGACGTGCGTGCTCCTCCCGGGAAGCACGCACGGCATCACGAATCACAGCCGTGCGCAACGCGACCCCAATCAGGACCTTCTCCGCACGGCCAGGGGTTCCCACGTCCGCAGGTGGAGGGGAGTCAGGTGACATGGACATCCCCTCTACCTGCGGACAGGCCTGGGACGGGGCATCCCTGCTGGTGCATGGTGGTGCACTCACAGGGTCAGGGACAGCGACATGCACAGGCCCCTCCACGGTGACCTGTGCTGCCTCCTGCCCCTGGCCCTGGACTGCACCACTTGCACCAGCAGGGATGCCCCCACCAGGCCCCATGTGTGCCCCAGTGGCGGCCTCCTCCTCCTCTGTGCAAACCACCAACCTGGATGGCTCCTCACCGTCTCCCACCGTAGCAGGCCCCTGTGGGGGCTCACCCACCCCTTCCGCTGCAGCCGTGGGGGCATCCCCGCCGCCTTGCTCCACAGCGCCGCCTCCGCCCTCTTCTTCACTAGCCGCTGCGTAGAGGGAGACAAAGAACACAAGCATCAGGGCACTGTACAATGGTCCCCTAGACAGGAAGCAATAGCAGATGAGCACCACTGTCAAAGTACACTTCCATCATGTCCCTCCACAACACATGGGTCAGTCCAGGCAAAACACACACAGTAACAGGCATGGTGCATGCCATGGACATTTCCATGCATGTCCAATGGACTCTTGAAACATTCAATGATATGTAACTCACATGCATCATGCCTCATGCCCATCACATGCACACACTTCACCTCAGTCACATCCATCTGGCCCCAAACACACCAAACACAGCGGATACAAGGGTAATTTTGCTGCTTTACTGAATCTCTGCATTGTCACACACATGTGTCATGCATCCATGGCATGCACAAGTCACAGACACGCAGGTCAGGCACACAGACATGGCTACCATATATGTACCTGGCATCAGCACCCATCCCTCACCCCCACCCATGTTCAGGTACAGAGACTGGCATGCTCTCATGTTCATAATCTGATTAGGGCTCCCCATGCGGCATTTCAACACATGCAACAACCATGTGCATCACACATCACTGGTCGCACATGCATTACCATGATGTCCCTGCACACATACATGCATACATGGGCTATGGCACACATACAGGCAAGTATCATAGAACCAGCACACCGCAACATGCCCTGTCTCACACAGTAATGCATGGACACTTACCGCTCAACTCCAGACGGGCCTCCCTCTCAAGGATCTGGGCGTGGAGCGCTGGGCGTACGCGTTCCAGGACCCTCATCTGGATGGTACTCATGCGGCCCCGGCCCCCCTCCACGAGGCGCCGGGCCTTCACAAGGGTCCTGGACCTCAAGTCCTCCCAGCGCTTCTTGATCTTCAGGACGTCGCGGGTTGCCACCCCCTCCGCGTTGATGGCAACCACACAGTCGGCCCAGATCCTCTGCCGTCCTTCCTTGCTGGCGCGGGACGATCCAAAGAGGGCATCATACTGCCCCAGGACATGCTCCACCAGGACACCAACTTCGGTGACAGTGAAGCTGGTGCCCCTCTGCCCCTCTGGCCTGGGGTTGCCACTGGTGCCAGATGTGGAAGTGCCCGACATGGCAACCCCAGAGGCAGGTGTGGGTGGGCAACTGGGTCCTGGGGCTGGGCTGTGGAGCGATGTAATACCAGTCGGGAGTCTTCAGTTCCAGCAGGGGTGGACACAGCAACTGGACCCCTGCAGATGGCTGATGTGCAGGCACCAAATGGCAGGGCACGGTGGCAGCAGGCAGGCAGGCAGGCAGGCAGCAGCAGATGGCACGTGGGAGGCTGCTCGGGGCACTGGGGGGCAGTAACTCGGCCTTCTGGGCAGGAGCGTGGGCTTCCGTGTGTTTTCGCGTGGCCAGCTTGATACGGAGTGATTTGGCACGTGAAAATCCTGCACGTCAGCGTGAAATCCGAGGAAAGGCCCTTAGCGCGTAAGCGCGTCAGCACGCATACGCGATTCTATTGGACCAGAGTCCCTCAGCGCGTAAGCGCGTCTGTGACGTGACCCGCACGGGTGTTCCCCACTCAGGACGTGATGACGGGGCACACGTGGAGATACTGCACGTCAGAGTGTCATCGCGTGTAATTGGACAAAAGTGCGCATACACGCGATTGGCCTATGTACGTGTATTTAATGGGTGCGCGGCCACTTACACATGCAAGTACGTCAGCGAACCTGTATCACGTGGTGCGTGTGAATTTCCGCACGCTATTGGACTGGGAACTGGATTCCAGGGGTGCGCGGGTCACACGCTGTATCCCGTGGTGCGTGTGAATTTCCACACGCTATTGGACTGGGAACTGGATTCCAGGGCTGCGCGGGTCACACGCTGTATCCCGTGGTGCGTGTGAATTTCCACACGCTATTGGACTGGGAACTGGATTCCAGGGCTGCGCGGGTCACACGCTGTATCCCGTGGTGCGTGTGAATTTCCACACGCTATTGGACTGGGAACAGGATTCCAGGGCTGCGCGGGTCACACGCTGTATCCCGTGGTGTGTGTGAATTTCCACACGCTATTGGACTGGGAACAGGATTCCAGGGGTGCGCGGGTCACACGCTCGCCTAGAACACGCGCTAAGCATAAATTGCGGACTTTAACAATAACAAGCTCAGACGCCAGGATGAACATACCGTTCCTAGCAGCAGTGGCAGTGGGCTACCAAAGGAGGAGGAGGAGGATAGTCAGGGCCAGAATATTCACACCCAGAACCAGCCTTTTCGGGATGCCTGATGACCAGGTGTATGGGAGGTACAGGTTTCCACCACACATCATACTGGACCTGGTGAGTGAGTGGGAGGATGACCTCACATCACCCACCCTGTGCTCCCAAGCACTCAGCCCCCTGGAGAAGGTCCTCAATGTACTGCACTTCTTAGCCACTGGATCATTTCAGCGGACAAGTGCCATAGTGGGTGGGGTGTCACAGGCCACCCAGTCACGCTGCCTACACCAGGTCTTGAACATCATGACTGCACGCCCATCAGTCCGCAGGCACATATACCTGCCCAGAACACCTGCAGAAAGGCATGCTGCCGCCCTGGATTTTTACGCAGTGGCACGATTCCCCAAAGTGCTAGGTGCCATCGACTGCACCCATGTGGCTCTACGTCCCCCCAGGGCATCTGAGCACATCTATAGGAACCGCAAGCACTGGCATTCCATCAACGTGCAGGTAGCATGTAATGCCAAGGGAATCATCACCTCAGTATATGCCAACTATCCCGGCTCCACCCACGACAGCTTCATTTACCGAATGTCCACCCTAAGCCGGGACCTAGAAGCTGGGCGGCATGGCGATACATGGCTGCTTGGTGAGTATGTATGCCACTGCACATGCATGCATGTTGGATACTGAGCAAGGTCACAACCTCGCCAATGATACCAATCCCCACCTCCACAGGGGACAGTGCCTACCCTCTCAGCCCCCACATGATGACGCCAATTCGGTACCCCACCACGCCACCCCAGGTAAGATTTAACACAGCCCACATTACAACCAGGGGCATAGTGGAGCGCACATTCGGAGTGCTGAAGTCACGCTTTCGCTCCCTTGACCGTTCTGGCGGGCAGCTGTTATACGCTCCCCCAGTAGTGTGCAGGATCATAGTGGCAGCATGTGTCCTGCACAACGTTGCAACACGCCGGGGCCTGGCCGTGGACATGGTGGTGGCCCCACATCCCCAACCACATGCACAGCCGCTGCGCATGGGAGGGGAAAGGGCACGGGGGGAGGCAGCCCGTACACAGCTAGTGGCTAATTACTTCACATAGAAATCACACCCCTGTGGAGTGCACACTGCCCTGGCACATTCCATCTGACAATCAATGATGACTCAACCTGACACTGATCCTGAATGTGTGGAGAATGAACCGGGAATTCCATGTCAGCCTGAGATTGTTCACCTGGAAGTGTCACAATGTGTGCATCCCTACCCACACAGACACCACCAATGCAGTTTTGTGAAGTTACACATTGAAGCAGCTAAAATGAATACCCACTTGCAAAATGCAACAAGAGGACAGTGCCATGTCAGCCAACCCAACCCCAGCACTGCCACACGACACACCGTGCCATGTCATGCTAATTGCAGGTAAACAAAGTAATCCCCACAACATGACATCACTCTCACTATGTACAGTGGCACTATTAGAAACCTGCAACACCTGAAATGCTCACAGCAATGCCGGACCAACAACATACTTGAGCACGTAGTACCATTAACATGACATCAAAAATGTTACATATTAGTAGTCTCACCACCTGGAAATGCCTGCACTCCCACCACTACCAACTGTGCAGTGTTGGCGCCATGTAGAGTTGTAGGTGCACTGCTGCCAACATGGTCCCCATCGCCAGACTAGAGGTCCTTGTGTGGAATTGAGGAAGGGACCTGCAAATTGGGAGGTAGACACAGAAGAAGAGTTACACATCAATGCAACATGCAGTGTACAACACAACAGCAATATGCACTATGAATGTATACACAGTATTGACTACAGACTGGCCACACAGCTCATGGGAGTCCAACGTCACTGTGTAATTCACTGTCACTTGGGCACACCCTTTGCAAGCCCATGGAAACGGGAAGCAGGAGGGGTGTGTGTGACTCAAACCCAAGCATCTGAACCAAATACATTACAAGCCTGCATGTGCCCAGCCACAATGCAGCGTATGCCCACAGGAACCACGGAAGCCAACAGATCGGAGCCAACAGATCGGAGCCAACAGATCGGAGCCAACAGATCGGAGCCAACAGATCGGAGTCAACAGATCGGAGCCAACAGATCGGAGCCAACAGATCGTCCCAAAAAAATTGGGAATAAAAGAAATCAAAATAAAAATAAAAATAAGAAACAATCAAAAATGGCCATTGATGGGCCCGGGGGGGTTGGGGAGGCCACCCAGGAGGTCCGAGGACAGGATGCACACCAGAACCCACCTGCGTGGATCCTGGGAAGATAAAACACCTCCATGGGCTCATGGCCCACACGGCTACCCTATTGTGGGAGTGATACTGCTGTCGCTATTATCACCCTGTGCAGCTGCATCCGGAGGTGGTTGCACTATGGGAGGCAGCCCACGCAAGGCCCTAGTCTGCTCCTCCATGGCTGCAAGCATGCGGGTGTGGTAGGTCTGGTTCTGGAGGATGAGTGTGTGGAGGTCCCCATGCAACAACTCACGGGATGCCCGGACCTCCGCCCTCGTTGCCTGCATCTCAGCTGAGAGCGTACGGGTGAGACGCTCCAGCTGCTGTTCTGTCCTTTGGTGTGTTGAAGCCTCAAGCTCAACAAGAGTCGTCCTGAGGTGTAGGAGCTCCTGCCTCAGGGCTTCCCTGTGGCCCTGGGACTCAATGGAGATGGCCTCCTGCAGAGTCGCCAGTGCCGCCCGCCTGTCCCTGTTGGACCCCAACATGTCCTCCCTGTGTGACTGGCAGATGGAGTCGGTTGCCTGCTCTAGTCGCTCCATCAGCCTTTCTGGGGGGACAATGGAAGTGGCCACCCTATCCATGGCCTGAGCCATCATCTCGGATGATGCAGCCTGTTGGGTAGCCATACCGTAAATGGATTGCTCCCATGCGGTATTGCCGGGTGGCGTACGGCCACCACGTCGGCGGGCACCACACCTGTCTGGGGCAAGGCGAACTGCGCCTTGCTGTGCCGGCACTGCCTGAGGCTGCAGGACTGCATTCCCCCTCTGATCTGCTGGCCCAGGAACAGGATCAGATGTCGCGGAGTGTGACCCTGCATCCGTAACCACCGAAGCCGTAGCTGCCAACACTGACATCCCCATGGAGGGTACTGACCCTGGTGCAGGTGGGTGAGACAGAACAGAATCCCTCCCTGGAACACTCACCAGCGACGGCACGTAGGTCTCATCCGAATCAACACCTGAGTACAGCTCGGGGGAGGTGCAGCCAGAGACACCCCTTGAGAGCACGACCTGCAGCACTTGTGGGTTCTCCCCCACCACCACACCACGTCCCTCACTGGTGGTTGGTCGGCCCTGGGACACCTCCTGGGTCTGCACCATCTCCACAACCCCAGCAGTATCAGGTGCGTCTTCCCCTGCAAAGACATGAAAACAAAGTAATGGAAACAGGCATTAGCACCATGGCACACATTGAGGGCTGAGAAGCAAGAGAACCAGTACTTGATTGACACATGTCCCACATGACTAAAACCCTCCCATGCATGCACCCTCACTGCGTATGAAGTGCAGGCAAATGGCACACACTGATGACACCAAGATGGAAGATGAACAAATTTTCTGCATGCTGCCTGGCAGTGGCATCACACATTGGCCTGTGATTGGCAGGTGAAACACACATGCCATCACACAGATGGCATGTACCATTGCTATTGAGTGAAGATGGAGAGGAGGGCAGCACCTATTCATTCAGTCCAGTTCCCGCATGTAATAGCTTTTCTGATTCTAACAGGTCAGATTTTTCACCTGGAGCTGCCAGTCTGAAATGGTCAAATAGCACAGGGACATGTGTGTACAAATGATATCCAGGTAACAAAGTCACTCCTCTTTACCATACCCATGTCAGACATGTGACTAGTGGACAGCGACATGCCTAGTGAAAGTGGTGGAATGCAAACAAACTGACTGAATGAACAGTGAAAAATAAGCAAATATGTTGTGTCAAGGTGACACTTCAAGGGCAACTGGCGTGCAGTTGTGCTAGATGTCTACTGTTGGCAGAAGGGATACTGCTATGGCCAAATGCAGCTGCGCAGGAAGTATTGCATGAAGCACATGGCTGACCCATACGACTGAGGCGCACACACTCTCACCTGGCACCCAAACAGAAGCCCTCACACACACACCATGCACATGTATGACACACACATGCATGTGCACTCACCGGACAATGCCTCGTAATCAGCCAGATCTCCCACGCCTTGGATCTGTTCCTCCGTGACGTAGGTCCCAGCGACTGACTCATGTGGAGTGAGTTCCATGTCTACTACTGGAGACCCACCTCCAGTCACTAGAGTTGCGGCATGACTTGAGGCCAGCTTACTCTTTGCCCTGCGCTTTAGGTCATTCCAGCGCTTATAGCAATCATTGGCTGTGCGCCTCACGATTCCAAGGGCACTTACGATGTCCGCAACGGTCTGCCAGTGTGCCTGGCGTTGTGCAGGTGTGGTCTTGGATCCTGCAACAATGACCATCTCGTTGTCATGTCCGGACACATACTCGACAAGTGCATTCAGTTCGTCATCCGTGAAGCTGGGCTTCCTGGACGGGCCGGACTGTGTAGCCGTGTCTGGGGCATCAGCCTGTGCCGGACGAGCACTCTTCCTCTTCCGCTTGGAAGGTGGTGGTGATCCTGAGTGTCCTGCGCCGCTCTGGACACTAGGGGCAGGAGCCCTGGTGGACTCTGTATCAGGAGTGTGGGTTTGCACACTCAGCATGGGAGTTGGTGCAGGCATTGGCTCTAGTGTGATGGTGTCAGGGGGAATGTCAGCAGCATGGACTAGGACCGACACTGTCCTGGCTGGGTGTGTGAGGGCTGGGGTGGATGGAGCCGCAGCTGCCCCTGCAGCCACTCCGCCCTGCCTCCTTGGTGCAGCAGATGACCTTGCTGCCCCAGATCCACGTGGCATGATGGCATCAACGTGCACCAGCGCACGTGTCGTAGCCCTGCTGACCTGGAAGTCAGCCATGGAGTCAGCCAGGTCTGGTGCCACAATGGGCTGGTCCAACAAGGGCTGAGCATGGATGGTGTCAGCCACTTCAGCCTCAACGGGAGGGGGGGGATGATGGGTGCCCTTGACTGGTCCTCCACACATGGGGGGACAGGCTCACCCTGCAAGTTACGACCACGTCCCCTACCGGATCCACCACGGCCACCACTTGTGGCTCTTCCACCTTTGCCACCCTTACGGAATCCTCGCCTCCCAGCCATGGCACTGATATTAATGTGCGTATGGGAGTGGCTGTAGACAATTGTCCTGGGCAATTGGGGGTCAAAGGGGTTGGGTACCAGATGGTAATTGTACCCTAGTGCTCTAGCACGGCTGATTGTAACCCCTGGGGAAAGATGACGGGTCACGCAATGCACAGGAGGCCCAAAAAAGGGAGATGACGTGCACGCAACCCCTCCTAGACCACGTGTGCAGAAAGAAAAACCTGCACTACGCTGTGGCACCCAGTAACACAAGAATGAACGTATGCGTGTCACACGCAGCCTAGAATGACCTCTGAAGGGGTAGGCTACACACGGGGCAAGCACAGAAGTTGGATACGTGCGTGACTCACCGTCTGCCAGGTAAAAGAGCGTGAAGAATGAGCGCGTTTGGCTGGCTAAACCCCCGCCAAAAGAAGATGTGTACGCTGTCTGAGAAGACAGGACAACAGTAGAAGGGGACACTGTTTGAGGGAACAGGCCCAGGTAAACCAGTAAAAGAGAAAAAAGAGAAAAAGCTGTCAGAGGTAACAGGGAATACGAACTGGAAATGCCGTGAAGTAAATCGCGTGTGAAATGACAAGAAGTACAGAATTCACCCACTCGCTCTCCACGAAAAGCACGTACAAGGAAATGGTGTTCTACATGTACCTTATATACAGGCCCACACGTACAGCGTCACTTACGCGGCGTGTACGTTCACCAATCACACGCTTTGTCACTCCTGCGTGTAGATCCATTTTCACCAATCACACGCTTTGTCACTTCTGCGTGTAGATCCATTTTCACCATTCACACGCTTTGTCACTTCTGCGTGTAGATCCATTTTCACCAATCACACGCTTTGTCACTTCTACGTGTACATCCATTTTCACCAATCACACGCTTTGTCACTTCTACGTGTACATCCATTTTCACCAATCACACGCTTTGACACTGGGACGTGTCACGCAACAATTTCCTGCACGTGCAGGTGACTATAGGCGCGCATATGCTGTTGACGGGTTTACGCGCTAAGGGCCTTTGCTGACGTGTGGGATTTCACTACCTATCAGGCTGTCCACGCGTTCACACACGAGAGACCACGCTCCTGGCCAGGAGGCCAAATTACTGCCCCCCAGAGCCCTGAGCACGCTCCCACCTGCCATCTGCTGCTGCCTGACTGCCTGCTGGCCACGTGCCCCACAGTGCTGGTGGGTGGGGGTGTTGGGAGACATGGGTGGGGGCCTGGTGGAGGGTGCCCCTGCACTGGTGGGGGTGGTGGGAGACATGGGTGGGGGCTTGGTGGAGAGTGCCCCTGGTGGCGGGGGGGTGGGGGTGGTGGGAGACATGGGTGGGGGCCTGGTGGAGGCTGCCCCTGGTGGCGGGAGGGTGGGGGTGGTGGGAGACATGAGTGGGGGCCTGGTGGAGGCTGCCCCTGCACTGCTGGGGGGTGGGGGTGCAGGGGGACATGAGCAGGTGTGCAGGGTAGTCCCCTGTTTTGTAGGCTGCCTGCAGGGGCCGTGGAGGGTGTACAGGGAACACCTGTGAGGACCCACCCAGCCTAATCGCGTGTGATGATTCCCACGCACCCCTGTAATACACGTACCCTGGCCAATCGCGTGTTAAACTTCCCGCGTACCCCTGTAATACACGTACCCTGGCTAATCGCGTGTTAAACTTCCCGCGTACCCCTGTAATACACTTACCCTGGCTAATCGCGTGTTAAACTTCCCGCGTACCCCTGTAATACACGTACCCTGCCTAATCGCGTGTTAAACTTCCCGCGTACCCCTGTAATACACGTACCCTGGGCAATCGCGTGTTAAACTTCCCGCGTACCCCTGTAATACACGTACCCTGGCTAATCGCGTGTATAACTTCCCGCGTACCCCTGTAATACACGTACCCTGGCCAATCGCGTGTTAAACTTCCCGCGTACCCCTGTAATACACGTACCCTGGCCAATCGCGTGTTAAACTTCCCGCGTACCCCTGTAATACACGTACCCTGGCTAATCGCGTGTATAACTTCACGCGTACCCCTGTAATACACGTACCCTGGCCAATCGCGTGTTAAACTTCCCGCGTACCCCTGTAATACACGTACCCTGGCCAATCGCGTGTTAAACTTCCCGCGTACCCCTGTAATACACGTACCCTGGCTAATCGCGTGTTAAACTTCCCGCGTACCCCTGTAATACACTTACCCTGGCTAATCGCGTGTTAAACTTCCCGCGTACCCCTGTAATACACGTACCCTGGCCAATCGCGTGTTAAACTTCCCGCGTACCCCTGTAATACACGTACCCTGGCTAATCGCGTGTATGACTTCACGTGTACCCCTGATATGCACGTTACCCGCTTTGCGTTCCTTGTTTGGCAGCCCTGTAAACTGGTCCAGGGTTAGCGCAGCCCTTTGCGATGATTTAGCGATTTTGATGGCTTTTCCTTGCGCGAGGGCGTTCTTGGGGGCGTTACTGGCGCTGCTGCAGGGTCGCTGCGATACTCTGCGCCACGGCTGGTTTGGGAGCATGAAATCCATGAATACGCTGTGCGCGGAAATCGGTTTTAGCGCACGTGCCTGGCGCAGTCAATCGCACGCGGACACTCTGCGCCAGCCGCTTGCGACACTTTTCAGCGAAATTCTATGAATTACCCTGTATGTTTTCAGATATTTCACTCCGGCCACCCACAGAAACACACTGCCAACACCAATTGTCCTACCTTCCCACGTTCCCACAGGTGTCCCAACAAAAATGGTACCCCACATGTGTAGGTGCACCTACCTGGGCACAAAGGGAAAAGGCTAAACCACTGGTAACGCCAAGTCTTTCGGCAGAGCAGATTTTGCTCATGTGGACAACGTACAGATTTTGGCCTATGGTGTCAAAGCCACCAAGGAAAACAGGGAACCCCATGCATTTCCGAAAAGAAGACACTGGTGGAAATTCACAGAGGTCTGACTTGCATGAAGGGGACAGAATATATTACCCACACTCCGCAGCAAAATGCAAATTTTGTGAAAAGAACCTCAATTTTCAGACATTTCACTCCGGCCACCCACTGAAACACGCCGCCAACACCATATAACCCACCATCCCGCTTCCCACAGGTGTCCCAACGAAAATGGTACCTCACATGTGTGGGTGCACCTACCTGAATGCAAAGGGAATAGGCTAAACCACTGGTAATGCCAAGTCTTTTGGCAGAGCAGATTTTGCTCATGTGGACAAACCTACAGATTTTGGCCTATGGTGTCAAAGCCACCAAGGAAAACAGGGAACCCCATGCATTTCAGAAAAGCAGACACCGGTGGGAATCCACAGAGGTCTGACTTGAATGAATCGGCCCAGAATATATTACCCACACTCCCTGGCAAAGTGTGAAATTTTGTGAAAAAAACCTCAATTTTCAGACATTTCACTCCGGCCACCCACTGAAACACACCGCCAACATCATATCTCCTACCTTCCTACTTCCCACAAGGTGTCCCAATGAAAACGGTACCTCAGATGTGTGGATGCACTTACCTGGGCTCAAAGGGAAAAGGCTAAAGCACTGATAACGCCAAGTCTTTCAGCAGATCAGATTTTGCTCATGTGGACAACCTACAGATTTGGGCCTAGGGTGTCGAAGCCACCAAGGAAAACAGGGAACCCTATGCATATCCGAAAAGAGGACACCCATGGAAATCCACAGAGGTCTGACTTGTGTGAATCGGCCCAGAATGTATTACTCACAACCCCCGGCAAAGTGTGAAATGTGGCGCAAAACACAATTTTCGCACATTTCACTCTGCTCACCCACCAAAACACACCACCAACAACACATGGCCTACCTTCCCGCCTTCCCACAAGTGTCCCAACAAAATCTATTCCTCACATGTGTGGGTGCACCTACATGGGCGCAAAGGGAAAAGGCTAAAGCACTGATAACGCCAAGTCTTTCAGCAGATCAGATTTTGCTCATGTTGACAACCTACAGATTTGGGCCTAGGGTGTCGAAGCCACCAAGGAAAACAGGGAACCCTATGCATATCCGAAAAGAGGACACCCGTGGAAATCCACAGAGGTCTGACTTGTGTGAATCGGCCCAGAATGTATTACTCACAACCCCCGGCAAAGTGTGAAATGTGGCGCAAAACACAATTTTCGCACATTTCACTCTGCTCACCCACCAAAACACACCACTAACAACACATGGCCTACCTTCCCGCCTTCCCACAGGTGTCCCAACAAAATCTATTCCTCACATGTGTGGGTGCACCTACCTGGGTGCAAAGGGAAAAGGCTAAAACACTGGTAACCCCAAGTCTTTGAGGCAGAGCAGATTTTCAGGAATTTTGCTCATGTGGACAACCTACAGATTTGGGCCTAGGGTGTCGCAGCCACCAAGGAAATCAGGGAACCCCATGCATTTCCAAAAAGAGGACACCAGTGGGAATCAACAAAGGTCTGAATTGCACAAATCGGCCCAGAACTTAATGCCCACAACACTTATAAAAGTCTGAAATGTGGTGAAAAAAACACAATTTTTGCACATTTCACTCTGCTGACCTACCGAAACACACTGCCAACAACACATGGCCTACCTTTCCGCATTCCCACAAGTGTCCTGATGAAAACGGTACCTCACATGTGTGGGTGCACCTACCTGGGTGCAAAGGTAAAAGGCTGAAACACTGGTAACACCAAGTCTTTTGGCAGAGCAGATTTTCAGGAATTTTGCTCAAGTGAACAACCTACAGATTTGGGCCTATCGTGTCAAAGCCACCAAGGAAAAGAGGGAACCCCATGCATTTCTGAAAAAAGGACACGTGTGGGAATCCACAGAGGTCTGAATTGCGCAAATCGGCTCAGAATGTATTACCCACAATCCCCAGGAAAGTGCAAAATTGTGTGGAAAAATCCTCAATGTTCAGACATTTCACTCCGGCCATCCACAGAAACACGCTGTCAACACCATATATCATACCTTCCCGCTTTCCCACAGGTGTCGCTATGAAAATGGTACCTCACATGTGTGGGTACACCTACCTGGGCGCAAAGGGAATAGGCTAAAGCACTGTTAACGCCAAGTCTTTCGGCAAAGCAGATTTTGCTCTTGTGGACAACCTACAGATTTTGGCCTATGGTGTTGAAGCCACCAAGGAAAAAAGGGAACCCCATGCATTTCCGAAAAGAAGACACCGGTGGGAATTCACAGAGGTATGACTTGCATGAATCGGCCCAGAATGTATTACCCACACTCCCCGGCAAAGTGCGAAATTTTGTGAAAAAAAAAACTCAATTTTCAGACATTTCACTTTGGCTACCCACCGAAACATGCCACCAAAAACACATGGCCTACCGTCCAGCATTCCTACAGGTGTCCCGACAAAAACGGTACCTCACATGTGTGGGTGCACATACCTGGGGGCAAAGGGAAAAGGCTAAACCACTGGTAACCTCAAGTCTTTCGGAAGAGCAGATTTTGTGGAATTTTGCTCATGCAGACAAACAACAGATTGGGGTGGTCTAGGGTGTCGCAGTCACCAAGGAAAACAGGGAACTCCATGCATTTCTGAAAAGAGGACTCCCGTGGGAATCCACAGAGGCCTGACTTGGGCTAATCGGGCAAGAATCTATTATCCACAACCCAAGGCAAAGTCCAAAATGTGGTGAAAAAAACACAATTTTTCCACATTTTACTCTGCTCACCCACTGAAACACGCCATCAACAATACATGGCCTACCTTCTTGTGTTCCCACTGGTGTCCTGATGAAAACAGTACCTCACATGTGTGGGTGCACCTACATGGGCGCAAAGGGAAAAGGCTAAAACACTGGTAACCCTAAGTCTTTAGGCGGAGCACATTTTCAGGAATTTTGCTCATGTGGACAACAAACAGATTTGGGCATAGGGTGTCGAAGCCACCAGGAAAATCAGGGAACCCTATGCATTTCCAGAAAGAGGACACCCGTGGGAATCCACAGAGGTCTGACTTGTGTGAATCGGCCCAGAATGTATTACCCACAAACCCCAGCAAAGTCTGAAATGTGGCGAAAAAAACACAATTTTTGCTCATTTCACTCTGCTCACCCAAATTAAGACATTTGGAGACTAAAACACATTTTTCAGACATTTCACTCTGCCCACCCACCAAAACACGCTGCCAACACCTCCTGACCTACCTTCGCACGTTCCCACAGGTGTCCTGACAAAAATGGAACCTCACATGTGTGGGTGCACCTACCTGGGTGCACAGGGAAAAGGGGAAATTGTTTTTTTGTTTTTGTTTCGCCCCTTCCCTAGGGGCAGATGGGCACATGAGTGTGCCCATTTGCCCAAGGCTTGGGGGGCCTGTGCAAATATTTCTGGTGACCTTGACCCCCTACCCCAAATGGATGGGGGGTATCTCATTTAGCCCTCCCTAGGGGCAGATGCCCTTTCCTAGGGGCAGAAATCTGCCCCCAGGATGACTACATGAGGGGCCCTGCCATCCACTTGGGGTGGGGGTGAGAAGGCCACCCCCCTTTCATAACAAAATAATTCCTGGTGGTCTAGTGGCCCCCCAAAACTAATACTAAGGAACAAAATGTTTATTATTTTTTGTTTTTTTTTGTTTGGGCCCCTTCCCTAGGGGCAAATGGGCACCCATCTGCCTCCAGAGGGGCCCAAACCTGCAGCTCCATGCTTTGGGGGGCCTTTTTGGTGGCCCTCTCACCCCCAACCCCAAAAAGAGGGGGGCAGATGCCCCTTCCTAGGGCCAGATATCTACCCGCAGGGAGGGCTTCATGAGGTATCCCCATCCACTAAGGTAGGGGGAGAGGGACACCCCCTTTCATAAATATAAATACCTTATGGTCTAGTGGGGCCCACCCACCACCCCCCACCTGTATTTATTATTAAAAAAATAAATATTTGTTTCACCTTCCTAGGGGGAGATGGGGACCCATCTTCCCCCGGGGGGGCATAACATGTTGCCCCATCCATTGGGGGCTGGGAGGGAGAGGGCTGCTTACATTGTAAGCAGCCCCCTCACTCCCCAGAGTGAGGGGCAGATGCCCCTTCCTAGGGCCAGATATCTACCCGCAGGGAGGGCTTCATGAGGTATCCCCATCCACTAAGGTAGGGGGAGAGGGACACCCCCTTTCATAAATATAAATACCTTATGGTCTAGTGGGGCCCACCCACCACCCCCCACCTGTATTTATTATTAAAAAAATAAATATTTGTTTCACCTTCCTAGGGGGAGATGGGGACCCATCTTCCCCCGGGGGGGCATAACATGTTGCCCCATCCATTGGGGGCTGGGAGGGAGAGGGCTGCTTACATTGTAAGCAGCCCCCTCACTCCCCACGTTACACCCAGAACCCTGGTGGTCTAGTGGGCATTGCTGTGCGCGGATTGAGCGATCCGCCCTAAGCAATGCTTCAAAAAAGGTGTCATTTGAAAGGTGAGAGTCTCCCCTTTCCAACCACACCTCCCTCGATCTGAACACCACAATAGAGCAGCAGATCGAGGGTTTGAAAGGTGGAGACTCACCTTTCATTCTCAGTGCGGCAGCCATTTTGGCTGCTGCAGTGAAAATTACTTTCAGTTTCAAGTCCGTGTGCATTGCTGACGCCAAAGTGAAACTGAAGGTAATTCAACCCCCGGGCCGAGGGGGGTCCCCCCCTCACATAGACCAGGGGTTGGATTTAAATTTTGTGCGATCCCAAACATCATGCCTGAAAGGACTAGCTAGCTCGTCCTTGGCACTAAAGCGGTTAAAAGGACTGTTTTTGGGTACGCTGAGTGTGGTATTTTAGCACATTTGGAATACTGCTTTGATTTCATAAAGAAATACTGCATCACCTTCATCGGTTAGGTGTACTCCACCATGTCTATACAAATTGGTCATGTAGAACTGTGTGTTGTTGTTTGAAATCCATAATTGGCTGTTATGTTAATTTATAGGAAATGTGTAAAGCGCATGGTCACCCTTAGGTATCTTGGCGCTAGAGGGCAAGGTGCAGAGCCATATCTGGAACATTAGGAGCCTTAAACAAGTATGTTTTTACAGCTTTTCTAAAGGCCAGATGGTTAGGAAGGTTTTTTATGGCTAACGGCAGCTCATTCCATAGCAGAGCAGCTGCGTTGGAGAAGGCTCTTCCTCCAATCCGCACACATCGGAAGGAAGGCATGCATGGGTGATCGGCAGAGGCAGAGCGCAGGCAGCGGGTGGGATAATAGCGGAAAAACCTTGCTTGCAAGAATTCTGTGCCCTGATCATGTAGCGCCCAATGTACGATACATAGCGCTTTAAACTTGATGCATTGAGTCACTGGAAGCCAGTGAAGGCATCGAAGCGCCGGTGTAATGTGAGCCCCATAGGGCATATCTGTTACGATGCGAGCTGGCAGGTTTTGAAGACGTTGCAGGCGCTGAACAAGCCCCATTGGCTGCGCCAGGTATAAAGAGTTACAATAGTCCAGCGGGGATAGCACCAAAGCTGCCACCACTGGCAGACTCAGAGGGGCAGAGAACAGAGGAAACACTTTCTTAAGTAGTTTGAGCTGAAAGTGGCTGGCTTGACAGACGGCTGAAATTTGGCTATCCATCGATAGAGATGCCGCCAGAACCAAACCCAGATTTTTTACCTTCACCGCCGGAGTAGGAAGGGCTTCAAGAGAAGAGGGCCAGAAGGAGGACACCCAAAGTGAGGGATCAGGAGGACAGCCGACCACCAACATCTCAGTCTTGTCTTAGTTCAATTCTAGCCAGTTGTGGTTCATCCAAACTCCCACGTCCGCCAGGGACCCCCGGAGGCAGGATGACACCTCAGCCTGATCAAGATCTAAACAGATCAGGATCTAGGTGTCATTGGCGTAGGAGTAGCACCTGACGCCGAAGGAGCGGATGAGACACACAAGTGCCCAGATATAAATATTAAAAAGAATCAGAGACAAGGAAGAACCCTGAGGTATCCCACAGCTGAGATGGCAGGGGGCAGAGAGAAAAGGGTGCATAGAGAGAGTCTGCATACGATCCGCCAGGAACGACGTGAACAAGGCCAGAACCTGCCCAGATATACCCATCTGGGCAAGGCGGGACAGCAGAATGGGGTGGTCGACAGTGTCAAATGCTGCTGACAGATCTAACAAAATCAGGGCACCCACACCAGCCTGGCCAGATCATCCTGGACGGAGACCAGAGCACTCTCAGTGCCCCTGCCAGGTCTAAAGCCGGACTGAGCAGGATCCAGGAGGTGGGAATATTCAAGAAACGTAGAGAGTAAAGGTGACACCAGGGACTCCAAAAGCTTCATAAGAAAGGGGGGAAGAGAGATTAAGCTGTGGTCTCATATACATTTCGAAAATGCTTTATTAATATTCCTCTGCGATTTTTCAAATTTACCATTAAATATGGTGGTCCATTTCCATTTTGTCTTTGAGTCAGAATGGAAAAGATAAAGACAGTATGAGGAAAAAGTTCCATTCGTTTTTCCAAGTCTTGTTTCATTATTAAAGTAACAAGTACAAACCTCATACACTGCCCAAATCTTTGCCTCCCAAATTAATTAGAATGACATCTGGCTGCCCTGTACTTTTCAGACGGAATGATTTTGGAAATATTTGGTACCAACGCATTCCCGTAAACCAAACCATTTAATTGTTATATCACTCAAACCTAGGTTCATGTTCATATTTAGTTTATTACAAAAAGCCAGTAACCAAAATAGACAACTGTCTCTGATCATCCACACAGTTTTAAAACCAGCATTGTTATCTACAGTCTTTCTCTGTTTCCAGGAAAAGCACTCCTACTTTGAATTTTCATAAGAGTAGGGTTTGTATGATGTGTTTGTTTCGGTGTTTGTAATTGGTGGATGTTACTTTTGTTATTCTATAATAGGTTACAGTCAAAATGTGTTGGCCATTTTAGTATTTTGCTTTGTAAATAAAGTCCTTTTTTGTGGTTTTGATTTTGGAAAGTATAAACGCGACCATGTTGTGCAGTTTTGTCATTTTGATTGGTGAACTCACTATGCACCCTACTTTAATTTGTTGTGTCCAACCCACACCCCTTATCTGTTTTTGAACCTCAGACGCCTCAGACGCCCTACTCTAGTTTAAGATGCCCCATCCCCTGTATATTTTACCTGTGTATTCTCACCCATGCTACTATATCTTGTGTAATTGTACCCATTAAATGTATCCCACCTAGTCTACTGCCATGTATACTCTGGTCTTTTTATCATTATCTACCTTGCATAACTCCATGAGCAGTCATTTACTGTACTGACGCCTTTTAAGTACTAGAGTATCACTACGGTCTCTTTCGTCATTCATATTCCATACTTACCCTTTCTTTTTTAAACCGCAGCTATACATAAAGGGGTGCGATTGGTGTGTTCAGGATCGTGCCTTTCGACCACAATGGTTAATGTGGTTACCTACAGCTACTCGACAACCACCAAGTGCACGGCACTCCTAACTACAGGTATAATTGACACCATGCGCAGCCATGTCTATAGGCTGGAACATGTCATGTCGGGCATTTATGGACATGCAGAAACCACGGCTGTCTGACATTTGGGTGGACAGCATCATAGAAACATAGAGTGTTTTGCGGGATTGTGAGAGTAGGGAAATGGAGGTGGAGCGTGGGGAGTGGGGTCTGGTAGACATGTTAGGCACACTTGTTTGGAGTTTGGGGGAGTGAAAATTCATTTTTTTCATTGTTTTTCTGTGTAGCCATGGCTACTCAACAACTGGCCACAGTGCTGCATTCTACCCCGTGTGGCCATGGCAAAGAAGCACCCAGCGGCTATACAAAATGTCTTAAATAAATATATATATGCATATATGTGTGAGCAGTATTCTTGTAAAGTGTTTTTAAGATACATTGGGCCTCATTACAACCCAGGCGTTAAGGGTTAACGCCGTCGTTAACCCTTAACGCCTGTTTCCAATTTTAACGGCTGCTTTTAGCAGCCGTTAAAATCCATGGCGCTAAACCGCCTTGGTGCTAATTACGGCACCGTAATTTACGGTGCCGTAATTAGCGCCTTCCCCACTCCCATTATGCCCTATGGGGCAAAAATGGGAATGGGGAAGGGTAAATGGGAAATGGGGATTTACCGCCCCACTCACCTTGGAATGGGGCGGTAAATCCGCCATCCACCATGGTGTAAAATCCGCCATACACCATGGTGGTAAAGTTGGTGTACTTACCGCCTGGGTCGTAATGAGTGTATTTTTTGTAACCAGTTACTGTAGCACTTGTAATACTTTTTATTCATTGATAACATATATATTCAGTAAAATAACTTTGTTAAAGGGACGTTATGGTTAAGTTGTGCTACTAACAAGCTATGAAATTCAGTGAAAAAACTTTGTTAAAGGGACGTTATGGTTCCAAGTAAAACTGAAAACCCCTGAAATTTATGGTAAGCTAAGCAACCATAACTCGCGCCACCACCATGCACTGATAAGACTAACACCCAGGACATCAAAGATGACATCACAAATGTCATTGATGGCATCACTGATGACATCACATGGGCATTTAATTTTGATGAAAAGTCTGCACAAGAGATTCTTATTCTAATGTTGATAAAAAAAAGTGTCAAGGATCATTGGAATAAATATCATAAGGTACACAGTGCATTAAGCAATGCATTGATACAAACAGCATTCTATTATTACGTTTTTTCCAGTGTACTAAGGTACACATGTAGAAACGTAGGCAGCAGACAGGAAGGAGGTGCAATATTAATAATCTTGCCATGTTAAATACTAAAATTATAAATGCTTTCTTATTAGAGTTTTGCATACTATAACAATGTAATAAGTACCTAATAAAACCTAATTAAACACACAATTGCATTATTGCAAACAAATCACAAACAGACAACAACATATACAAATATGAGCATATACAGGGAGTGTGAAGTAAACAAAAAAACAGCAATATTACCAGACAATCTTCATAACCAAACTGAATATCTTCATGCACAGAAATGATTGCTCTGCTTCAAAGCTACTACTTCCTTATTTATAACTATCACATGAGGTGACTGGACCCTAACGAAAGTAGTGCAAGTACAAATATGAGTATATCCAGAGAAAGTACAGAAATAAAAAAACAGCAGAACAATAAGAAAGTGTTGATAACCTTACTGATCATCTTCATACACAGAAAGCATTGCAATCTTTGAAGTCTGTGTTTTCCTCTATGCATATGTTTCAAATGCTGTGAGTGGACCCCGAGTGAATTACTGTAAGAACATATTTGAACTATAATTCTATAAATATAGTACTTATTGAATTTGTAGTTCCTTGCTGTTACTGGCCTAGATATGTCAGTAAAGGAAAAAATAGGGAGCCAGACATGTGATGTCATCAGTGATATCATCAATGACATTTGTGATGCACAGTGGTGGCACGAGTTATGGTTGCTTAGTTTACCATAACTTGCAAATTTCAGGGTTTTTTCGGCTTTACTTGGAACCATAACATCCCTTTAACAAAGATTTTTTACTGAATTTCATATATTTCTAGTAGCGCAACTTAACCATAATGTCCCTTTAACAATTCTTTTTACTGAATTTCATAGGTTTTTAGTAGCTCAACCTAACCATAACACCCCACTAACAAAGTTGTTTCACTGAATATAGATATACAAAGCATGAATTTGATAGGTGTTTACTAGGATTCCCTTAGTTTATATACATGTAACATAGAACATACTGAACCCCATGCTAGTGATTTTGATGTCCGCGGACTGTGCGCATGTCCACGGACAGATGCGGTTAACATCAACACTATCCAAAAACTCAGGGAGTATCTTACATTGTTGTATTATATAATAGAAACACTAAACTAGTTCAAAAAGCAGCATATAAACACATTATATAAATAAGAAGTGGAAACTGTATATGTAAAACATTAACCATTCATTTAAATAGCATATGCACTAGAAGGGAATATACCAAAACAAAATAAATATGCCTCCAACATAATTACCTCACAGAAACTGCACAGCAAAAGTAACAGCAGACCTACACATCAGTAAGAGCAAAACTTACCAAGAAACTAGTAAGTACACTACATGTATTTTATGTATTTATAATCTTTCTGTATTAGGTACACTAAAACTAATATATTTTTTTTTTTTACACAGAAATGTCCAGTTATTTGGAATGGCTGGAAGAAAATTTCCCACAGGATGAAATGAGTGAAGACAGTGATACTAATAGTAGACACAACATTTCTCTATATAAGCCAATTAATAACCATTACTTTATGTGTACTTAACAATTATTTTTTTAAAGACCATACAGACACTAAGGGGTCGATTCATGGAATTAATGTGTGCCGAAATTTCCTGCGCAGAGGTGCCAAAACGTGCGATTCGCAGTAAAACTGCGAAAATCGCAGTGCAAGTGCGAAAATCGCAGGGAAACCAGCGCACATCGATTCATGGAAGTCCGTGCGCGAGAAAAACATTGGATGTGCGCTGAAAAAGTGCGCCGCACACGCCGGCGCACAGGTCATCCAACAGCGTGCGCCACAGCCACTGCGAAATCGCACATAGCGCGGTGCACATCACAAAAGTAGGCGGAACACGGGGCGTAACACTCGGAATGGGGAACAACGCGTGAAAATATGGGCATCACGGGGGAAGTACAGGAGGCAAGTGCGCGGAAATTCCACACGCTCGCCTACAACCCGTATTCAAGGAATCGAATAGGGCAAACCAGCGCACGGTGAAAGACGCGCACAGGGCCAAACAAGTACGCCACAAGAAAGCAGGCGGTAGCGTCCCTGCGCCTGAAATAAATGTGCGCCAAAATGTGCGCTAACAAAAAGCACCCATATACAGCCATGATGAATGGACCATACAGTGGCCCTCTAGGACAAATGAGGTGCAAAGGGGTATCGACAAACACGGACACCCGCTGTGTGAAAAATAGTGTGTGCGTGTGTTTCTGGGTGCGCGGGAAGTTCCACACGTGATTAGCCTGGGTACGCGTACTTTGGGGTGCGCGGGAAGTTCCACACGTGATTAGCCTGGGTACGTGTGTTTCGAGGCGCGCGGGAAGTTCCACACGCGATTGGCCTGGGTACGTGTACTCCGGGGTGCGTGGGAAGTTCCACAAGCGATTAGCCTGGGTACGTGTACTTCAGGGTGCGCGTGAAGTTCCACACGCGATTAACCTGGGTACGTGTGTTTCGGGGTGCGCGGGAAGTTCCACACGCGATTAGCCTGGGTACGTGTGTTTCGGGGTGCGCTTTAAGTTCCACACGCGATTGGCCTGGGTACGTGTACTTCGGGGTGCGCCCGAAGTTCCACACGTGATTGGCCTGGGTACGTGTATTCCGAGGTGCGCGGGAAGATTCACACGTGATTTCAGCAGGGTACGTGTATTTCGGTGGTGCCGGAGAATGCTACACGTGATTTGGCCGTGTGGGTCCTCCCAGGTGTTCCCTCTACACCCTCCACGGCCCCTGCAGGCAGCCCACACCACAGGGGACTACCGTGCACCCCTGCTCATGTCCCACAGGAAACCCATCCACCATGGCCATGCCCCCCAGCCAACCCACATGTCACCTTGCACTACTGATCACCAACACATGTCTCCCAGCACCCCCACCCCCCAGCACTGTGGGGCACCCTCCACCAGGCCCCCACTCATGTCTCCCACCACCCCCACCCCCCAGCATCCAGGGGCACCCTCCAACAGGCCCCCACTCATGTCTCCCTGCACCCCCACCCCCCAGCAGTGCAGGGCACCCTCCACAGGCCCCACCCATGTCTCCCTGCACCCACACCCCCCAGAAGTGCAGGGCAGCCTCCACCAGGCCCCCACTCATGTCTCCCACCACCCCCACCGCCCAGCATCCAGGGGCAGCCTCCACTAGGCCCCCACTCATGTCCAACTCATGTCTCCCTGCACCCCCACCCCCCAGCATCCAGGGGCACCCTCCACCAGGCCCTCACTCATGTCCCCCAGCACCCCCAACCCCCAACATCCAGGGGCAGCCTCCACCAGGCCCCCACTCATGTCTCCCACCACCCCCACCCCCCAGCATCCAGGGGCAGCCTCCACCAGGCCCCCACTCATGTCTCCCATCACCCCAACCCCCAGCAGTGCGGGGGCAGCCTCCACCAGGCCCCCACTCATGTCTCCCTACACCCCCATCCCCCAGCAGTGCAGGGCACCCTCCACCAGGCCCCCACCCATGTCGACCACCACCCCCACCCCCCAGCATCCAGGGGCTGCCTCCACCAGGCCCCCACTCATGTCTCCCACCACCCCCACCCCCCAGCAGTGCAGGGCACCCTCCACCAGGCCCCCACTCACATCTCCCATCACCCCCACCCCCCAGCATCCACGGGCAGCCTCCACCAGGCCCCCACTCATGTCTCCCATCACCCCCACCCCTCAGCAGTGCAGGGGCAGCCTCGACCAGGCCCCCACTCATGTCTCCCACCACCCCCACCCCCCAGCAGTGCAGGGGCAGCCTGCACCAGGCCCCCACTCATGTCTCCCTGCACCCTCACCCCCCAGCATCCAGGGGCAGCCTCCACCAGGCCCCCACTCATGTCTCCCACCACCCCCACCCCCCAGCAGTCCAGGGGCAGCCTCCACCAGGCCCCCACTCATGTCTCCCTGCACCCCCACACCCCAGCATCCAGGAGCAGCCTCCACCAGGCCCCCACTCATGTCTCCCACCACCCCCACCCCCCAGCATCCAGGGGCAGCCTCCACCAGGCCCCCACCATGTCTCCCTGCACCCCCACCTCCCAGCATCCAGGGGCAGCCTCCACCAGGCCCCCACTCATGTCTCCCACCACCCACACCCCCCAGCAGTGCAGGGGCAGCCTCCACCAGGCCCCACCTCATGTCTCCCATCACCCCCAACCCCCAGCAGTGCAGGGGCAGCCTCCACCAGGCCCCCACTCATGTCTCCCTGCACCCCCAACCCCGAGTAGTGCAGGGCACCCTCCACCAGGCCCCCACTCATGTATCCCACCACCCCCACCCCCCAGCATCCAGGGGCAGCCTCCACCAGGCCCCCACTCATATCTCCCATCACCCCCACCCCCCAGCATCCAGGGGCAGCCTCCACCAGGCCCCCACTCATGTCTCCCACCACCCCCACCCCCCAGCAGTGCAGGGCACCCTCCACCAGGCCCCCACTCATGTCTCCCACCACCCCCACCTCCCAGCATCCAGGGGCACCCTCCACCAGGCCCCCACTCATGTCTCCCTGCACCCCCAACCCCAGCAGTGCAGGGCAGCCTCCACCAGGCCCCCACTCATGTCTCCCACCACCCCCTCCCCCAGCATCTAGGGGCAGCCTCCACCAGGCCCCCACTCATGTCTCCCTGCACCCCTACCCCCCAGCAGTGCAGGGGCACCCTACACCAGGCCCCCACTCATGTCCCCCAGCACCCCCATCCCCCAGCATCCAGTGGCAGCCTCCACCAGGCCCCCACTCATGTCTCCCTGCACCCCCAGACCCCAGCAGTGCAGGGCAGCCTCTGCCAGGCCCCCACTCATGTCCAACTCATGTCTCCCTGCACCCCCAACCCCCAGCAGTGCAGGGGCAGCCTCAACCAGGCCCCCACTCATGTCTCCCTGCACCCCCACCCCCCAGCAGCGCCGGGCACCCTCCACCAGGCCCCCACTCATGTCTCCCACCACCCCAAGCCCCCAGCATCCAGGGGCAGCCTCGACCAGGCCCCCACTCATGTCTCCCACCACCCCCACCCCCCAGCAGTGCAGGGCACCCTCCACCAGGCCCCCGCTCATGTCTCCCATCACCCACACCCCCCAGGAGTGCAGGGGCAGCCTCCACCAGGCCCCACTCATGTCTCCCTGCACCCCCACCCCCCAGCAGTGCAGGGCACCCTCCACCAGGCCCCCACTCATGTCTCCCACCACCCCCCCCAGCATCCAGGGGCAGCCTCCACCAGGCCCCCACTCATGTCTCCCATCACCCCCACCCCCCAGCAGTGCTGGGCACCCTTCACCAGGCCCCCACTCATGTCCCCCAGCACCCCCACCCCCCAGCATCCAGGAGAAACCTCCACCAGGCCCCCACTCATGTCTCCCACCACCCCCACCCCCCAGCAGTGCAGGGCAGCCTCCACCAGGCCCCCACTAATGTCTCCCACCACCCCCACCACCCAGCATCCAGGGGCAGCCTCCACCAGGCCCCCACTCATGTCTCCCACCACCCCCCACCCCCCAGCAGTGCGAATTGCCAGGGTACGTGTATTCCTGGGGTGCGCGGGTAGTCTCCCATGCGATACCATCAGGGTACGTGTATTATGGGCCCGCGTGAACTTTCACACGCGATACCAGCAGGCTACGTGTATTACGGGGTTCGCGGGAAGTTCCACACACGATTGCCCTGGGTACATTGTATTTCGGGGTGCGTGTGAAGTTTCACACGAGATTTTGCAGGGTACGTGTATTTGGGTGTGCGCGTGAACTTCCACACGCGACTGGGCCTGTGAGAGTGGGGTATGTGTATTCCAGGGTTGGGCGGGAATATTTACTCGCGACTGGGCCTGGGAGAGCGTGTATTCCTGTGGTGGACAGGAAGATTCACACGGTCGCCTACAAAGCGCTGAAAAATAAATGGTCCAATCCTGAAACACGTACGCCAGCATGAAGCAGGCGTACGTCGACCCGTGCAGCATAAAAGTGCGCGCAAGCAACAAACAAGCTCAGACGCCAGGATGAATATATCGTTCCTAGCAGCAGTGGCCGTGGGTTACCAAAGGAGGAGGAGGAGGATAGTGAGGGCCCGAATTTTCACTCCCAGAACCAGCCTTTTTGGGATGCCTGATGACCAGGTGTATGGGAGGTACAGGTTTCCACCACACATAATACTGGACATGGTCAGTGAGTGGGAGGATGACCTCACATCACCCACCCTGTGCTCCCAAGCACTCAGCCCCCTGGAGAAGGTCCTAAATGTACTGCACTTCTTGGCCACAGGATCATTTCAGTGGACAAGTGCCATAGTGGGTGGGGTGGCACAGGCAACGCAGTCACGCTGCCTAAACCAGGTCTTGAATATCATCACTGCGCGCCCATCAGTCCGCAGGCACATATACCTGCCCAGGACACCTGCAGAAAGGCAGGCTGCCGCCCTGGATTTCTACGGTGTGGCACAATTCCCCAAAGTGCTAGGTGCCATTGACTGCACCCATGTGGCACTACGTCCCCCCAGGACATCTGAGCACATCTATAGGAACCGCAAGCACTGGCATTCTATCAACGTGCAGGTAGTATGTAATGCCAAGGGAATCATCACCTCAGTATATGCCAACTATCCAGGGTCCACCCACGACAGCTTCATTTACCGAATGTCTACACTAAGCCGGGACCTAGAAGCTGAGCGGCATGGCGATACATGGCTGCTTGGTGAGTATGAATGCCACTGCACATGCATGCATGTCAGATGCAGAGTTATGTCACTACCCCACTAATGATACACATCACCTCCTCACCAGGGGACAGTGCCTACCCTCTGAGCAGCCACATGATGACGCCAATTCGGAACCCCATCACGCCTCCTGAGGTAAGATACAACACAGCCCATATTGCAACCCGGGGCATAGTGGAGCGCACATTCGGAGTGCTCAAGTCACGCTTTCACTCCCTTGACCGTTCTGGCAGGCAGCTGTTATATGCGCCCCCAGTAGTGTGCTGGATCATAGTGGCAGCATGTGTCCTGCACAATGTTGCAACACGCCGGGGCCTGGCTGTGGACCTGGTGGTGCCCCCACATCCCCAACCACATGCACTCCCGCTGTGCATGGGAGGGGAAACGGCACGGGGTGAGGCAGCCCGTACGCAGCTGGTGGCTAATTACTTCACATAGAAATCACACCCCTGTGGAGTGCACACAGCCCTGGCACATACCATCTGATAAGCAATGATGACTCAACCTGACAATTATGACGAACAAAGGGACAGTCAACTGTCAGAACCTTAGCAGCCAGAGATTGTTCATGTGGAAGTGTCACAATGTGTGCATCCCGACCTACACAAACACCAGCAATGCAGTGTCATCAAAAGACACACTTCCATGCTGCAGAAATGAATACCCACTTGCAAAATACTACATGAGAACAGTGCCATGTCACCCAACCCCTCCCTGGCACGGCCACACAACACGCCATGGCATGTCATGCAATGTGAGAGCAAACAAATTAATACCCTCAACATGCCCCAAGTGTCACCAACTACAGTGTCCCTAATGGAAACATGGCTACACATGAAATGCTCACAGTAATGCAGGACCTACAACACACATTACCAAATACTTACCAAGAATACCAATCACCTACCCAACCTCCAACCTACCTTAAACATGACATTACAGACTTAAAAAATTGGTAGCCTCACTACCTGATGATGCCAGCACTTTGAACACTTCACAAAGTATACAGTGTTAGCGCCACGCAAGAGTGTAGGTGCACTGCTTACAACATGGACTCCAGTTCCAAGGTGGACCGCCTTTTGAAGACATGAGAAATGGACCTGCAAATTAGGAGGATGAGATGGATGCAGAGGCACATATCAATACACCATGCAGTGTACAATACAACAACAATATGCACTATGAATGTATACACAGTATTGACTACAGACTGCCCACACATCGAATGGGAGTCCAACGTCACCATGTACGTCAATGTCACTTGGGCACACCCTTTTCAAGCCCATGGAAACGGGAGGCAGGAGGGGTGTGTGTCACACAAACCCAAGCATCTGAACCGAATTCATGACAAGTCTGCATGTGCCCAGCCACAATACAGCGTATGCCCACGGGAGCCACACAAGGCAACACACTGTCCAAAAAAAAAAATAATAATAAAATAAAATAAAAATCAAAAATGGCCATTAATGGGCCCGGGGGGGTGGGGGAGGCCACCCAGGAGGTCCGAGGACAGGGTGCACACCAAAACCCACCTGTGTGGATCTTGCAAAAAAAAAAACACCTCCATGGGCTCATGGCCTACACGGCTACCCTATTGTGAGAGAATCACTGCTGTCACTCTCCTCACCCTCTGCAGCTGCATCAGGAGGTGGTGGCACTATGGGAGGCATCCCACGCAAAGCCCTAGTCTTTTCCTCCATGGCAGCAAGCATGCGGGTGTGGTAGGTCTCGTTCTGGAGGATAATTGTGCGTAGGTCCCCATGCAACAACTCACGGGATGCCCGGACCTCTGCCCTAGTTGCCTGCATCTCAGCTGAGAGCGTACGTGTGAGACGCTCCAGCTGCTGTTCTGTCCTTCTGTTTGTTGAAGCCTCAAGCTCAACAAGAGTCGTCCTGAAGTGAAGGAGTTCCACCCTCAGGGCTTCCCTGTGGCCCTGGCACTCTATGGAAATGGCTTCCCGCAGAGTCTCCAGTGCCGCCCGCCTCTCCCTGTCAGACGCCAACATGTCCTCCCTGTGTGACTGGCAGATGGAGCTTTTTGGGGGGGACAATGGAAGTGGCCACCCTATCCATGGCCTGAGCCATCATCTCTGATGATGCTGCCTGTTGGGTTGCCATACCGTATATGGATTGCTCCCATGCGGTATTGCCAGGTGGTGGACGGCCACCACGTTGGCGGGCACCACACCTGTCTGGGGCAAGGCGAACTGCGCCTTGCTGTGCCGGCACTGCCTGAGGCTGCAGGACTGCATTCCCCCTCTGATCTGCTGGCCCAGGAACAGGATCAGATGTTGCAGAGTGTGACCCTGCATCCGTAACCACCAAAGGCGTACCTGCCAACACTGACATCCCCATTGAGGGTTCTAACCCTGATGCAGGTGGGTCGGACAGAACAGAATCCCTCCCAGGAACACTCACCTGCGACGGCACATAGGTCTCATCATCCGAATCGACACCTGAATACAGCTCGGGGGAGGTGCAGCCAGAGACACCCCTTGAGAGCACGACCTGCAGCAGTTGTGGGTTCTCACCCACCACCACACCACGTACCTCACTGGTGGTCGGTCGGGCCTGAGACCCCTCCTGGGTCTGCACCATCTCCACAACCCCAGAAGTATCAAGTGCGTCATCCCCTGCAAAGACATAAAAGAAAACAAATGGAAACAGGCATTAGCACTATGGCACACAATTAGGGCTGATAAGCTACAGAAACAGTACTTGATTGACACATGTCCCACATTACTAAAACCCTCCCATGCATGCACCGTCACTGCGTGTGAAGGGTAGGCAGATGGCACACATTGATGACACCAAGATGGAAGATGAACACATTTGCTGCATGCTGCCTAGCAGTGGCATCACACATTGGCCAGTGATTGGCAGGTCAAATACACATGCCATCAAACAGATGGCATGTACCCTAGCCATAAAGTGAAGAGGGAGAGGAGGGCACGAATTGTTCATTCAGTCCAGTTTGCTCATGAAATTGATTTCTTCATTGAAATGGTTCCAATGTTTAACCTGGAGCTGCCAGTCCAAAATGGTCCGATAGCACAGGGACATGTCTAAACAAATCATGTCCAGGAAAAAAAAGCCAGTCCACTGTACCATAGCCATGTCAGACATGTGACAATAGGACTGAGAAATGCCGAGTAAAAGTGGTGGCATGCAAACAATCTGCCTGAATAAACAGAGGAAAATAAGCAACAATGTTGTGGCAAGAAGACACTTCAAGGGCAGCTGGCGTGGTTTTGGGCTGGATGTCTAATGTTGGCAGAAGGGATACTGCTATACCCAAATGCTGGTGCGCAGAATGTATTGGATGAGGCACATGGGTGACCCAAACCACTCAGGCACACACACCCTCACCTGGCACCCAAACAGAAGCCCTCACACACACACCATGCACATGGATGACACACACATGCATGTGCACTCACCGGACAATGCCTCGTAATCTGCCAGTTCTCCAACGCCTTGGATCTGTTCCTCCGTGACTTAGGTCCCAGCAACCTGCTCATGTGGAGTGAGTTCTATGTCCTCTGCTGGATACCCACCTCCAGTCACTAGAGTTGCAGCATGACTTGAGGCCAGCTTATTCTTTGCCCTGCGCTTCAGGTCATTCCAGCGCTTGTAGCATTCAGTAGCTGTGTGCCTCACGATTCCAAGGGCACTTATGTTGTCCGCAATGGTCTGCCAGTGTGCCTTACGTTGTACAGGTGTGGTCTTGGATCCTGCAACAATCACCATTTCGCGGTCATGTGCGGACACATACTCTACAAGAGCATTCAGTTTGGCCTCATTGAAGCTGGGCTTCCTTGACGGGCCGGACTGTGTAGCCGTGTCTGGGGCATCAGCCTCTACTGGACGAGCACTCTTCCTCTTCCGCTTGGAAGGTGGTGGGGATCCTGAGTGTCCTACGTCTCTCTGGACACTAGGGGCAGGAGCCCCGGTGGACTCTGTACTAGGAGTGTGGGATTGCACACTCAGCATGGGAGTTGGTGCAGGCATTAGCTCAAGTGTGATGGTGTCAGGGGGAATGTCATCAGGATGGACTTGGACCGACACTGTCCTGGCTAGGTGTGTGAGAGGTGGGGTGGATGGAGCTGCAGCTGCCCCTGCAGCCTCCCCAGCCTGCCTTTGCGGGGCAGCAGATGACCTAGCTGCCCCAGATCCATGTGGCCTGATGACACGAACGTGCACCGGCGCACGTGGCCTAGACCTGCTGACCTGGAAGTCAGCCATGGAGTCACCCTGTGCCAGGTCTGGTTCCACAGTGGGCTGGTCCAACAAGGGCTGAGCATGGATGGTGTCAGCCACGTTACCCTCAACCAGGGGGGGGGCATGGGTGTCCCTGACTGCTCCTCCACACATGGGGGGCTAGGGGCACCCTGCAAGTCACGACCACGTCCCCTACCAGATCCACCACGGCCACCACTAGAGGCTCGGCCACCTTTGCCACCCTTACAGCTTGTTCGCCTTCCAGCCATGGCACTGATGTTATTGTGCGTATGGGAGTCGATGTGAACTATTGTACTTTGGCAATTGGGGGTCAAAGGGGTTGGGTACCAGATGGTAATCGTACCCTAGTGCTCTAGCAAGGCTGTATGTCACCCCTGGGGAAAGATGACGGGTCACGCAACGCACAGGCACCCCAAAAAAGGGAAGTAAGGTGCACACAACCCCTCCTAGACCACGTGTGTGGAAAAAAAAACCTGCACTACGCTGTGGCACCCAGAAACACAAGAATGAACGAATGCATGTCACACGCAGCCTAGAATGACCTCTGAAGGGGTATGCGACACACAGGGCAAGCACAGATGTTAAATACGTGCGCGACTCACCGTCTGCCAGGAACAAACGCTTGAAAATTATGCGCGTGTGCGCGTTGGCAACACCCCCGCCAAAAGAAGAATTGTACGCTGTCTGAGGAGACAGGACAACAGTAGAAGGGAACACTGTTTGAGGAAACAGGCCCAGGAAAAAGAGGAAAAGAGAAAGAGCTGTCAGAGGTAACAGGGAGCACAAACTTGAAACGCCGTGAAGTAAATCGCGTGTGAACAGACAAGAAGTACAGATTTCACCCACTCGCTCTCCACGAAAAGCACGTACAAGGAAATGGCGTGCTACACGTACCTTTTATACACACGTCACAGATGAGCATACACGATGAGGCCATTTCCATCAATTACACGCTTTGACACTCGGACGTGTATTTTTTTTTTACACACGCCATTCTCTACGGCCATGCGCGTGACATCATAGCTGCGCATGGGGGACTTTGGGCCAATGAAATCGCGTATGCGTGCAGACGCGCTTACGCGCCAAGGGCCTTTCCTCGAATTACACGCAGACGTGCAGGATTTTCACGTGCCAAATCACTCCGCATCAAGCTGGCCACGCGTAAGCACACGGAAGACCACGCTCCTGCCCAGAAAGCTGATTTACTGCCCCCCAGAGCCCCGAGCATGCTCCCACCTGCCATCTGCTGCTGCCTGACTCCCTGCTGCAAATGTGCCCTGCCATTTGCTGCCTGCACATCAGCCAGGGGTGCTGTTGCTGTGACCACCCCTGCTGGAACCAAAGAGTCCCGACTCTGATTCCATTGCTCCACAGCCCAGCCCCAGGACCCAGTTGCCCACCCACTCCTGCCTCTGGGGTTGTCATATCGGGCACTGCAACATCTGGCACCACTGACAACCCCAGGCCAGAGAGGCAGATGGGCACCAGCTTCAGTGACATGGAAGTTGGTGTCCTGGTGGAGCAAGTCCTGGGGCAGTATGATGCCCTCTTCGGAGGTGTGCGCGCCGACAAGGAAGGACAGACTCGGATCTGGACGGACATCGTGACTGCCATCAACGCAGAGGGGGTGGCAGTGCGCGACTTCCAACATGTCAAGAAGCGCTGGATGACTTCAGGTCCAGGACCCTGAACAAGGCCCGGCGCCTCTTGAAGGCAGCGGATGTTAAGGGGTGCCGGGGCCACTTGTCGGAAGATCAGATGAGGGTCCTGGAACGCATATCCCGAGCGCTCCACGTCCAGGTCCTTGAGAGGCAGACCCGTCTGGAGTCGAGCGGTAAGTGTACATGCGTCATGATTGTAAGCTGTGCGTGTGGTGATGTGCCAGTAGTATGCCGGTTGCACATCTGTTTGTATGGGGCCGAGTATGGGTGGGGGTGTACAGGGCCGTGAGGCTAACACATGCGAGGGCTGTCATGTGTGAGACATGGATGGTGCTTGTGTGTGTAGGCTTGCATCCCAAATGCAGTTGTGTGGGCACACATGTTTGGATGAATGTGTATGTAAGTAGGCATGTTCGTGATGTCACACATGTATGTTGTTTTCAGCTGCATGTATCAGCACTGTGTACATGTTCATGTGTGTGTATTTGACAAGGGTGCAACAGTGATGCAACATGGATGCATGTGACAGCGGGATGTGGAAGCCTGATTGGCAGATGTGACATGGATGCCCATCTGAACACTGCAACAGTTGGCTGGGGTGTACACATGCATGCAAGTGGGGTGGTGTGCGTGCATGTGTAGTGCACTCTCTGTGTTGCATGTGATGTCTGGCTCACCTTTGCCTGCTCATGCTGTTGTATGTGTATGGATGGTGCTGGCAGTTGCGATGTGGCTGTGGTATGGCTCATGTGTGCAAGTTGAAATGACATGTGTGTTGCCAATTGTGATGCCATGTCTGAGGTTTGACAATGCCACTCATGTGCAACTGTCATGTGTGTATGTGTCCATTGTACAGTGCCCTGATGCCTGTGTTATATTTCTCTCTGTCTGCAGCGTCAACTGATGAAGAGGGCGGAGAAGGTGCTGTGGAGCACAGCGGCGGGGATCGCACCGCCAGCCGGAGATGCAAGGCCCGGCTCTCCTCCCAGTTTGTGATCTCGTCGGGGAGTGAGGAGTCCGGTGCCGCGTCCCAGGCCGCAGCTGCCGGGGGGAGGTCCAAGAGGCGGAGGTCGGAGTTGGACTCCACGGCAGCAGAATGGGCAGCTGGGACCCCACAGGGCACAACGGGGGAAGATGCCACGGAGTCATCCAGGTTGGTGGGGGGTTTGGTGGAGGAGGAGGCCATGCAAGCAACAGAGACGGGGTCTGGAGGTGGGGATTCCACTGGTGCTATTGGTGCAGTGCAGGACCAGGGACAGGAGGCAGCACAGGTCGCCGCGGAGGTGCCTGTGTGCAATCCTGTCCCTGATCCTGTCACTGCATCATCTTGCACCAGCAGGGATGCCTACGTCCAGACCAGTTTTCAGGCAGGGGATGAGCTCACGACAACTGGCCTTCCTCTGCCTGCGGACGTGGCTATCCGGGTCCGGGTTGAGCCTGTCCTGACTGGTGTGGCGTTGCGTCAACGGGCCAAGCGAGGTGACCTGCAGTCTTTTCATGAGGAGACTGCACGTCATCTCGAATGGCTTGTTGACCGCGTCGGCCTACTGGGACAGGTCACCCAGGCCGGATTCCTCCGTTTGATGGGGCTTGCTTCGACCCCCTCCTCAACTGAACCCCCTATGCAACAGTCGTCCTCCGTGCCATCTTCTCACCCATCAGTCACCTGGGTGCCCTGTGGAGCTGCCTCTGATGGTGCGGCCAGGCTGGTGGAGGAGGCATCCCTGCCACAGTCGGGAGTCAGACGTCCAGCAGGGGTGGCCACATCAACGACTGATCCCCAGCCAGCAGAGGATGTGCAGGCAGCAGGAGGCAGTGCACGGGCAGAGGCACAGCAGCAGCAGCAACGTGGTGGGAGCCATGATGGCTCGGGGCCTTCGACATCGGAGGGGCAGGCATCTGCCGGAGGACCCAGGACGGGAAGTGTCTTCCGTGTGGCAGCGGTTGGGCCACGCCATAGATGCGGAGGGCTTCGGGCGGAAGAGCCCGGCTTACGATGGTCAGGGCGGAGAACTCCATGCGGAGGGCCCTGAGGCGGGCCGAGTGCCTCGAGGCAATCCGCAGGGAGTTTGGGGTGAACACGTGGACGGTCTGCGGACCCTCGGGGCCATGGAGGAGGACCACCTCCGGGACATTGAGCAGGAGTTCGATGATGCCCTGGCCCGGAAAATCCCGAAGTGAGCCGTCGGACTAGCCCGCTGCCCTTGTAAATAGTTCTCTAGTTAGTGTTAGGTTTCCTTTGGTTTTGCATTTTTTTTGGACCTTTTGGACAATGGGCCACATTTCTGTATATATATATTTTTTTTAGGTAGTGTTATTAGATAGGTTTCATTTCTTCGGTTGGGATCATGGACCCTGGATTGTTTATCTGTATATAGTTGACTTTTGGATTTTCATTTTTTTTTATGATTTCCCCATAGAGCAATGGTTTTCGATTTTAATTTTACATTGGATTGACTTTTGTGGACTGTGACTTTGGACACGTTTCCTTTGGATTATGATTTGTGGTTTTGCATTATTTCACGGACCTGCTGTTTTTTTTTTTTTTTATTTCCATTATTGTTTGTTTATTTTTGATTCAATTTATGTTGCTTTTAATACATATTTTTTCTTCAAACTTCAATGTGTAGTTTCATCTCATTGGTTTCATGCATATCATGATATGGGTTTTGACACTCACTGACACCCATTGGGTGTATGTGAGGGACATGTGTTCATTTCCAAACTTGCAATTGGGGTTCTATCATGTTTTTGCCATTTCTAAGTGGGTGGATGCAATACTCAGGTGGGTGTTTGGCATTTGGAGGCTGACCATAAGCGACAGGGATCTAGATTGTGGTGACATGTTGGCTGGGGGACATGAGTGGGGGCCTGGTGAAGTCTGCCCTGCACTGCTGTGGGTTGGGGTGCAGGGAGACATGGGTGGGGGCCTGGTGGAGGCTGCCCCTGGATGCTGGGGGGGTGGGGGTGCAGGGAGACATGAGTTGGACATGATTGGGGGCCTGGTGGAGGCTGCCCTGCACTGCTGGGGGGTGGGGGTGATGGGAGACATGAGTGGGGGCCTGGTGGAGGCTGCCCCTGCACTGCTGGGGGGTGGGGGTGATGGGAGACATGAGTGGGGGCCTGATGGAGGCCGCCCCTGCACTGCTGGAGGGTGGGGGTGGTGGGAGACATGAGTGGGGGCCTGGTGGAGGCTGCCCCTGAATGCTGGGGGGTGGGGGTCCTGGGGGATATGAGTGGGGGCCTGGTGGAGGCTGCCCTGCACTGCTGGGGGTTGGGGGTGCAGGGAGACATGAGTGGGGGCCTGGTGGAGGCTGCCCCTGGATGCTGGAGGGTGGGGGTGCTGGGAGACATGAGTGGGGGCCTGGTGGAGGCTGCCCCTGGATGCTGGGGGGTGGGGGTGCTGGGGGACATGAGTGGGGGCCTGGTGCGGCTGCCCCTGGATGCTGGGGGGTGGGGGTGCAGGGAGATATGAGTTGGACATGAGTGGGGGCCTGGTGGAGGCTGCCCTGCACTGCTGAGGGGTGGGGGTGATGGGATACATGAGTGGGGGCCTGGTGGAGGCTGCCCCTGCACTGCTGGGGGTGGTGGGAGACATGAGTGGGGGCCTGGTGGAGGCTGCTCCTGGATGCTGTGGGGTGGGGGTGCTGGAGAACATGAGTGGTGGCCTGGTGGAGGCTGCCTTGCACTGCTGGGGGTTGGGGGCGCAGGGAGACATGGGTGGGGGCCTGGTGGAGGCTGCCCCTGGATGCTGGGGGGTGGGGGTGGGGCTGCAGGGAGACATGAGTTGGACATGAGTGGGGGTCTGGTGGAGGGTGCCCTGCACTGCTGGGGGTTGGGGTGCAGGGAGACATGAGTGGGGGCCTGGTGGAGGCTGCCCTGCACTGCTGGGGGTTAGGGGTGCGGGGAGACATGGGTGGGAGTAAGGTGGAGGCTGCCCCTGGATGCTAGGGGGTGGGGGTGCAGGGAGACATGAGTTGGACATAAGTGGGGGCCTGGTGGAGGGTGCCCTGCACTGCTGGGGGTGGGGGTGGTGGGAGACATGAGTGGGGGCCTGGTGGAGGCTGCCCCTGGATGCTGTGGGGTGGGGGTGCAGGGAGACAGGGGTTGGACATGAGTGAGGGCCTGGTGGAGGGTGCCCTGCACTACTGGGGGTTGGGGGTGGTGGGAGAAAAGGGTGGGTCCTGGTGGAGGCTGCCCCTGGATGCTGGGGGGGTGGGGGTGCAGGGAGAAAAGGGTGGGGGCCTGGTGGAGGCTGCCCTGCACTGCTGGGGGTTGGGGGTGCAGGGAGACATGAGTGGGGGCCTGGTGGAGGCTGCCCTGCACTGCTGGGGGTTGGGGGTGCAGGGAGACATGAGTGGGGGCCTGGTGGAGGCTGCCCTGCACTGCTGGGGGTTGGGGGTGCAGGGAGACATGGGTGGGGGCCTGGTGGAGGCTTCCCCTGGATGCTGGGGGGTGGGGGTGCTGGGGGACATGAGTGGGGGCCTGGTGGAGGCTGTCCATGGATGCTGGGGGTTGTGGCTGCTGGGAGACATGAGTGGGGGCCTGGTGGAGGCTGCCCCTGGATGCTGGGGGGTGGGGGTGCAGGGAGACATGAGTTTGACATGAGTGGGGGCCTGGGGGGGGTTGGGGGTGCAGGGAGACATGGGTGGGGGCCTGGTGGAGGCTGCCCCTGGATGCTGGGGGGTGGGGGTGCTGGGGGACATGAGTGGGGGCCTGGTGGAGGCTGCCCTGCACTGCTGGGGGGTGGGGGTGTTGGGAGACATGAGTGGGGGCCTGGTGGAGGCTGCCCCTGGATGCTGGGGGGTGGGGGTGCAGGGAGACTTGAGTTGGACATGAGTGGGGGCCTGGTGGAGGCTGCCCCTGCACTGCTGGGGGTTGGGGGTGATGGGAGACATGAGTTGGACATGGGTGGGGGCCTGGTGGAGGGTGCCCCTGGGGACTGGGGGTGCACAGGGCCAATCGTGTGTGAAACTTCCCGCGAACCCCAGTAATACAGGGACCCTGCTGAAATCGCATGTGAAACTTCCCGCGCACCCATGATATACACGTACCCCGCTCGCACAGGGCCAATGGCATGTGAAACTTCCCGCGAACCCCAGTAATACACGTACCCTTCTGAAATTGCGTGTGAAACTTCCCACGCACCCCTGAAATACACGTACCCTGCTGGAATCGCGTGTGAAACTTCCCACGCACCACTGAAATACACGTACCCTGCTGGAATTGCGTGTGAAACTTCCCGCGAACCCCAGTAATACATGTATCCTGCTGAAATCGCATGTGAAACTTCCCGCGCACCCCTGAAATACATGTACCCCGCTCGCACAGGGCCAATCGCGTGTGAAACTTCCTGCGAACCCCAGTAATACACGTACCCTGCTGAAATCGCGTGCGAAACTTCCCGCGTACCCCTGAAATACACGTACCCTGCTGGAATCGCGTGTGAAACTTCCTGCGCACCCCTGAAATACACGTACCCTGCTGGAATTGCATGTGAAACTTCCCGCGCACCCCTGAAATATACGTACCCTGCTGAAATTGCGTGTGAAACTTCCCGCGCACCCCTGAAATACACCTACCCTGCTGGAATCGCATGTGAAACTTCCTGCGCACCCCTGAAATACACGTACCCTGCTGAAATCGCATGTAAAACTTCCCGCGCACCCCTGTAATACACGTACCCCGCTCGCACAAGGCCAATCACGTGTGAAACTTCCCGCGAACCCCAGTAATACACGTACCCTGCTGAAATTGCGTGTGAAACTTCCTGCGCACCCCTGAAATACACGTACCCTGCTGGAATCGCGTGTGAAACTTCCCACGCACCCCTGAAATACACGTACCCTGCTGGAATCGCGTTTGAAACTTCCCGCGCACCCCTGAAATACACGTACCCTGCTGGAATCGTGGGTGAAACTTCCCACGCACCCCTGAAATACATGTACCCTGCTCGCACAGGGCCAATCGCGTGTGAAACTTCCCGCGAACCCCAGTAATACACGTACCCTGCTGAAATCGCATGTGAAACTTCCCGCGCACTCCTGAAATACACGTACCCCGCTCGCACAGGGCCAATCGCGTGTGAAACTTCCCGCGAACCCCAGTAATACACGTACCCTGCTGAAATCGTGTGTGAAACTTCCCGCGCACCCCTGAAATACACGTACCCTGCTGGAATCGCGTGTGAAACTTCCCGCGCACCCCTGAAATACACATATCCTGCTGGAATTGCGTGTGAAACTTCCCGTGCACCCCTGAAATACACATACCCTGCTGAAATTGCGTGTGAAACTTCCCGCCCACCCCTGAAATACACGTACCCTGCTGGAATCGCGTGTGAAACTTCCCGCGCACCCCTGAAATACACGTATCCTGCTGGAATTGCGTGTGAAACTTCCCGTGCACCCCTGAAATACACATACCCTGCTGAAATTGCGTGTGAAACTTCCCGCGCACCCCTGAAATACACGTACCCTGCTGAAATCGCGTGTGAAACTTCCCACGCACCCATGATATACACGTACCCCGCTCGCACAGGGCCAATCGCGTGTGAAACTGCCCGCGAACCCCAGTAATACACGTACCCTGCTGAAATCGCGTGTGAAACATCCTGCGCACCCCTGAAATACACGTACCCTGCTGGAATCGTGTGTGAAACTTCCTGCGCACCCCTAAAATACACGTACCCTGCTGGAATCGCGTGTGAAACTTCCCGCGCACCCCTGAAATACACGTACCCTGCTGAAATCGCATGTGAATCTTCCCGCGCACCCCTGAAATACGCGTACCCTGCTGGAATCGCGTGTGAAACTTCCTGCGCACCCCTGAAATACACGTACCCTGCTGAAATCGCGTGTGAAACTTCCCGCGCACCCCTGTAATACATGTACCCCGCTCGCACAGGGCCAATCGCGTGTGAAACTTCCCGCGAACCCCATTAATACACATACCCTGCTGGAATTGCATGTGAAACTTCCTGCGCACCCCTGAAATACACGTACCCTGCTGAAATCGCTGTGCGCCAGCCGCGTGCGCCACTTCTGCGCTAAATTCTATGAATTACCCCCATAATGTTTTCATTGTTAAAAGAGGCCATGCCAACATCTCTCAAAAAAGCACGAACAGCCTCATTGACATTGCGCCTCACTTTCTCCATTTGTGGACCAAATGAAGAAGAACGCAGCCACATTTGTCTCTGCGCAATACGAGAAAAAAATTACTCGGGAATTTGGAAACATGTCCATGACCTTCCCAAGTCCTTCTTTCATTGCAAATTGCAAAGAGATTCCAGAGACATGCCCTAAACTGTTCCCTCCACAATTAATAATAATAATGTCTGGATGACACTGTTTCACCAAAGTAGCACAAAGAGGTACCAAATCCAGCCACTTCATTCCACGTACTCCATACCAGTGCACTTACACATGAGGGAATCCAAGATGAGCAGCCACTCCACAGCGATCTGCATGCACCTGCAACCAATTTATCCATGAGTCTCCCAAAATCCAGATAATCTGCTTTGTGAAACACACAGCCATAGCTATCTGCTCGCCTCGCAGGAAAAATATTTTCTGACAAACTCTCTCCTTACACATCACACCCAGTAAACCTTATTGACCAATCCCTTGCTCTGCTCAGTCTCATTTGCATGCCTTTCAACCCCAAAATCCCCGTATGTAATACGCGCTGTCCACGGACAACTGCGGTGTCCGCTGACAATTTGAAAAATCTGAGAGTAGGGAATGAAAATGTAAATAGTGTGCTCCTTTTCCCTTTGAGGTTGGCTCTTAAAAGAGCCTTTTCTTGTTTTTTTAGAAATGCTTCAGAAACACCTTTTATTTTATATATTTTTTTCTTATTTTCCTCCAAAAAGCGTCATATTAACTTCTCCAAAATCCTTACATTCCAAAACAGCATAGCATTTCCCAAAAAAGATAAACACATACCATCTCCTTTAAAATAATCAACATTAGCAGAGTCAATGTCGTCATTATTACAAAAGAACATGCCAGCATAAAAGAAAACATGCCTTGGTTAATCACCTAGGAATATTTTGCAGAGGACAAAAAACAGAACTATTGTCCCATATTTTCCTAAGCACCAAACCTGAAAAAAATTATCTTAGCATTTAGAAGTAATTTAATTACTGTCTCAAACAAATTTTCTAAATCTGTCAACAAAGTAGAGACACTGACATAGCCCACATGCAAAGCACCACAGTGCAAAACAACCACATGTGGACTGTTCAACTGGCCCATATCTTCACAAACTTGTACAATTGCCTGTACATTGAAACCAGGCACAGTGCTCCACACCACCTCAACTCCTTTAATATCAAAATTGTTTGCCACATTCCTGCATTTAGCATACTGCTCCAAACCATGCACAAACCTATCTCCAACCACCAACACCCTGACTTTCTTCACCTCTGTCATCTTCACCACACACAGCCTCTTTCAATACAAACCACAACCTCAACGCCTGATTGGCTGTTCCCTACAGTCCTATTTCCATGGCAGATGTGTTGAGAAGTCCCGTAGGTGGCACGCAGTGCGTAACAATGGGGCAGCCCTTCTACCCTTTGTACTTCACTATCTGCACCATTTCCTCATTGGTTACTGTTAAGCAGTCACACAACCATCCACCAATCACATGCTAGAACTCTACATCTAACTCAATCATGACAGATCAGCACTTTATATGTACTATTGATCACTCTCAGTACAATTGGGCTTTGACTGCAAAGGACCTACAGCAAGAACTACTATAAAACTCCCCAAGATTTCTACTTGCAGATTCATCCACATCCACATGCATGAACACAAACTACAGTATATTTTCTGCACAGTACATGTACAGCTCTTGTATGAATGCATGTGAACAAAGTATCTGCCACTTACCCTGTAATAAACATACTGTTATTTCTCCCATCTACTATCATCAAATGTCACTTGCAAACCTGTCTGCTCTCCAAATTTTTGTTTACACACACAACTATCTAAAAAGATGTCATTTCAAATTAAACGATGAGAGAAATAACAGTTTAATTGTGGGAAAAGGCTTTGTAGTGTATTATAAAATGACACACAGCCAGGATGCGTACATGCATCTTTATTCAAACACACAGAGAGACAATGGGCCTCATTACACGGTAGGCGGTAGGGGATTACCGTCACCGATAAGGGGACCGGTGCCGGTAATCTCCTACCGCCCTAGTATGAGGTCCCTCAGCAGGTCCCGTCCTTAACATGTGGTCTGCCCAGGCGTTATGGACGGTTCCCGCTGAGGGACCTCAGAGCTAATAACGGTACCGCAAATTGCGGTACCATTATTAGCTCCTTCCCCATTCCCATTGAGCCCTATGGGGGCTCAAATGGGAATGGGGAATGGTTCCCGGAATGGGGACTTACCGGTCCCGCAAAGGTCGGAATAGACCGGTAAGTCCCTATTCCGGGAACCCGTACTCCAACAGAGGTAGGGGGTAGCCATGGTGCTAACAGCACCATGGCTACCACCTACCGTGTAATGAGGCCCAATATCATTAGAAAGGCTCCCAACTGAAACAAAAACACTGCCTCTACATCCAATCCTTATGCTTTATCTTCCACACTTTCACAAATGCATACATTGCATGCTTTTTTGTACAATTCCTGCCATTTACCCTGTAAAAATAGCAAAAAAAAGCATATGATTATTTCTTCTATCTCCTAACATCCAATAACACAGCCTTAAAAAGCCAAGTGTGCTCTCTACAATGTAAAATATACAGGATGCACATATGCACATAGGGAAAGGATAGTGCATGTACATATAATTCTCAGTTATCAGAAAACCCTAAAACTGCAAAAAGCAGCAGCATCTGAAGTACGAACAAGAATTTAGAAGAACCCTACTCTTTCCATACAAAAGAGTAAGTGCAATACTACCATAATGTTTTAACTGTTACACAAACAAACTAAATTGCTAGTATTGTAGAACAAACAAGTGTATTCACCCTCTATCATTAGATTTAGTGTTAGTGTTTCACCTCGAAAGCTGCATACTTTGTATTATCATCTGAATCCCAATATAATAACACACAAATAAAAGAATAGCCTACCCACCTTGATGTAGCTGCCCATTGCACAATCACACACCTCCACATACATCCTTACCATCATACTCAGACACTCATGCACAAAGCACACATACACTGCACAACAGCCCAGCCCACACTTTCTTTTTTCTCCAACAGACTCCAAAGAATGCCTACCAAAAAGCAACTCTGTAGAAAGCAACGCAGAAGTAGAGCAAATCAAAATAAAAGTGCCCAAAATAAGCATCCATCTTTAGCAGAATTTGTACAAAAAGTTCAATCAAAACAGCTAATACAGTCATTAAGAGAAACAAAACAAGCTTCCAGTACAGAAACTTTGCACCCTCTTTCAAAATGTAAAATGAAACAGAAAGTGAATAACAAATTCAGCTCCCACTACAGCTAACACTGCACCTATAAATCTTGATGTAGTGGCAAGTAACCATACCAAATATATATATATATATATTTTACAAAAAATGCTCTGCCACAAAGTCTTTCAGACTCTTACAAACACAGAAGATAACTCATGCACAACCCTTAAAACCTACCGTAGAAAATTAATCCTAGAGGCACTCATATCCTTCTGAAAAGGAAGTTATTTATTTTAGTTTTAAACAGAATCAAACCACTAACAAAACTAACTACTAAACTACAAAAAAAGACTTCTCAATAAATGGAATATCAACAAAAATAGCTTCTTAAACATCTGTGGAGGTGTATGGAGTCACACCACAAGCACAGACCCATATTTTAATGAAGAAGCATACAAACAAAAGCAAACAAACCCAATTGCCATACGTAGCAGTGGACGAGGGTATGAAAAACTTAATAATACCATTATGGAACAAGAAATGCTGCTCACAAAAATATCCCAAGAAAACTCAGTATCACCTCTCAATTCCACTGAACCAAAACTTCCAGTCTAAAAATGGGCGTGCACATCAATGTGTAACATTGCCAAAAAATCTTACAAATCTTTACGCCAGTACCTCAATCAGTATGTAAAAGGCAAAGACAAATTCAAAATGAAACTACTACAAACTATGGATGCCTGTCCAGTGCGCAAATACACAGGACTACAAGGACATTAATTAGCCTGCATTTCAGGACCTATTTGCAAAAGCACCTTCCATCATATCAAAATGATATCAACACATCATTCAACTATAAGAAATCTGGTTTATAAACTCTGCTATGCTAAAAGTCCTGCTTTAGCACTAGCCAATTTAAATAACAATATTCTGCATGGTACAGCCAAACAACTACTCGAAGAAATAGAGCATATCCAGAGAAAATATTTTGGAAATGAAAGCCAGTTACAAAATGCAATAGCTATACAACAAACTAGCAAATACTGTAAAAATAGCAACCTTCTATTACACACATACAAAAAAGAAATACTAAAGTTTAAAAGTACATCCACTCAAGTACCAAACCATGTGTGTGTTTGTGTTGCCGCAGGACTTTTTATAAAAGTAGCACAAAAAATTTAGATATAATGTACAAAATAGAAGACAGTGAAGATTCCAAATGGTTCCAATTAGCTCTCTCCCTTATTGCAGAAAACACATACGAAATTACAGACCCCTTAAGACTTTGAAATTACTGCACTGCAAAACTTGACAAAAACCAAACACCTTCACGTGCTATCACAAATATTCCCACTACCAAAGCCCCTGCAACAACTAAATGTATATGAGAGCATCATAATTCAAACAGTGCACCCATTTCAAGCAATAATATGCCTTCAACCAAAAACAGCAGAATTACCTCCCTCTGAATTAGTGAAAGGCATTAGTGGCAAAGTAGTTTATTTACCATTAGATCTCAAAGAAAATGTACACACTATGGAGTGCACCATCCAATAGATATATCTTTAATTGTCTTAGTAAATGGCATACCTACAAAAGACAAAATAATTTGGCAACAACTCGTGGACTTACATAAAGTTAGACAAACCCTTCCCTTCAATTTCTAAAAGACAACAATGAATACTACACAGAAATTAATATTGAAGAAAACCTGAGAGAAACCATTGAAATGATTCAAGAGTCACCAGAAACTGCTCAATTTCAACTTCTAGATCCTGCTAATGAATCCAATATTTTAGACCATTATACAACTCATCCATTACACTCTAAAGACACTGGCCCTCATTACGACCCTGGCGGAAATTGACTGACCGGACCGCAACAGCGTAAATAGCGTTTCCGCCATTGCACGAAGGAGCAAAGTGCGGCCAATCACGACCCATCGGGCACGAGCATTACGCCATGGCGGAATCCGAAAGGCTGCGATGGCGGAAATGACCCCAAAACGGCCCTTACCGCCGCCGTACGCTGCACCAGGTGCAATACCGCCACCCATCTTAGCGGTCACCGTAATGAGCGGTCACCGTAACGAGCGTGCACCGCAAATTACGGCCACCGTAAATATACGGAAACGGAAGTAAAAGCATGTGGCCGGAACGGGAAACAGCACGCCGCACAACTATAAAATCCGAATCCCAACACAACCATAAAAAATCCGACCCTGACACACATCCCAACCCGTTAGCAACCCCAGTTAAAAAAATAAATATGGGAAAGGTAGCCAAGAAAGCGTGTGACCGCAAGCGGCAGGTACACTTCTCCCGAGAGGAACTGACCGTGCTCACCGAGACCCTACAGGAAAATTCCGCCGTCGTCTTCTCCAGTCAAATGACCAGGACGGCCCTTGCCAACAAGAAGGCCATATGGGTCCTGGTGGCACAGCGCGTAAGTGCGGTGGGGACAACACCCCGCACGCCACAGCAATGTCGCAAGCGGTGGGACGACCTGCGGATCCGCGTACGCAGCATACTTTCTGCGAACAGGAACATCGCCACAGCTACCGGGGGGGGTTCAGAGTCGCCCATCAAGTTGACCCCCTGGGAGGAAATCTGCGCCTCCACCATAGGAATGGAGAGCATAGAGGGAGTCGGAGGGATGGAGAAAGGAGTGCCGACATCCGGAGAATCAGGTAGGTTGGCCAAGAGAAACAATGCGAAATCCACAAACCACGAACATGTGCAGTACCATGTGACCCCATAGTGCAATACATACTTAGCCCTGACAGCGCCCTCTAAAAGTCAGAATGAACAAACAAATCAATCAAGAAGCCATAAACAACCCCTACATGTGCAGCATGCACCCCCTAACTGCAGGCAGCCAAATGAATGCATCCTCAATCCACACGAAAATGAGACCACCTCCAAGGCCCAGTCCCAAATCAGCCTCATGTACCACCCCAATGCATTTGATACGTTGCCATTCCAAATCCGACAGACCCATAACTAACGCTCGCCCCTCTTTACTCCACCACAGGGTCCGATACCAACGACGAGCTGCAGGACACCCCTACCAGCACGCCTGCAAAGAGGGCCAGGACCAACGTCCCAAGAGCCTCCACCTCAGGTGCAAGGATCAAGACACGGCAGCAGCAGGAATCAAGTGGCAGCACACTGGAGGGGACTGCAACAGGCACCCCAGCAGCCAGCAAGTCCACAACCCCAGCACCACAGGTCCCCCCAAAGAACGTATCTGATGGCACTGCCTCTGGTGGTAGCAGCACCATAGGTGACACAGCTGTCATGCCAGCATGCTCCGACACGGAAAACAGTGCTGGCGACGTAGGTACCATCCATGACCTTTCCCAATCCCCCTGCATGTTCCATCCCCTACACCATGACGAAACCACGCAGGGGCACCCTGAAGACGACGACTGGCCAACCCCCACAAGTCCTGTGCCAAGGCAACATGTGTTGAGCAGCCCCCCTGTCACACCACCGCAAATGTCCATGGCCCAGCAGAGGCAACAGTCCCTCGACCTGCTGATCGAGCAACAGCAGGAAGCGTCCACGCTACTCAAGGACCATGCAAATGAATGCGGGGGTTCCAGGGCAGCCATGGAAACATCCACCGAGACACTCAGGGCACAAATAGAGAAAAGTAGTGAGAGCCTCAGGGGAGAAATGGAGAGAAGCACCGAGAGCCTGAGAGCACAAATGGAGAAAAGCACCGAGAGCCTGAGGGGGGAACTGCATGCGACGTCCAAAGACGTTTGTGCTGAACTTGCTGCTGTGCGCCGTGTGCTCTCGGAGCTCTCACAAACCCTCAGAGACATGCATGGACGCGAGCAGGCAGAGACCTCATCCGTGGCAAGTTCCGTCCAGGGCAGCCCCCAACGCAGATCTGGCAGGAACCTGCGCTCCACGGGCAGGGGTGCCCCTGATACCCGTAGAGGGGGCTTGCAATAGCGTCTACCCACGGACAGCATGCATATTTGGACACTGGTGTTGGGGGGGGAGGTAGTAGGGTGGAGGGGGTGTGTTGGGCTTCACTGGGTGGCGGGTCCATAGGGTGTATAAATCAAATCACATCAACAATACAGCACCTCATTATCATCCAATGACATGTGTGGACATTGATATTTGCGTACGAGGCCTTCATAGGCGTACAGTCCACAATGTGCCTGTACTACACACACACAGTGCCACAGGTCCCCTTTCCGTGTAATAGGCACCATGCGTGGTTGCTAGAAGCATGCATCTATGATGCTCTGTCGGATTGCACGTGCATCCTGTGCCTCATGGACTCCTTGAGGTGCCTCCACATCCCCACCCTCATCATCATCATCATCTTCAGGTGCATGCAGTACAGCGTCAGGGGGCATGGGCACATTCCTACGTATGCACATGTTGTGCAGCATGACACATGCCATGACCATCTTAGAAACCTTCTCATGGCTGTATATGAGTGCCCCGCCAGACCTGCTGAGGCTGCGGAAACGAGCCTTCAGTAGGCCGAATGCCTGTTCAATGACCACACGGGTACGTGAGTGGGCATGGTTGTAGTCCTCCTCATGCTCGTTCTGTGGGTTCCGGATTGGTGTAAGGAGCCATCTCTTCAGTGGATACCCGGCATCACCTGTATGAGACGAATAAAGGGTGTCAGTGGAATGATAGTGCTAAGTAGCCCCCCCCCCCCTGCAAGGTCATTGACGCATCAAATGGGCCACGATGTCATGCATGGAATGAGACTCACCGAGTAGCCAGGATCTGTGCCCTGCGTGTCGCTCCATGTAGCGTGGTATTCTTGTGTTCCTCAGGACCATAGAATCATGGGTAGATCCTGGAAATCTGGCACAACAATGCGTAAATATCTTGTTGGAGTCACACACCATTTGCACATTGATTGAATGAAATTGTTTCCGGTTGCGGTACTGGACCTCCATGGCATGTGGGACAACCAATTCAACATGGGTGCAGTCGATGGCACCAATGCAACCCGGGATGCCGCCAAGTGCATGGAATCCCACTTTAGCGTTGGTAATCTCCTGGTACGTGCGTGGTAGTGTGATGTGGTCGTCGGCGTGCTTCAGGAGGGCATCGTGCACTTGGAAGAGTGTCCGTGAGAACAGTGGCTGTGAAATGCCATGCAACTGTCCCACTGTGTGCTGGTAGGTGCCTGTGGCCAGGAAGTGGAGTGCAGACACCACCTTCAGTAGGGGTGGGATGGCGGTTGGGCTATCTATCATGCTCACGAGGTCAGCATGTGTCATGTCCACAATGGCGATTATGGTGTCCCGGTCCAAACGGTAGAGGGTGTGGATCTGCTCAGCAGTGAGGTTGAACGGATCGGCTCGGAGGCGTGGGATTGCGGGCCGCCTGCGTGGTGGTAGTGGCAGTGCTTGTGGGCCTTGCTGACCCTGCCTTGCCCTCCTCCTCCTCCTTCTCCTCCGTCTCCCCTGTGCGCCCGGTTGTTGTACCTGTTGTTGTTCGTCGTCTTCTTGTAGTTGTAGCACTTGCAGTGCTATCTGGTACCCCAGGCCCAACATCGCTAGTCCTGCCGGTAGCATTTTGGAGTGGGAGTGGTTGTGGGAGGGGTTTGGGTCTGCAATATATGTGCTGTCGGCCTGTATGGCCTCCACCTGTGCTGATTGAATGAATCTGTGGCAGATGCAATCCCTTCTGGCCGAGCACGTCCCGCACGTAAGGCTGCATTTGGCCGCATGGCATCTTGGGATTGGAATCATGTATCTAATCCCGATGGCAGTGTGATGTACTTTGACTGATCTTCATGCTATGCTCCCATTGTTACACATGCTATGATTGCAGCCGCTTACATACCTGTGAAGAGTCAGTGGTATGTAGGGCTCGATCGATGGCCGACCCTCATGCAGCACAGTAACGTACTTCACCGACGGGCGTGGCGTCCCATTTGTGATTGCAGCCAGTTAGCATCATGACACACAGCCGCACTACATTGATGTAATTGTGAATGCAAGCGTTCACAGAAGCCTTTTCGACGTAATGTTGCAAGTGAGGAATTCGAAGGCCAGCATTTTGGGTTTTGAAGTAGCGGCGAGGATACGCCCACAGGTCTGGCTGGAAATGTAACGTTCTATTGTAGAATGTCCTTGGGACATGGCCCATAACGAGCAGGCAATGAATGATATGAATTGAATGGGATGCGCAATAGCGTAGTGGACGATAAGGCAGGACGTTCCCAAATCCATCTTGCTTCACAACACTACAGATCCGGCCAGGGGCACAGTGGTTTTTGCGGACTGCATTACGCACAGACGCGATGGAAGTTTCACATATTATGTGAGTGAATATTCATGCGTTTTCATTGCGGGATGAGGGAATGATGTGTGGATGCATGGACTGATGAATCCGTTTAGGGTCTGCCATGTACATGGGTTTTTTGGTTCACTCCCCTTCCCCTGCGTTATGTGATGCAAGGCTGCCATAGTGGGACATACGTCTATCTGCCCTTGTCGGATCCTCCCTGTCTCGACGCGCCTTCATACACTTGTGTCTAGGCACGTTACTAATCCCATGTCATGGGTTCTATCTTGACGGACGCATGCACAGTAACCGACGTTGCCAATGGTGTATTTAGCTCGATTGGTTTCGTTGTGATTCGATACTGGATTAGGGGTGTGTATATTCCTTTGGAGTGGGCTAGCATGCATATGGGTGTGGATTTGGTGTGTTGAATGAAGATTGTAATGCATCATGAGACCCGTAATGCAATCGGTTGATTTGTGTTTCTTTTGGGTGACAGGTATCTCCTGCCCTATTGCAGATGCCATCTCTACGCCACTCCTCCAGATGGTTTTTACTCTCGACTCCTGCAGCTTCGGGTGAATCAGTGGAGCACCATTTCGATCATATGGGACGATCGCCAATGGGCCACATGCCCTTACGCTGTACTGGTGGCTAGGTGCAACATTTCGGCCTTTCAGCTCGACTAGTGCCTGCCTCATGGGACGGACCTGCGGTTCTTGCCGCTTCCATGTTGCCTTTTGGAACGTTGATGTAAGCCCTGTGTGCCATGATGGTACAGGGCGTCACACAAGTGGAAGCCGGTCAATTATTGCAGATGCAGCCCTCGGTGATGATGGTTGTTTTGGTGGGATTTTGCAAATTGATGTGGGGCCTTTGTCATTTGGATGGGCATTTAAATTGTATTCCGATATTTGTCGTGTTGCGTTGTTCTTTGCAGGTGATGTGGCGATTTTCGCTTTGTGGCGGTATGTATTGCGTGATGATCTGCTTTGTGTTCCGCCTTCTGAGTTGAGTTGTGTGGTACAGTACTGGCCGCGTTTGCCTACGTAGCACAGTATGGTCACGGATAGAGGCTGCCATTGTGACTGTTTACATGATGTGCTGTTCAGGGGCGGGGGATTGGCTTTTGGCCGACTGGTGCCTGTCAGCCAGGTCGATTGGTGGAATGATGGGTTGTTCAGAATGTGGCTGGTCACAGGTGACTGTGTTTGCGTGCGTTTGTTGGAGGGGGACTGGGGTCATGTCCATTGGAATAGCTTCTGTATTGATGCCATCTGTGCCCTGCAGCTCCCATCGGCCCCTCTTGGGATGAGCCTGGCTGCTCAGTCACTCTGCCGACTTGTGTGGTACATGCTTCTGCTGATGGTTGGTTTGTTTACTGGCATGAGTACAGGGCTGGTGCAATCCCCCTCAGGATGCTGTTGTGGATGTTGCCTTGCGCTGGTGGCAAGCGATGGGGGACTACTGTTGTTTTGTGTCATGTGTTCTTGATTTTCATTTTGATGTGTTGTACCTTCACATGCCTGTGCTGCGTCAGTACGGCTATGGTGACATGCCGTACATGGATGCCCACTCACGGGGCGCTTTGAGCCCCTGCATGCTTTTCTACGTTGGCATGCATGGGTGAATAGTGGATTTCACTGGTTGCATAGTGTGAGTACATTGCGCCTGCCAGGAGTTGTGCAATGAGGCCAGGGAGTGGAGTACAGGCACTCAGTGGGCCATTTACGGTTGGTTCGCGTTGCCGTATTTCTCGCCATGGCGGAATGGTACTTTACGACGTGCTTGATGGCGTTCAGTACATGTCCGCTAGGGTCAGAATTCGCGTACCGTTGCGCCATGGCGGTGATTCCGGTTTTGCAAGGCGCGCGTGCGCGTACTTGGTGCAGTTAGCGTTGCCGTTCACTGCGGTGTCGCTAATGGCATCGTACTTTACGGTGACGGGTCATGATCGCAACGAGCGGTGTTCGATGGCGGTATTGCATTTCCGCCATCATTTTTCCATTTCCGCAAGGGTCGTAATGAGGCCCACTATAGATTATGCACTGGAAACGTACCAAATTGGACAAGCCAAAGGATCTCCAATCAGCATATGGGAAAAAAGTATAGAAGCATGTGCCTTTCCTTTACTCTTTCCTATTAGGAAAGGAGGAAAGTATGATGATAGACCCACACAAATAACAGCATCAGAATATTGCTCTTTACGAATGTATTCTGACGACCCCAGATTCAGACAAAATGTGGAATACATATTCAACCTTCTCTTTGAAAGAGAACTAGCAATTCTATGCTACGGAGTTGCACACACATTAAAATCAGGTACCCATTTTCAAAATATGTCAGCTACGCAATTACTACAAAAAATGCAAGAAAAGGATGAGGTTTTACAGTCAGGTATTACGTATCTTTTAGCAAACATGCGTGGCACAAAAGAATACTGGTTCCAACATCACGGAGATGTACGCTGTATGATAATAAACCTTGGCCCACCCACTTGGTTTGTTACATTGAGTTGTGCAGAATATGCATGGAAAAATTACATGATTTCCTACACATAGCAAACAAAAACAAAACAAACATAGATATAAAAACACCAGGAGAACTCTGCTCTCTAGATCCTGTAAATGTATCAAGATATTTCCAGCATCGCTTCATTGCTATGCTACACTTTATTGGTAATAAAACTGTTCCTACCCTCGGAGAAGTACAACACTTCTTTTGGAGAAAAGAATACAAAGCCAGAGGAACACCACATATCCACATGCTTTTACGGATTAAAGGAGCTCCTAAATTTGGTCAGGACAGTGATGCCACTGTTTTGCAGTGTATCCAAAAATATGTCACTTGTGAAATTCCTTCTCAAACAACACATAGTGACCTTCATGCTCAAATTTTACAATTTCAAAGACACAAATGTGGGAAATATTTTTGTCACAAAAATAAAAACAAAGGAAAATACTGTACCAAATGCCGGGTTGGTTTCCCTAGACCAGTTACAACAACAGGTCAAGTAAATAACTTCATGTCTTCAGTTAGACATAGTGTCAAAGATAAATCACCTAAGAACACATATTACATAAAAAGAACAGAAGAATCACACAATATATCAATGATTACAATGCAACCATTGCCCTCCTATGGAATACAAACATAGATGTGCAGTACATTGCAGACAATTCCACTGCAGTTGCACGATATATCACAGCCTACCAAAGCAGAAAAAACAGAGCTTCAGGACCTCTGGGATGACATATCATCTGACAAAACACTGTCCCAGAAATTGTACCGCTTAGGCATAAAAATGCTCTCTCATAGATAATGTGGCTGCTATGAAGTTACAGACCGTTTAATGGGTACTGCCTTGTATGGAAAATCTGAAAACAGTATGGCTAAGTATTAGTCCTGCTAAATGTAGAAAAAGAGTTCTCAAATCATATGAGGACATAGAAACAATAGCCAAAAATGATCCCAACAGCCAAGACGTTTTGAAAAACAATTTACTAACCACATACTACCCAAACAGGTGTACTACTTTGGAAACCATGTGTCTCTACCACGTAGCCCAAAACTTCCACATACAAAAATAATATGAAAGCAGATGAAAAGAATGGTAGAAACAGAGTGGCAAATTGTGAAGGCAGCTTGGTCAAATTTAGCAAACAAAGCTTAATAAATCATATCCAATTGTCATTAAAAACTCCTCAACATGAACTGTATTACAAGTCTCTGCTACAACTATTTAAACCATGGAGGAAATAAGAAGAGTTACTAGATACCTATTACTCCTATGAAAATGCTTTGAAAGCAAATGAAAGTGCTATAACAGATGTAAACTTTACACACTACAAAACAATGTTGCACAATGAACAACAACACAAAGAAGAACTCCAGGCCCAACTAGATGTGGACACTCCCGACAGTAGTCAACCTTCTGTAACAGGAAGCCAAGAACCACTTGGACAGCCACTAATAGCAAATGAGGCAGAATTTGCCATGACAGAAGTAGAAAACAACATGTATCTGTATGACCAATCCACAGAAGACATTGCTGTACTAAAATCACAACTCAACAATGAGCAGCGTAGCATTTTCCAAGAAAAACAAATTGAACATGGTCTGCAACATGAAAAGAAAAACTTACCTGCCAACACTACAAACCTATACTGCTATACGTCAGTGGTCAAGCTGGGTCAGGCAAAACATTCTTTATCAAAATCATCAGCAATTTCCTCCAACAATTGACAAACAACAAGCTGTCAGCTGTTGTAACTGCCCCCAAAGGTTTTAATGCCTACAACATAGGCAGTGTAACTTTACAACGATTATTACTCCTTCCAGTAGAACATCAAAACAAATTAGACTATTACAAACTTTCTACAGAAGCTGCAATGGAACTATGCAGAGTTTTCAAGCAAATGAAAATGCTACCAATAGATGAGGTGAGCATGATCTCCAACCTAATGTTGGCTTTGATTCACCTCAGATTACAAGAGGCCTTCAAAACAGACAACAAAGGGCTCTTTTTGCGGAAAACACATTCTTGTTTTCGGAGATCTTCTTCAATTAACACCAGTGAAAGCTGAACCTATTTTTAAAACCTTAGGGCACAAACTGTGCCATAAAACTCTTGGCAGCATAGGAAATGTCAACCTTTGGCAACATTTCCAAAACTGAGAATTAACTGAAAACATGTGCCAGTCTTCAGACCTCACATACGTCAACATTTTAAAAAGTATTAGAGTTGGTGTACTGTGTAAAGAAGCACATCCATGCACTCTATGGACATAACTCATATGCCACTGATATAATGGAACAATTAGCACACAAACATGACAATTGTATGTCCTTGATGCCAACTCTTGCAAGCTTTTCGAAATTCAATGAAACAATGTTGAAAAAAGAAATGCAACCAATAATTGCAATTTGCTCCACATACAAACTGGACATACATGGTATGACACTACCCATGTGCCAACAAGCCACAACCAGACTAAATACCTTGAAAAACTCTATCTCTAACTTAGCTTGTTTGGAGAAAATATTAAAAATATCTTTAAACTGTAGAGTAATTAAATGTAACCTAGATGTGGAGCAACCACTAGTTATTGGAGCACTTGGTACAGTTGTTGGCTTTTAAACATACCCACGTGACAACAACATTCAGTTTGTCAATATTCTCTTCGACAAACTATCAGAAGTTAAAAAGATAGTATGCTCAACAGCCCTCTTCCTTCTTTTAAAAGACATGTATGTATGCAGAGAAAAATGTTCACTAACTCCAGCATACGCAGTCACCATTCACAAATCACAAGGTCTTACCCTAGATAAAGCATTGATAGATATTGGTAGTCTTTAAAGAAGACATGAGCTATGTAGCACAATCACGCTTACGTACACTTGACAGACTATTTCTAATCAACTTTGATGCAAGTAAAGTAAAGTAATTGCTGATATTCATTGCATTCTATAATACAATAGACTGCGTTCACCCGACACTCCATCTAAAAACCTATCCTGTTCCGCAAAAAGCAAAACTCTGAAAAAGAAAACTACTTCAGACTGAAACGATACAAGATCTCACTGCAATTCCTCCAAATAAAGTAATAGAAACTAATACTTTGAACTGGTACTTAGTATCATACTAATACCACAACCAAAGAAGAATCTACTGCTCAAAGTAACTCAACTACCTCTTCAAAGAAGCAAAGCACACTCCAAACAAATTATTTGGACACAGAACTGTCAGGTCCATTCTAATTTTCAAATACACATGGTGTAAATTGCTACACAAATGTAGCAATACATATTCTATTCCAGTTGCCACCAATTATTGACAACATTTACTTACACAGTACAGACCAATTGTGTTTGCAAATGTTAGTCCTTCATAGAAATACAGTGTTTCTGGAATAAGGCAGGAATTGGACTACTCTGCTGGAATGGTCAAATTCACTATAAACTCACAAGAAGATCCACAAGAATTTCTAATGTACTTACTACGAGTACTGGAAAACAAAAACATACCTATAAATGAAATCTCTCTGCAGCCATATTGCAGAGGAACAAGTCCCTAATCAACGCTTCATGTATGTATCCATACCTAACTGTGAATCGACTACATTTCAGCAACTTGTACAAAATGCAAACCATGGCATATTATGTACTACCTGCAATTCAGATAATCATCGCTCCACCTTACAAATACAGATACATTGTAAATACGTAATAGTAATGCTTTTACCTTACAATGCAGATGGTACCAAAAACAACTGCAAGCTGACTGGATTCACACATGGTCAAGTATCACTTGGTAAGAAAACCTTCAAAACAATAGGAATAATCTACCATGCAGGAGCCACAACCAATGCCGTCACTATACTGAATATATATAAAAAAGAAATGTTGATGGTTTGAATGTAATTATACTACCATTACTCTAAAACAAAGATTACCAGCAAATCTGGTTACACTTATTTAATATTCTTATAACCAAAGTTTAATACCCAATCTGTGCATAGACATTAACAAAACTTCAATTTCAAAACTATAAACAATTAGAATACGGAAACAGGTATCTAACTGACCCACGATTCTGCAACAAGCAAACCGATAAATAAATACCACTAAAATCAAACAATAAATATATAGTTAGAATACGCCAACAGGTATCTTACTGCCCCAAAAATCTGCAACAACCCAACAGATAGATGAATAGCATGAAACTAGAAATAAACAATTAGAATATGCCAACAGGTATCTAACTGCCCCAAAAATCTGCAACAAGCCAACATGAAAGAAATATATTTTACCACAACATAGAAAGTTTTTTTTTTTTAATCCAGCATGGATTTTTTTTCCCCACAGACCCAATGATTTAATAAACAAACACAGGAACTGAGCAAATTGCACACTACACTGGTTTGAACTATAGTACTTCTAAAGTACTAACTATGAGGGTCAGAAACATACAGTAATGTCTATTATGCAATGCAATAACTCATTATAAACTACCCACACTAACATATGATCTTTTCTTTTATCACATAGATTGAAAAAGAATATCTGCTCCAATTACCCATGTAATGAAAAAACTGCATACAACCACAAAAAGTGAAACAGTAAGCATACAATAAATGGACTCACAAACACTGCTGCATAATACACCCATTCAAGCAAACATCTAACCATAGACCACAATCCAAAATGTTTACTTCCATAGGTATCTTATGCTGCAGTGCTTGTCACCAAACTCTACAATCTTAATTGCATGGCCTAGCGTAACTTGACATAATGACTCTACAAATGAAACAGTACACAAACATTTGTAAATATATTTCCCCTATAAGCAGCCCACATACCACAGTCAAAACGTTTGATGGGCATGGGTGTGTTATGCTGCAGTGGTTGTGGCCAGGCCTAGAGTCTTGGGTGCATGGCACAACCATGCACCCAAGACTCTAGGCCAGCGGTATTCAAACTGTGGGTCGCAGGCCCGCAAGGGGCCGCGGCCGCATCACCGGGGGGCCCTGAGAGGCCAGCATGAAATCTAAAAAAAAACAAAAGATTTTTTATTTTTTTTATTTTTTTAGATTGGAAGAAATGCCAGGGGCGGCTCACATGGTCGGCCAGTAGCATGAAACTGTCTCAGGCACCAATGAAAGTGGGCCACAGTTGTAAATAGATATTCATTCCTTTAGTCACAGACTGTTTGAATAGTGCCCAAGGGGGTGTTTTGTGTTAAAGTATAAGCAAATTGTGATATTTAAAGAATATTTGTTCAGCAACAATGGTCAACATTACTAACGGCTCAATGGTCAAAATCTAACTGCATAGTGAAGTAACTCATCAAACTGGCCCATATTGGCCAAGAAGGTGGCCCATATTGGCTGAAAAGGTGTCCCTTTTTAAATGGCCCACACTAGCATTTTGCATTTTTGATACATGCATTGCCCTATTACCCTATAGGCCAGTCTGAGCCTGGAAGCTCATCCATAATGGTGAGGGAGCACACACCCAGTGGCCTCGTCACTCATTATGGAGGAGCTACGGAGCCAGCCCAGTGAAACAATGAGCACTCCCTCAGCTGCTTTTTCCAGCTGAGGGAGTGCTCCTGGGCTGGCTAAACTGTCAAAGGGAAACACTATTTCCCTTTAACATTTCAGTTCAGTGGCCCAGCCGCACATGCTCACTGCAAGGCTGGGTTGTTTTGCTTCGCCAGCATTGCATAGCTCATTGGAAATGCTGGCTGGGGCATTGCATGCCTGTATGTGCGAGGGGGAGCTCATGCGCCTCCTCGCACATACGGACAGAGCATCCTGGAGCAGGGCGTCTCAGCACCCACATACAGGCCAATGCTGAAGGTACATTTATGTTCATTTTTTTGTAATTTAAACATGTTTATGGATGCGTGTATGCGTGTGTTATCAGTGAGTGTATGGTGATGGATGCTCGTGTGAATGATAGAGTGATTGCTGTATGAATGTGGTGTGTGTGTGTTAGTTTGTTTTGGTCAGCTGAGCTGATTTTGGCAAGTGGTGGATAGAGGCGGAAGGAGGGTTGTACAACAAAGGCATTTTAAAAATGCCTAAATGCCTTTGTTGCACAATCCCCCACCAACCTGCCAAACTCAGCTCTCCTTCTGAGGCGCTGTGGATCCCAGGGAACAGGGATGGTATTTGTTTGCTAGATTTCTATCATAGATGTCCAGTCAAAAATACCATGCTTTCCCCCTTGGCACCCCAATGCCTTGCATACACACATACTCATGTTGATTGTGTTAGTCCCAGTGGGGCCCAGGGGACAGGGATGGTATTTTTTTTACTGGACATCTATAGTAGATGTCCAGTAAACAATGTCATGCCTGCCCCATGGGCTCCCCAGGACCAATTGCAAAGTGTTTGGCTATTTACCCATACCTTTTTTTTAAAGTATGCTCTACAATGCAACATTTTAAATCATTGTTTTAAAATAAAATCACAGGGAGGAAAACCCCCCGGTCCTCCCTTGATTGGTTCAGGCTCCCTCAGTGTGCTCAGTCGCGTAGGCATTTTTGGGGGAAATAGTTATGCCACTCTACTTCAAAAATTCACCAGGCGCCACTGGCCCTCGGACTGTGTTGGAAACGGGATGGGGGAGCTCAGGGACTGTGGTGGAAGCACGATGGGCGGGAACCATGAGATAGTGGTGGGAGCAGGCTGGGGAAAGCCCATGGTGTGTGATGGGGTGGGGAGAGCCTAGGGACTGTGTAGAAGTGGGATGAGGGAGCCCAGCAACTGTGATGGGAGCAGGTGGGGGAGCCCAGGGACTATACTGGGAGTAGGGTGTGGTGACAGGACGCAATAGTGGTGACAGCCCGGGAGAACAGCTCAGTGGCAACGTGCTCACCTTGGAAGCAAGAAGACACGAAGCAACACAGGTTCGAGCCCCGGGTCCGCGCTTAGAAACCTCTGGGTATTAAGCACGTTATAATTAACCTATCATATCATGCATTCGGCATTTTTGCGGAGGTCCCGGCCTACCCAAATTTTGCTACGGGGGCGCCCGCCAAAAAAGTTTGAAGACCACTGCTCTAGGCCTTGGCTACAACCACCGCAGCATAACATACCCATGCTATCAAACATTTTGACTGTGGTATGTGGGCTGCTTATAGGGGACATATGTTCTATTAGACTGTACAGTATATTAAGAGATAAGATGCTCCGCTGGCTTCCTGGATTCCTGAGGTGGTGCTTAGCCTCACTCCTTCAATCTGGATTAATAAAGTCAATGGAGAGGGATATGTCAGTTTGATTAAGACGGCATTGAAATAGCTTTCAATGAATTTTGCATGCCTGGTACTCCTGAGAGCATCTCCAAACGGACTGCTTTATAAATCAAATACATTGTCTTCAGAGGCTAATTTACTCCACCAAGATGATAATGCAACTCAGCCACACACTTATATGCAAAGAAAGCTAATTTTGTGAACGTTCATGTGAATCCACTCTCCTATCTCTGAAAAGCAAAGCATGGGACCTGCTGCGGGTATCATTTCACAGTCAAGTACAGTTTGCAGTCTAGTGCTGTTAGTGTACTGAATTTGTACTTCTGATTAGATGGAAGGTCACATTTACAAATTTGTGTCCTGGCCACAACCACCACAGCATAACACACCTACGCTACCAAACATTTTGACTGTGGTATGTGGGCCAAGGGCCAATTATAGGTGATATTAATTACAATCAATGCTCTACTAACAACCCAAAACCAACATCATACTAAAGGAAAATAGCTAATAGAGCGCCCAGTATTTAGGTATATCCACAGACAGCCGTGGTGACCGCGGACACCGTGAACACATCAAGGGCATCTACCACCTTAACAAATACGACATTTCACCCATCTATTACTCCCCCACCCTCCCCAAGCACTCCTACACACCAACACACTCTCCAAAATTGCATTTTTGCACAGTTCAACTGTGCACTGTCCGCAGACGTCCATGGATACAATATGGCGGACGCATCGAAACAATGTGACACACCTCATGCCTCAACCCAGCCAATCAGAGAACACGCTGCGTGTATGTGGACATAACGCATGCTGATACATGATAAATATTCTTCCTTAGGCCAATTATCTAGATTATCACTTTCCATTATTTGTCTTAAATTTGTATTGTCCCTTTTCATTGATTGTACTTCTTTTTGAACATTGATTAATAGTTGCTTTATTTCTTTTGATGTATCCATCATTAGTTTCTTGGTTAGTTTGTGTGGCACTTCTTGTTTGATTCTTCGTGATACTTGAATGACTTCTACATCTGTTTGAAAATATTAGAAATATTTTTAAAACAATTGAAGATGTAATACACTTAAAAAATATTTGTGTTGGTTGCATAGACTGTCGAAGTAGTTCGATAAACTATATATTTGTGTTGGTTGCATAGACCGTCGAAGTAGTTAGATAAACTATATCTGTTTGGTGACTGATATTTGTTCCTTAAAATAGTATTGTTAGTCTCATTTTATATAAATATATTGAATGGACTTACAAAATCCTGAATGCTGTGTAATTTATTCTGGTTCCTTCTCTTGAGCATCTTCTTTTTACATGTCTTCCTCTGTACAATAATTTTCCTCCAGCAATTCCATGTAGTTTTCCATTGTACTTACAGAAATAAAATACTGCTTGTCACCGCAGGTATTAGAATAAGCAATGAAAGTAGATTACATGAAACAATAAGGTGACATTTCTTGTATTTATTATCTGATTGGTTGTTTGTTTGTATGGTGGGCAGCTGACTATAGGATATCATTTTCCTCAGACGCTGATCAACTGTTGGACCTATCATAGAATATACTTTTTGTCGAGTGGTGTTTGTATGTGCCAATCAAACTGTAGATTATGTTGCATCATAATGTTGAGATTTTTCTATATTGTAAATTTGCGACAAAGTGAAGGCCAAATGAAGGTCTTTGGGTCTTTGCTGTTCTCTCTGTGTTTACTGTTGGAGGCGTGGCTACACTCTCTCTCTCTCTGCAGCATCACAAAAGCCTCATACCTGCGCAGCATGCAGATAGGCAAAGTGAAGGCCAAGTGAAGGTCTTTTGGTCTTTGATCAAGTGTTTTCTCTGTGTTTACTGTTGGAGGCGTGGCTGCACCACGAACTCTCTCTGAAGTACCTTAAAAGCCTCATACCTGCTGTGGCACGTGGAGCAGCAAAGTGAAGGCCATGTGAAGGTCTTTTGGTCTTTGGTCAAGTGTTTTCTCCATGTTTACTGTTGGAGGTGTGGCTACACTACGAACTGTCTCTGCAGCACATTAAAAGCCTAATACCTGCTGCGCGACGTGGAGCTGCAAAGTGAATGCCAAGTGAAGCTCTTCTGGTCTTTAGTGAAGTGTTTTCTTCATGTTTACTGTTGGAGGTGTGGCTACACTATGAGCTCTCTATGCAGCACCTTAATGACCTCATACCTGCCACAGCACGCAGAGTGTCAAAGTGAAGGTATTCTGGTCTTTGGTGTCTTTGGGAGTCGTGGGAGCCACTAGTGAAGTAACAGAAATACAGGGACTTCCCGTGATGATATATGCAGTTAACAACAGGAGTGTCCTGGAGTTAACACCATTGAGCGTCCTGTGTTGCGGTGACAGCATTCTACGTTATTACTCTGCTTTTTTTCTGGGACTTTGGATGTGAATCATCTTTGGTGGTGCTCGCCTTTTCTGGATTGTTTGCTCTTGGCTAGCCAACTACCTCACCTTCTTTGGGCTAAGGAGTCAGTGGGGACAATGAGTGTCCTGTGTCTTGTGTTCTTGTTTTCGTTTTGAGCACTCCTTCTCAGGTCCTGGTTCACATCTGAAGGTAAGAACTATAATCTTTGTATGCGTCCTCGACTAACTAAAACTAAGAATGAAGTCCCAAACATGTTGCAGGGCAATGCTGTGAAGTGCTGCTGTATGTGTTAAATGATGAGTCAGAACTAATACTATTACAGAAAGTGTGTACCTCCAGTCGCCCACTGCAAATAAAGCCAACCTTGCACAAACTGAAAGCTCTGCTTTCTTTCCTATAGAAAGTAGTACAATTGTGACTTCTGCCTCACGAACGATTATCTGAGCAGTTTCAATGTTGCACCATTGATAACAATAATTTGTTACTCAAGATGTGCATAGGTCTCAGGCGTGCATCTCTGGGTGGGACCCATGTAGAGCTGTCTTTAGAACTTGATGGCAATTTAATTGATATAGTCTCATCAAATTCACCTGGTGACGAGGGCGATGAAAGCAATGTGCGGGATGCGCCACTGTTGGCCGACAGCAACGTGGCTTTTCTTAGAGGTCTCAACATCATCATGGCCAGAGTAGTGGCTTTGTCAGAACTGGTTGACACCTTGTTTAATGGACAGATTGAGATCAAAAACTCATTGTGCCTCATTACAAGTTTGCCGGTCCAGGAACTACGGTATCGGTAAGCTTGCCGGTACCGGAGTTCCTGGACCGGCAAACTACAAGTTGTGCTAGTGGGTGCCTTTCTGCCCAACAGGTCATACCTGGTGGGCAGAGCGACACCCGCGAGAACAGCATGTTGCATGCACTGGCCCAATTATAAATGGTGCCGGTGCATCCGACCTCCCCATTCCCATTCAGCCCTATGGGGCCAAATGGAAATGGGGAGCAGGTAATTGGCCATTTGCGGGGACCAGAAAAATAATTACACCAGCGGCAGCCGTGCTTGTACTTCAGGCACGGCTACCACCAATGTCATAATGAGGCCCTTCATTCAGATCTTGGATAAGTTTGACAAAGACAATCTCCCAGCTAACATCACGAAATAAACTATGTAAAACAAATCAACTAAAATTGCCAGGACTTCCTCCATACTGGTGCGTGACGCTGCTGTATCACCTAATTTGCCACCCTGCCCTTTTATTCAGTCGAGGAAGGCTGGCATTAAGGAAAGAGACTGGCACTACGAAGAAATCTTTGTCTCTCCCTCATCTGCCTCATCAGTTGAATCTTCTCCAGCTGCACACCCAGCAAAATCTTCCAAAAGTGTGCAACGTGTGCCTGTCTGCCAATGTGGCTATATTACAAGAAGAACTATAAACCCAAGTGTTACCATGTATAGTACCTATTTTGCAAACGGCACAGGCTTTTCCTCACAGGACGAAAGCGATTACTAACATCTTGCCAAATGGAACTGTATGTCGAGTTGTTCTCAATGGACCATTTGTCCAAAACACATTGCAAAAACCTAAAAAAAATCCATTTAATGACAGTAAATATACAACAGAAAAACTATCACTGCTTACCATTGCAGGACCTTCCGTTCCGAAACAGATAAAGGATAAAGTCGACGTCTATGAAGCGAAAAATCTCAATCTTCACACTAGCATTCACAAGGAATTGGGGACTTGGGAAATAATAGAGGAAACAAACCCTTTATCACAAAGTCCTTTTCTGAATCGGTCACAATTACTTGCTATTTTCAGGAAATTCCTCAACTTAGTTTGATCAGTTCTACCGATATCAAGCGTATTGAGCTACCTGGGGTAGGTAGTCCAACTAATTGGGCACTAATTGTACTTTTTGTGACTGCTGTGTTAATGTCGCACGCTTCACTTCTCTCACACTTGGGCTTATCATTGATTTTGTGTTGTAACCGTAAAAAACTGGACTGAGGGTCACTCCGCTTCCTAAAGTGAACTCTGCATTTTCATTATCTGCAGACCACCAACCTGAGCAAGGATCGTTCCGCGCATTTCAAATGAACAAAGACAAAACCACAGTAAATTAACACGAAGAGGAATGCTGGTTGCCAACACAAATCACAAATGATGAAAATTGACATCCCATTTCCGATAATTTTTTGGAATGGACAGCGTGGAATGCACATGGTTACCGGTCTTTTATTTACCATCCTGTGGGGATTGCTATTGTAGCATCAAATTAAGTTTTTTTCCTGCAGAAAACTTGGTGTATTTTGCCCTTTTGCATAAGTGATTTCCAGATAGTGCACAATCTCGCTACCCCTTCCCATCACGGTAGACCGAGTGGTGGCTTTGTGATCAGAACTCAATTAGTGCACTCATTGGAAGTCTTTCCATCTACTAGCTCCTCACCTTATGTTTTACCTGCTGTACTTAATCTCTCTGGGGACAGCTCTAGCTCTATCTTTGTGATCAATGTGTACGACCCACCTGGGGGTTCCCAAACCAAAAATATCATAACCACTATTGAAGATATTATCCTGGAATGGTTGTAACATCTCATTCTGGCCTCGTTGTTATCGCTGGTGATCTCAATGACAGAAATCTCCATCTTTCCTCTTTCCAACTGACGTGAGAGAATGGGCCAGTTTTCTGGCTCATCCCAATTTTTGTTTTTTTTCCTTTCAGGGTTGCAGATGTCACTGTGCAGAGCCATACATGGACGAATGGCATCTACAAAAAACAAACACACATTGATTATATAATAACTGATTCAGTAACTAAAATAAGGTGTGGTGAAGTGACGATTAATTTTAACAACTTGAGTGACTACGCTCAAGAGGACCACCCCCTCTGGTCCCTAGTGATGTCGCTGTTTGCCCCCCATCTTCTATTGTGCCCTGTGATGTTGCTGTGTGCTGCCCAGCCCTCTCTGGTAGCCTGTGATGTCTCTGTTGGCCCTCAACACCCCTCTGGTTCCCTTGTGATGTTGCTGTGTGCCCCCTCCCCCTCTGGTCCCCTGTGATGTCTCTGTTAACCCCCCAGCCCCTCTTGTCCCCCATGATGCCGCTGTGTGCCACCACCCCCGTCTGGTCCCTGTGATGTCTCAGTTGGCCCTCCACCCCCTCCGATCCCTGTGATGTCTCTGTTGCACCCCACTCCCCATCTGGCCCTCTGTGATGTCTCTGTTGGCCCCCACAACCCCCTGTCGAGTCCCACTCTTTATGTCAATGGGGGGTGAGAGAACTCCATTAACCTTAACTCTTGCTGTGGACATCGTGAACACATGATATAAATTGCGGTCCAAAGTTGCATTTTTCCAGCACTGCCCACCTAAATGACCAAGAAACAGTGTTGAAGGCCTTTTGAACGTCCAAGTCTGCGGCTACTCCCCGAGTCTCAGGGTCGATTTGTGCCAGGATATTAAAAAGGCGCCACAGATCTAGTGCTGTAGAGCGTCTGGCAACAAAACCAGATTGATCCGGGTGGACAATATGTTCCATGTACGGGGCAAAGCACAACGCCAACACCTTGGTGAATATTTTAACATCGGAATTTATATGCGATATGAGCCGCATTGCTCCGGGGTCTTATCTGGCTTAAACAAAATGGTAATCACTGCATCCCGGAGCGTGGGGGGAGAATCCCTGAGGTACATTCTTCCTCCCATAGCGCAACCAGCCTAGGAACAAGGGAGGACTTTAACAGGCCGATTCATGGAATAATTAGCGCGGCGCAAGTGGGCAAAAACGTGCGAATCGCAGTGGAATAGCGAAAATCGCAGTGCAAGTGCGAAAATCGCACGAAAAGCAGCGCACGTCGATTCATGGAAGTCCATGTGCGAGAAAACCAGCGGATGTGCGATAAAAAGTGCGCCGCGCACGTTGGCGCACAGGCCATCTAACAGCGTGCGCCAGGTCACAGCGAAAATCGCACAGGCCACAGCGAAATTCGCACATAGCGCGGCGCACGCAATAAAAGTAGGCAGAACACGGGCGTAACACTCGGAATGGGGAACAACTTGCAAAAACGTGGGCGTCACGGGGGAATTACAGGGCACAAGTGCGCGGAACGCCCACACGCTCGCCTACAACACGTATTCATGGAATAGAATAGGGCAAAAAAGCGCACGCTCAAACCAGCGCACAGGCACAAACACGACCGCCACAAGAAAGCAGGCGGTAGCGTCTCTGCGGCTGTAAGAAATGTGCGCCAAAAGGTGCGCCAACAAATAGCACCCATATACTGCCATGATGAATGTCCTATACTGTGGCCCTCCTGGACAAATGACGTGCAAAGGGGTACCCACAAACACGGACACGCTGACAAAAAATACGTGTGCGTGTATACCGGGGTGCGCGGGAAGTCTCACACGCGATTTGGCCGGGTAGGTGGATTTCAGGGGTGCGCGGGAAGTTCCACACGCGATTCCATCAGGGTACGTGTATTTCAGGGGTGCGCGGGAAGTCCCACAAGCGATTACAGCAGGGTACGTGTATTTCAGGGGTGCGCGGGAAGTTCGACACGCGAATAGCCTGGGCGCATGTATGTCAGGGGTGCGCGGGAAGTTCCACACGCGAATAGCCTGGGCGCGTGTATTTCAGGGGTGCGCGGGAAGTTCCACACGCGAATAGCCTGGGCGCGTGTATTTCAGGGGAGCGCGGGAAGTCCCACACGCGATTACAGCAGGGTACGTGTATTTCAGGGGTGCGCGGGAATTTCCACACGCGAATAGCCTGGGCGCGTGTATTTCAGGGGTGCGCAGGAAGTCCCACACGCGATTACAGCAGGGTACATGTATTTCAGGGGTGCGTGGGAATTTCCACACGCGAATAGCCTGGGCGCGTGTATTTCAGGGGTGCGTGGGAATAATCACACGCGATTTGGCTTGGTACGTGTATTACAGGGGTGCGTGGGAAGTTACACACGCGATTAGGCTGGGTGGGTCCTCACAGGTGTTCCCTGTACACCCTCCACGGCCCCTGCAGGCAGCCCACAAAACAGGGGACTACCCTGCACACCTGCTCATGTCTCCCACCACCCCCACCCCCCACCATCCAGGGGCACCCTCCACCAGGCCCCCACTCATGTCTCCTACCACCCCCACCCCCCCAGTCACCAGGGGCAGCCTCCACCAGGCCCCCACTCATGTCTCCCACCACCCCCACCCCCCAGCAGTGCAGGGGCAGCCTCCACCAGGCCCCCACCCATGTCTCCCACCACCCCCACCCCCCAGCAGTGCAGGGGCAGCCCCCACCAGGCACCCACTCATGTCCCCTATCACCCCCACCCCTCCGCCACCAGGGGCACCCTCCACCAGGCCCCCACTCATGTCTCCCACCACCCCCACCCCCCAGCAGTGCAGGGGCACCCTCCATCAGGCCCCCACTCATGTCCCCTATCACCCCCACCCCCCAGTCACCAGGGGCACCCTCCACCAGGCCCCCACTCATGTCTCCCACCACCCCCACCCCCCAGCAGTGCAGGGGCAGCCTCCACCAGGCCCCCACTCATGTCACCCACCACCCCCACCGCCCAGCACTGTGGGGCACCTGCCAGCAAGCCCCCACCCATGTCACCCACCACCCCCACCCCCCCAGTCACCAGGGGCACCCTCCACCAGGCCCCCACTCATGTCTCCCACCACCCCCACCCCCCACCATCCAGGGGCACCCTCCACCAGGCCCCCACTCATGTCTCCCACCACCCCCACCCCCCAGTCACCAGGGGCAGCCTCCACCAGGCCCCCACTCATGTCACCCACCACCCCCACCCCCCAGCACTGTGGGGCACCTGCCAGCAGGCCCCCACCCATGTCACCCACCACCCCCACCCCCCAGCAGTGCAGGGGCAGCCCCCACCAGGCCCCCAATCATGTCCCCATATCACCCCCACCCCCCCAGTCACCAGGGGCACCCTCCACCAGGCCCCCACCCATGTCACCCACCACCCCCACCCCCCAGCATCCAGGGGCAGCCTCCACCAGGCCCCCACTCATGTCCCCTTGCACCCCCACCCCCCAGCAACCAGGGCCAGCCTCCACCAGGCCCCCACCCATGTCACCCACCACCCTCACCCCCCAGCAGTGCAGGGGCTGCCTCCACCAGGCCCCCACTCATGTCACCCACCACCCCCACCCCCAGCACTGTGGGGCACCTGCCAGCAGGCCCCCATCCATGTCACCCACCACCCCCACCCCCCAGCATCCAGGGGCAGCCTCCACCAGGCCCCCACTCATGTCCCCTTGCACCCCCACCCCCCAGCAACCAGGGCCAGCCTCCACCAGGCCCCCACCCATGTCACCCACCACCCTCACCCCCCAGCAGTGCAGGGGCAGCCTCCTCAGGCCCCCACCCATGTCTCCCACCACCCCCACCCCCCAGCAGTTCAGGGGCAGCCCCCACCAGGCCCCCAATCATGTCCCCTATCACCCCCACCCCCCCAGTCACCAGGGGCACCCTCCACCAGGCCCCCACCCATGTCACCCACCACCCCCACCCCCCAGCAGTGCAGGGGCAGCCTCCACCAGGCCCCCACTCATGTCCCCTATCACCCCCACCCCCCCAGTCACCAGGGGCACCCTCCACCAGGCCCCCACTCATGTCTCCCACCACCCCCACCCCCCAGCAGTGCAGGGGCAGCCTCCACCAGGCCCCCACCCATGTCTCCCACCACCCCCACCCCCCAGCAGTGCAGGGGCAGCCCCCACCAGGCCCCCACTCATGTCCCCTATCACCCCCACCCCCCCAGTCACCAGGGGCACCCTCCACCAGGCCCCCACCCATGTCACCCACCACCCCCACCCCCCAGCAGTGCAGGGGCAGCCTCCACCAGGCCCCCACCCATGTCTCCCACCACCGCCACCCCCCAGCAGTGCAGGTGCAGCCCCCACCAGGCACCCACTCATGTCCCCTATCACCCCCACCCCCCCGCCACCAGGGGCACCCTCCACCAGGCCCCCACTCATGTCACCCACCACCCCCACCCCCCAGCAATGTGGGGCACCTGCCAGCAGGCCCCCACCCATGTCACCCACCACCCCCACCCCCCCAGTCACCAGGGGCACCCTCCACCAGGCCCCCACTCATGTCTCCCACCACCCCCACCCCCCACCATCCAGGGGCACCCTCCACCAGGCCCCCACTCATGTCTCTCACCACCCCCACCCCCCAGTCACCAGGGGCAGCCTCCACCAGGCCCCCACTCATGTCACCCACCACCCCCCAGCACTGTGGGGCACCTGCCAGCAGGCCCCCACCCATGTCACCCACCACCCCCACCCCCCAGCACTGTGGGGCACCTGCCAGCAGGCCCCCACCCATGTCACCCACCACCCCCACCCCCCAGCAGTGCAGGGGCAGCCCCCACCAGGCCCCCAATCATGTCCCCTATCACCCCCACTCCCCCAGTCACCAGGGGCACCCTCCACCAGGCCCCCACCCATGTCACCCACCACCCCCAGCATCCAGGGGCAGCCTCCACCAGGCCCCCACTCATGTCCCCTTGCACCCCACCCCCCAGCAACCAGGGCCAGCCTCCACCAGGCCCCCACCCATGTCACCCACCACCCCCACCCCCCAGCACTGTGGGGCACCTGCCAGCAGGCCCCCACTCATGTCCCCTATCACCCCCACCCCCCCAGTCACCAGGGGCACCCTCCACCAGGCCCCCACTCATGTCTCCCACCACCACCACCCCCCAGCAGTGCAGGGGCAGCCTCCACCAGGCCCCCACCCATGTCTCCCACCACCCCCACCCCCCAGCAGTGCAGGGGCAGCCCCCACCAGGCCCCCACTCATGTCCCCTATCACCCCCACACCCCCAGTCACCAGGGGCACCCTCCACCAGGCCCCCACTCATGTCTCCCACCACCCCCACCCCCCAGCAGTGCAGGGGCAGCCTCCACCAGGCCCCCACTCATGTCACCCACCACCCCCACCCCCCAGCACTGTGGGGCACCTGCCAGCAGGCCCCCACCCATGTCACCCACCACCCCCACCCCCCAGCAGTGCAGGGGCAGCCCCCACCAGGCCCCCAATCATGTCCCTATCACCCCCACCCCCCAGTCACCAGGGGCACCCTCCACCAGGCCCCCACCCATGTCACCCACCACCCCCACCCCCCAGCATCCAGGGGCAGCCTCCACCAGGCCCCCACTCATGTCCCCTTGCACCCCCACCCCCCAGCAACCAGGGCCAGCCTCCACCAGGCCCCCACCCATGTCACCCACCACCCTCACCCCCCAGCAGTGCAGGGGCTGCCTCCACCAGGCCCCCACTCATGTCACCCACCACCCCCACCCCCCAGCACTGTGGGGCACCTGCCAGCAGGCCCCCACTCATGTCCCCTATCACCCCCACCCCCCCAGTCACCAGGGGCACCCTCCACCAGGCCCCCACTCATGTTTCCCACCACCCCCACCCCCCAGCAGTGCAGGGGCAGCCTCCACCAGGCCCCCACTCATGTCACCCACCACCCCCACCCCCCAGCAGTGCAGGGGCAGCCTCCACCAGGCCCCCACTCATGTCTCCCACCACCCCCACCCCCCAGCAGTGCAGGGGCAGCCTCCACCAGGCCCCCACCCATGTCTCCCACCACCCCCACACCCCAGCAGTGCAGGGGCAGCCCCCACCAGGCCCCCACTCATGTCCCCTATCACCCCCACCCCCCCAGTCACCAGGGGCACCCTCCACCAGGCCCCCACCCATGTCACCCACCACCCCCACCCCCCAGCAGTGCAGGGGCAGCCTCCACCAGGCCCCCACCCTTGTCCCCCTGCCCCCAGGTCCTGACGATACACAATCATGGCAGTAATGGGCAGCATACCCAGCACAAACACCCAGGCAAGGATTGCATCCACCCACATAGTGAATGCAACTACATGACACAACCCCAATGGCAAGTATGTAAATGAACACATGTCCGTCACACACACATAAACAATGGCTGCAAGTGAATGTCAAAACCCATACCATGACATGTATGAAACCAAAGACAAAATAACACAAGTGGAAGTAAAAATAAAAAATGTATTAAAGATTAAAAATAAGTAAACAAATCAAACATACAACTATGTGGATAACAAAATAAATGGTCCATGTCGGAGAACAAAAGTAAAAATCAAAAAAAGAAAAAGGAATACAAAAACAAATGTTGACCAAAGCAATATCAAGTAGAAGGAAAAGAATGAAAAACCATTTCCACATGGTGAACACAATAATGAAAAAAAGAAAATGTTCCTTCAAAAAACAAACTAAATACAGGAATGTACCAGGGTCCATGAGCCCAACACCATAAAGGAAACCTACTACTACCTAATGAAAAAAATATATACAAAAAAGTGGCCATTGTCCGAGCGGTCCAAAATAATAAAAACAAATAAAGGAAACCTAACACTAACTAACTATATAACTATATACAAAGGCAGCGGGCAAGTCCTGCGGCTCACTTGTTGATGTTGCTGGCCAGGGCATCATCGAACTCCATGTCGATGTCCTGGAGGCGGGACTCTGTCCTGGCCCCGAGGTCAAACTCCCTGCGAGCTTCCTCGAGGCACTCAGCCCGCCTCAACGCCCGACGCATGGAGAACTCCGCCCTGACCATGGCGAGCCACTCCTCTTCCGCCCGCTGCCGCTCCGCACCTATCCGCTGGACCAACTGCTCCCACACGAAGACACCACCATCCCAGGGTTGCCCTGCCCTCCGGCCGATGCCTGCCCCTCTGATCTTGATGGCCCCGAGCCATGATGCCTCCCACGTCGAGCCCGCTGCTGCCTCCGACGCCACTGCCTCTGCCAGCACGACGGCATCCAGGCTGATGGAAACCACCGACGCCGTCGTGCACGTGCCCTGCCTGATGATGCTGTCACATCTTCCATCTGCTGGGGTCCAGTTGCTGTGTTGTCCACCCCTGCTGGACCTCCGACTCCCAACTGTGGCAGGGATGGGATCCCCACCGAGCTGGCTGCATTGGTCGGGGCAGGTCCACAGGGGGCCCTGGTGGCATCTGGCCTGGAAGACGGCAAGGAGAACGACTGGTGTATAGCCTGCACAGAGGAGGAGAGGGCCGCCACATTGACCAACACATGCAGGAAACCCCCGAACATGGCCGATCCCAATTGGGCCACGTCGGCATGGTGCACTTCGTGATGACATGCGTGCTCCTCCCGGGAAGCACGCACGGCATCACGAATCACAGCCGTGCGCATCACGACCCCAATCAGGACCTTCTCCGCACGGCCAGGGGTTCCCACGTCCGCAGGTGGAGGGGAGTCAGGTGACATGGACATCCCCTCTACCTGCGGACGGGCCTGGGACGGGGCATCCCTGCTGGTGCATGGTGGTGCACTCACAGGGTCAGGGACAGCGACATGCACAGGCCCCTCCACGGTGACCTGTGCTGCCTCCTGCCCCTGGCCCTGGACTGCACCACTTGCACCAGCAGGGATGCCCCCACCAGGCCCCATGTGTGCCCCAGTGGCGGCCTCCTCCTCCTCTGTGCAAACCACCAACCTGGATGGCTCCTCACCGTCTCCCACCGTAGCAGGCCCCTGTGGGGGCTCACCCACCCCTTCCGCTGCAGCCATGGGGGCATCCCCGCCGTCTCCGCCCTCTTCTTCACTAGCCGCTGTGTAGAGGGAGACAAAGAACACAAGCATCAGGGTACTGTACAATGGTCCCCTAGACAGGAAGCAATAGCAGATGACCACCACTGTCAAAGTACACTTCCATCATGTCCCTCCACAACACATGGGTCAGTCCAGGCAAAACACACACAGTAACAGGCATGCTGCATGCCATGGACATTTCCATGCATGTCCAATGGACTCTTGAAACATTCAATGATATGGAACTCACATGCATCATGGCTCATGCCTTTCACATGCATACACTTCACCTCAGTCACATCCATCTGGCCCCAAACACAACAAACACAGCGGATACAAGGGCAATTTGGCTGCTTCACTGAATCTGTGCATTGTCACACACATGTGTCATGCATCCATGGCATGCACAAGTCACAGACACGCAGGTCAGCCACACAGACATGGCTACCACATATGTACCTGGCATCAGCACCCATCCCTCACCCCCACCCATGTCCCGGTACAGAGACTGGCATGCTCTCATGTTCAAAATCTGCATAGGGGTCCCCATGCGGCATTTGAACACATGCAACAACCATGTGGGTCACACATCACTGGTTGCACATGCATTACCATGATGTCCATGCACACATACATGCATACATGGCCTATGGCACACATACAGGAAAGTATCATAGACCCAGCACACAGCAACATGCCCTGTGTCACACAGTAATGCTTGGACACTTACCGCTCAACTCCAGACGGGCCTCCCTCTCAAGGATCTGGGCATGGAGCGCTGGGCGTACGCGTTCCAGGACCCTCATCTGGATGGAACTCATGCGGCCCCGGCCCCCCTCCACGAGGCGCCGGGCCTTCACAAGGGTCCTGGACCTCAAGTCCTCCCAGCGCTTCTTGATCTTCTGGACGTTGCGGGTTGCCACCCCCTCCGCGTTGATGGCAACCACACAGTCGGCCCAGATCCTCTCCCGTTCATCCTTGCTGGCGCGGGACGATCCAAAGAGGGCATCATACTGCCCCAGGACATGCTCCACCAGGACACCAACTTCGGTGGCAGTGAAGCTGGTGCCCCTCTGCCCCTCTGGCCTGGGGTTGCCACTGGTGCCAGATGTGGAAGTGCCCGACATGGCAACCCCAGAGGCAGGTGTGGGTGGGCAACTGGGTCCTGGGGCTGGGCTGTGGAGCGATGTAATCCCAGTCGGGAGTCTTCAGTTCCAGCAGGGGTGGATACAGCAACTGGACCCCTGCAGATGGCTGATGTGCAGGCACCAAATGGCAGGGCACGGTGGCAGCAGGCAGGCAGGCAGGCAGGCAGCAGCAGATGGCACGTGGGAGGCTGCTTGGGGCACGGGGGGCAGTTACTCGGCCTTCTGGGCAGGAGCGTGGTCTTCCGTGTGTTTTCGCGTGGCCAGCTTGATACGGAGTGATTTGGCACGTGAAAATTCGGCACGTCAGCGTGAAATCCGAGGAAAGGCCCTTAGCGCGTAAGCGCGTAAATCGGCATACGCGATTCTATTGGTCCAGAGTCCCTCAGCGCGTAAGCGCGTATGTGACGTGACCCGCACGGGTGTTCCCCACCCAGCACGTGATGACGGAGCACACGTGTAAATACTGCACGTCAGAGTGTCATCGCGTGTAATTGGACAAAAGTGCGCGTACACGCGATTGGCCTATGTACGTGTATTTCAGGGGTGCGTGGGCACTTACACACGCAAGTACGTCAGCGCACCTGTATCCCGTTGTGCGTGTGAATTTCCACACGCTATTGGACTGGGAACTGGATTCCAGGGGTGCGCGGGTCACACGCTCGCCTAGAACACGCGCAAAGCATGAATTTGCGCACTTTAACAATAACAAGCCAGGCGCCAGGATGAACATACCGTTCCTAGCAGCAGTGGCAGTGGGCTACCAAAGGAGGAGGAGGAGGATAGTCAGGGCCAGAATATTCACACCCAGAACCAGCCTTTTCGGGATGCCTGATGACCAGGTGTATGGAAGGTACAGGTTTCCACCACACATAATACTGGACCTGGTGAGTGAGTGGGAGGATGACCTCACATCACCCACCCTGTGCTCCCAAGCACTCAGCCCCCTGGAGAAGGTCCTCAATGTACTGCACTTCTTAGCCACTGGATCATTTCAGCGGACAAGTGCCATAGTGGGTGGGGTGTCACAGGCCACCCAGTCACGCTGCCTACACCAGCTCTTGAACATCATCACTGCACGCCCATCAGTCCGCAGGCACATATACCTGCCCAGAACACCTGCAGAAAGGCATGCTGCCGCCCTGGATTTTTACGGTGTGGCACGATTCCCCAAAGTGCTAGGTGCCATCGACTGCACCCATGTGGCTCTACGTCCCCCCAGGGCATCTGAGCACATCTATAGGAACCTCAAGCACTGGCATTCCATCAACGTGCAGGTAGTATGTAATGCCAAGGGAATCATCACCTCAGTATATGCCAACTATCCCGGCTCCACCCACGACAGCTTCATTTACCGAATGTCCACCCTATGCCAGGACCTAGATGCTGGGCGGCATGGCGATACATGGCTGCTTGGTGAGTATGTATGCCACTGCACATGCATGCATGTTGGATACTGAGCAAGGTCACAACCCCACCAATGATACCAATCACCACCTCCACAGGGGACAGTGCCTACCCTCTCAGCCCCCATATGATGACGCCAATTCGGAACCCCACCACGCCACCCGAGGTAAGATATAACACAGCCCACATTACAACCCGGGGCATAGTGGAGCGCACATTCGGAGTGCTAAAGTCACGCTTTCGCTCCCTTGACCGTTCTGGCGGGCAGCTGTTATACGCTCCCCCAGTAGTGTGCAGGATCATAGTGGCAGCATGTGTCCTGCACAACGTTGCAACACGCCGGGGCTTGGCCGTGGACATGGTGGTGGCCCCACATCCCCAACCACATGCACAGCCGCTGCGCATGGGAGGGGAAAGGGCACGTGGGGAGGCAGCCCGTACACAGCTAGTGGCTAATTACTTCACATAGAAATCACACCCCTGTGGAGTGCACACTGCCCTGGCACATTCCATCTGACAATCAATGATGACTCAATCTGACACTGATCCTGAATGTCTGGAGAATGAACCGTGAATACCATATCAGCCTGAGATTGTTCACCTGGAAGTGTCACAATGTGTGCATCCCTACCCACACAGACACCACCAATGCAGTTTTGTGGAGTTACACATTCAAGCAGCTAAAAAGAATACCCACTTGCAAAATGCAACAAGAGGACAGTGCCATGTCAGCCAACCCAACCCCAGCACCGCCACACGACACACCGTGCCATGTCATGCTATTTGCAGGTAAACAAAGTAATCCCCACAACATGACACTAGTGTCATTATGTACAGTGTCCCTATTAGAAACCTGCAACACCTGAAATGCTCACAGCAATGCCGGACCAACAACATACTTGAGCATGTACTACCATTAACATGACATCACAAATTTTACATATTAGTAGTCTCACCACCTGGAAATGCCTGCACTCCCACCACCACCAACTGTGCAGTGTTGGCGCCATGTAGAGTTGTAGGTGCACTGCTGCCAACATGGACCCCATCTCCAGAGTAGAGGTCCTTGTGTAGACATGAGGAAGGGACCTGCAAATTGGGAGGTAGACACAGAAGATGAGTTACACATCAATGCAACATGTAGTGTACAACACAACAGCAATATGCACTAGGAATGTATACACAGTATTGACTACAGACTGCCCACACAGCTCATGGGAGTCCAACGTCACTGTGTAATTCACTGTCACTTGGGCACACCCTTTGCAAGCCCATGGAAACGGGAAGCAGGAGGGGTGTGTGTGACTCAAACCCAAGCATCTGAACCAAATACATTACAAGCCTGCATGTGCCCAGCCACAATGCAGCGTATGCCCACAGGAACCACGGAAGCCAACAAATCGTCCCAAAAAAATAGGGAATAAAATAAATAACAATAAAAATAAAAATAAGAAACAATCAAAAATGGCCATTGATGGGCCCGGGGGGGTTGGGGAGGCCACCCAGGAGGTCCGAGGACAGGATGCACACCAGAACCCACCTGCGTGGATCCTGGGAAAATAAAACACCTCCATGGGCTCATGGCCCACACGGCTACCCTGTTGTGGGAGTATCACTGCTGTCGCTATTATCACCCTGTGCAGCTGCATCCGGAGGTGGTTGCACTATGGGAGGCAGACCACGCAAGGCCCTAGTCTGCTCCTCCATGGCTGCAAGCATGCGGGTGTGGTAGGTCTGGTTCTGGAGGATGAGTGTGCGGAGGTCCCCATGCAACAACTCACGGGATACCCGGACCTCCGCCCTCGTTGCCTGCATCTCAGCTGAGAGCGTACGGGTGAGACGCTCCAGCTGCTGTTCTGTCCTTTGGTGTGTTGAAGCCTCAAGCTCAACAAGAGTCGTCCTGAGGTGAAGGAGCTCCTGCCTCAGGGCTTCCCTGTGGCCCTGGGACTCAATGGAGATGGCCTCCTGCAGAGTCGCCAGTGCCGCCCGCCTGTCCCTGTTGGACCCCAACATGTCCTCCCTGTGTGACTGGCAAATGGAGTCGGTTGCCTGCTCTAGTCGCTCCATCAGCCTTCCTGGGGGGACAATGGAAGTGGCCACCCTATCCATGGCCTGAGCCATCATCTCGGATGATGCAGCCTGTTGGGTTGCCATACCGTAAATGGATTGCTCCCATGCGGTATTGCCAGGTGGCGTACGGCCACCACGTCGGCGGGCACCACACCTGTCTGGGGCAAGGCGAACTGCGCCTTGCTGTGCCGGCACTGCCTGAGGCTGCAGGACTGCATTCCCCCTCTGATCTGCTGGCCCAGGAACAGGATCAGATGTCGCGGAGTGTGACCCTGCATCCGTAACCACCAAAGGCGTAGCTGCCAACACTGACATCCCCATGGAGGGTTCTGACCCTGGTGCAGGTGGGTGAGACAGAACAGAATCCCTCCCTGGAACACTCACCTGCGATGGCACGTAGGTCTCATCCGAATCAACACCTGAGTACAGCTCGGGGGAGGTGCAGCCAGAGACACCCCTTGAGAGCACGACCTGCAGCACTTGTGGGTTCTCCCCCACCACCACACCACGTCCCTCACTGGTGGTTGGTCGGCCCTCGGACCCCTCCTGGGTCTGCACCATCTCCACAACCCCAGCAGTATCAGGTGCGTCTTCCCCTGCAAAGACATGAAAACAAAGAAATGGAAACAGGCATTAGCACCATGGCACACAATGAGGGCTGAGAAGCAAGAGAACCAGTACTTGATTGACACATGTCCCACATGACTAAAACCCTCCCATGCATGCACCCTCACTGCGTATGAAGTGCAGGCAAATGGCACACACTGATGACACCAAGATGGAAAATGAAAACATTTTCTGCATGCTGCCTGGCAGTGGCATCACACATTGGCCTGTGATTGCCAGGTGAAACACACATGCCATCACACAGATGGCATGTACCATTGCTATTGAGTGAAGATGGAGAGGAGGGCAGCACCTATTCATTCAGTCCAGTTCCCGCATGTAATTGCTTTTCTAATTCTAACAGGTCAGATTTTTCACCTGGAGCTGCCAGTCTGAAATGGTCCAATTGCACAGGGACATGTGTGTACAAATGATATCCAGGTAACAAAGTCACTCCACTTCACCATAGCCATGTCAGACATGTGACTAGTGGACAGCGACATGGCTAGTAAAAGTGGGGGAATGCAAACAATCTGACTGAATGAACAGTGAAAAATAAGCAACAATGTTGTGGCAAGGTGACACTTCAAGGGCAACTGGCGTGCAGTTGGGCTAGATGTCTACTGTTGGCAGAAGGGATACTGCTATGGCCAAATGCAGCTGCGCAGGAAGTATTGCATGAAGCACATGGCTGACCCATACGACTCAGGCGCACACACTCTCACCTGGCACACAAACAGAAGCCCTCACACACACAGCATGCACATGGATGACACACACATGCATGTGCACTCACCGGACAATGCCTCGTAATCAGCCAGATCTCCCACGCCTTGGATCTGTTCCTCCGTGACGTAGGTCCCAGCGACTGACTCATGTGGAGTGAGTTCCATGTCTACTACTGGAGACCCACCTCCAGTCACTAGAGTTGCGGCATGACTTGAGGCCAGCTTACACTTTGCCCTGCGCTTTAGGTCATTCCAGCGCTTATAGCAATCATTGGCTGTGCGCCTCACGATTCCAAGGGCACTTACGATGTCCGCAACGGTCTGCCAGTGTGCCTGGCGTTGTGCAGGTGTGGTCTTGGATCCTGCAACAATGACCATCTCGTTGTCATGTCCGGACACATACTCGACAAGTGCATTCAGTTCGTCATCCGTGAAGCTGGGCTTCCTGGACGGGCCGGACTTTGTAGCCGTGTCTGGGGCATCAGCCTGTGCCGGACGAGCACTCTTCCTCTTCCGCTTGGAAGGTGGTGGTGATCCTGAGTGTCCTGCGCCGCTCTGGACACTAGGGGCAGGAGCCCTGGTGGACTCTGTATCAGGAGTGTGGGATTGCACACTCAGCATGGGAGTTGGTGCAGGCATTGGCTCTAGTGTGATGGTGTCAGGGGGAATGTCAGCAGCATGGACTAGGACCGACACTGTCCTGGCTGGGTGTGTGAGGGCTGGGGTGGATGGAGCCGCAGCTGCCCCTGCAGCCTCTCCGCCCTGCCTCCTTGGTGCAGCAGATGACCTTGCTGCCCCAGATCCACGTGGCATGATGGCATCAACGTGCACCAGCGCACGTGTCGTAGCCCTGCTGACCTGGAAGTCAGCCATGGAGTCAGCCAGGTCTGGTGCCACAATGGGCTGGTCCAACAAGGGCTGAGCATGGATGGTGTCAGCCACATCAGCCTCAACGGGAGGGGGGGAGGGGGGATTATGGGTGCCCGTGACTGGTCCTCCACACATGGGGGGACAGGCTCACCCTGCAAGTTACGACCACGTCCCCTACCGGATCCACCACGGCCACCACTTGTGGCTCTTCCACCTTTGCCACCCTTACGGAATCCTCGCCTCCCAGCCATGGCACTGATGTTAATGTGCGTATGGGAGTGGATGTAGACTATTGTCCTGGGCAATTGGGGGTCAAAGGGGTTGGGTACCAGATGGTAATTGTACCCTAGTGCTCTAGCAAGGCTGAATGTAACCCCTGGGGAAAGATGACGGGTCACGCAACGCACAGGTGGCCCAAAAAAGGGAGATGACGTGCACGCAACCCCTCCTAGACCACGTGTGCAGAAAGAAAAACCTGCACTACTCTGTGGCACCCAGTAACACAAGAATGAACGTATGCGTGTCACACGCAGCCTAGAATGACCTCTGAAGGGGTAGGCTACACATGGGGCAAGCACAGATGTTAGATACGTGCGTGACTCACCGTCTGCCTGGTAAACGAGCGTGTAAAAGGAGCACGTTTGGTTGGCAACACCCCCGCCAAAAGAAGATTTGTACGCTGTCTGAGGAGACAGGACAACAGTAGAAGGGAACACTGTTTGAGGGAACAGGCCCAGGTAAACCAGTAAAAGAGAAAAAAGAGAAAAAGCTGTCAGAGGTAACAGGGAATACGAACTTGAAACGCCGTGAAGTAAATCGCGTGTGAAACGACAAGAAGTACAGAATTCACCCACTCGCTCTCCACGAAAAGCACGTACAAGGAAAACGTGTTCTACACGTACCTTTTATACAGGCCCACACGTCCAGCGTCACTTACGCGGTGTGTACGCGCTACGGCCATTTCCACCAATTACATGCTTTGTCACTTCTGCGTGTAGGGCCATTTCCACCAATTACACGCTTTGTCACTTCTGCGTGTAGGGCCATTTCCACCAATCACACGCTTTGTCACTTCTGCGTGTAGGGCCATTTCCACCAATCACACGCAATTACACTCTGACGTGCAGTCTTTCCACGTGTGCTCTGTCATCACGTGCTGTGTGGGAAACACCTGTGCGGGTCACGTCACAGACGCGCTTACGTTCCACAGTTTTCACGCTGACGTGCATGATTTTCACGTACCAAGCTGGCCACGCGTACGCACACGGAATACCACTCTCCTGCCCGGAAGGCCGAACTACTGCCCCCCAGAGCCCCGAGCACGCTCCCACCTGCTGCTGCCTGACTGCCTGCTGCCCCTGCACTGCTGGGGGGTGGGGGTGGTGGGTGACATGGGTGGGGGCCTGGTGGAGGCTGCCCCTGCACTGCTGGGGGGTGGGGGTGGTGGGAGACATGAGTCGGGCATGAGTGGGGGCCTGGTGGAGGGTGCCCCTGGTGGCGGGGGGGTGGGGGTGATAGGGGACATGAGTGTGGGCCTGGTGGAGGATGCCCCTGCACTGCTGGGGGGTGGGGGTGGTGGGAGACATGGGTGGGGGCCTGGTGGAGGATGCCCCTGCACTGCTGGGGGGTGGGGGTGGTGGGAGACATGGGTGGGGCCTGGTGGAGGATGCCCCTGCACTGCTGGGGGGTGGGGGTGGTGGGAGACATGAGTCGGGCATGAGTGGGGGCCTGGTGGAGGGTGCCTCTGGTGGCGGGGGGTGGGGGTGATAGGGGACATGAGTGTGGGCCTGGTGGAGGCTGCCCCTGCACTGCTGGGGGGTAGGGGTGGTGGGAGACATGGGTGGGGGCCTGGTGGAGGATGCCCCTGCACTGCTGGGGGGTGGGGGTGGTGGGTGACATGGGTTGGGGCCTGCTGGCAGGTGCCCCACAGTGCGTGGGGGTGGTGGGAGACATGGGTGGGGGCCTGGTGGAGGCTGCCCCTGCACTGCTGGGGGGTGGGGGTGGTGGGAGACATGGGTGGGGGCCTGGTGGAGGATGCCCCTGCACTGCTGGCGGGTGGGGGTGGTGGGAGACATGAGTCGGGCATGAGTGGGGGCCTGGTGGAGGGTGCCCCTGGTGGCTGGAGGGTGGGGGTGGTGGGAGACATGAGTGGGGGCCTGGTGGAGGCTGCCCCTGCACTGCTGGGGGGTGGGGGTGGTGGGAGACATGGGTGGGGGCCTGGTGGAGGATGCCCCTGCACTGCTGGGGGGTGGGGGTGGTGGGAGACATGAGTGGGGGCCTGGTGGAGGCTGCCCCTGCACTGCTGGGGGGTGGGGGTGGTAGGAGACATGGGTAGGGGCCTGGTGGTGGGTGCCCCTGGTGGCTGGGGGGTGGGGGTGCAGGGGGACATGAGCAGGTGTGCAGGGTAGTCCCCTGTTTTGTGGGCTGCCTGCAGGTGCCGTGGAGGGTGTACAGGGAACACCTGTGAGGACCCACCCAGCCTAATCGCGTGTGATAATTCCCACGCACCCCTGTAATACACGTACCCAGCAAAATGGCGTGTGATAATTCCCACGCACCCCTGTAATTCACGTACCCTGCCAAATCGCGTGTGATAATTCCCGCGTACCCCTGTATTACACGTGCCCTGGCTAATCGCATGTAAGACTTCCCGCGTACCCCTGTAATACACGTTCCCTGGACAATCGCGTGTTGAACTTCCCGCGTACCCCTGTAATACACGTACCCTGGCTAATCGCGTGTAAAACTTCCCGCGTACTCCTGATATGAAGGTTGCCCGCTTTGTGTTCCTTGTTTGGCAGCCCTGTAAACTGGTCCATGGTTAGCGCAGCCCTTTGCGATGATTTAGCGATGCTGATGGCTTTTCCTTGCGCAAGGGCGTTCTTGGGGGCGTTACTGGCGCTGCTGCAGGGTCGCTGCGATTCTCTGCGCCACGGCTGGTTTGGGAGCATGGAATCCATGAATACGCTGTGCGCGGAAATCAGTTTTAGCGCACGTGCCTGGCGCACACAATCGCACGCGGACACTCTGCGCCAGCCGCTTGCGACACTTTTCTGCGAAATTCTATGAATTACCCTGTAAATGTTTGAAAACTCCATCGTAAAGCTGTCCAGACCAGCGGCTATGCTACGTGGGAGTGCGTCGATAGCACAGGATATTTCATCGAGATAATAGGATGATCTAGATTTGTTTTGGCATCATAAAACAGTATCGACAGTGGGAGGCTATCTAGGAATTTCTCCATATCGGGAAGGCTTGGTGTGTCTGAATTGGCATATAACCCTGAATAGAAAGAATGAAACACCTGGTTCACTTCAGGCATAGAGTGTACCACCTGGCCCAATGTGTTCTGAACTGATGGGATATGCTGCTTGCCTCACGCTTGCTTGACCGTCCCAGCCAATAGTTTCAGTTCCTTGTCTGCATGCTGCCGGAACTTATTCAGCTTGATTTTAATATCCCCCAGTGCTGCACTATCAAGCTTAGATATATACATATGTTCTAGGTGACGTAAATTGGTTTTGCTAACATGTAGATGGGCAACACTGCATATATAAGCCTTGAATGCCTCCCAAGGTGTTGCATGATTCTCTAAGGAGCCAGTGTTCACTTCAAAGTATTTGTCAACCTGTTTGCACATTTTGGCCACAAAAACAGGGTCTAAACGTGATTGCGGCTTGAGACTCTACTGTCTATTTCTTACCAGTGCCTCCCTCAGTGACAGTGATAGTGTAATTGGGGAATGGTCTGAAAACGTCCTGGGCAAGATGTTGGTTTCTGTAAGACAGCCAATTAACATATCAGACACCCACCATATGTCTATCGGGGAATGTGAATCAAGGACTGTGGAATACAAGGAGTATTTACGTAGTGTGGGACTGAGGGTCCCCCATATGTCCACAATCCCCCTTTCACTCAGGTCCTGCCATAGCACAAGTGCAGGCTTTGTTGGTTGTCACGCTCAAGAGGACCATCCCCTCTGGTCCCTAGTGATGTCGCTGTTTGCCCCCCACCCTCTATTGTGCCCTGTGATGTTGCTGTGTGCTGCCCAGCCCCCTCTGGTAGCCTGTGATGTCTCTGTTGGCCATCAACACCCCTCTGGTTCCCTTGTGATGTTGCTGTGTGCCCCCTCCCCCTCTGGTCCCCTGTGATGTCTCTGTTAACCCCCCACCCCCTCTTGTCCCCCATGATGCCGCTGTGTGCCTCCACCCCCCTCTGGTCCCTGTGATGTCTCAGTTGGCCCTCCACCCCCTCCGATCCCTGTGATGTCTCTGTTGCCCCCCACTCCCCATCTGGCCCTCTGTGATGTCTCTGTTGGCCCCCACAACACCCTGTCGAGTCCCACTCTTTATGTCAATGGGGTGGTGAGAGAACTCCATTAACCTTAACTCTTGCCTTGGACATCGTGAACACATGATATAAATTGCGGTCCAAAGTTGCATTTTTCCAGCACTGCCCACCTAAATGACCAAGAAACAGTGTTGAAGGCCTTTTGAACGTTCAAGTCTGCGGCTACTCCCCGAGTCTCAGGGTCGATTTGTGCCAGGATATTAAAAAGGCGCCACAGATTTAGCGCTGTAGAGCGTCTGGCAACAAAACCAGATTGATCCGGGTGGACAATATGTTCCATGTACGGGGCAAAGCACAACGCCAACACCTTGGTGAATATTTTAACATCAGAATTTATATGCGATATGAGCCGCATTGCTCCGGGGTCTTATCTGGCTTAAACAAAATGGTAATCACTGCATCCCGGAGCGTGGGGGGAGAATCCCTGAGGTACATTCTTCCTCCCATAGCGCAACCAGCCTAGGAACAAGGGAGGACTTTAAATGTTTGAAAACTCCATCGTAAGGCTGTCCAGACCAGCGGCTATGCTACGTGGGAGGGCGTCGATAGCACAGGATATTTCATCGAGATAATAGGATGATCTAGATTTTGTTTTGGCATCATAAAACAGTATGGACAGTGGGAGGCTATCTAGGAAGGCTTGCTGTGTCTGAATTGGCATATAACCCTGAATAGAAAGAATGAAACACCTGGTTCACTTCAGGCATAGAGTGGACCACCTGGCCAAATGTGTTCTGAACTGACGGGATATGCTGCTTGCCTCACGCTTGCTTGACCGTCCCAGCCAATAGTTTCAGTTCCTTGTCTGCATGCTGCCGGAACTTATCCAGCTTGATTTTAATATCCCCCAGTGCTGCACTATCAAGCTTAGATATATACATATGTTCTAGGTGACGTAAATTGGTTTTGCTAACATGTAGATGGGCAACACTGCATATATAACCCTTGAATGCCTCCCAAGGTGTTGCATAATTCTCTAAGGAGCCAGTGTTCACTTCAAAGTATTTGTCAACCTGTTTGCACATTTTGGCCACAAAAACAGGGTCTAAAAGTGATTGCGGCTTGAGACTCTACTGTCTATTTCTTACCAGTGCCTCCCTCAGTGACAGTGATAGTGTAATTGGGGAATGGTCTGAAAACGTCCTGGGCAAGATGTTGGTTTCTGTAAGACAGCCAATTAACATATCAGGCACCCACCATATGTCTATCGGGGAATGTGAATCAAGGACTGTGGAATACAAGGAGTATTTACGTAGTGTGGGACTGAGGGTCCCCCATACGTCCACAATCCCCCTTTCACTCAGGTCCTGCCATAGCACAAGGGCAGGCTTTGTTGGTTGTCGGGATTTGGACCCAGTTCTGTCAAGGTTAATGTCCATCATGGTATTAAAATCACCACAACACACACTGGCATAGCCCTCTCCATGCTCCACTCTGCTATCTCTGATACTGTTGATGTTCTTGCCCCTGTCATGAGGATCTGCTTTAAGCCCAAAGCCAAGTGCAACTCCTGGTATGACTCATACCTTGTCACCCTTAAAAGCAAGTGCAGGGTGGCTGAGAGGAAATGGTGTGCTTCCGGTACATCGTCTGACAAACTGTACTGCCACCTGCTCCAAAGTCAATACCGGCCCTCTGCCTGCACCAAGAAGAGAGCCCGCATCCAATTCTGCGTCTCTGCGGCATCTTAAAACTTGTCTGAACTCTTCATAATCTGCAAGGAGTTGGCCAATCCTGCTGCAGTCTCTACCTCTCCTGTCCCTTCCCAGGCCCTCTGCACGGCCCTGGCTTCTCATTTCATTTCTAAAACTCAGGACATCCTGTTTTCTCTCTCTTCTTCTCCCCCTGCCCCCTCTACCCCCTTCTCTGGCCCTTCAACTGCCACCTCTCCTCCTTCCTTCTCTGCCTTTCCCCTGCTCTCCCCAGATGAGGTTTCTCGACAAGTCTGATCTATGAAAGTCTTGTCAAAACGGGTTCACCCCTGTTCCTCCAAAACCATCAAGGACTACATTGACACCTTGGCCCATGCTCTGCCTGACTTCAGCAACCACTCCTTCACCACGGGGGTCTTCTCTTGCCCCCTTAAGCACTTCTTTGGGCACCCCCTTCTTAAGAAACCCTCTGCTGACCCGTCCTGCCTGGCTAACTATCGCCCAATCTCCATCACTCCTTTTCTGAGCAAACGCCTGGAAAAGCTTGCCATCATCCAGCTTAATATTCACACTGAATCTGTTGATTGTCTCCATGACCATCAGTCTGGCATTAGAGCTGCCAGAAGCATGGCAACTTAATATCCGTGGGGACCTGCTCTCCAACCTCGATTCCAACACCCCCTGTGTTCTCATTTTACTTGATCTTTCTTCTGCCTTTTACACGGTCAACCATGCCATCCTGCTCAGCCGTCTCCATGATAACCTGGCTATAACCGATCCGGTCTTGGCTTGGCTGACCTCTTTCCTCTCCGATTGACAATCCCTGGGCCAACTGGGGTCCTTCCTCTCCTCTATCTCTATCTGTGGTGTTCTCCATGGTCCTAACCTCTCTCCCTTTCTGTTCAACCAATGCCTGGCACTTCTTGCCCACCAAATTGCTGTTCTGTGCCCCAACTCTCAGTACTATGCAGATGACACTCAAATCATTTTCAGGCTCCATTCTGCCACTTCTTCTCCTTCTCCCATCTCTGACTGTCTATCTGCTATCCAGGAGTGGTGCACCGCCAATGATCTCTGCCTTAATGCCAGTAAGTCTGAGATTCTCCTAATTGGCACACCGTCTCCCTTCTTTCCTTTCACTCTCTGCCTGGCCTCTCTTGGCCCTCTTCCTGCTCCCACCTGTGAGGCTAAAAACCTTGGGGTTATCTTTGACTCCACACTCTCCTTCTGTCCTCACATCTCTGATGTCTCTAAGAAGTCACACTACCAGCTGCACCTCCTCAGAGGTATTCTTCCTTTCCTCTCCTGCTGCCAGAAGCTCACTGTCTCCAGAGCTCTGATTATCTCTAGGCTGGACTACTGCAACAGCCTCTTTATAAATCTGCCTGCCTCTACTCTCCACCCTCTGCAACTCATCAGAACAAGACTTTATCCTTGGTCTCAAGCCCAAATATTGTATATCTCCAAGACTGAAATCTCTGCACTGGCTCCCAGTGGCTGTGAGGATTAAGTTCAAAACCCTCTGCATTATCCTCAAGGCCTTCTGGGGCCTGGGGCCTCAATACCTTCAACTTGCTCTTCCTAAATATCTTCCTTCTCGAGCTCTTCGCTCATCCACCTCCAACTCCCTCAGGGTCAGTCACTTCTCCAAGCAATGATTTGGTGGTAGATCTCTTTTTTTGGCTGGTGCCTCCCTCTCAAACAGCCTACCTGCCTCCCTGAAACTTGAGGAGAACCATCTCCGGTTCCGGAAGCACCTCAAACCTTTCTCTTTGCTTCTGCTTTCTCTCCTCCTCTCTTCTCCTCTCCCCTGCTGAACTCCTGGCTGATACTGAAACCACACTGTTCACCTGGCCACCCTCTGATCTCTGGCCCAGGTCACCTCCACTGCCAGTTGCACACCTGCACTGACCCCCTGGCAACGCCTACACTTGGGGACTCTATTCTGCATCCGTACAGTCCCCTACCAGCACTTTACACCTGATGTCTGCACTTACCCTTGCACTTGTCATCAGCTGGTCGCACTTTTTTTAATTGCTTTTAATTATTCTATTTTTTTTTTACTGTCAATCCCATGTACTGCACTGCCTCCTCCCCCTGCACCTTTCACCTTCCCCCTTCCCCTGCACTTGCACAATCTCAATGTCACATGGCCTAGTAAGATTGTTGTCTCTGTCTTCCCTCTGTTCCGTGTCTCTTGCCTCGTCGCGCCTCAAACACTTGTGCATAGGCGTGTTATTAATGTCATATCATATCATGCCATATCAATCGGAAAGTGTGGCAACAACTTAGGGTTATCGAGCAGTGACAGTGGGGTACGCTCCACATATTCTTCCATTGGTTCTGAGATATTGTCTTCAAGCACTCCTATAATTCGTAAGTTGTTCCGCCGGGCTCTGGATTTGAGATCCTTATTCTTCTTAACAATGGACAAGACTTGCTTCGAAAGCGAGGAGACATCTGCTCTTAGTGTGCTGACCTCATCTTCAATAGTACTCACTCTGGTTTCAACCTCCATGATAGGAGTGTCTGATTCATCCATACAGGATTTTATTGAACAAATTGTTCCACTTATATCATCCAATCGGGCGTGCAAGGTGGTAAGCCCCTTGCGCATGTGTTCCATCATGCAGTGCAGTTTACACGGTTCATGTTGTGCAGCAGTTGCACCTGATGCCTCACCAGCGTCAGTGATGTCCTCTGGAATCTTAGGCGTGGGTTTAGAAAACATATTGATGGAGCTCTGTTTTTAGCCAGATCTTTTGTCATGGCGCCGTCTGCTGCAGTTAGTGTGTGGTGCAACAATTGGTGCTGAAGGGGGTTGCAGTGGTGCTGCAGGGTCGTCAGGGTTAACAAGATGCAGAACATATGGTAGTTCTGTTGCACGTTGGTATCATGCTGGGTCCAGAGGCTTGGCCTTATTTATATGAATTGTTGTTGCGGACAGCAGGTTATGGCACTATGTATTCTTGGGTCCAGTTGTGCTGTCATATGTGATCCACCCCGGCATCGGGTGGGGGTTATGTAATTGTAGCACCACTCAGTTCTCCGTAGCAGACCACAGACAGGATAAAAGTGTATAATGGGATATAGATTAGGCCAGGGTGTGCAGGCAGTGTGTGCTGGAATGGTAATGGAGCTTGCTGCCCACTGCTCTGGCACAAGTTTATTGAGCCAGGCGTATTGACCCCTCTTAGATCAGTGGCAGTGTGATTCACATGGCTAGGGTAGGGGTCGTTGCCCAGTTATGGGGTCTCACTGGTAACACGTGCTTGTAGGAGTAGAGTTCCTGCAGTGTAATTTGGTTGCAACAGTGCCTGGGGAACTGGGCAGCACAGGATCCTCCTAAATAGCAAAGTGTGGTGTGAGTGGTGAGAGCACCAGGCAGACCCCTCCATAGTAGCGTAGCAAGGTATGTCGTAAGAGCGTGTAGGACTCCAGCAGTTATGTACCGTAGCTAATTCTGAGACTCACCGTAGCCACAGTGCCTGGGCAGTCACGGCCCGTGGGTGGTTATGTATGATTGTTCGAGAGGATGCAGCCGATGAGGCTGGCCCGGGATAGTGGCATGAAGGTGGAAGGACAGTGACGCATACACTAGGGTAGCGGTAGACGGAAGTAGCGCAGGAATGGGATCAGATGGTATGGGCTCCAGTCCGGGAACAGGGCAGCTCATGCAGCGCCAGTAATTGACTAGGTTGAGGAATGCCCCGCAACGCAGGGGCGACCCACCGGCAGCTCCAGCGGAGGCAGTTGTCACCCTTGCGGGGATTGATTCACGAGTCAGTCAGGCAACACTAGGGGCACAGGGGCCACCACCCACACCATGAAGCTGGTCTGGGGAAGAATAACCCACAGGGCGCAGAGATGTCAGAGCTTCAATCCTCATTGTCCCCGAACGGGGTCACCAGGGAATCAGGGCAGTGATCCAAGGTCTCTGCACACCAACACTCAGTTCAGTAGCGGCCCTGAGGTGGAGGCGGGGTGCGGGCCCAGTTGCTCCGCACCCTAACACTGGGAGGGCAATGGGCTGCAGCTGCTTTCCAGAGAGGGTGCCGGGGGTCGATATGGATGATTTGGTCACGGGGGTGCCTCTGTGGATCGATGGCTCTCCTATACTGCTGTTTCCATCCTAAAGACAAGGTCTGGTCGAAAAAGCGACGCCGAGCTTTGGAGCTCCTCGATTAGGCATCCATCTTCATCAAGTGTGACAGCGCCCTCTGATCAATGAAACTTTGCTATGAAGTTGGCAAATGATGTATTACACTATTTGTGGACATTTGTTGATTCTGCCAGCTTACCGGAAAGTTAATGACCACTGCTAAGTTCCCAGTGAAGGTTTTTTCTCCTGCAAAGTGGTTGCCAAGTGGTTGGAGAATTTAACACTGAGGTTATGGCTATAGTATGCGAGGTACTATACAAATCTTTTGGAGTTTCAGGGCACATGGCTACAATGTGCCAGGTACTATAAAAAATCTTTTGGGGTTTCAGGGCAAATGGACCAGGTACATGGCATATTATAGAACGTGAAGCAAAGTTAAGGATGTGAAAGCACAGTGTCTAAGGCCTCATAGTTTGTATTTGGGTTTTTCTTCAGTAATCCATCAAATATTATTGCCTCTTTATGTATAGATATGACCTTGCACATCCCTTGGTTTCTGCATATATTTCACCTCATATGGCATGCTTTATCATGATTTCTTAGGCTGTGAAATAAATGGTCACTGTGGTCTATACGACTGACACACTCATTTTCCACCATTTGAAACTATACTTTGCTCATCTTATTTATGCTATATGAGCTGCACAATACAATCTCAGATTACTCCAGCTCTCAGAATAGATCTCCACAAGGGGCATTTTTGAACACTGCAGCACATGCTCTCTAATATCATTGTTGTATTATGTACCTCAGCTATGCAGAGTGCCCTCACCAACAATATGTGTGAAATTGAGCATAGTATTTCTGTAACAGATGTAAAAGTATATTGCATCTCTGCATTGCATCCAGAACACTATGTGACTTTCTAAGGCCTGTGACACCAGTTGGTCAACTGAATAGTTTGATTCCATCTGTTCGATACCATGTTAATAGTAAGTCAAAGAGAAATACCTATCATTTAAAAAGTGACAATCCTGTCATTGCTCAGCTTTGGAATGCAAAAACTGATGTACAGTGTATTGCTGATGATAGCACAGCTGTTTCTTGTTATGTTACATTAAAGATGACAAATCTGAAAAAAGCAATGCAGATGAAGTATGGGTCGACTTATCAGCAGATAAAAGTCTTAGTCAGAGGGCCTCATTAGGACCCAGGCGGTAAGGGGTTTACGGCGGCGTAAACAGCGCCGACCCTTACCGCCTGATTCCGAGGTCCCTTAGCGCCATGGAGGATTTAACACCTGCTTTTAGCAGGTGTTAAAATCCATGGCGCTAAGGGACCTTGTTGTTAATTACGCCACCGTAATTTACGGTGGCGTAATTAACGCCTTCCCCACTCCCATTATGCCCTATGGGGCAAAAATGGGAATGGGGAAGGGTAAATGGGTAAATGGGGACTTACCGGCCCGCCAACCTGGGAATGGGGCGGTAAGTTCGCCATCCACCATGGCATAAACGTAGTTTACGCCATGGTGGTAAAGGTATGACCCAGGCGGTAACTTACCGCCTGGGTCGTAATGAGGCCCAGAATCTTCTAAGCTTTGGTCTGAAGATGCTCACACATAGAGAGTGTGGTAGCTACAAAGCTGCAGACCAGCTAACTAGTGTAGAGAAAAAGGAATTATTTATTTTTAGTCTTTTGCAGTTGTTCTTCCCATGGCGTGCAGAGAATGATTTCTTTGGAAGGTTTGAAACTTTTGAAGAATCATTTTATGTTAAAAAAGCTTAATTACATATCTAAAATGTGAGCAGTACTTGGAGTTACTGGAAGAAAACTCTGCCAAGAAGAACCTTTGGCAGCTGAATCGGTAAAAGAGTCTCCTAAGGGCAGTCAGGATTCTACAGCAGGAAGTCTAAATGTGCTTGGTGAGCCAATTATTCAAATTGATGTTGCGCTTGCCATGGAAGAAGTAGAAAATTCAATGCAACAAACTAAAGTTGCAGATGCAAATTATGATGAAATAGTAAACACAATATAGAGCAAAATGAAGTTTATTATAATATCAAAGATAGGTTTATACATGGTTTACAGCATGACAAGCATGAGTGTTCTTGTGTCAAATACAAATCTCCATTGATGTATGTTAGTGGACAAGCAGGAACATGTACATCTTTTTTTAATTCATGCATTAAGAGCTATGATCCAAAATTTAACTGATTGCTCTTTGTCATTTAGTGTAACTGTTCCAACAGATTTAGCAGCATTCCATGTAGAATATTTTACTTTACATTGCCTGTTGATGCTACCAGTGGAGCATGACAACAAACTAGAGCATTGAAAACTTGTATCAAGTGCAGCACAAGAAGTAGAAACATTTCTAAGAAAATGAAATTCCTTGATTGTAGATGAAGTAAGCATGGTTTCTAACTTGATGCTAGATTTCCTTCACTTGCCAATGCAAGAGGTTTTGAAGACTGACTACAGGGTTTTGTTTGCAGGTAAACATGTACTTGTTTTTGGAGACTTGTTAAAATTAACTCCTGTGAGAAGTCAACCAGTTGTCTAGATGCTGCAATCTAAGGATAGTCAGAAAACCATAGGGAGTATTGGTAACTTAACCTTTAAGATTGTTTTGAATTCCAACTTGCCATTAATATGAGGCAATGAGCAGACTTATAATAGGCAGAAATGCTTAATAAGTGAAAGCAGTCTTGAAGGGAACACTGATTTCTAACAGGTTTCATGCAGATTGCACTGTATCTGATATAATGTTGACTCTTCAGGAAAGAAACATTTCTTGTGTTCCAAGTTTGACTCTACAATAATGATATCTGAGAAGCAAACATTTTGGAGATAAAATCATGTGATGTTTTAGATGGTCATGTTATGCCATTAGAGAAACGTTAAAGAGGAACTTGAATGTAGAAATTAGTCTAGTCAATGGAGCGATGGGAACAGTGACTGCATTTTACACTTTCTTCACAATATACATATTGAACATGTTGAAGTAAAGTTTGATTGCATAGAAGAAATACATTTGATTTTTCATTGTGCTCTGCATAGGCAATTACTTTTCTTAAATCAGAAGGGTTGCCTTTAGAAGCAGCACTTATTGTCACTGGTCATACAGTGTTCAAAGAGGGAATATCATATGTAGCTCTGTCATCAAAAATAAAATAATTCCTCTTAAGACTAAAAACAAGACAATCAAAGTAATTTGACATACTCCCATTCTAGATATAGTAATGAAACAGGAGTTGCACCTTTGTGTATGTTGTTTCAAATTACACCATTGATGCAAGAAATAGCAGCCACTACAGACCAGCAGCTATGTTTGGAACTTTCATTTCTTAAAATATCTGTACATGAAAAACCACACAGTACACATTAGGCAGTATCAATCTGAAATGTAGTAGCTGTAGCAAGTGGAAATCAACATTTTTGTTAAAATATACAGGAAGGTAGTCAAGAATGTTTAATGACTGACTGATTGATTACTGCAGGAAGCTGTTAGTGTACATATATATATCGAAAAAACAAAGAGGAAAAGGGGAACCGCACTCTCTGCAGTTCAAATAGAGAACCAATGTAGATAAAAATAGTGCAGCTCACAGCAAAGGAGTGGTCATAAATTGAATGATAAATACAAAAAAAATACAGATAAAAAACACGACCGGAAAGGCAGCAGCAATAACAGAGGCAGGACGCCCGTAAGCACTACCCGCTCCCAACACGTTTCACGCACAACTGAGCGCTTGGTCAGGTGAAGGAAAGAAGGAGCAGAGCACACTAATGACTGAAAAATGTAGTCCTTTTGCTATGTCAGTGGAACTGGGTAAGTGCGTGGGGCAATGAAAAAAGTGGCAGCCATGTTGGAATGGAGGCAGCGATAGCCAGGAGTGTGAGCCAAAGCAAAACCCAGCAGCAAGAGGGGGAAATAAATAGAGGTGGCTGGGCGGTACATAGTGCACAAAATAAAAGCCGTAGCCAGAAAATCGTTAATGACCCACAAAAGTATGGTCTGAACCACAGAGTCCACGCCAGACACAACCACAGTTCCACTGTAAAATCCAGTTTAGTTTACAAATTCAAAAAGAGGAAACCCATAGTCATAATATGCATACAGTTAAATGAGTGGAAATTCCACACACAATTGAAAGACTAGAAAATACATCAATGACAATAGATTAAAGCATGAGACCACCATTTCCCAGCCCCATGTGAGGATTAAAACAGTTCATAAATGTGACTAATAACTAGACATTAGTATGGCAACATCCACAGGTAAAAGATGGAGTAAAGTGCAAGTGCGAGCAAAAAAAAGCAACATCTTCATATGCACACAAGCAAGGCCACAGTGGCAATACCTACATGTGCAAAATTGCAAAGTACCACTCTAATTAGAAAAGTACATAGCAGCATCAAAATGTGCTAAATATATATAGGAATTAGTTACAAGTTGTATCATATGTGTCCACAATGTAAGAGATGTTACACTACTCAGAATATTTCTGAAATATTTGTATATGTTCCTATCCCTCATCAGAAATATAAAGTTTTCTGATCTTCTAATAAAAGCATTCCATGACATGCAGTGACTGTGAAAGTAATTCACAATCATTATTGCAAAATGTAGCTTTTGATAAGTTAATACGTTTGTATTGATTATGTTTAAATTATACAGTTAAGATGGTAGGACAATTACCACATCTGTAATACATTGTGTAAATAGTCATGTTTCTATTAGTAAGAAAACATTTAAGACATGTGCAATTATTTTACATGAGGGGGCATCCATTCACTGTGGACATTTCACAAAATGTGTGTGTACAGAAGCAGATTGTCTTTTCTGTAATGACTCAACAGTCATACACCAAGCTAGATTGCCAAAGGGTTTAAAGAATTCTTACTTAATGTTGTTAGAATCACATTTTAATAGATATGTTTCATATATTTTTGGAATATAAACATGCACACTTTAAAATGTAAGAATGGTCTAATACGTGTTTTATGTAAAGTAGAAAATAGATTGTTGCTAGGATGTTTTTTAAATAAATATGAAATAAACATAGAGATAACATTTTGAAGATTACTTAAATTGGAAGAGAAAACAGCATTCTGCAATTTTTTCCTTCTGTTTTATTGTGTAAAACAGTATATATTTTAATATATACAAGTGTTCCCTATGAGTATCAGGTTACATGCGTGGTTTCATGTACAATATTTTGAGTGTTAGGGAGTGTAGAAGCTCATAACTATTTACTGTTAGGGAGAATTCTCCAGAATGGCTAATTTCCCTTACCTGTTGAGTCCCTCAGCAGTTTTGCTGGATTTCTAGGATTCCATTTTTTCACCTGGTAAGAGTGTGAGCCTTTTTTTCCCACTCTTACATGTGTTTTGCTGTGTGTTGTACATTTTGTGCTCATGGACTATGGAGTCTCACCCACTCCATAGGCATCATCTTTTTATTGTGTGTTCACACAGCACCTTTAGTGCAGTGACACAGGGTTGTCGTTTTAGACTTCCCACTTTAAACTCTATTTTCTGGGACTGACTACTGTCTCCCAGAACATGCAAAGTTGGCATTGATTTTACTAGTGTTTTTAAATCTACAGACCCAGTACACCCTATCTTCCCCTAGAGTACTGGAAGGGTTTATAGTTATCCCTTTTTGTCTGATTGAAATGAGATCCCAGGTGCAAGGTAAACCTGCAGGGATTAGCATTGCCTCCCTAGCCTTCTACCCAGATGAAGAAGTACAAATGGCTAGTGCCCACTTTCAACTATTTTCTTAAGCACCCTTGGGTCTGCAGGCCACTGTAGCCTTAGAGTTTATGGGTCTGGGTAAGAAACAGAATGTGGATGTGTACAACTCCATTCTAGATGGTATTATGTGGAGAGTGTTCTTGTCAATGGCCAGGATACTCCTGCCAGGAGAGACACTGGGGCCAGTAGAACAGTAGTGGATGAAAGCTTTTTCAAGCCTTAGTATATTGCTAAGGCACCCAAAGGTCCCACTAAATTCTATGGAGGCCCTGTCCAGTTGGTTCCAATTCCACCAGCTCTCATTCAGTGTAATAATATGACAGTGAGGATTCCGATCAGTGTCCAGAATGAGGTGCCTGGGAGAGTCCTGTTGGGGAATGATTTCAAAGCTCTAGGAGTAGTATCCAGTACCCCCAGGCCTCCCAGTGAGAAAAAACAGAACCACACCAAATTGGCTGGAGAGGCAACCTTAAGAAATCACTCCAAGCCTGGGGGAACCTCTATAGAAAACCCCACTGCATGCCCTGGTGTTAGTAAGTTGACCTCTAACCCAGGCAAATCTGAGGCTAGTATAGTAGGGAAATGGGAGCCCCAACCAAGCTCAATCATTGCCCATTCAATTGGAGAGTCTTTGACCCCCCCCTGCTTCTGAGGAAGAGGTGGATAGACAAATTGGACCCCTCATTAGGCCTATGAGAACTGGTAACTCTCAAAGCTAGTGGAAAACCAGGAAAAATAGGTCTAAGGCTAAACACCTTAAGACTGTTGGATCTTCCTCTGAAGACTCCAGTGTAAATCCTCATGTTAGGAGGGAAACTTCTAAAATAGGTAAGTTCAGATCTCAGAGGAAGTGGAAGCATGTGCATTGCTTGACCATAGCCCCTCCAACCAAGATGCCTGAGACCCAACCTGTTCTTGAGAGAGAGGTGGTGAGGAACCATGGAGGCCCCTCTAGATCTAAGGGATTCCTTTCTAAGGACCCATTGAAAAAGCCTATTGTAGGTTCAGAGGTTGTTACAACTTCTGAGGGACTGTTAGATCAGATCCTGTGTACATTAAAAAAGAGAGATGTACCACAACAGGTTTGTAGGCCATGTATTTTACAAATGAAAACCACTGATACAAAGTTTCCTAGCAAGGGTTACACAAGGTTGCTGGTGTACTCAGCAGGTCATGTAACTGACTTGCAATAGGAGATCCATCCTGGTGAGTATTAGATCCTCCTGTCCCTTAGTCTGGGGGGGGGGGCAGTGTTAGGGAGAATTCTCCAGAATGGCTAATTTCCATTACCTGTTGAGTCCCTCAGCAGCTTTGCTGGATTTCTAGGATTATTTCTTTTCACCTGGTAAGAGTGTGAGCCGTTTTTCCCACTCTTACATGTGTTTTGCTGGGTGTTGTACATTTTGTGCTCATGGATTATGGAGTCTCACCCACTCCATAGGCATCATCTTTTTACTGTGTGTCACACAGCACATGTAGTACAGTGACACAGGGTTGTCTTTTTAGACTTCCCACTTTAAACCCCATTTTCTGGGACTGACTACTGTCTCTCAGAACATGTAAAGTTGCCAGTGACTTTACTAGTGTTTTTAAATCTACAGACCTAGTACACCTTATCTTCCCATAGAGTACTGGAAGGGTTAATAGTTATCCCCTTTTGTCTGATTCTCATGGAACATTATTTTGTTCCCCTTTCTCTAAGATTTGGCTGGTGGCAGTGGTATCTACCATTTTTATTCTACCGCGAGCTATGAAAATAGCCTCGGTAACATTAGAGGCTATGGTGGTAGTCTCAAACTCTAACCCGTTGGACCCCATTTATTTTTATTTGGTTCTGGTCGGGTTTATTCACCATTTCTTTTTGTAAAGGTCTTTCTCGTGTTTTACTCTGTGCACCAAACCAGGTTTGGTTCCTTTGTTTGCCGTCCTTTGGCGGGCTGCTGCACAGAAGCCCTCCTTAGGCACCTGAATGTCTGGGTGGACAGGATGTGAGGGAGGGTTTGAGGCCCCCTGAACAGGGTCTCCTTGGAGATCCAAGTCGCACTCTAGTTTGATTGGCTAGGTGGTTGGCCTGCCAAGAAGGCCACCCTGCTGTATTATTGACAGCCAGGTTGTGTGAATGGGGGAAAACTGCTTAAAAGCTGGTCTCTGGGACTTGGAAGGCAGAGTCGCCACTGGAATGAGTGAACCAATGAGGAGCTAAAGGAAGACGACTGCTGCAACTACTGGACATCTCGGTGAAGCTCTGCTGCAGGTCCGAATCACCTGAAACTCTGGCGACAGAGAATATCTGCAAGGAATCTTCTTCCCTTGAGCTTGGTGGGACCAACCAGCTCGCCAAACACCAAATGCTGGCCTTCCTCTCCTGGTCGAATTTGCTGTGCATCGCTGCAGTGAACCGGATAGCCAGGAGGAACGGAACCTGTTTGAGTTTTAAGGAGAGCACCTTTTATTCAATGCTTTGCTCTGCTGCTGGCTTCTTCCCTGGGCAGTGCAGGACCTTCCAGTCTTCTTCCTTCTTGTCACCTTGACAGTCGCTTCAGGAACCGTGAGCCTGCAGGAACTGCCAGGAGCAACCGCCTCAACTGCAGCATTCTTCTTCATTTAGTTGTAGTAAGCCTTTTCTAGATTGCCCTGCATATCACTCGTTGGTGTTGTTGATTTTGGATAATCTTGTCTTTTCCTCCCTTTTAAATTGCTGGAGTGCCATTTTGCTCACATTTCGATTTGAGCCTAACTTGTCTAGAATTGATTGGGGGTCATTGTAGTGTATTAAGATTGTGATTTTCTGTTGCTTTATATTAGTGAACTGTTTTATAACTGATGGTGTAAATAAATGTATATTCTTTTACTTAGAAACCTTGATAGTAATTGCTGTCCTTTGTGTAACTTCTGATACTGCTCACTTTACTATTGAGATAAGTCTGGCTGCTAGGCCATCGCTACCACTTTACTGTGTAGTACAGGCTGTACCAAAGGTGAAATTGTACTTACACTTGTAGTCTTAATTGTGTGTGGTGTTCCCAAAGGGTACTGCATATGATTCTGCCTACCATTTACATCTGAAACAAGTAAACAGTTGGATGTAGATACAAAAAAGTAAAGTACAATGTTTCTAAAATAAATTACATGTAACTACTAATACGAGTTTTACGGAAATATTTTGATATGTTGTGTCTTCTTTGTTATGCGTGTAGGTGGCCAAAGTAAGGACGCACAAAATGGTCTAGGAAGTATTCCAATTTAATAAAGAATTAAAAATAGCCTAGTTTAAGTGTTAGGGTAGAGAGAAGGCTGGGCTCTAGGTATGAACACTCCTGTGCTGAGCTCGTTATTAGGTCTACTGATCTGGATATATCTTTGCAAGGTCACAGGTTGGTAGAGGTGAACCCGCACCTCTGGTAAGGAAATTGTGAAAGGTCCTGATTACCTTGCAGTTTTAGGTATTTTTAGTGAATCTTATGCTTAAAAAAGATTCTCAAGCTAGGTGTGGTATTTCCAAGTGAGAATTTTTATTTTTTGTAGTGTAGAGATATTGTCTAATGGTGGTCAGCCAACACGTGTTTTGACCCGAGGGGTCCTTTTCAAGGCAGAGCTATATGTAGAAAGTAGGGATGTTGCCCCATGATGTGCCTCTTATGGTCTGCATAAGGCATTGTCTCTCCCAAGCTTGGATCTGTCATTGTCCAATGCTGGTGCTCTCGAGCGCGTTGTGTCCGATAATCTAGGTGATGAATCTCCTGACATTTGTGATGTCATCTTTGATGTCCTGGGTGTTCGTTTTTGCATTGCACGGTGATGGAATGAGTTATGGTTGCTTAGCTTACCATAATAGGCACATTTCTGAGGTTTTTCGGTTTTACTTGTAACCATAACCATAATGTCACTTTAACAACGTTTTTTCATTGAATTTCATAGGTTTTTATTAGTGCAACTAAACCATAACGTCCCATTAACAATGTTTTTTCAGTGAATTGTATAGGTTTTTATTAGTGCAGCTTAACCACAATGTCTCTTTAACAAAGTTTTTTCCAGAGAATTCCATTGGTATTTATTAGTGCAACTTAACCATAACGTCCCTTTAAGAAAGTGTTTTCATTGAATTTCATGGGTTTTATTAGTGCAACTTAACCATAACGTCCCTTTAACAAAGTTTTTTAAGAGAATTCCGTGGATTTTTACCAGCGCATGCTATTTTCCTACAACTTACTAATATCATACTTACCCCAATATCGCAACGTGTTTGTCCAATTTACGTTTCACCTTAATACTCTGTCACTTTCCACCTTCTAGCATAATTTTTAACACTTATTTACTTTTTCCACTGTTTTTGCATCTGTCAATGTCCGCAAATGTCTGACATCATTGTGGACCTTCTGGACAGTACCAAGTGACCATGCGCTTGCACACGGCATGATGACGTGTTCATGAAAGCGTTTGCACTTCGCGTTCGGGTCGTTGCTTCGAGGAAAGTTCAGAACTGTATTTTCTACTGATCTAGGAACTTTCAAGCTCAAAATGTACACTTGCACAACTCCTACACCTCTTCTTACTCATTATCCATTAACAATCCAGTACAAAGTACATACTTGGAAGAATAGTAGCAAAACTGCTATTTATCTTAAAAATGGCATCAGCAATTGCCATGCCTCCTCCCCAAGAGCCACCGCCACCACCAGCTGGAGGACCCATACAACAAAAAAATCACAGTATTTTCAAAGAAAATGAAGAGGAAAAAGAAGATGAGGTAAGCACCTCTAGCACCCAGAGAGAATCATGGGTGTGACAGTTCTGTACCACTGTTGGGAATGAACCAAAGGCTACAGCTACAAAAGTGAAATGCAATGAGTGCAACTGTGTACTTAGTGATGGACTACCTGAACATTACTCCTAAGGGACCACCTCCATGCTCCGCCACACCAAATCCAACTGCTGCAATGCTCTCAGAAAGATTGTTCCTTTCTTAGCAAGTAGTTTGCTGTCACATCATCTTCCTCAAAACAGTACTGTAACCACACAACATACTTATGTGGGACACAAAATCCCACCACCTACCTTGCAAGCAATAACAGAGGCTGTTGATCCATATTTTTGGAAGACAACACTCATCTGTAAATACTGCAACTCACCACTTTGCGGGGGGAAGCAATTTCAATGTGCGTTTGAAGCTGTAAGCAAGGAGCATGAGAAACAATGCCCACTATCTTAGAAGAAACACACGTGCAACATATTCCCCTGTTCACCTGCACCTCGATATTAGTGCTTGGTGACTCTTCCCTCATTTCCCTTCCCACCTTATGTTCTAGCCTCTACTGCACATTTAAAAAAACAAAAAAAAACAACAGATGAAAGTGGAAACCCGGGTTGTTAAAGTATAAAACATTTCTCCCTGCAGCAATACACCCGCAACACACCCGCCGTGTCCCGCTGTAGTAAGGAAAATCCTTTTCCAAGTTGGCCACCATGGAAAGAGAAGACGGAGCCCCTCTTCCCTTTCCATGGCAGCCTGCAGAAGGCGAAGTCAGAACCCTATAACCATATTACCATGAGCAGATTTGTTTCCCTTTAAAAACTGTCCTACTTTCGAATAACTTTACCACATAGCCCGTCCCAGGGGAACATGGCCACTTTAACACCATTTTTCATCCCTCGTGGTCATGGCCAATGGCCAGATTGTCTGGGTAATGACCTTATACCATGACCCGGCCACTGCCCATGGCCACAGGCTATACCTCAGTCTCCAAAGGTATATCAATATTTTTTGTACCTACATTATGACACTTGGCAAAATATAAAACACGGGCACATTTGCAAAACCATGCTTTAAGGTCCTGCTCCTTAGACGAGTTTATTTGAAATCTGCCCATGTTTTATTTTTTCAAAAGTGTCAAGATGTATGTACATACAATAGTCATATAACTTAGCCCCCACTTGGCAAAATCCATTCAGTCTTTACACAAACATTGAAGGTTGGGTCTATAATCTTTCTGAAAACCTTTGTCCACATTCGTCAAACAGCAACAAAGTTATAAGCCATCTAAAAATGTTGAGAAACCCCTGTAATTTAGCCATATGTCATCAGCCTTTTTTTTGTTGTTTTTTTGTTTTGTTTTTGGAAGGTTTGACATGGCCAACATCTACTGCACAAATGCTTTCTATACTTGCAAAAAGGGCTCCAAAGCATTTTGAATGTTGCGCAAAAACGCTGATTGCCAGCATCAGTAAGATAAACTCTATCTCAGTGAATGTTGGTGCTAAGAAATGTAATGTTTTCATTGAGGAAGGAGGACATACAAACATCTCGCAATAATGCACAGCCTTGTTGACATTGCACCTCACTTTCTCCATTCACGGACCAAATGAAGAAGAGCGCAGCCACATCTGTCTCTGGGCAATGCGAGAAAAAATTACTCAGGAGTTTGGAAACATGTCCATGACTTTCCCAAGTGCCTCCTTCATCACAAACTGCAGTGAGATTCTGGTAATGTGGCCTAAACAGTTCCCTCCACAATGAACAATAATATTGGCTGCATGATGGTGTGTCACCAAAGTGGCACAAAGAGGAACCAAATCCAGCCACTTCATCTCACCCACTCCATACCAGTACACATCCACATGATGGAATCCAAGATGTGCAGCCACTCCACAGTGCTCTGCATACACCTGCAACCAATGTTTCCAAGAGTCCCCCAAAATCCAGACACTCTGCCTTCTAAAAGACACAGCCATAGCCATCTGCGCTCCTCTCAGCAAACAGACCATCTGGCACACTCTCTCCTTGCACACCACACCCAACAAACCTTACTGCCAATCCCCTGGTCTCCACAATCCCATTTTTATGCCTGCCATCTTCAAAAGTTCCAGATGTGGCACGTGCGATCCGTGAAATACTGCAGTGTTCCAGATAAATTAGCCACGCCTTTTTTTTTTATTTTTTAGGTGCTAGTAAACAAACACCGTTTGTTTTTTATTTTTATTGTAGTTTTTCTCTTCTTTTCCTCCTTACTGCATTACATCAACCGCTGCAAAGCATCCCTTAGATAATGAAAGAGCATAGCATTTCCAAGCGTGGACAATGTAATACCATCTGCAGAGAGATAGTGCAGACTGTTAGGCTCACCTGGTATCCACGAGGGTGCCACACGATATTGATTGGACGTCTAAGCACTATCCCGGACCCCTCTCTGCTTGGTTACATGCCAGACCTTGGGTAGTGCCTATAACAGGAGAATGGAGGGTTAGGATACTGGTTCTGTGATGCGTGGACTACCACCTCCCTCTGGTCCAAATCCCCTCCCTTGGGGATATTGCTCACCTTAGGTTTTTGTGCGTTGAACTCTCCGTCCTGCATATCTGTGCAGGGGTGCGTGGTCGATGCGGGCGTTCCATGGACCTAGTTGCTTCACTGGTCCGTATGCCCTTATGTCGGGTCCAGAACGGCTGGGACTCCGACTCTGCTTGCTGTGTTCCAGCTGAGTTATAATGTCTTTTCAGTCTTTATTCTGTCTCTTCCTTTCCCTTCGTTTTCTCTGTCTTCTTAGCGTCTTTGCTCCATTACGCTGTTACCTAACAATGACTCTTTTTGTTTTCACAGGGATGATTACGATTTTTGGAGTTGCCGCATCGGATGGCGAAAACCACGGTAAGTTATTGATGCGCAGAGCGCTGCGCTGTTTGTTAGTGTTAATTGCTAACCTGTGTTCTCTTCCCTTCTTTGTACAGGTTGCAGCAATGTTTCAGAGTGATGAGTGATCGAAGCGCTGCTTGCCCAGGTAAGAATTGTTGTTAATGCTGTCCTTGTTCCTTTACCTTTGAAGGCTGCAGTGAAATCCGGAGATGGGAGAGGTAAGCAGAGCACAGGATGTTTTCAGGACCGGTTATTCACAGGTAAGTGTTATTTCGTGCTAATGCTGTTCTTGTTCTTCCAGGTTAGAGGACTCAAGATCGGGCTGCCGGAGAAGCAGATGAGCAGGAGCTGAACACGGTGAGTGTTACGCTGCAGGAGTGCAGAATAGCGCGAAGCCTGTTCTGCTGTTTGGGTGTGGTTTAAATAGCCCAGGTAAAGTAGTTCCAGGCCAAGTAGTTCCAGGCCCAGCCACACCCAAAGCACTAGACCGCATGGCTTGGTTCTAAAGAACTGAGCTGTGTAATAGGCCTCCATGTTGGATTAAGTTCCAAAACTGGTGTTGCTTTATTCCTGATAATGACTCCATGTATGTTTCTGATGGAGTTGTAATGCCCTTGAGGCCAGTGTGAAGGGCCTTAGCCCCACTGCTGCAAGGGGGCTGTTATACCTGAGGGGGTCAGGGGCATGGATCATGACATGACTAAGAGAATTAATGTTATGATTAGGGAAAAGAAACATCTCAGCATGTCGCATAAATGCACCCATATCTCTGCTAATGAGGCACCTGGGTACAAAGAACATTGGGGATGTTCCATAGTGCTTGAGGTGGTATTTCTGAAAAAAAATACCTTTGCACTAGGAAAAAGCAGCACCAACTCCTTCTGTACACTAAGCAAACTGATGTAACCCAAATGCTCTCCTCCAAAGTGCACCACAATTGCTGCCAGGCACACTGTACCTCAAAGCCTGCAGGCCTCAAAAAAACGAAGATCAGCAGAAATGCCTCTCCACTCCACATACCTCTCCAGATCACATACAAAGGAATCTCCCAGTAGCCATACAGTAACTCTATGCATCTCTTGACCACAAGTTTTATTTTTTAAACTCTTTATTGTTTTACAACATAAACCAACAAAACATAACATAACAGTCACTCTGGCACTTCTTCGTGGATTTAGCCTTCCTTCCTAATTCATTCTGGAGCTGTCCATGGCCGTGTTACCCTGGTTTGTGGCTGCCAATTCCATGTCTCACATCTGTGTCCCTTGCGCATCATTTTCATGAGGGGGCGTTCTGTGCCTGTGTCTATTCTCCTGTTATTGTTCCTCTGCTCTTATGGGATCATCTGTACTGCTTTCTTCCCCTTGTCTGAATAGGTCTTGTATCAAGGAGTTCCATGTGAGAATCTTTTGTCCACTTTCCCCTTGACCCCTCTGCAATGCTCTCGTCCAAACCGCTGTCTCCGCTACTGCCCATTTCTGGAGGTCAGACCACCATGAGTCCAAGTGTGGGCCTGCACTGGAACCCATGCCATTACTATCGGTGTTTAGCCAAAATGCACACCAGGTCTTTCATCTTGGCCAGATGTGTCCTTTGCTTGTCTCCTCTAGGGAAAAAGCCCAATAAGTAAGACTCCGGAGTCAATGCTTGCATTTGGATTCCGCCCCCTGCCATGCTCTCCTTGATTCCCTCCCAGAAGATCCTTATTACTGGGCAGGACCAAAACATATACGGCATATCATCTTCCTCCTCGGTGCAGCAGGGGCAGTTTAGCGGTTCTCCCAGTCTCATCATGGTCATCCTCCTGGGTGTAAGGTATGCCCTATGTGTAAGGTATAACTGTGCTTGTCTGAATCTTGCGTTCCTGGACACTTTTTAAGGGTATCTCAGCAGTCTAGTCCATTCCTGGTGACTGAAGGGCCTCTGCAGTTCCCCTTTCCAGCGTTCTCTAATTTGCAGCACTTGCTCATTGTTAGATTTCAGCAACTGCTCATATAGGTTGGAGACTGTGTGTCCCCCTTCTGATATGTCATACCACACATCCAACCCCCCTCCGTCTTCTTCTTCAGTCCATTCTGCCCATCTTTTCTTAATTGTTCTGACCATGCTGCTATGTAATAAGAACTGGCATCCATGTATCTCTTGGTCCTCTGTCAGGTTTAAAAAGTCCATCTATCATCCCTCCTTCCTCAGATCACCTATCTGGGCTACGCCTCTGCTTTCCCAGTGGGATCGATATGTTGCGAGAGTACCTGTATCCAGCCCTACAAATCCCGCAAGGGGGATTTGTACCGAGCAGGGATCTCTCGTCCCCTGAATTTTCCATGCCCTGTACCACAGGGTTATTGCGAGTTTGACCATGTTAGGTAGAGTCTTTACCAGGGATTTATCGATCCATAACAGTTCTCTCAAATAGTATAATTTCAATGCTGGCTGGAAAAGTATTGTGTCTATTGTTTTTTCCTCCCCCAGCCACTTGACCACAAATTGCAATCGCCCCGCCAGGTAGTACCTTTCAAAGTCCTGCAATCGGATGCTTCCTCCTTCATAGTCTCTTTGCAGAGTCTTCATCACAATCCTGCACCTCCCCCATCCCCACAGGAACTCCCTTGCTATTGTGTTCAGCTGTGTGAAGAAGGCCTTATGTATGTCGAATGGGATGTTTATAAAGTAATACAACATACGTGACAGTACAACTATCTTCAGCAGCGCCGCCCTCCCTATCATTCCCAACAGCAGTTTCCCCTGGAAGATCATGGCTTTCTGCATCCTATCCAGGACTGCTTGTGTGTTAAATATGTGTGTGTCTGTGTTGTCATGGTGCACTTCTATCCCCAGGTATCGAAAGGAGCGTAGTGCAACATAAGGACCAGATCTGGAAGTTGATTCACGGGGACCCATCTGAGATCTGCTAAGGGGAATAGGGAGGATTTGTCTTTATTAATGGCTATTACCAAAAGTCTAGTGTACGCGTCAATCACTTCTAGTAGACATGATAGGTTTGCTTGTGGGTTTCCCACAATGAAGAACATGTCGTTGGCATATAGAGAGAGTAGATGCACCACACAGTCTATGTCTATCCCAGTGTCCCCATACTCAGCTCTAAGGAAAACCGCCAGCAGTTCTAGGGCTAGTACATACTGCATCGGTGACAGTGGGCAACCCTGTTTGGTGCTCATGTATATCCGACAGGCCTCTGATATGTGCCTCACAGTTTTCACTCTAGCTCTCGGATTTTTGTATAGCAGCCTAATCTACCGAAGGAACCCCTCCCCAATCCCGAAGTGGGTGAGGACACTCAGCAGTCACTCCCAATTCACAGAGTCGAAGGCCTTGACTGCGGCTAGCGACGCTATAGTGCATTCACCCCTTCTGAGATTTATCCGATCTACCACATGGTGGAGTCTTTGCAGATTCCACAACGTGTTCCTTCCGGGGACATAGTCAGTTTGGTCTGAATGGATCAGTGTGGGAATCACCTGTTTGAGTTGGTTAGCCAGCACTGCTGTGAGAATTTTGGAATCTTGATTAATGAGGGAGATCGGCCTGTAGGAGGCACAATCTAGCAGTGATTTACCTGGTTTAAGGATTGGTATGATTACCGATTCCAACATACTGTCTGGCAGCTGTTCCTTCTCGTATGCCTCTTGGTATGTTCCTAACAATCTCGGTTCCAATATGCCCTTGTATTTCTTGTAAAACTAACCTGGGAGCCCATCAGGTGCCGGGGATTTGCCCGATGGAGGCTCAGTGAGTACGGTCCCTATTTCTTCTGCCGTGAGGGGAGCTTGCAGTAATTGAACCTGTTCTACCACCAGTTCCGGCAGTCTGATCTCTGCCAGGGCATCTGCTATATCGCCTGGTTCCACTCTGGGTTAGGGGCATACAATCTCTTATAGAACTGTAAAAATAATGTGTTGCTGCTCTGATGGCTCTGACCTCTTTCCCTGCCTCAGCTTTTATCGCATTAATGGGGTCTCTCTTATACTCCTGCTAGATAAACCAGACCAGGAGCCTGCCAGGCTTGTCCCCTTCCACGTGCAGTCTCTGAATATAATTCACATAATTCAATCTCCTCATTCTCTCCCAGAGTGCGACACACCTGAATCGTAACGCCATTAATTCCCTACGTTCCTCCTTTGTATTTCCCACCCGGCATTCCACCAGTTCAATCAACCTTTCCAATTTCCCAAGATCTGCCAAAGCACTTCCTCTCAAACCCCCTGTTTTCCCTCTCACTGCCCCCCTTATCACCACTTTGAAGGCATTCCAGAGTGTGCCGTTACTCTCTACGCTCCCCACATTGTGCCCAAAGTACTCTTCTATCACATCGTGCAAGAATTCCTTGAACTTGCCCTCCTTCAATGCCTCCGCCCTAAGTCGCCACGTTGGTATTGCAGCCTTTGAATAGGTGTGTGCCCATGTTGCCAGTAAGGCTACATGGTCAGATAGTGCGTGCCTTAATGTTTATCGCTGTGAAATCCCTCAGAGATTCAGTGCCCGTAAATAAATAGTCTATGCGTGTAAATGTTCCTTAGGGTCCACTATAATGTGTATAACCTCTCTCATCCCTGTGTACCTTCCTCCAGACATCAGTCAATTGCAGTCGGTTCAGGATTGCTTGCAACGCCGTGGCTGCGGGTGCTGGCTTCCTGTGCTTATCATCCGATCTGTCCAGGAGTGGGTCCAGGGTGCAATTGAAGTCTCCTGCCCAGATGATTGTTGCCTCTCTGTATTGGGCCGGTTAGGGTGCGATCTTTCCGAGGAATTCCATTGCATCTTGATTCGGAGCATATGTATATACCAAGAATATTTCCATGTTCTCCAGCAAGTCTACCTTCTGAGTCATGCTCTTGCTTTATCAGCTGGAATGGGACCCCTGGGGCAACCCATATCAACACTCCCCTGGCACCTTTGGACTATTGGAACTGTACACCTGTCCCCCCATTTCTTAGCCATGAACATACCAGAAAGAGGAGTGCTGCTACCAGGGGGCTTCCCTGTGTTGGGCATATTTTTTCTCACAGAATAAATTGGGGACCCTCGGTATTACTTATTGGCCATTTCTTAGCCACTTTGGTTTGCTCTTCTGGTGTTAAATGAGTTTCCTGCAACATTGCTATCTTGAACTTCATCCTGTTCAGCCAGGCATACACTCAGAGTCTTTTTACGTAGGCATTGAGACCCCTGATGTTCCAGGTTGCAATCATTATCTCATCTGGACCCATATCTGTGGTATTTTTTCTGCGCACCCTCCTCCTCCCCCATAGTCCTCTGCATGCCCTCTCTATTGAATCACCTTTCTCTGGCTCTGGTTTGGGCTACCCCATTCCCTCTTCGACCAGTCCACAACGTCTTCTCATGTAGGTCATACTGTGCGTTCATCTTCATGGGCCTCCGACCCGGGATGTTTCCCTGGGCTTGTTTCTTTTGATACGCTACATGTCTGCCGCCATTCGCTCCATGCCTTCTGCATCTTGATGTGCTGCTTCCTCCACTATTAGTGCCTTTTACCAGCAAACCAAATTGACTAACTAAAACTACCAAACAAACGCCCATCCACTGTCCCCCTTCTTGGACTTCGCTGCTTCTCTTGCTCCGCCCATCGAGGTGGGGCCGGCCCGCTTCAGCGTGATGCCGTAAAACTGACATCCAAAGTTTGGGGTTGTGTGTCTTGTCGTCCCTTCCGGTAGAACTGGAGCTCATCGCTCCATTATCAATTCCTTCTGGCATACGTTATATGGGTTATGCTGAAATCTCCTTAATCATATTAATGTCCTCACGTTGTCACTGGGGCAAGTTTCCATCATTATATCCTCCGTCGTTTCAAAGAAGCTCGGTCTACCCTGATGTATCACTTTGAGTTTTGCAGGGTATAATAGCATGTAACGTACACCCGCTGCTCTAAGATGATCCTTAGTTGGGTTGAACCGCACCCTTTGTCTCTGGACCATGACAGTGTAGTCTGGGTATATAGTAATTCTGGAGGAGTTCCTGGTTTTCGATCCCCCTTCTCTCGAGAATGCCAATATCTTTTCTCTGTCCTTGAAGTTCATGATCTTGGCGATCATTGATCTCGGCGGGGCACCTGGTTGGGGTTTTCTGGTCAGGGCTCTGTGGGCTCTTTCCACTGCAAGACCCTGGGACAGTACTCCTGATCCAATCTCCTGCAACAGCAGATTCTCAACGTAATCCGTGGGGTCCCTGCCTTCTTCACCTTCTGGCACTCCAACTATGCGGATGTTGTTCCTTCGTACCCTACCTTCAGCAACCTCCGCTCTACGTGCCAGGATCTTCACTTGTTCCAGTACCTTCGACATTTGTGTCTGAGTGGTGGTTTGTTTGCCGCTTTCTCCTTTAGCTCTGTTTGTCATTCTCCTCTTGCATGCTTGAGGGGTTGTCTTCTTTCTCTGTCCATCAGAGGGTGGCGCCCTGAGTTCACCTTCTATAAGCGTATCAGTGTATTGCAGTATGCAGGAGTCTTCTTCCTCTTCCTGCTTGGGGTGCACTAGCTCCTTCTCCTACTTCAGCCTTTGCGCTCACTTCATGCCCTCAGTCCTTGTTCAGGGTAGGTACTAGCCCTCCACTCTGTTCCTGACTCCCAACTGCACCAGTGCGCCCCTGCAATAAGCAAACAATCCTCCCTCTGCTATACCTCTCCTGGTGGGCCATCTCACCACTGTTGTGTCCTTACTTGCCACCCTGATGGCTCAGTGCTGGTCTATCCATTGCCTGTACTGCCACAGAGTGTCTATGGCTGCTTGGAGCTGCTCCGTTTCGCTGCTTCACTGACCCTGGAGGCCAGACCACTCGCCCCTGTGTGTTATGTCCTCTATCGGGGTGTTCCTGTGTCATCCTTGATCAAAGAACCACCTGGTGGGGGGGGCTTGTGCCCCACTGCCCATGCCTGCGAGCCCCAATGCCAGGGCCACTCGAGCATTGTTGTCACAGAGTATCTTGTTTGCCCCCGAACTGATATACGATTGATCCCTGGGAGGAACAGTTCCCAACTGCTCCCTCTTGACTGCTTCCCAGTGTAGTGCTTCTTGATTGTGTTGTATCCTCCCATGTTACACTGCCCTTTCCACCTGTTTCTTTGCCTTGCCAGTCTCTGTCTGCGCTCTTTCCCTTCCTCCACTATATTGCAGATGTTCAAGTGCCTTATGTCCTATGTCACTGGATGTTCAGCGCAGTGTCATTATATGCAGACTTATGGTCTGCTCCTCTCAATATTGTAGACCCCATAGCTCCCAGGCTGGCTCCTGGCCTCGGGGTGCACCCCTCTTGTGCTCCAAGGGCAGGCCGTGAGGGCCCCGACACACCCGATCGGGAGAAGACAGAGGGGGAGCCTGCAGACTTAATCCTCTGCCCTCTGGCTAGGCCAGAGCTTGCTCTGCTTTCTCTCACCTCCTGTGGTTGTCTCCTCTTCGCCTTCTCAGGGTCTGCAGTGCTCTGAGCCCCCTCCTGTGTCCCTTTGTGTCTCTGATGCATCCTCCAGTGCCACCAGCACTACTTTGTCATGCAAGGCACCTTCCCCAGCCCTGGGTACTCGTTGCCCAGCTGTTGGCAAGCCCGGATCTGATTGTATTTCGCCACGGGTCCGGGCGGACTCACTATCTTCCTGCGGGTTGGGTGACACCTGCACACGTCTCCCTGCCATAGCTCCCGCAAGGTGCAGCAGTCTCACATGGGTTCCCGGGTTCTGACTGGGGGTCCCCAATGCTCTCCATGAGGGAGATAGGCAGAGGGGTCGAAAGGGGCATCCCTCAAGCCCCAAGCTCTTCTCGTTCTCTGCCCTGGTGCCTGGTATTCCTTCTTGCCTCACTTCCTCAGTCAGGGCTCCGCTGAGAAGTTCTGTATGCTCCGACCCCACGAATCATGCCCAGCAGGTGAGCAATGATCTTGTCCTCCATCCACCCCTCTTTGGGAGCGCGCTCCACTCACTCTCCCTGGGTTCGGGAGCCCTGTTCCTCTGCTTTAGTCAGAGACCACCCATCAGGGCCCTCCACCCTGCACACCCGCTCTTCTGCCCTCTCTGTCTCTGGGCTGCTCACTCCACCTCTGTGTGCTGGCTCCTCTAGACGCCGCCTTTGCCCGGATCTGCCATTTTCATTTTGCAGCGCAGATTTGCACTCCCCTTCTTCGTAATGTTTTGTCTCACCTAGATGCCAATTCTAGTAAAAAATAATCTCTTGTCGACCACTTTTTAACCAAGGATATCCCAGAAACCAACCAGGGATACCCCGTGAACTAGACCATACAACTTTGTACTATGGATGAAGTTCCTTGTTTTTAAAATTTCTTCTATGAACATTTCATTTGATTTTCAAATAACCATCGAGTGATCTATAACTATGAAGGTCAATAAAAGAAAAAACAGTTCCTCTCTGAAATGTGGCCCCAAGTTCTTTTGAAACAACACAACTAACTCCGAAATGGGCAGCAGTCCCATACACCCCACGCCTAAGGACAGAAGTCCCCATATACTATGAGGAATCTCCTGTGAAAATTGTCCATTGAGGCCACCCATTAAATGGTACCAGAATAAGGATCAGCCTCCACACTGAAAAGGTGGATCCCAATAAGTGTTCATGTGTGTTAAAAACATTGTTTCAAATAACACTTCAGGAAAAACTTTGAAGTATAATTCATCGCCTCCCTGAATGTGATCCAGTATATTTTTGCGCAGCCGTTTGACTGCTGGGAAGTATCAAAATAACAACTGGTCTGGAGTACCACTCCGGTCTGAAAGAAACTTATAACAAGAAGGAACAGTTTGGAAATTTTGGCTACAAAAGACATACCCTACAAAAACCATCATATATTAGAAAATGGCAGAAAACAACTACCTGGCATTTGCAGAAGATCTTGTGGAAGGTATCCTAGCGAACCCCTCCCTACTCGGAACAAACGCAACAATACAAGCCCTGACAAACAATGACGAATGGAATGAAATTGAAGCCCTAAGAAAAAAACTAATACGAACAGAACTACACGGGGCACTAATGGTAGAATACTTAAGAGCCCATGCAGCGCCTAGCGGACTCATCATACACATAGAAGCAAGAATCTTCCTAGATGACCTGCAGTTCAGAAAAAAACTGGTCTTTCATAGCCAACAAATGTACAAGGGATTGGCTAATTCTCATCATTAACACCGCAAAGACAGTCTCAGAAAAACTAATGAAGGACATTCAAACCAAACTAGATACCAGCAAAGCCAATATCGCACTAGAGATCTACAATACGAAACTAGCAGCGCTAGAGACATCCCTGAAGGAATTCCACAAACTAAACCTCACAAGAAAGATCAACAAACTGAAAAAAAGATCTGTCAGCCTTCTCACATGAAAAGATCTACCCATACACCACGGAGAACTATTTCACTGAAGAGGCGAAACTAGCGAGAAAAAATGCCTTTCTGCAAAGCCAACAAACGGGTGGAAGACAGTTTAGAGGCAATAGATCAGGCTCCTCCAACAATTCCAGTATGAGCTCAGATGACGATCCTAGGGCACAACAACATCAATAAGCCACAACAGGCCATTCTCGGAACAACCAGGGACAAGGGCGAGGCATTAACAATGTCCGTTTCTTAGGCCAACAAGGGAACCAACGAGGGAGACCACGGTGGCAACCGTTCTCCCCAATGACAACCCGCAGCCGCGGAAAAGGATTCCAACAACCGAACTTTCACTAGTCATGAACCTGTCATCACATGTACTTACAGAAGCAGAAAGAAATATCCTGGAAAAAGGACTCCCTTTCGTACCAACTGCCCGGTATGACACATTCCAAACACAAATTGAAATAAGACAACCGATCAGGAAAATAAGATTAAAACAATTCTTTCAAGACACCATAGAAATAGAAAAAGAAACTGGAAAATTCACAGACCTCCGTCCAGCCTCACTAATGTTTCCACCTACTGAAAGTAATACCCCAGAGTGCAACACTTTTGAACAAGCACTCCTCGAGCGATAATGAGGCCGGAGAACACAATTTGGGGAGCAAATAAACCAATGGGATATACACCATGTGGGGGGTGCTCCATGTGCGCCCAAACTTCAAGAAGCAAATCCATCGAGATTGGATGGCACACACCATGGCAACAAAGGAGCTTCACCAACTGTAAATCCAAAGGGGTAATCTACCTCATCACGTGCCCATGCACCCTTCGATACGTGGGCATGACAATGAGGGAAGTGAAAAAAAAGACTTATTGAACATAAATCATGCATTCGAACAAAAAAACTGACAGCCCCCCTTGTGAATCACTTTGTCAAAAAAGGTCACACACAAGAAGACTTCACGTGGGTCATCCTGGAAAAACTAACACCACCTAGAAGAGGTGGGGATTTCGGGAAAAAAGCTCCTCAAACGAGAACAACTTTGGATCTTTAGCCTCAATACAGGGAAAAATGGATTAAACGAAGAAATCCAGTGGAACAATTTGGCTCTAATGAGATGAACACGCAACACGGAACAATTTGCGCTAATGAGATGAATGTGTAAAAAAGAATGTCAAGAAACACCATATATGACACTTTCTATCAGGGACACAGCCTGATGTGACATATTCAGAATGATAATGTATATCCCATACATATGTGGAACCTACTCTCCGCAGTCAACTGGTGCCAGTGCTTCCAAAAAAACACAATAACCCCAAAAAATTCTAAAATCTATATTTATTTTTAAAAAGAAATCAAAACCATAACCATTCCCTTGGCTTCGGACCACCATCAGCACAGCATCACTGACGAAGGCAGAAGGCGAATACATATCTATGTGGCACAAGTCAGCCATGGACATTATTATTTTTACATTATTTTTAGAATAAGATAACAAGTTCACTGTATTGTATGTAAGAGCTCCCACTAGAACTACACAAATTTAAGAGATAATGAGGCTACCGCCTCAGCAATCTTGCAGTCTATAACAAGACTACTTTATGCAAAGCCCATATCCTCTGAATGGGTATAAAGTCACTCAAAAATGGCCGCTATGAAGGAGGATCATCAACAGCAACAACGGACCACTTATAAGTGTCCTCGTTGCTGGGCAACGGTTGCAAAAACAGAGCAACAACTTTGGCGTCCCGCAGACACAAGCACCCGCTCGTGACATGCAGTGACATACAGTGAGTGGTGCTAGCTTTCAATACAAAAGAAATGCCTCCTATTCGAAAGTAGGCAGCAGTATGCCACCACTGCTTTTGCGCACGCATTGGCAACTGTAAATTTGGTTCATGTCCCTCCCAAAAGAACTTCTTTATAGAACCAAGATTCCGTCTGACCGCGAGCTGCCACTTGGCCGCGCACGCAAATGGAATAAGAACTGTCATCACCATTCCAAAGCATTCGGGCGCACCCCAGCGGGCCAAAAATGCTCTCTATATATGTATATTTTCTCACCGCGCACGAGCGCAAGCGGCGGTATGCCTCCACGGCCACCGCGCATATGATCGCGCCTTCTAATTACACTCATGCTTTTCTCAATAGAAGGCAGCTTCCCTATAGAATGGAGATTCCTCGCGCTTGACCGCGAGTTGCCACATTGACAGCCGCGTACGCGAGTGGAACAAGAGACATGATTACTATTTACAGATAGTTAGGGGGAAAACAAGAGTCCTGACTGCCGGCCAACCTCGTTTAAAAAGATTGCGCTAAATACAAAAGGATGTCCTTGCACCACGCGCATTGATCCCATTACGACTAACATGTGTATACAGCACCACTGGGTCGCCTGTGGGCAATTCCTAACAAAACGCCTTGTTGCTGTCTTACAGGACTTGAGATACGCATGGCCACAGCCGCATACATCAAAAGATCCGGCTGACAGCCTGCACGCCAGAACCTATATAAGGTAATCACCAGTAGCCAATATATGTCTCTATATAGCCAAAATAGCCACATAACTGTTCAGATATTAGTTCATCAATTAAATTGGTTAAAATCAATAGAAAGCACTTTAGAATAAGACTAAGATTAACCAAAAGGAATTATAGTGACCTCAAGACCTAAAACCCATTTCCGTTTTATTTCTCTTAGGTAGATGGGATGATGACGTCATGGTCCTGAAGAAGATGATAACTAGCCTTCATCGAAACCGGTCGACCACTTTTTAACCAAGGATATCCCAGAAACCAACCAGGGATACACCGTGAACTAGACCATACAACTTTGTACTATGGATGAAGTTCCTTGTTTTTAAAATTTCTTCTATGAACATTTCATTTGATTTTCGAATAACCATTGAGTGATCTATAACTCGGGGACCACACACTTCCTATGAAGGTCAATAAAAAAAAAAACAGTTCCTCTCTGAAATGTGGCCCCAAGTTCTTTTGAAACAACACAACTAACTCCGAAATGGGCAGCAGTCCCATACACCCCACGCCTAAGGACAGAAGTCCCCATATACTATGAGGAATCTCCTGTGAAAATTGTCCTTTGAGGTCACCCATTAAATGGTACCAGAATAAGGATCAGCCTCCACACTGAAAAGGTGGATCCCAATAAGTGTTCATGTGTGTTAAAAACATTGGTTCAAATAACACTTCAGCAAAAACTTTGAAGTATAATTCATCGCCTCCCTGAATGTCATCCAGCTAACCCTAGATCAGGCATTGATTGACATTGGCAGCACAGACTTTAAAGAAGGTACGAGTTACATAGCACTGTCATGGCTATGTAAACTTGAAGGACTTTTTCTAGTCAATTTTGATACAAAGTGAAGGCTGACATTCCATGCATCTTAGAGTACAACAGCCTATGGGCACTCTACACACCCCATCTCAATGTTTACCCTGTTCCTCAAAAAAGAAAACTTGATAAAAGAAAATGAGTGCAAACACAATTTATAAGAGATCTCCCAACAATACCACCAAAGAAATTGAAAGCAGCTGCTACTCCATCAATTCGCACAACCACAGAAGGATGTAGTGAAAAGGCAAATGCATATCCAACTGCACAAACAAAGAGAAGTATTCCTTCAAAAAAAGCAAATGGAGTTACAGCAAATGATTCAGAGACAGAACAGTCTGGTCCATTCACATTTTCCAACACAACTGGTGTAAATTGCTATGCAAATGCAGCAATCAATGTTCTATTCCAATTCCCACCAATTGTTGAATAGATTTACTTGAACGGCGCAAATCAGTTGTGCTTGCAAATGCTACTCCTTCATAGAAATGCAACAAACAATCCTAACAACACTTACAGTGTCTCAGGAATAAAGCAGGAATTGGACTACTGTGCGGCAATGGTGAAATTTAACATAAACACACAAGAAGATCCACTAGAATTTCTAAAGTACATACTGCAAGTGCTTGAAAGCAAAAACATACCTATAAATGAAACCCACACACATAAGCCAGCTGCCAGATACCCTGGCCACTTCTGTACACATAGTATTGCAGTACTTTGAACCAGTGGGCAGACTCTTGGGTGCATGGCCTCTGGCCAAGAGTGTGGAGTCTTGCCACAACCATCACAGCATAATACACCCATGCGTCCAAGAACCTAGATAGTGGCCACACACAAACGTCAGCCGCTCAAGGCCCTGTCCTCTTCTGTACACATACTATTGCAGTACTTGCAGCATAATACATCCATGCACCCAAGAACCTGCCTAGTGGCCACAACCCAGACACATATGCCAGCCGCTTGAGGCCATGTCCATTTCAATACACATACCATTTCAGTACTTGCAACCAGTGGGCAGGCTCTCATGCACCCAAGTGTCTAGGGGCAGGCCACAACCATCACAGCATAATACAGCCATGCACCCAAGAATCTGTCCAGTGCCCACATCCCACACACATAAGCCAGCAGCCAGAGGCCCTGTCCACTTCTGTATCCATACTATTACAGTACTTAAACCAAAGTGGGCATACTCTTGGGTGCATGTCCTCCAGCTATGCACCCAAGAGTCTAGTGGCTGGCTTCAACTACCACAGCATAATACAGCCCATATAAACATCCTCAATCATATACATTCCACTCCCCTACCCTAATGAAGCCTGCCTGTTGTCCCCTGATAAGCTGCCTCCCCGAGGCCCTGTCTGTGGACTACCGCAGACACCACACGGTCTTCTTCCACCTAAACAAATACATCATATCAACCATCTTTCACTCCCCACCCTTCCCAACCCCTCTTCCCAACACCAAATGCCCCAAAACATGTTTCCCAGCACTATTCGCCACCGCGCTATATGTGGTTATCCCAGGATACAACATGAAGGGCGTTTTGGGAAAATATGACCCACATCACGCTTTTTACCAGCCAATCAGCAGGCGCATTGTGTGCCTGCGAACATCACGTGGCCCTCAAAGCCAACCAGTGTCCTGTTCACGGCGTGAACAGGGAAATGGGTCTGTGAAGCGAACCCAGATATCACAAATGTTTTGGGACCTACATTTTGCCTGCTTTAAAAAGAAACTACTGGATGGATTTCCACCAAATTTACAAAAGCACGCTTTTGGGACCAAGCCGCCGCTCCTGCCGCAAATTTGGTGAAAATCCATCCAGCAGTTTGGTCTGTAGGTGTGAGTAAACATTTTTTCCATTGGGTCTGTGGAACAATAAAAAATCTTGGGACCCCCATACAACTTTCCACCCCCTTCATGAAACATCACCAAACTTGCCATATACTTTATTTTTAAAGTTTGGTAAGGCTTTGTCGAGGGGGAGCAAAGTTATTAGCTGCCCAGTCTGTGTAATATATGGTTAAGTTACTGATATATATACAATGCGTATGTGTATGCACACAAATGTGTATTTTTTTAATATAAATATATATTAGACATGACTACAGCACCAGCTAATGAGATGCAGATATGCATGGCCAAGGTGAGCACTGACTGGAGTGATACCATCCGCAGCTACAGGCACATCCAGCAACATTATAACCGCAGTTATAAGTAGGCATTTTGTGGGATTTTAGTCACTCAAAGTGCATAAAATAAATTACAATAGATATTGTAATATATTTGTGCAGTCTGTCTTTAAATTCCTCTTGGAGGGTGGCCCTTAAAAGGACCATTTTGTGGACAGGAAATACAAATAAAAGGGTGAAAAATTGCCACTTTCAAAAAAAAAAACAATGTCAATTAACCTGGTGTTCAGATATGAACTTGTCCCAATCCTTTGTTGGGTCGCCTCCTGCGGCTATTCATTGGGGGAATAGAGAACACATTACTCCCATAACTGGCACATTGGGGTCTTTTAATATTGGAAGAGTTGGAATTGACACTGCTGCAGAAGTTGAGGGTTCATTCACTGTCGGTGGTATCCCACTGCTAGATGGAGGTGCTGCTGATTTGCGCGCGTGTAATTCTTAAGACCCATACATTTAAATTTTGTGGTGTTTCCGATATGCATCCACATCATCCTAGTGGACTCGCACCATATCATTTATCATCACTGATGTTCTTAGTGCCTTCTTGCACAAAGTTAAATGTGCACGTCCTCTGCCTCTTTTTCAGAGCAGTGTTCTTTAGCCTTGAAATATCTCCAGCTGTCTGCAGCGGTCTTTATCCAGTCCCCCCGCCAGAACACCCACCTTTGTGCACCCTTATTGGCTTTCTTAGAGCAGTCAGGACCTTGCAGGGTATGCTGACTAGAACAGCACTAGATTAGGGAATTGGAAAAAATGTGTAAAATGTTTGAATTGGTTTCAGCGGATTTCGAGGTGTAAATTGGTTAATACTGATGGATGTTTTCATTTATGGTACCAGATGTAAATATGTAAAAATATGTATACATTGTTTATTTCATTTCAGTGGATTTCAAGGTGTAGGTGAAAATGTGATGTTGGTTTATTGGTCTGTATTTTGTATTAATTGTTCCATTTCTGTCACAGGCAGAGTTCGGGGCAGTCCAAGCTGGGGAGGAGAGTAACACCACGGCTTGAACCATGGGTTGGTTTCCCGATGGCCACACTCAAGCCAAACTCTGACGATGGGCACTGAGCTCCTTAGGGGCACTTGAGATTCCTCACCTGCAAGATTCAGTGGCCCGAGGTGGAAGTACTCTGTGGAGTACAAATCTGGAGCCTATGTCCGGTGCCTTGCGACAGCCTGGGGGTGGCAAGGGGACACCGAGAACATACAGAACTTTGCCCTGCTTTGGGCCACTTTGAGAAGTATGGTCATGAACCATGATGCTTTAGGGCTGGGACTGCCCCCTGTGTTGTATGCTCTTTATTCCTGTTGCTTTCTTGCTGGATGGTAATGGATTGGGGACCCAGGTGACATTATCATCACTGCTGCTAATGCCATCATTATTAGACATGTTGAAATGTCTAACGTGGGAGGATAATATAAATATAATCATATATAATCAATACAAATCAACAACAATGACATGACTAAAAAGACAATGCTACACAAAATGAAAAAAGGTAAAAAACTGTAAATTAAAACATAAAATAGACAAACTGAACAAATCACAAGCCAACGGAAAAGTGGATTAGATTAAAAGTGTGTAAAAAATATGGTGAATGAAAAGTTAAGTCTACAAAAGTTCTTGCAGTTCATTGGATAAACTTTATCTAACAAACACTGACTGCAATGAACAATATAAACTTAATTTCTGTGGATGTGGTGATTATTTGTGGCTATGCACTGCCACGCACCCTGATTGGTCACTTTTGCATGTGTGGATCCTGTCATACAGTGTGTAGCCACGCCAATAAATCGGGCCGTGTGATTGGGCCATTTATTGACACGGTTAGGAGTCATGTGTAGGTGTGTAACCACAGCACGTGATCTGACTGGCTGGTGCAAACAGGCACAAAGACCTGTAGCTGCATCAATGAAGCACAATGTCTGATTGGGCCATTTCGCATGCAGAGATTTCATCATACGGCGTGGGCCTAGCCACATCAATACATTGCAGCGTGTCATTATTCTGTTTGTTGACTGGTATGAGTCATGTGTATGCGCGCAACCACAGCACGTGATCCGATTGGCTGGCAAAACAGGTGTGTAGATGTGTATACGCTTCAATGAAGCACGACGTCTGACTGGGGCATTTCGCACAAACAGATTTCATCACACAGCATGGGTGTACCCACACCAATATATCGCATTGTGTGATTGGTCCATTTGTTGACAAGGTTAGGAGTGTAATTGCAGCCTGTGATCCGATTAGCTGGAAAAACAGATACAAAGCCACAAATCTGTTTCAATGAAACCTCTGATGTGATGAGAACCGCCTGGAAGCCAAAATCAATGTATTGGTGAACAATTTTGCTGTCTTGAACATTTTTGTAGAAGAACATATTATGGAGAAAATAAGATACCACTGCCACACCTGCTCATGCCCCCCTTCCCCATTTGCCAGCCTCCCATCCCCGCAAATTGCGTGTCATGAGAAACGCTTCGATGAAACCTCAATCCCTTCTTCCCCTCACTACCAACTTGTAGAAATGCCAAAAACCCTGGTATATCTATCTGTTTCTGGTCCCCCTTCCCTTTCCGAATAGTGACTATGAACGTGTGCTAATAATAGTTGATGTGTAAAGTTTTACTGAATTTGTATGTGCCTTTTCCTTTGCTTTAAGAAGCGCATTGTAACTGTGAAGAGCACAGCACTGGTGGGGATGATCGCAAGTGAGGGAATTAGAGGAGTTGTATAACCGCCGCACCTGGATGCCCTATTTATTTATTTATTTATTTATTTCTATTGCGCCTGTAACCCGCAAGTTTCAGGGTGCAGAGACATGGACACAAGGGACAGACAAGGAACAGATTATGAGACATGTCAGTATGCTTACTGGAGAATCACTGGAGGGGAAGTTAGTTGAAGATATGAGTCTTCACAAGTTTGCAAAACCGTAGGTAGTTAACTTCCTTTCTTATGATAATGGGGAGGTTATTCCATAGCCCTGCTGTAATGATGGGTAAGGATTTCCCCAGGCCCAGTTTACGCTTGGAGGTAGCCACTGTAATCATGCTTTGTTCTGATGAGCTTAGTATGCGGTTAGGGGAATATGGGTGTATTTTAGGTGTTTTCCCATGGATGTATCTGTGGGCTAGAATAAGGGCCTTGAACTGAATTCTGTTTTCAACTTTGAGCCAATGAAGCTCTTTTCTGGAGACGTTGATGTGGTCAAATTTGGTTTTCTTCTTAATGATCCTTACAGCATTATTTTCTATGATCTGATAGACTTGGAGACATTTTTTATTTGACCCTAACATCAATGCATTGCCATAGTCAATGCGGGACAGTATAGTCATCCTTGCCACGGTAGCGCAGTTGCCCTCTGATAGGTACGGCCTAATGGCTTTGAGAAGTCTGAGATAATATGCGCATGTTTTCTTTATGTATTGGGTCTGTGCCTCGGCCCCCAGAGATGCTCCCAGCATCTAACTGGTCCCTAAAGGATGTATTGATGATTTTCGTTAGTATTGGTGCAAAGATATCTGAGTGCTCAGTATCATTTTTGGGGGTATGAGGTTTTCGGCGCAGGTAGATGGTTTCATGGAGGTGAGAGTTTTTATCATGTCCTCGGACGTGTTGTTTGAGAATTTGAAAACTTTGATGTTGGCAATGGCCTCTTCTGAGGGGAAGGTTACATGGTTGGATTTATTAGTTTGGGATTTTGTGATTAGATCTCTGGCTTTATCGATTTTCTGAAAGAAAGCCTTTTGGGTGTTATCACATTCCTGTTGGGTAGGGGTGAAAGGGGGTGAATGAAATTACCCGGGGTTCTCAATAGTTTTCAGAACATTAAAACGTTTGCCTGTTGCATTATCTGCAGAGGTGATTTGATTGTTATAGTAGGTTTTTTTTGCCTCAATTATCGCTTTCTAATAGCTTGACTCAATGTACTTCCATTTATCCTTATTCTCTTTGCTAGGTTATTCCATTCGTTTTCTAGTTTTCTCTTTATCACTTTTTGTTGAGAGAGCTCATTGGTGAACCACAAGTGAAGTTTGGCATTGGATCTGAGGGTTTTAGATTTCAGGGAGGCATTCTGAGCAATCACAATGGAAGCATCCATAGGATGCCACTATGGGACGCATGTTTGCATGCACAGAACCACCTGTAAGTTTGTCGGTCGCACAACTTCGCACATGCGTATTTCTTCCTGTGACCCCTGGTAACACTGCCTGTGGCCAAGGTATGTGAAGAAATGTGTGATGTAGGTTTAGTAGGTGGAAGAGCTCACCCACGTCCTGCAAGTACCTTTGCAAGTGAACATTCCACCTACTGGACCGTGCACACACCAAGCTTATTTAGAAATGTTCTGCTGTACATTTAAGTGGTCTGGGGATCCAAGGGTATCGCCAGGAGACCTATGCACGTGGCCACACAGTATTCTGGCCAATATGCATCTCACAGACAACCGTCAAAATGGAGAACAATGGCGCCATCATCATGGGAACAAAACTATGCTAAATGTGAGCCCTTATTTGGCGGACACGATCCGGACCCGTGCACTTCAAAAAAGGACTTTTCTGCAATTTTGAAGTGTTGAAGTGAATGGAAAGATTTAGGCCCACTTTCCGGGTGCACCTGCTCCACAACAGTCCTAAAAAAGGGCACGCCCCACAACTGCGCTGCAATCAGTGTTTGGCCTTCCAGAGAAGCGCAGCGGTGCACATTGGTTCATGCAGATATTGCTTTCTGACCAATTCTTTGCCTGGAAAGTAGCTCTCCACGTAATGGCCACCAGGGCTTCTGCTGTTACCTCTGACTCAGGATCATCCACACCCTCACCACCACCACCCCCTTCTGAAGCACCTAAGCATGGGAACAGGCGTGATAATGTGGATGGACATCAAAAAGGAAAGGAGGATACAGTAGAGGGAATCTCCATTGCCTGCAGCCAGTGTGAGTCGTGGGTGTGGAAACTATTTACAACCATTGGAGATGTGCCCTAATCTCGTGCAAACCAGGTAAAATGCAGTGAGTGTGGCATAGTACTCAGTGGTGGAAAACCTGGCTTGTACAGCTACGGCACCACCCCAATGCGGCGGCACTTAAAAACAAACCACAGGGCAGCTGTTCGGAGGGTTGTCCCCTTTCAAGAAGGCAGTAGGTAACTTTCCTCTACAGCATCCTCCGCATCTGCTCCTGCCACCACTAGGGACACTTGAGTGGGCCAGCGCATCCCACAATCAGCCTTGCGGGCCATACGCAACACAATAGACCCGTACCTTTCAAAGGTCACTGTCTTGTGCATGTACTGCAATGCAGTACTGTGCAGGGGGGAACAATTTTGAAGTGCTTTTGAGGCTTCGGTATGGCAGCATGACAAATAGTGCCCCCTACCAAAGTGAGGTGCATGCAACATCTTGTGCTCTCCACGTGCAATTTCATATCCCTGTGGTTGGTTCCCTTTGCCAAACCTCCCTCCCATTCATGTCCTTCTGTGGCGTGCCCTATAACAACAGCAAATATGAAAGAAAACCGGAAGGGGCACGGGGGGTCAAAAAGGCTCTTTTCAGAGCCACATTGCACTGTTCACAAATAGAATTTGAATGAAAGCATGCAGGCGGTGGTGCAGCCTATGAGCTCAGCGTACATGGTTGTCTACAATGGTCGGCGGGACGCCATCAAAAACATTGTACGGATTCGCAAAATGAAGTGGTGGCTCTGAAAAGAGCCTTTTTGTGCTGTTTGCGTTTGCAGCTTTTGAAGTGGTGAACACCCAAAGGGGAAAATGCTTGCTAAACTTGCAGGAAGCACTGCACTGCATTTTGGATATTATACAGAAACTGCTCATTGCCAGCATCAGTCAGATGAACTCCATCTGAACGAAAAATGTTGCTACTACTAAATGGAATGTTTTCATTGTGGAAGGAGAACATGCCAACATCTCACAAAAAAGCGCAAACAGCCTTGTTTTCATTGCGCTGCATTTTCTCTATTTGTGGCCCACACAAGGAAGAACGCAGCCACATCTGTCTCTAGGCAATACGAAAAAAAATTATGCGCAATTTTAGAAACATTTGCATGAGTTGCCGAAATGTCTCATTCATTGCAAACTGCAGTGAAATACTGCTAACATGTCCTAAACAGTTCCCTCCACAATGAACAATAATAATGTCTAGATGAGCAACCATCACCAAACTGGCACAAAGAGCACCCACATGGAGCCACTGCATCCCACGTATTCTGTACCAGTGCACATCAACATTATGGAACCCATTTTGTGCTGCCAGTGCACAGCGTTCTGTGTAAACTAGTACCCAATGTATCCAGAAGTTGCCCAAAAGCCATATAATCTGCCTACCAAATGGCACAACCGTACCCGTAGCCATCTGCACTCCTATTTACAAACACACGTTCTGGCACAATCTGTTTCTGCACACCACACCCATGAAATCATATTGACCAATCCCAACTCCTGCACAGTGCCATTTCCATTGCAGCCACCCTGAAAAGACTTGGATGTAGCATGTGCGCACCTCCAAATGCTGCAGCTTTCGCGAACATATTGTCCTGTGTTGGGGGGCTTCACAAACACATTAGAAGCATGATACAGAAAGGGGGCTTTGTTGGTAGTTGTGAAAAGTGTATTTTTTTTGTAAAACGACTTGTAAAGAAACACCTTTTTGTGTGTTCGTTTGTTTGTTTGTTTGTTTATTTATTTATTGTGCGCAATGGACCCTGAGGTAGCAGGGCGCAAGAGACAAGGAGGTTTACAGCTTGTTTACAGACGTTACAAGTTACAAAGCAGGCAAAGAGGACATTTCTTGACTCTGCAAGGTGAGACAAGTACAAGTGCAGATAAGGCGCAGCCAAGCAGTCGAATCTATGACTAGCGTTTACAAAAAAGCAGGTTACTGCGTTGTTGTGGATTGCTGTCTGCTTTTCCTCCTTACATTATTACACAAGTGCCTTCAACGTAAATGATACATTGTAGAAGAGAAGACTAATTTTAATAGGCGGGACAAAAATATCATCTCCACTGACAAACGTCACACATGGGCACAGAAGAACATCCTACCATGGAACAGAAAAGCAGACATACACCTGATCTGATAATCCGTAGACCCATTTCCATGGCAGGCATATTAAGAAGGACAGCATGTAGCACATGCACTTTCCCCAACTACCGCAAGGGCCGTACCCCAGTACAGCTGGGCCAGTCCTTCTTCCCTTTCCAGTAGTCTTTTCCCAGAACTCCCTCATTGGCTACTGTTAAACAGTCACATACGCATCCACCAATTACATGCAAGAATTCTGCATCTAACACTATCACCTCTGTTGAACAATCCATAACAACCGTTAAAATTGTCCTGTAAACCAAAAGCACCTGCACAGGAAAATATTGTAACATGATCTACGAGTTCTGCATCCACAAACATCGACATGCCTACCTGTCATTACACCTTGTAGGTATTACTACTTTTTGTACAGTACATCTGCAACTGTGTTATACGTTCGTAGCAACAGGATACCTGGCACTGAATCTCCATAACGTACTCAACATTCATACTGTCATTTCTCCCATCACCTTAACATTAAATGGGTCCTACAGTGGTAGGTAGTTGCAAAGTTGCCATTTGCCCATAGCAGCCATTGTTATATGGAAATGGTTACTTTGTTCTTTTGTTTCATCAATTTTACAATGCTTTCCCCCATTAACGCACCTCCTATCAAATATGTAAAAATTTCACACAAAAGGATCAATTAGCGTATTCCACCAAAGTAACCCAAGTGCATACATTGCATGCATAACAACATTCATTAAAACAGTTTCCTGCCACTTACTTTTCAGACTTCATAGAGCACAACATTACTTAAAAAGATGAAAATGCATGTGTGCATTGACAGCAGTAACATTCATAAAGGTGCATAAGAAAATTAAAGACCCGAAACAATGGCTCCCCTCATGTAGCAAGCATATATATGCAGAGAAGTACATGCAAATGCACAGACAAAAACATTCTGCTTTGCACTCTGTATATCTTTCTGCACCTTTTTGTCATCCTTCCACAATGCGAAGTACTTCTACACTAATACACACACGTGTTCAACAAGAGGTCATACAATACACTCCCAAATAACCCACCTACCGCCTTCACAAACATGCTTATGCTCCCAAGTCCCCAGTCATATTGTAAGCCATCCATTTATAAACACGCACTTGCTCTTCCTGCCAAGCCATCCCCCTAGAGTTTTAAAGAATGTATTGTACAAATGTAAGCACTATGCCATTAGCCAACATATGTTCTTCTTATACAAGTGCAATATCCACCTCTCTCCAGAAAGCCACTGCAGTGGGCACTTCAAAATACAACCTGCAATAAACCTACTCTCACCAACTAACAAAGTAAGTACAATACCAGCATAGAGTTGTACGTCTTAGTAGAAGAGTGCACTATTGTTGTATTGTAGCATATAAATTTGCGGTAATCCACCAGTATGTACTTCATTGTTACTCATGACACCTGTACAGGTGCTCAGTGTTTGTTATGTCACCACCATTAGACTAATCCCCACATAGTAAGATACTGTCCCCAACCGAAAGTTAGAGGCCATTACACAGTGACAGACTTCCATGTATATGCATACCCTCCTATTGCCCCACTCATGCACATTGCACACATATACATTTGAAAATATGCACACCCACACATCCCTTTCTTTGGCAACAGCTAGCACACAATACCTACCAAACTGCAACTCTGTAGAAAGCAATGCAGAAATAGAGCCACACAACCTAACATCATAGAAAGTATCGATCCACCACAAGCAGAACTTCTACAGAAAGTTGAAAGAGAAGAGCTAATCCAGTCATTAAGCAAAACGGATGCATAAATGCGTATGCAGTAAAAACAGTGTGGTTCGTATGTCAAAATGTGAGAATGAAAAGAGAATCCCTAAAAACAGTGCAACACACACTACTGCAAACAGAGTACATATAAATGGTGATAGAACCAAAGCAAGCATTCAAAAAAATGTATTTCACAAAAAAATGTCCACCACAGTCCTTCAGGACCTTATAAATAGAGGGCAGAAATCACGCTCAACCCTCAAAATCTACCGCAGGAAAGTCATCCTGGAAGCTCTTGTAGACAGTGCAATGATCATGAAACTAAAATTGTTTATAGTAATTTTGAAAAGAATGAAACCACTAACAACATTAATTGGTAAATTGCAAATGTGTTACTTCGAAACAAATACAATATCAGCGTAGATACCTTTGCCCACATCTGTGCAGGTGAGTGGAGTCACACCACCAACACAAAGCCATAGTTCAATGAAGAATCATACAAACAAGAACAAACAAATCAAATTGCCTTATATCTGAATGGACGAGGGTATGAAAAGATACACAATACCATAATGGAAGAAGAAACACTGCTTTCAGAAATATCCCCATCAAACTTAGATGTCACTCTCCGTTTCACCAAACCAACATGCATCACCTACAAATGGCCTTGCCCATCAATGTGTAACGTTTGCCAATGCTTAATGAAATCTTTGCAGCAATTCCTCAATAAGTATGTCAAAGGCAACGAGAAAAGAAAAAAAAAATACTACAAACTATGGACTCCTGTCCAGTGCGCAACTACACAGGAATATGAGGACATTCCATAGCCTGTATTTCTGGACCTGCTTGCAAAAGCATCTTCCACTGTATCAAAATTTTAGCAACCGACCATACAACAGTCTTAAATCTAGTTTACAACCTGTACTATGCAAAAAGTCCAGCTTTAGCACTGCAACATTTAAATGATATTCTTGTACACGGTACAGCCAAACAAGTGCTCTAAGAAATAGAGCACATCCAAAGAAAATATTGTGGAACTGAAGAGCACTTACACATTCCAGCATTTTCAGTGCATACAGAAAAGAAATACAAAAGTTCAAAAGCACATCTGCTGAATTGCCAAAGCAAGTATGTGTGTGTTGTCATAGAACTTTCTATAGAAAGAGCACCAAAACTGTAGATATAATGCAGAAAATAGAAGGCAATGAGGAATCCCAATGGTTTCAATTAGCTCTGTACCTTATTGCTGAAAACAAATCTGAAATTTCGAACACCTCCATACTGTGCACATGCTGCACTGCAAAACTTGGCAATCACAAAAGGCCTTCATGGGCAATCAGCAATCATTTGGAAGTATTTCCACTGCCAAACGCACTGCAGCAGCTTAATGGGTATGATAGCATTATAATCCAAACAGTGCACCCATTTCAAGCAATAATACGACTTCACCCAAAAATTGCTAAATTCCCACCCACCGAATTACTGAGAGGCATTTGTGGGGAAGTGGTTTATTTACCATTAGATCTCAAAGAAAATGTAGACATTGTACGAGTGTAAAGGCCAATAGACGAATCTTTAATTATCCTGGTAAATGGTGTACCTGCAAAAGACAAAATAATTTAGCAGCAACTAGTGAACTTAAGCAAAGTTAGGGAAGCCTTGCAAAACCTTAAGCAAAACAATGAATACTACAAGGAAATAAACATTGAAGAAAACCTGAAGAAACAACTGAAATAATTCAGGACTCCTCAACAAGTGGCTGATTTGAACGTCTAGATCGTAGTGCTGCCTCCAACATTTTAGACCACTATACAATTCACCCACTGCACTCCAAAGACACCATAGACGATGCACTAGAACCAAATAAAATGAGGCAAGCCAAAGGAGCGCCAATCAATATGTGGGAAAAAAGTATAGAAGCACAAGCCTGACTGGAAAAGGTGGAAGATATGATGAAAGATGAAAACAAATAACAGCATCAGAATGTTTATGAATGCATGCATTCTGAAGACCCTAGATTTAGACAAAACGTAGAGTACATATTCCACCTCATCTTTGAAAGTGAACTGGCAACGCTATGCTATGGAGTTGCCCACACATTGAAAATAGGTTCCCATTTCTAAAAACATGCCTTCTACACAGCTACTTCAAAAGGTGCTTGAGAAGGACGAAGTTTTACAGTCAAGTATTACAAATCTCTTGGCAAACATGTGCAGTACAAAAGAGTACTGGTTCTGATGGCACGCAGATGTACGGTGTATGCTACGCAACCTTGTGCCACCCACATGGTTTGTCGCTTTAAGTTGGGCAGAGTATGCATGGGAAGACTTGCAAACTTTCCTATACATAGCAAACAAAAACAAAACAGGTGTAGACATGGAAACACCAGGAGAATTTTGCTATCTAGATCCAGTTAATGTTTCACAGTACTTCCATCATCGCTTCCTTGCCATGCAGCACTTCATTTACAATAAAGCACTTCCTCCCCTCGGAGAAGTGGAACACTTCTTTTGGAGAAAAGAATATCAAGCCAGAGGAGCACCACACATCCACATGCTTTTGTGGATTAGAAATGCTCCAAAGTTTGGTGAGGACCATGATGAAACTCTTTTGAAGTTCATTCACAAATATGTCACATGCAAAATCCCTTAGGAAAGTACACATAGTGACCTACGAGCACAAATTTTGCAATTCCAAAGACACAAGTGTGGCAAGTATGAGAACAGAGGCAAATACTAACACACATTCCGCCTTGTTTTCCCTAGACCAGTTTCAACAACAGGGCAAGTAAACAGCTTCATGACTTCGGTTAGACACAGTGTGAAAGGGAAATCTCCTAAGCAACATACTGCATAAAAAGGAGCGAACCACCAAAGTATATCAATGATTACAATGCAATGACTGCCCTCCTATCAAATGCTAATGTTGATGTACAGTACATTGCAGACAATTCCACTGCAGTTGTACGATATGTCACAGCCTACTTAACCAAAGCTGAGAAAACAGAGCTCAAAGACCTCTGGGATGACATATCATCTGACAAAACACTGGCATAAAAATTGTACAGCTTTGGCATAAAAATGCATTCCCACAGAGAATGTGGCTGCTATGAAGCCACAGACTGTTTAACCAGCAGTGCCTTATATGGGAAATCTGAAAACATAGTGTGGCTAAGCCTTGGTCCTGCTGCATCCAGAAAAGAGTACTTAAATCATACGAAGACATACAAACAATAGTCAAAATCAATCCCAACAGCCAGGACATTTTGAAGAACAACTTATTGGACACATACTACCTGAACTATTACTTTAGAAGCCTTGTGCCTGTAACAGTTAGCCCAAAATTTCGCATAGAAAAATAACATTAAACCAGATGAGAAACAAGGTCGATACAGAGTGGAAAGTTGTAAAGGCAGCTTGGTGAAACTTACCAAATGCAGCCTAATTAATCATATGAAATTGTCATTAAAAACTCCTCAACACAAAGAACTATACTACATGGCTCTACTGCAACTTTTCAAACCATGGAGAAAAGAAGATTTATTAGGCACCCACGCCTCCTATAAAGATGCAAGTGTAAGTACAGTGAAAACTTTCTACAGTACAAAATCATATTGGACAATGAACGCCATCAAGAAGAAGAACTTCAAGCACAACTAAATGGAGACACTTCTGAGAGTAGTGAACCGTCTGTAACAGGCAGCCAAGAACCACTTGGACAGCCACTCATATCAAACAAGGCAGAACTAGCCATGACGGAAGTAACCACCACCATGTTTCAGTATGAGAAATCTGCAGAAGAGTAGGCTGTGCTGAAATATCAACAAAACAATGAGCAGTTTTCTAGAAGTAAGTGAAAAAATGTAACATGGTATACAGCACAAAAGTAAAACTTGCACCTGTGATAACTACAAACCTGCACTGCTGTAAGTGGTGAAGCTGGGTCAGGGAAAACATTTTTAATCAAAATGATCAGTAAATACCTCCAATAATTAACAAACAACAACCCTTTCTGCTGTTGTAACCGCCCATAAAGGTTTGGCTGCCTACAACATAGGTGGAGTCACTCTACACCGATTGCTACTCCTTCCAGTAGAACACCAAAACAAATTAGAGTACTATAAACTTTTAGCAGAATCTGCTATGGACCTACGCAGAGTTTTGAAACAAATGAAAATGCTCCTAATAGAAGAGGTGAGCATGGTCTCCAACCTAATGTTGGCTTTGATTCAGCTCAGATTGCAGGAGGTCCTCAAAACAGACTACAACAAACTCTTTGGAGGAAAACATGTAATTGTTTTCAGAGATTTCCTTCAATTAATACCACTCAAAGGTGAACCTATCTTTAAAACCTTAGGACACAAAGTGTGCCGTTAAAGTCTTGGAAGCATTGGGAAAGTAAATCTCTGGCAACATTTCCATTACAGAGAGCTAACTCAAAACATGCGTCAGTCTGCAGACCTCACCTACGCCAACATTTTAAAAAACATGCAGATTCGTGTGCTATCAAAGGAGGCACAGTCTACCCTCAATACTAGACGTATCCATGAGCTGTACGGGCGTAACACATGTGCTACTTATGCCATGGAACAATTAGCTCACACAAATATCACCTGTACGTCCTTAATGCCAACTCTAGCAAGCTGTGCACAATTCAATGCAACAATGCTGAAAAAAGAAAAACAACCACTAGTGGAAATTCATGCCAAAGGCAAACTGGACGTACACTGTATGACAATACCAATGTGTCAACAAGGCATAGCACGACTACATACTTTAGAAAGCTCTATCTCCAACACAGCTAGTTTGGAGAAAATGTTAACATTATGTGTGAACTGAGGAGTAATGCTGAAGCATAACCTTGATGTAGAGCAAGGCTTAGTTAATGGAGCACTTGGTACAGTTGTTGACTTCCAGATATACCCACGGGACAACAGCATTCAGTTTGTGAACATCCAGTTTGACAAACTTTCAAAAGTTAAAAAGATAGGATGCACAATGGTGCGATTCCTTCTTTTCAAAGACATGCATGTACGCACGCAGAGAACAGTTTTCTCTGTCGCTAACTTATGCAGTAACTATTCATAAATCGCAAGGTCTAACCTTAGATCAAGCATTGATTGATACTAGCAGCACAGTCTTCAAAGAAGGCATGAGTTATGTAGCACTGTCATGGCTACGTACACTGGAAGGATTGTATCTAGTGAATTTTGATGCAACTGCAGTCAGCGCAGATATTCTTGCATCATAGAGTACAATAGACTATGTGCACTGTACACCCCCCCATCTGAACATGTTCCTCAGAAACCCAAAGGTTTGAAAAGAAGGCTCATTCAAACAGACGCTGTAAATGATTTGGCAACACTACCACCAAAGAAATTGAAATCAACTCATACTACATCAACTACCAAAAGTACAGACAAAAGGAGTACCACAGCCACCGGCAGCACAACCCACCACCGTACCGCAAGGGAAACCCACAAAGTCTACATATTTATTTTATTTTATTTATTTATTTTATTTTTTGCATTTGTTACACGCCCAGACCCTGGGGTATCACGGCGTGGTTACAGACATCTTGGTAAATATTCATTCATTTTGAGGAGAGAGATAAATAGTTGAAAGGCACACAGAGCATAGTTTACTGTCAGCAGATCATACAGAATGAAACGCATAATTACATAATTACAACTAGCATCTGTATTGGTTACTCTAATACCTGTTCACAGGGAACTAGTATTGGTTGAACAGACAGGTTTTCCACAGCTTTTTAAACCCTGGGAAGAAGGTCTCCTTTTTAATGGTGATTGGGAGGGGGTTCCAGTGTGTGGGCGCTAGGACGTGAAAGCTTCTACTCCCTGCTCTATTGTTGTTGAAACGTGGTGTCTCCAGATTGTGATTGTCATTGGACCTGAGTGTTCTGATGTTTTCTTTTTTCTCAATGGCGTTATTAAGGTAAATTGGGGCAGTATTAGCAATACATGTATGTGCTATGCACTGAGTTTTAAAGATGATTCTGGCTTTGATAGGAAGCCAATGTGCATCCTTCCTGCTCTTAGAGATGTGATTGTGCATTGTTATCCCTAGTGCTGCCCTTAGGGGTTTGTTTTGCAAGAGTTGCAGTTTTTTGAGGTTTGTTTTGGAGGTTCCTAGCAGCAGTGTGTTACAATAGTCCAGCTTAAATAGTATCAGTGCTCTAGCCAAGGTGAGGCAGTTTGTCAGTGTCAGGAACTGTCGGCTTAGTGCGATAAGTTTGGAGGTGTAGGCCATAGATGAGGAGAGCGTGCTGATGTGTTTGGTCATGGTGAGGTTGGCATCTAAGTATATGCTTAGAGTTTTGACTTGCTTGAGAACAGGGATTGGCATGCTGTCAATGTTGATAGATGTGTAGTTTGGGTGCAGGGCCTCTATTTTAATGGGTTATCCCACAATGAGAACTTCAGCCTTCTCATCATTAAGACAGGGGCTATTCAGCACGATCCAGTTTTGGATGATGGAATATACTATTCAGATGGAGCAGTAGGACAGGGTATTGTGTGCAATATGCTATCGCTAGTACAGGAAGTATAATGGCACAATAGGCTGATGTAATCTGCTCAGAGTGGCATGAGAGAACAGTAGGCTAATACAATTTGCTTTTAGTAGGAATTACATTATAGGCTAATGCAATCTGCCCAGAATGGTATGAGGGAACAATAGACTAAGACAATTTGCTTTTAGTAGAAATGACAGATAAGCACCCCTAGGCAGCAGCACAACACATTGTCACTTTCTGCACATCATCTGCAATGCAATCCGCGTTCCCAATGGAGCGTCCATGCAGTCGCCACAGAAGGTTCTCCCCTGAGGAGCTACCCGCAAATTGCTGCATGGCTGGCCTACACCACTCGCACTCCACCATCTTCTTCGACATGAACAAATGTATCATATCTTCTGCTTTTCACTCCCCCAAACTTTTCAACCCTCCTTCACCCACCCGATCCTGCAAACCATGTTTTGCAACCCCTTCCAGCGCGGTCAAATTGGTGCAGTGCTTGCGTACACCACTCGCACACCACTGTCTTCTTCGACCTGAACAAATATATCATATGTTCCGCTTCTCTCTCTCCATCCCCTCTTCCCACCACCTCATGATGTACATTCTGTTTGTCAGTCCCTTTTGGCACCGCACTGTCCTCCGATACACCATGGCAGCATTTCCCCAAAACTTTGATGCACAGCACACGTCCCTCTGGCCAACCACTGGCTGAGTCCAAAAGTTCACAGACAGCATGCCATAATACAAGCCAATGAGACTTCTGTCCACGGAGTGAACAGGGAAATGGGTCCATGGAGCGGAGCCAGATATCACTAATTTTTTGAGACGTACATTTCAGTTCTTTGCAACAAAAGTACTGGTCAGATTTCCACCAAACACATAAAAGCTTGCTTTCTGACCCAAGGCCCCGCTCCTGCCACAAATTGCTGCAAATCCGTCCAGCCGTTCGGGCTCTAGCTGTGCACAAAATTGTCGACCATTCAATCTATGGAAAAAAATTAATTTGGGACCCCTCTTTAACTTCCCCCCGCCTGCACGAAACCTCACCAAACGTGCCAAAAAAATTCAGAGTTGGCCATATGCATTTTTTGCAAAGTTTGGTGAGGATTCCTCCAGGGGGAGCCAAGTTATAAGCCACTGAAAAAGGGGTTTCCTATAGGTTTTGCAACGTAACCTTAACTACATAATATATATTTGCAAGGGAAAAACTACATTAAGGTTAGAACTTAACGCAACAAAATCCCTGAAATTCAGCTAAAGGCACCTTAACTTTGCGCCCCCTGTTGCGCAGCCTATGACAACAATCATTACATCACAGATGATATCACTCATGACATACACACAAGTCAATGGGCCTCATCACGAGTTGGGCTGTATTCCCGTCTGTAATACAACAGACTTTAATAGCCCTAGCACCAACCGGCCCCGTGGTATTACCACCGGATCACGGGTTGGGCCTTAACAGTAAATCCCCATTCCTGATTGATATGATATGATATGATATGGCATTTGTAACGCGCCTATACACAGGTGTTTCAAGGCGCGACGAGGCAGGGAGGGGAGGAAACAAGGGGAAACAGACAACGATCCTACTAGGCCAGGTGTCATTCAGATCGCGCAAGTGCAAGGGTGGGGGAGGGGGAAAAGTGCAAGGGGAAGGGGAGGGGGGGGAAGTGCAGTAAAGGTAAGTGGCGTAAAGTAATAAATAAATAGGGCCAACTGGTGGCAAGTGCAAGGTAAGTGCAGAACAAGTGCTGGAAAAGGGGGGGGCTGTAGGGATACAGAGACAGTCCCGCAGTGCAGAGGGGTTCCAGGGCATCACTGCCAGTGGAGAGTGGCTGGGCCCAGGACCGAGGCCGTTAAGAGTGGTCCAGTTGCAGAATCAGTGCAGTATCAGTGAGGAATAATTGGCTGTTCAGCAGAGGAGAGGGAGAGAGAAAGCAGAGGCAAAGAGGAAGGTTTTGAGGTGCTTCCGGAACCGGAGATGGTTCTCCTCAAGTTTCAGGGAGGCAGGAAGGCTGTTCCAGAGGGAGGCCCCTGCCGCGGAGAGAGATCTACCCCCAGCTCGTTGCTTCGAGAAGCGGCTGACCCTGAGGGAGTTGGAGGCGGATGAGCGAAGGGCTCGGGAAGGAAGATATTTGGGAAGAGAGAGTTGAAGGTATATAGGACCAAGGCCCCAGAAGGCCTTGTGGACAATGCAGAGGGTTTTGAACTTTATCCTCGCAGCTACTGGGAGCCAGTGTAGAGATTTCAGTCCTGGAGAGATACGGTCCCTGGGCTTGAGGCCAAGGACAAGTCTCGCAGTTCTGTTCTGTATGAGTTGCAGAGGGCGGAGAGTGGAGGCAGGCAGATTAAGGTAGAGGCTGTTACAGTAATCCAGCTTCGAGAGAACCAGGGCTCGGGAGACAGTGAGCTTCTGGGGGAAGTAGAGGAAGGGAAGAATACCTCTGAGGAGGTGCAGCTGGTAGTGTGACTTCTTAGCGACGTCAGAAATATGAGGAGAGAAGGAGAGTGTGGAGTCGAAGATGATCCCAAGGTTTTTTGCATTGCAGGTAGGAGCAGGGAGGGGGCCAAGGGAGGCAGGCCAGAGAGCTGCAGGGAAGGAGGGAGTGGGTGTACCGATGAGTAGGATCTCAGTCTTACTGGCATTAAGGCAGAGGTCATTTGCGGCACACCATTCCTGGATAGCAGACAGACAGTCAGAGATGAGGGAAGGAGAGGGGGAGGCTGAGGGTAGCCTGAAAATGAGCTGGGTATCGTCCGCATAGCACTGGAAATTAGGGCAGAGAGTGGCGATGCGGTGGGCAAGGAGTGCCATATACTGGTTGAACAGCCAGGGAGAGAGATTTGATCCCTGGGGGACACCACAGGTGGAGAAAAAGATGTCGTAGAGGAAGGACCCCAGTTGGACCTGGGAGGGTCGATTTGAAAGGAAAGAGGTCAGCCACGCCAGAGCCTGACCAGTGATACCCAGGTTTTCACGGAGACGGTTGAGCAGGATGGCATGGTTGACAGTGACAAAGGCAGAGTAGAGATCGAGCAGAATGAGAACACACGGAGTGTTGGAATCGAGGAGAGCAGTTTCCGTGCTTCTGGCAGCTCTGAAACCAGATTGATGGTCATGAAGACTACCAACAGATTCAGCATGGAGGTTTAGCTGGGAGATGGCCAGTTTCTCCAGGAGAAACTGGGTCGATTGGATCCAATGGCGAATATTCGGTGCTAATACTGCGGGCTAATACAGGGATTTTCACCTCCAGAAAAAAAGCTGGAGATATAACAGGCAATTTAGCGCCCAACTCGTGATAGGGTCAGCCCTTAAATGCGGCGGTTATACCATTAACCACCGCATTAAAGGGCTACAGCCCAATTCATGATGAGGCCCAACGTATTAAAAATGTGGATGCTATTTAAAGATGACTTTTACATTTTACCATGTGTGTTTTATTTCAATGTTAACATGTTAATCACTTACAAAAGACACACAGACATGTTTTGAAGCAAATGTTGAATTTTAAAACTACATTTGTTTTGTAATACATATATATATTTTGAGTAAAAATCTAATTTTCACAATACCCATAAATGCAAATTGTAAACATATTTCCTAATAGTTAGCTGTTCCTTGTTTGAAAGCATTTCTCATTTCATTTAGAAAATGATACGAGTTCACATGTTTCTTTCACTAAAAAACAGAGTATTTACATATGTTTATTTTAAATCACTCTAAATAATTAATGTCCAACAGATGTTGCTTTCTATTTTTTTCTACTAATTTTGTTTGTAAATGTATTTTCCAGATTATATTATAGTGAACATGCCTTAGATATATTTGGCGTAAAGAGGAACATTCTAAGCAGTGCACTATTTATAAATCACATATAATCTTTTACCAAAGTTATACAAAGCTTCACAAGTAGTGATATGATGCATGTGTAGCTGTTTACTGTTTTAAACAATGTACTCATTTTTATAAACTATTCTAAAATGCTAAAATCACATTTGTAGAAAACGTAAAGGTGGTCTAAATATGGGCAAATACGTACAGTGATCTTACGGCTGAAGACATTAGTAAAACAATCATTGATGTCATATATGATGCTATTGTATAGGTATACCAGAGGACAGGCAGAGTACCCAGGGCCCAACGCACCATCCCTGGAACACAGACGGAGGACTCAGCCAAGGGCAAGTTAGAACTGTCCTTTATTTTCCATAACAGACAGGGATCATACAGGAAACAATCACAGCTCCTGAGACCGTGTCAGGGGCTTTTTTGGTGTGTGGCATCACAAGTTGGGGCTTGTCCCCAAAAACCTAAGAGCTTACACTATGTGCTCTTGCACATTCTTTATGTCACTGGGCCTAGTAGGATTGTTGTTTTTGTTCCCCCTTGGTCCCCTCCGTTTGCTTGGTCATCCTCTGAAACACTTGTGTACGAGCGCGATATAAATAAAATATCATATCATACCATTGGGTGGCTGGGGTGGTAGTGCCTATAGACGGCACCTATAGTGGTTAGCTGTCTGGCCCTTGCATGTCAGGTGGCTTTGCCTGAGCCTTCCTCAAAAACTATCTATTACAGTGTTGCAGGGTCGCAGGATTACCATTGGCCCCTGCCCTTTCCCATCCAGCCCCATATTTGTGTTCCCTGATTGGCTAGTGCGGGTCTCCCCAGATCTGGGACCCAGCTGTGTTCTCAGCACTCTGTGAAACTTATGAAGGTGATGAGAAATTCTATGTGTCCTCATTGTTGATACTGGAATAACCATTTAACTTAGAGAGTGCCTGCAGGTTGCAACATTGTAAAACAAAACATGTATAATTTCTTGTCTGCTTTACTGGGAACTGCTCCTCTTCCCACCATGGGTAAATGGCCATTGTTCGGTTTGGCTGGATCACGTGGGTGAAGACCGCAAAATTGAGCTTTTCTGTCTGCAATTAGTGAGGATTAATTCTGCTATTTTGCATGTTGCTCCCGTCCCTGGATGAAGGAATGTTCTGCTCATCTCTGACCTTGGCTGCAAGCACCAGCCCTGGACAGTGTGCTGTAAAATCTTTTTTCCTTTGTCCCGCCTTCATTTAATTCTACTGTAGTTATGCTAAGATGTCTGCATGTCCATATTTCATTATGTTCCTCATGGGTTAATGCTACTTGATTCTTCCAGTTTCCTTATATGACCCTGTAGTTCCATATGGTTAGTTGCAATAAGCGGCTGCAAGCTTGCTTGCATCTCTTGATTTTCTTGTGTTTCTGCATTTCTGCATTTTGCTAATGAAAAGGAAAGGCTTCTGACAGTATTTATATGTATCTGTCTTCTATCTACAGAACTGTGTAAGCATGTTCTTTGTGTGTGCACGTGTGTGTCAGTGTAACTTCGCGCCGGGATGCAAGTTTGCTTCATGGCTAATGTTACAATGTTGTGGTATCTCTAATGACGTCAGCACAGCTGGATATTTGTCATTAGTCGACCAGGTCCAGTGTCGAGGCACATGTATCCATGATCAGTGCTGAGGCACCTGTATCCTTGAGAAAGTCAGCTGAATGAGGTTTGAATGGTTGTCTGAGAGAATATCTGTTTGCATATGCAGAAGTCAAGAACTGGAAAGCAAGAACTGGAAAGCATGGTTTTGCAAAAAAATGCCTGTGTTTTAAAAAAAAAAGTACATACACTAAGTACACAACACAGAGATACAACTTTGGTGTCTGACCAATGGACCTGGCCGACAGCAAGGAGAAATATGCACTGTAATGTGCTTATTTGCTTATTGGGGCATGCACCATGGCACAGCAGTAGGTTTGAATGGGAAAAGATGTTCTGCTTGGAAACGTGTACAAATGTTAGTAGAAAACTAGTGATATACATTTGGTGTCTGGGCAGTGGGCTGGGCCCTCGGCAAAGCCACATGTGTACTCTGATTTGCTTATTGGGGAATGTGGCATGTCCAAGCATATGCCCCATGGATTTGGAGTCTGGCCATGGCTGCTAGCCATGAACACTGGCTATTGATGACATTATTATGTTATAGTGGACACTAAACTAGGATGCAGGGTAGGTGCAGTGAATAATAGGGGTGGTTTGGTTCAGCTGGGGTCATGGTGGAGCCTTATGTCGTAGGCAATTGAACAATCAATTCCATCCCCAGCATGCCCTTCTGATAACAACAGACATAAATATGTATTGCTAAAAATATGTTTCTTAAAAGAGATTTATAGTTCTTTAATATAGGTGGGAAGAGGAGGAATTATTAATACCTTATATACAGTGATGTAATACAATGAAATATTTTCACTTACATTAAATTGACAGAAACAATTTAAAGGGATGTTATGATTAAGATGCATCCCACCCTTGGGATTCCTATGCTCCAGTAGTTACCCAGCTTTGTCCCACCTTGGCATACCTTGGCATTTCCCTTCCGGGTTATCATGAGTACTTGGCCATCTGTACTACCGGGGGATTATTAAGGGAACTGTAGATGGAAAAGTTTTGTAAAAAATGGTTAAGTGGCAGTGGTGTGTGGAAGCTTAATTTGGTCACAGGGTTGTCTCTTCAGCTTCTGCAGGCCACCTTGGAAAGGGAAGAGGGGCTCTGTATGGAGCCCCTCTTCCCTTTCCATGGTGACCATCATGGAAAATGATTTTCCTTTCTACAGCGCGACACCGCGCATGTCGCTGTGGAGGAAGAAATGTTTTTTTTAGCATCCCAAGTTACCTCTTTGCCAACCCAGGGTGCTAATGGCCTTCATCCCCCATTGCAGAGGCTGGAACGGGTTAACGGTCTGGAGCCCTTGTTATCCACCTTCACTTTGCTGGGGCCAATAACTGGGCAGTTATGTCCCATTCCAGTTCCTGGAACGGGGGATGAACGCCACATTATTCCCATTAGCATAAGACAAAATGCTAATGGAAATGTTGGAAAATCTATTGATTCTATTTACTTTACTCAGAATTTTTTTTGCAGGGTAGGTTAGAACATAAGGTGGGAAGAGAAATGAGTGAAGAGGCATTAATCACTAAAATGGAAGAGCAGGTACACAGGGGAAGATGTTGCACGTGTTTTACATCTAAGGTATGGGCAGTGTTTCTCATGCTCCTTGATTACAGCTTCAAAGCACTTAGAAATTGCTCCACCCTGCAGAGTGGTGTGTTGCAATATATACAGAGGACCGTTGTCTTCGAAAGATATGGATCAACAGCCTCTTGTATTGCTTGCAAGGTAGCTCGTGGGATTTTGTGTCCCACAGTAGTAGGCTGTGTGGTTACAGTATTGGTTGAGTAAGATGAGGGGGAAGAAGACAGCCTACTACTTGCTAAGAAAGGAACAGCCTTTCTAAGAGCATTGCAGTGGCTGGATTTGGTGTGATGGTTCATGGGGTTGGTTCTGTAGGACTACCGTCAAGGTAGTCTGCGACAGAGCACTCAGTGCTTTTCATTTGGTAGCTTTAGCCTTTGGTACATTCCCAACAGTGGTAAAGAACTGCCATACCCATGATTCTCTCTGAGTGCTGGACGTAGGCACGTCCTCTATCTCATCTTCTTGGTCCTTCATTGTCAATTCAAGTACTGCACTTTTTTTGTTTTGTAGGTGTTCCAGCTGGTGGTGGTGGTGGTGGCTCTTGGGGAGGAGAGATGGCAATCACTGATGCCATTTTTAAGATAAATAGCAATTTTGCAAATATTCTTCCAAGTTTGTGCTTTGTACTAGATTGTAAATGGATAATGAGTAAGAATAGGTGTAGGAGCTGTGCAAGGGTACATTTTGAGCTTGAAAGTTCCTAAATCAGTAGAAAATGCAGTCCCAAACTGTCCATTAAGCACAGACCTGATTGCGAACTGTCTTGAAAGTCTGTGATGACATCAGATGCTCGCGGACGTCAACGAACGCACAAACAGTTGAAAACGTTGCAAAAAGTGTACAAATTATGCTAAAAGGTGGGAAATGGCAGAGCTTTAAGGTGACATTTTGTAAATTGGATAGAAATTTTCCTACATTGGGGTAAATATGATACTAGTAATTTGTAGGAAATTAGCATGTACTGGTAAAAATAAGTGAAATTCACAGAAAAACCTTTGTTAAAGGGACATTTTGGTTACAAGTAAAAACTAAAAACTTCACCAGTTATGGTAAGCTAAGCAACCATAACTCGTGCCACCACGTGCACTGCTAAGACTAACACCCAGGACATCAAAGATGACATCACAAATGACATTGATGACATCACTAATGACATCACATGTGAACATTAATTGTGATGAAAAGTCCCTAAAAGGGGTTGTGTTTGTAATGTTGTTAACAAGATGTCAGGAGTGATTGGGAGACCTATCATGAACTACTTAATCTATTAAAGAATGTACTCATCTAAACATATTGATTAGTCACTTTGATAGGAAGCAAATGGCCTGCATTGTAAACAGGGCTCAGACTGTTTAAAGAAATGTACAGTGAGTATACACACCACGGCAGGCGGGCAAGGACCCAAGCCAACCTGCAACAAAGTGAGACACCCCAGATGCACATTAAGCTGCCTATTGACAGGGACAGGCCCACAATTACTGTAGAGAGCCACTAAAGTGTCAGGCTGCATCACTCCCATGATGAATATGAAGATCCCCATACGAGCAGAAAGTGGCCAGAGCCCACCAGGGAACAAGCAGTGCAAAGAGTACTAAGCGCATGCCCAGAAGCATTAACCCAGGGCATGAGATTGGTGAAGGACTTGATCTTGTTCTCCGAGGGGATTCAGGCCCTGAGAGGAGACGCTCCAGAGAGAAGTCATGTGGGGCAAGGGGGAAGAAAGAAATCTGAAATGATCCTCAGCAGCCAGACCTCCCCGCACACCATGAAGAAAGAGATGTGGTGAGAAAAGAGTGAGATCTTGTGAAAGATTGTAAAATGTTACACGGATGAGGAGTTTTCATCCCTGAACTTTCCAATAAAGCATAAGGCTGCCTAGAAAAGAAAAAGACAAGGGGAGGAAGAAGAGCTTGGTGAGGTCTTCGACCCATACTCTCTCATCCATCCCAGGTCAGCAGAGTGGGAGTCCCCGCTAAGATTGCCAATTACATTAAGAAGAGGATTAGAAACCCTCTGTCAAAGGAGGCCAGGCGCAAACCAAGATATGGCAGATGACTGAAGTGAGCAAACAGCCGGTACAGAAAGTGGACCCTCAGATCCTCGCTGGATGGGCACAGAGGGCAATATGCCTACTCAGCAATGCAAACAGTGCACTGACAAAAGAAACGTGGAGGTCTATCTTGGTTAAGATAGATCCCAAGATGAGTGAGCTGGCCACCTCAGAGGCAGCATCAGTCAGTAAAGGCAAGCTCTTTGGGGATGCCTTCATTAAAAACATGGCAAAATTCACCAGTACTTATGCTGCTATCGACAAAGCACAGGCCTCATTGAAAAGCGAGTTTGGGCAGAAGATTTTTGGAAAGGCTGGCAGAGGTAAGGGGCCACTAGGCCAAGCACTATTCCTCAGACAGGCCCAATTACAATAGCAGTAGCAACTAGAAAGATCAAGAGGAAAGCAAACCCAACCCTTTCTTTCAGTCAACAGGAAGGGGTAGGGACAGACGATGGAGAGGCAGTAACAGAGGACAGCAAGCAAATGTAGGTGAGAATGAGCCTCAGAGCGTCAATTTGGCGAGTAAGGCCAGGAACCCCAGATGTAGGGGCGCTATTCTTAGAAAAGTGGAAAGAGTTATCAGGAGATGCATGGGTCAAACAGACTGAACAGAGTTTCCCATTAGAATTCTGTTAGGAACAGGTACAAACAGATTCTCAAGACCTATATTGTTTAACAAAGAAGAGGGCCATCGCACAGGCGTCCAACTCCTCGGTCAGTTTTATAAGCAATATATTCTTGAAAAAGGGCAGAAGTAAAACCAGAAAAATGATAAACCTGAGAAGTTTAAACGCATTCATCATTTACAGACATTTCAAGGTGGAAGGAATCCATCTATTAAGAGAGGTATTACAATCAGGAAATTGGCTGGTGAGGAAAGACCTCAAAGATGCCTACATAACGATCTCACTCGCAAGAGAACATCAGAGGTTCCTTCAATTATGGTGGAGAGGTCAGAAGTGGGAGTTCACATGTCTCCCATTAATTCCGGCTGGCATCAGTACCTTGGGCTTGTACAAAACTGATGAGGACAGTATTTGTTTTAATTTTTATATTCATTGGGCCTCATTATAATGTTGGCGGATACAGTATGAACAGTGCTGAATTACGAGTTCTGCTCGCGGGTGCCTGACAGCCCGTCAGGTCTGACCTAGCGGGTTGTGCGGCACCCGCCAGCATAACTCGTAATTGCACCTGCACCATTATCAGCTGTGCCTTTGCAACCATGCTCCCCACCCCCATTCTGCCATATGGGGCAGAATGGGGATCGGAAGCCTGGCAATACCGACACCCGCGAATGGGCTATTACCAGCCCATTTAACTCGTAATGTGACTGTTATTGACCAATCGTGGGTGGCGGTGCCGGTAGCGAGTTTGACGGTAGAGGTGCCTGTAAAAAAGGCACGGCTACCGCCAAACTCGTAATGAGTCTCATTGTGTTGTATTAAAAAATGTAAGACTTTTCACAAAACAAGAGATTATATATTAAAAAATGCACATTAAAAACTGAAAATGAGAGAGAAATATCGGTTAGCTCTTGCAACTATCTGATTGGTCATTACAAGCACACTTGACGAGATCTAGATACAAAGAAAAAAGATGAAAAAGAAGAACCAATTTCATCGGAACGCAGACAAGCATAACAATAATAAAAGTATGGTAAAATTATGTTTTTTCATCAGGTTCATAGTTAGAGAATGATTAGATTTAGCTCTTTTAACAGTTTTATTGTTTCCATTGTTAAGAGAGTTTTGTGTACAGAGACTAGTCTGTACCAGAAGAGGACAGTTGTTAACCACCAATCCTTATCAACAAATCTTGACAGTCTGCTTACCCACCTTTCTAATGTCCCAGGAGATTCACTCAGGAGATGTCTCAGGGTCTGTCGGTTAGTACCGTCACATAAGAGGCAAATGTTTTCCCCAAACTCCTTTTTATGTCTAATGTGTAAGATTTCTCACTGTTGGCTGAAGGTTGAGACAAAATCTCAAAAAAACAGACCTACTAGAAGGATCTGGAAATGTCCTCAAACATGTGGCCAACCACACTCATGTTTATACACACTCAATAGTGACAGAGACACAGTCGAGGACCACATTAATGCTATCGTCCTGATCCAATTTTAGCTCTTTCGTTTTCCCAGGATTTTGGGTCAGTTCAGTTTCCGAGCGTTTGCACCACATGAGAATTTCCAGACCCAGAGCCTTCTGCTCATTCAGATAGCGATTCATACACTTCTCTGAAGCACAGCCAATATTCTCATATAATGAGGATTTGGGGGAACCAGGATCAACCTGTACAAGGATACCCATCACCATTCTATCAATGATCTCATAGACTAAAGATCAATTTTGTATCTCGGACTAGCAATTGGTACACAGTTTGGAAGATGTAATACCCGTTTCCACAGTTTAACCTCCAGTCTATCCCAATCCATTAGTCTCGACTGTGGATTTGCATACAAACCAAATAGCAACGACAGGATAACAATACCAATGTAGTATTTGATGACTGGAGTCAGGTAGAATGTACAAAACGTATTTACATTTTCTTCATTCAAGATGCGAATTGGAGAATTTTCCCCTACAAGATTGTTACTAGGTGGACTTTGCTTCGAAAGGATCTCAGTACTTAACCCAAGTATGTTACTTCTTTTGCAATTGGTATGATTTGGTCACCCAAGCGTGCCGAAAAGGGGTGAGCAGTTTTAAGTGGTCACTTAAACATCACAATTGTTGAATTAAGAGGAGTGATTGTCAGATCATTCGACCTTGCATACACATCTATAGCTTTTAACATACGTTGCAAGCCGATCTGCATATAATCAAGTAGAAAAATGTCATCCGTGTAGGCAATCCAATTAATTGTCTCCTTCCTAATCTTAGGACTTGCCATCACGGACCCCTCTAGGTATGATATGATATGATATGTTTATTTATATAACGCCTATACTCAATGAGTTTCAAAGCGCTTCAAGGCAAGGGAAGGAACAAGGAAAATACAATTACATTTGTACAGGCAATGAACAGTAAGTATGTGAAATTCACTATCATACTCGGCCTGACAACATTTCAGATAGTGCAAGAGCTAAGACAAAGATAAGCAAGGGAGAGGGGGAGTGGGAAGGAAATGGAAACAGTGACTACCCTACTAGGCCTGATGAGATTTCTGGTAGAGTGGGAGAAAACAATGGTGAGAGAGAGGAGTTCAGAAAGGGAGGGGCGGAACAGAACAAGCGACTATCATACTAGGCCTGATGACATTTCAGATAGTGCTGGGGGGAGGAATAAGTAAGGAGAGGAGGAGGAGACAGATGAGGTTGCTATCATACTAGGTCCAGGGACAATTTTGATAGAGTAAGTGCATAGAAGAAAGTAAGGGGAGGAGGGTAAGAGAGAAGAAAAGGGAGAAAGGGGGAGCAGGAGGAAACAGAGCGTAAGCAGTCAAAAAGAGAGGAGAAGCAAGAGGGGAGAGTGAATACAATTGCAGAAGTCAGTAGTAACATATAATGTTGCAAGCAAGGATACAAGATGAAGATGGGAACATTTAGGGCCACCATGAGTACAAGATGCAAAGGAAGTCCAGCATGAGAGTTGAGAGAGGGTGACGCACCGTGAATCAATGAAGCCCATAAAAGTCAAATCCAGCCTTGGTCACAAGACAGTGATGGTGAAACCAGAATGTATCAGGCCAGTCTCCTGCATAAGTAGGCTGGAGAGGGGGGGGTGGCAGGGTAGAAGAATTAAGCAAAACAGGCAACACCTGTGCCCGAGAAGGGAGGGGGCACAAGGTAACATCACAGTGGGACCAGAAGGGGTGGAGATGGTCTGTGGGGACAGAGGGAACAGAGGGAGGGAGGGAGGGAACAGAGGGAATAAACACATGTTGGTGCATGAATACCTGCTGTCTGAGCAGGGGGTCAGGCCCTGCGTCCTCCTGGTCCAAACAGGTCCAAACAGGAATTGCCCTTTTCTTCATCAGCCCTTCGAATCAGACACCCGGTCAAGAGACGCCCTTGATCTAAGAGTTAAGAGCAGGAAGGAAGAGGCAAGGCTAACGATGGGTGGGCGGTGCTTAGGCCAGGTTACCTAGATCCACTTGCACCTGCTCCCCATCTGCAAAGGAAAAGAGGTTGGGGGGCTCCTTAAGCAGGGAAAAAGAGCAGCAACCAAGAAGGCACCAGGTGGGTGGGGCTTAGGCCAGGTGACCTAGATCTACTTGCACCTGCTCCCCATCTGCAAAGGACAAGAGGCTGGTGGGCTGCTTAAGTAGGGAAAAAGAGCGGGAACCAGGAAAGCACCAGGTGGGCGGGGCTTTCTAAGTGGGGAAAAAGAGCGGCAACCTGGATGGTGCCAGGTAGGCGGGCCTTAGTCCAGGTGACCTAGATCCACTTGCACCTCCTCCCCACCTGCAAAGGAAAAGAGGCTGGAGGGCTCCTTAAGTAGGGAAAAAGAGAGACAACCAAGAAGACACCAGGTGGGTGGGACTTGCTTAGTGGGGAAAAAGAGTGCCAACCTGGAAGGTACCAGGTGGGCGGGGCTTATGCCAGATGACCTAGATCTGCTTGCACCTGCTCCCCATCTGCCAGTCCTAGGTTCTTTGCCAGGTCTGATAGATAGAGGTTAAAGAGGAAGGGAGCCACAATGTGTCCCTTACTGACCCCCCCTCCGTCTTGATAGCACAATACTATTACGGCTAGCAGGTTTTCAGGTAAACCCCAACTTCTAAATTTACCCCACAGATGTTCTCTATTGACAGTATCGAAAGCTTGGGATAAAACAATGCAAGCCCCAAAAGGTATTGAGAGAAAGTGGCAGAAAAGGCCTGCGAGGTTCTGCAAAAGGACACCAATTTGATAGGTTTGGATGGGCTGCGGGTGAGAGCGGTAGTGGGAACCTGCCTGATTACCCACAAAGGAAGGTGAACTAAGAGGAGATAGGATTTGCTCTCACACTGTGCACACAAACAGAATATCAATCACAATTGCTTCTGTTATCAGTTTGGTAATTGAAAATGTTCTTTATAAACCTGGTTGCCTAACAGCTCTTAATATCCTCTTAATTTTACTCAATGAATTTCTCAAACTCGCTACATGTCCACTTACCTTCCGGCAATTACCAAATTCACTCCAATTGTGTTATTTTTACATTTTTAGTAATCAGCTCAATAAAAAGCCAAGACCAATGTACAACTTTTCTAGCAATACCCTTACACATGCATTGCTTGGATGATCACCATTGGTAACATGAACCTATTTTGCTAAATAACTATCCTTTATGTTTTTTCCCCTTTCGATATGCTTTTTTCATGAATTGGCATGTGTTACTTCACATATCCTTTTGAATTATTGATGAATTGTACTATTTAAACATTTTACGAACAATTGTATAATGCTTATTTCACTTTGGTTTGTCTCTACCACCTCAACTGCCCTGTTTCCTTGGGTTTGGGCTTTTACGTTATTTTTGTCAGGTGAAATATATGATTTATTGTCTTTTTCTTGGATATTTATCAAGTATACTTACCAATATGCAGCCTCAGTGGAAGAGCGGGATGCTCGAAACATGTGTCAGGCTGCAACTGTGTTGATTAAAACTGATTACAAAAGCAATTGTGATTGATATTCTGTTTGTGTGCGCAGTGTGAGAGAAAATCCTATCTCCTCTTAGTTCACTCAAAAAGTATTGAGCCACCCTTTAAAAATGACCCACTTCATACTGTGGTCATTACCAATCGATTTAATGAGGTAGAGAGACCCCTGCGGAAACCCACCTGATGTTTTGATAGAATTTTGTTCTGTTCTGCCAACTTCTTCAGCTTCCCATCTGCGTCGAAAAGGGAGATTGGTTGGTAGTTTGTTGGATCCAATTGATCCCCCTTTTATAGATTGGGATGATGATACCCATCTCTCTTCCAGGACTCTGGGAGTTATTTACTGCTCATTACTTTCTCAAATAACACTGCCAATAAGCGGGGCCAAAGACCAACTTCAGATTTTAAGATTTGATTACATAGACGTTTTGGGTGGAGTTTTTTTATCAGTTCTTCTATCCCCTCTTGCTTGATGTTCAGTTCCCTCAGTGGAAAAAAGCTTTGGGCCCTCCACTGCCCCATAGAGTTTTAGGAAATGGTCCTTCGATTCCTTGTCCTGAAATACTGTGGATTACTCTGCTCTACTGCTGTGGAGTTGATAACAGACCAGAATTTTTGTGAGTTAGTCTGACCCTCAGCCGTTAACATCAATGCATAAATATCTATTCAATCTTGACCAATTTCTATACCAGTTACTCAGTGCTTGTACTTCCCTCCAATACACATCCTCATCCACTTTATTTGATTTTAAATCCCTCAATGCTTTCCTCGGTTCTCTCTTCTTTTCCCAGGTCCTTTCATGAAGTGATGACTATGCTTGGAGGTGGTTTTCTTGCCCACCCTATCCAGGGAATTCAAGTCAAAAAGGAAATTTACAAAGCTTTTTGGGTTGCATATTTTGATGAAATCATTGTCACTCAAGGGACTTGCAATGTTATTCGGACGTTGGATTAGATCCTTTCACCCTTTTGTAAATGTCACCAGACTGTGCTTTACATTGTTTGCACATACTACTTCAGAATATGATACCTCACAATTTTCATTTGGTTGCAAAAAACGTACCTTCGACCATTTCATGATCACTTGTGTACCAAATTTTCACTGAGAAATGCTTACATTGTTCAAACCTTTGAAAAAAAGAGATAATCTATTTTTCAGTGACACACATCTCTCTTCCAAGTGGGTTTAGACGGGACGTCCCCCTCAATGTTCCCATTGGCTAAAGAAGTAGAGCAAATGAATGGTGACATCACACAGAATCAAAACTGACGTACATAGAAGAGATGCAGAGCAAAGAATTCTGATATCCAAAAAGGTATCAAGAAATGATCAATGATAAGTGGCATCTTGGGATCAAGATGAAGAGACATGCTACACAATGGATGAAGATATCAAGTCAGTTTACATGTGTACAGATGCAAAAGAGAAGCAAGCAAAGTATTCTTGGGGCTATCTTAATAGTTAATAGATTGCGGCATGCGCCAACATATACATATATGCATAAGTGAGTAAAGATTGGATGTTTCCACTATAACCTATTGCAGAGCTGGGCTAAAAAGGAAGGCTTCTTTTCCAGTGTGACGCAGTGAGAACAAAACTAATTACAAAGTGAATATTATAAAGGCGAGGCTGGACGAGCCATGAAGCCAAGCCAAGAAGCCAAAGTCTTATCAGGCTGGAGTAAGCAGACATCAGATAAAAATTGTGTGAAAGAATGAAACTCCTGTTCAGAAGGCATGGACAAAAACAAGAAAGACATCAGAGGTCTATTAGAAAATAATATATTAATAAACTTGAAACTCAATTTTGTGGTCTTCAGTCACGTGGATGGATGGAGTTGGTCGAACACGATGGTCACACCTACGCATGAGGGCAGAGCATGCCTTCACTCCCCTGAATTCTCCAGAGCTAAGATCACTCCCAAGGACAAGTTCAAAGTCTTAATTGACAGCAGACCACTGAGGTGATGATGGATGAATATGCTAATTGGTGGGAAGCTATGATTAAGACTAGCTCACCAGCACCTGGAAGCTAAGCCTGCATGCTGCTATCATAGGAGGAAAAGTACTGACAGAGGTTAGAGTGCCAACCAATGATAGGGAGCTGCATGATTAAAGGGTCCTATAGTTTGTATAGCCAAGACGAAGATATTCCCTTAGACCCTATCACATTACCACTAGGTTTTTGTAGTTTGCCACATAGGATGACATTTGTAATATGTTGGTTAATGTCACCTATGATGATTTTTGCTATAAAAGAAAGCTTTTTTCTAGATGTATTGAGAATTCTTACGCTGCGACGTCCATTGATGTCCGTTGTACTCCCTGTTTTAGATAATTGACATTAAAACAGTTATCCTTTTGCCAACTACCATTTCAATTATTGATGTTTGAATAATTTCTGCATCCCCATCCATCTCAAGGGTATTGCTACCTCATCTTAAAGGGCTGGGCGCTCCAGTTCAGTGGTGAGATGTATATTGATTGTATGTTGTCCCTGCTTTATTTGACTGATAATAAAGCTGGATTTAGCCTCACACTTGGTATACTTCATCTTTGAGTGTGGTTTCGATTGACTCCAGGTCCTCCGGGTTATTAGGGATGTTTTAGGGCCATTTTAACACCACCATTCCATTTGTTAAATTAGCATAAAGGGGAGCAAACATGGTCACCATTGCAGTACCCCACATCTGTCTAAAGTATGCATTTTTGAATAAAATGCAATGTTAGAAAGGCAAAAGTCAATCATATCAATGACCATTTCAGTGGGCTTCAGATAGATGAGGGATTGAGTATTCAAAGAATATCAGCAGGCCTCTTTCACAGTGTCATATTGTGTGGATGTTTGAAGAGAACAACATCTGTAGTGGCTTGCATATAGCTCTCCTCCCACTGGATGTCATCAATCTTTTGTAGAACATACTTTTTATCTTGCAAATATGGTAAGGTGGACACAAAGGGCAGCATTACTTAGTCCACATATTTTTACATGTTCTCAAGAAGAGCCCCCACAAGTGTCACAATATGTCTCCTGGGTGTTTTTCAAAACTTTTATGAATTTTCAGGAGAAAGTAGATGGTAGGCAGCTAGGGACATTTGGAATGCAGAAATCTACATTCATCCTCATCTAATATACCAATCGCTCTCCCCTTAGAGAGGAAAGGTTCCAATGCTGTCTCCATATATACTGTGAGATTGGTTACCAGCTTGACATAACATGTTGGATCCTTGAATTGCCTGTTTGCTTCATGTATGTAGTCTTGCATATTCATGATCACTACATTGCAGCCTTTATTGGAGGGCATTATGACCCAATAAGTGATCTTTTGTAATTCTAATAGGGTTGCTTGATCCTTCTTGGACATATTTCCTTGTACTTTAGTTAAATTCAATTTCTGATCTTCTTTAAATCACTAATTACAAGATCTTGAAATGATTATATGTGACCCCCCGGCTTTGACAGTGGATTACATCTAGATTTGCATTTCAAGTTACTCTTCATAGAGAACTCCAGATTAATGACACAGTTTCTCCAATTGATGGATTCATGGGTTTCATCAACACTCAAGCCTTGATCAAGTTATGTCATATCAGAAAAATTGTCTAGATCATTAATGGAGATATTGTTTATTCCTCCTTCTGGCACATTGTTAAGATCTCAGGAGGATAGCTCAGGGGCAGTTTTCTCACCTTGGAAGCAAGACAACACTGAGAAACACGGGTTCAATCCCCGGGTATGCACTTAGAAACCTCTGTGTATTAAGTGCGTCATAAATATTATATCATCCCATATAAATATCATATCATACATTGTAGGTTTTGTCTGGGGATTTATAGTCAAAAGAAATGTGAGTCAGACCTTTTGCATATATTTGTCAACATCAATGCTTGTTTTCACATAATCGTAGTGTGTTGGTGGACACAAACACAAACCTAAACTTAAGATCTTCTGTTGCTCAGTAGTTAAGACATGATCAGATATATTGACTATTTTCATATTGTTCTGATTTTGTATTCATTCACAGTAGAATTCCCATAATGTGTGGATCTCTCTGACATGTTTCTTGGCTTGTTTTTGCCCCCTATGTTCATCTGTTTGTTCTTCACATTCACTGTTATTTGCATCAGATTCCAAGGTTGTGGCTATATTAATATACAATGTTGTGACTCATTCACCTCTGGATTTGTCATGGTTACTCTTTTTAGGGAATCAAATCTGTTGGCAAATGTATATACTCGCCCTTTTTCATAGTCATCTTTGTCCCTTAAGAACTTGTACTGCTTCCTATATTTGATATATTCCTCATATATCTTGATATTGGCTTCAATGTTTGTCTGTAGTTTACTCTGTTCCTCACCTTGAGGTATATTTTTCATTTTATCTTCAATTTCACTGATATTTTGTAGTACTTCATCTCGGTAAATCCTTGGATATTTAATAAAGATAATGAGGAACATTACTGAACACCCGTTAGTAGCATTGACTTAGTCCTGTAATATTGTGGGGCCCTGTTGCTTAAAGGGTGGAATAATCAAAATGCATATACCTCTTGGGATTCTTCCAATATCAACAACATTTTGCAGGTAGTGTTCCCCCCACCATTTGCTGATTTCCCTCTTTTGGCATTTCTTCAGTTCTTTCCGGAGAGCGATTTCACTATTGTCTACAATTGAGGTCATAACAGGTTGTTTCTTGCACACTTGCTGTGATTCACAAAATAATGTCTGAGCCTGCTCCCTAGGGTCTACTTCTTTATTTGCCTGTGAATTCATAATATTTCTTGAGGTCAAAAGATTTGCTAATGCTACTCCTGTTCGTAGGGTCCCTAGATGCGTGTTGAGTAACACAAATCAGACTCTAACAGATTTTTGGGATTGAGGTATAATACCAATGCAGGAGAAACAGAAGGAACTACTCTCTGCGGTGGTTTGAGCCCGTCACGTCCGATGTGAGGAGCTCATTCACACTTCGGAGTTGTCCACTCTGATGCTCTGCACACTCCATTTGCAATCCCGATGTGTTCCAAATCCCTGGCTTCAGCTGAACAAAAGTTGCCTGGTGTGAAGAAATCTGTGCGCTCAAAAATCCAGTGGGTGCAGGTAAAACTTTGTCTATCACAAGAGCCAGAATTGAAACTCTGACAAAGGTATTGAGGTACCATTAAACCACACTCCAGGGACCTTCTGAAATCAAGCCTCAATAGTCGAGATGAGGCAAAATTCTTTATTTTTGTTTCCTCATTGTTAATATAGACAGATAAAAAGTGTGTCTGTATAACGTAGTTCACAACGCACAGGTTGCTTGTTCACATACAATAGTGCTCACAACCATGAATCCTTTAATGCATCTCTATTGCAGGAAACCACACAGTCCCTTTTTCATGTTGCCCAAAGATCAAAGATGTTAATCTAATGGCGGACATATTGAACAGATGCATTGTTATTTTTTAAAGCCTTAGTACTGTATAATATAACATATCAATATATATATTCAGTGAAAAAAACTTTGTTAAAGGGACGTTATGGTTAAGTTGCACTACTAAAAACCTATGAAATTCAGTGAAAAAAACTTTGTTAAAGGGACGTTATGGTTAAGTTGTGCTACTAAAAACCTATGAAATTCAGTGAAAAAAACTTTGTTAAAGGGACGTTATGGTTCGAAGTAAAACCGAAAAACCCTTGAAATTTGCCAGTTATGGTAAGCTAAGCAACCATAACTCGCGCCACCACCGTGCACTGCTAAGACTAACACCCAGGACATCAAAGATGACATCACAAATGTCATTGATGACATCACTGATGACATCACATGTCTGGCTCACTCTTTTTTCTTTTGCTGACATATCTAGGCCACATGGTTTTCTTCAGTAACAGTCAGAAACTAAACATTTTATTTTATTTGTAGATGTATCCTTCAAGTAGGTTCTTACAGTAATTCTGTTAGAGTCCAGTCACATCATATGAAACATATACATACGGGAAGACACAAGTTTGAAAGACAGCAATCCTTTTTGTGCATAAAGATAATCAATAGACTTATGAGCACTTTCTGATAGTTCTGTTGTTTTTTTTTATGGCTGTACTTTCCCTGTGGGTCCAATCACATCAAGTGATACATATACATAGGGTGAATAGCAGCTTTGAAACAGAGCAATCATTTATTTGCATGAAAATAATCAGTTAAGTTATGAATTGTTTCTGCAACTACTTGTGCTTTTTTGCTAACTTCACTTTCCCTGTATATACCCATATTGGTATGTGTTCTTGTGTCTTTGTGTTTTGTCTATAGTAATGTTTTATTAGCTACGTATTACATATTTCACAATACACAAAAATCTATTAAGAAAACAATTATCATTTCATTATTCAACATATTAACATTACGAATATTATACCTTCATCTTGTACACTGCACACCATGTTATGTTTCTGTATCAGTAGCTTAGTATACTAGATAGAACTCCATAATAGAATGCTATTTATATCAATGCATCGTTCAGTGCACTAATTAGGGTATGATATTTATTGCAATGATCCTTGACACTTGTTTCGCAACATTATAATAAGAATCCCTTGTACACATATTTCATGAAAAGTACATACACATGTGATGTCATCAGTGATGTTATCAATGACATTTGTGATGTCATCTTTGATGTCCTGGGTGTTAGTCTTAGCAGTGCACGGTGGTGGCGCGAGTTATGGTTGCTTAGCTTACCATAACTGGCAAATTTCAAGGGTTTTTCGGTTTAACTTGGAACCATAACGTCCCTTTAACAAAGTTTTTTTCACTGAATTTCATAGGTTTTTAGTAGCGCAACTTAACCATAACGTCCCTTTAACAACGTTTTTTCACGGAATTTCATAGGTTTTTAGTAGCAAAACTTAACAATAATGACTTTCACTTTATATACATGTCATATGGAACTGACTAGATCTCTTCTTATGAACTTGATGTCCGTGAAATTATTTAATGTTCGCGGACATGTTCTGAGAACAGTACCACTACCTAAAAACTTTGGGGGGGGGTATGTTTGATTGTTATATCATAATATAAGAACATTTAACAAATTCAAAAAGCAGCACACAAACACATTATATATAGTAATACATAAGAAATGTAACCCATATATGTAACACACTAACCATTCATTTAAATACAATATGTTCTGAAATGGAATATACCACAAGAACATAAATTGGCTTCCAACATAATTACCTCACAGACACAACAGAACTGAGAACAAGACCAGACCCACTGAATACATAGGACTTATCTTACCAGAAATAGTAAGTGTACTTCATGTTACTCATATATTTATAAACTTTCTGTATTAGATTAAAAAATATATTATCTTTTCTTTTTTTCCCACAGAAATGTCTAGTACTCTGGAATGGCTAGAGGACAATTTCCCACATGAAGAAATGTCACAAGATAGTGAAACTAATGGTAAACACTTTATAATATAAACCATTTAAATATTATTATTTTGTATACATTTAACATATATATATATGTTTTTATACAGTGCATAACAAAATAGAAACTACCTCTGAAGAAGCTGTTATGGAAAACACGCTTGACAACATAAAAGAAAAAATTGATTTACTGTTGACCAATTTTAATAATTTAAAAACTTTTGTTGAAGATCATTTTAAAACAAAAACGTCATACCATTGCCCCACATGTACTTGTCCCTCCTCACCATATCCCAGTCAATTATCCCCAAACCCTCTCCAGAATCCAAAACGTTTTGATGAGATTTCCATCCCTTCCTCACCTAATACCAATCATGTTGAAACCCCAAATTCTCCTGTTTTTGTTTCTGTTTCTGCCTCACCTTCTCTGTCATAAATTATTAATATATGTTAAATAAAGTTTAATTTTTATATTGTATTGTGAACAGTTTCCGTTTTTTTTTTAAAAACAATAAAAGTGTCCGCGGACAGTGCGAGTGTTCTGAAATGTTCGTACATAAACGAAAATGGAGGTGTCCTAAAGAACACCACACCTGTTCGTACTGTTCGCTAGCAAGTTGAAACTGTTCTAAGAACACACGTGGTGTCCTGAAATGTTCGTAAAGAAACAAAAATTAAAGTGTTCTAAAGAACACTATATCTGTCCTTAATGTTCGCTATCAACTTAAAACTGTCCTAAGAACACAATTGCTGTCCTGAAATGTTCCTAAATACACGAAAATGATGTGTCATGAACAACAGTACAACTGTTCGTAGTGTTGGCTACCCAATTGAAAGTGTTCTAAGAACACAATTGGTGTCCTAAATGTTCCTACATAAACTAAATTACACGTGTCCTGAAGAACACTATATCTGTCCTTACTGTTCGCTACCAAGTTTAAACTGTTCTAAGAACACACGCGGTGTCCTGAAATATTCGTTTCACGTGTGACGCACTTTTAATTACTTCAGAACCCGAACAGTGTCCGTAGGACATCAATGCGCATGCGCTAACCAATCTCTGTGCACTTGGTGTCCTGCGGACAGGCGCTTCCTTCGCAGACTAGTTCGCAAACAGATCATATGACCGCGCCCACGCTCATCGTATGTCCTGAAATGCGGACACTGTTCATGTCCCCGAACAATTTAAAAGTACATTTTCAGTTAATCCATAATATTTTTCAATAAAATCTCACCATGCCACAAGTCCCACATAGCAATCTTGACTTTCTATATACGTTTTGAAACTTTCCGATCCTTTTTTTGTGTTCAATCTCTCCGCGCACAGTGCGCATGTCCGCGGACCGCGCACAAGCACCCCTATAAAAGACCACGCCCAAGAGCTTATTCCCATTGTGTTTCTGGCTATTCTTCAGAACACAGTGATTTTTGCTGCCACCTGCAGACTACACCATCATCGACATGGCATCCTTGGCTGCTGAACTGCCACTTGGTGCTGCACCTGCTTCAGCACCACCACCACCCCCTCCACCACCACCACTTCCCCAAGGGCCTGAAGATGGGAACAGGAGTGAGGATGCGGAGGAGGAAGAAGAGGATGAAGAGAATGAGGTAGAGGAAATCCCTACTACCCGCAGTAGATGTGAGTCTTGGGTGTGGTGGTTATTTACCATTCATGGGAATGGTCCTAAGGCTCGTGCGAACCATGTTACCTGCAATGAGTGCAAAATGATACTCAGTCGCGGGAAGCATGGTAACTACAGCTTTGGGACCACTACTATGAAGTGACACCTGAGGTCATTTCACTCTGGGGCTATTCGCAGGGTTGTACCTTGCGAAGAACGTAGCAGGTTGATTTCCTCTACTTCATCCTCTGTTTCTGATCCTGTCACCACAAGGACCACCTCTGTGGGACAGCATCTTTCTGAAGCTGCCTCACAGGCCATACAGAATGCTGATGACCCTTACCTTTCGAGGGTCACAGTTGTATGTATGTACTGTGACACAGTACTCTGCAGGGGGAGCGACTTCGGAGTGCTTTTGAGACTATCGTCTCAGAGCACGTGAAGACCTGCTCACGACCCAAATAAAACCCACTCTACATCTTCCTCTCTCAGCTCGCCCTTTCTTATCCCTGTGGTTGGTGTCCCCCCCTTTACCCTCCTTTATCCTCCTCTCCTACTGTGTCGTTTCTGAAAAACCAAAAAAAATACAAAATTACAAAAATCAAAAAAAAATAAGGCTCTTTTCAGAGCCGCCTTTCCCAGTTAAAAAATAGAAGTGAAAATAAATTAAGCAGGGCTCTTTGTATTTTTTAGAAGTCCGCGAACAGTTCGCGAACATTAAAAAAATTGGGTTACTACTCCATCACAAACATTGTAATTTTCTCTGGAAAGAAGTGGTGGCTCTGAAAAGAGCCTTTGGGTGGTGTTTGTAAGTCAAAAATTGTAAATGCTTAACATCTACTTCAAAATCGTTGTTGTAATTCCAAAAAAGGTCGCAATGCATTTTGTACATTTCTCAGAAAAAGCTGATTGCCAGCATAAGTAAGATGGACTCCATCTCTGCGAAAAATGTATGTACTACAAAACATAATATTTTCATTGTGAAAAGAAGACATGCCAAAATCTCTTAGAAAGCCACAAACAGCCTTATTAACATTGCGCCTTGCTTTTTCCATTTGTGGACCAAATGAAGAAGAACGAAGCCACATTTGTCTCTGCGCAATCCGTGAAAATATCACTTGCGAATTAGGAAACATGTCCATAACCTTCCTCAGTCCTTCTTTCATAGCAAATTGCAAAAAAAATCCAGTCACATGCCCTAAACTGTTCCCTCCACAATGAATTACAATTATGTCTGGATGTTGCTCTGTCTCCAAAGTAGCACAGAAAGGTAGCAAATCCAACCACTTCATTCCACGTACTCCATGCCAGTGTACTTCCACATGTGGGAATCCAAGATCTACAGCTACTCCACAGCTTTCTGCATGCAACTTCAACCAATGTATCCACGAATCTCCTAAAATCCAAACAATCTGTTTTCTGAAACACACAGCCATAGCTATCTTTTGTTCTCTCAGCAAAAAGAGTATCTCAAAAAATCTCTCCTGGCACAACACACCCACCAAACTTTCCTGACCAATCCATTTCAGTGCTTATTCTCATTTGCATGACTTCTGAACCCAAAAATCCCCGGATGTAACTCCCGATGTCCTGGAACTACCGCCATGTCCGCGGACATATCATAACATGAACAGCCCTTCTACCATTTCCACTACACTCTCTCTGCCATTCCCTCATTGGATGTACCTCAAAAATCACATGACCATGCACCAACCACATTCAAGACCTCTACATCTAACTGCATCATCATAGATCAGCACTGCAAATGTACTCTGAATCTCTCTGAGTACAAGTGTCATATCGTTGGCAAGCAGCATCTACCAGAAATACTGTACAAGTCTTCAAGATTTCTACTTGCAGCTCCACGCATATCCATATGCATGAACACAAACTATGCATATTTTCTGTATAGTACATGACATAGCTCTCAACCATTTTTGTTTTACAGGCGGGTGAAATCACCCGATTTTGTTTTTAGCGGGTGAGACGCCCATTGGAATGAATGGGCATCCAGGAGGCTTGGCGGGTGAGTCTGCCCTTTGCAAGGCGTGTGACACCCGCCAAAAGTGTGTGACTTGAGAGCTCTGGTAGATGAACACATTTTCAAACAGACTTTTACCTTGAAAAATCTGTTAAATTAATTTACTGTACTTTTTTCAATTTCCTAAAATCAACTACCACTTATACACCTTTATACTTTTTACTTTCTTTAAACATACACACTCAAATCATGTTAAAATAACATTTTTTAAATGAAATATATAGACTACATATATTCAAACAAAATTGCATGCAAACACAATCTATGTTTAAACCTTTATAAAAATACTTATACAATTTCATATTTTTTGTTTTTATTTATTTATTGACTAAATTACTTTAAATTAGACATGACATTGAGGAGCTATTACCTAGAACAGTTTACTTACAGAAATAGTGGTATTCACTAATATATTATAAATTTCACAAGACATAGTAAAGATATTTTATTTTTGCTACAGTTAGTCATTCAATACAATTTGTTCATTTAGAACATATCATATACACTGAACTGATGCAATGTATCTTATGTAAATAAATTAGTTTAATAGTTTTACAGAAGCCACTGAGGATTTCAATTAAAAAAATCAATATCTAAATTAAAAACAGTGCTATATACAAACAAAGTTACTAATTTGAAGCTTTTACAGTTGCAGTGAAGACCAGTTTCCTGAAAAATAACAGCCGAATTCGAAGAAGAAAGAAAAACTAAGAACTTAGCTGTTAATTTAAAAAAAAAGTAAGTAAAATATCACCATAATATTTATATTATTAATCAAATATACTATAACATTAATACCAGCTATTTTGGTTTCTTAAAATAGAGATTTTGTACCATTTTGTCCAAAAATGTCCATGTCGTAAACAGCGATTTACAACCAGAATGGCCCACAAATTTCTATTTTTGGACACACAAATTAGCCAACTGAACCACTACAATTTTCATATTATAGAACAAACAACTGTTTTAATTGTATACATTAGATTTACTATTTGTACTTTTCCACACCACTAGCTTACTTTTTTTTTGTCATCTGAACCCCAGTTTAGTGACACATAAATTCAAGAATACCTATCCCTACTAGTTTTAGTTCCCAATGCACAATCACACACCATTACATACATCTTTATCATCTTACTCAAACACTCATGCACACAGCACACATACATTCCAGAACACCCCAACCCATATCTTTTTTATTTTTTTCAACAGACCCTAAAGAATGCCTACCAAAAGACAACTCCGTAGAAAGCAACGCAAAATCAGAGCAAATGAAAATAAAGGAGTCCAACATAAGCATCCATCTCTAGCAGAATTTGTAAAAAAAGTTGAAACAAAACAGCTAATACAATCATTTAGTGAAACACAAGAAGTTTCAAGTACAACAACTTCGCTTCCTCTATCAAAATGTAAAACAAACCAAAAAACAATTAACAGAAAATCAGCTATCAGTACAGATAAAACTACTTCTTCAAATTTTAATATAGTGCAAAGTAAGCATACCAAGAAAAGTATTTTAGCCAAAATATACCGTCACAAAGTCCTTCAAAATCTTATAAAAACAGGAGAGAAATCAGGTTCAAAGCTTAAAACCTATCATAGGAAATTAATCTTAGAAGCATTGATGGACAGTGCAATTCTTCTCAAAAGAAATGTATTTATTTTACTGTTAAACAAAATGAAACCACTAACAAAACTAATAACTAAATTACAAAAAAGACTTCTCAATAAGCGAAATGTCAACAGAAAGAACTTCTTAAGTATCTGCGGAGGTGAATGGAATCACACTACGAGCACAGAACCATATTTTAATGAAGAAGCGTACAAACAAAAGCAAACAAATACAATTGCCATAAATAGCAGTGGTCGAGGTTATGAAAAAGTGAATAATACCATAATGGAACAAGAAGTACTCCTTACAAAAATATGCCCTGAAAACTTAGAATTACCCCTCCATTCAACTGAATCAGAACATCTAGTGTACAAATGGCCATGCACGTCAATGTGTAACATTCCCAAACAATGTTTCAAATCTTTACACCAATTCCTCAATAAATATGTAAAAAGCAAAGACAAAATCAAAATTAAATTACTGCAAAATATAGATACCTGTCCAGTGCGCAAGTACACAGGACTACAAGGACATTCATTGGCCTGCATTACAGGACCTACTTGTAAAATCACCTTCCATGATATCAAAATGATATCAACACATCATTCAACTATAAGAAATCTAGTCTATAAACTGTACTATGCTAAAAGTCCTGCTTTAGAACTAGCAAAGTTAAATAACATCCTTCTACATGGTACAGCAAAAGACCTACTTGAAGAAATTCACTATATCCAGAAAAAATATTTTGGAAGTGAAAGCCATTTACAGAATGAAATAGCTTTAAACCAATTAAGCAACAATTCTACACATGGCAACCTTTTGCTAAACACATACAAAAAAGAAATACTAAAATTTAAAAGTACATCCGCTGAAGTACCAAACCATGTATGTGTATGTTGCCGTAGAAATTTTTTATAAAAGTAACACAAAAACTGTGGACCTATCATACAAAATAGAAGACAATGAAGATTCTAAATGGTTTGAATTAGCTCTCTACCTTCTAGCAGAAAACAAATATGAAATAACTGAGCCCTTAATACTTTGCAGTTATTGCACCACAAAACTTGACAACAACCAAACTCCTTCACGTTCTATCACAAATAATTTGGAATTATACCCAGTACCAAAACCTCTACAACAACTTAATTTATATGAGAGCATCATAATTCAAACAGTACACCCATTTCTAGCAATAATACGCCTTCAACCAAAAACAGCAAAATTACCTCCCTCTGAATTGGTAAAAGGCATTTGTGGAAAAGTAGTTTATTTACCATTAAATCTAAAAGAAAATGTGCATACTCTAGGAGTGCAACCAATCTTTAATTATATTAGTAAATGGAGTACCTACAAAAGACAAAAAAATATGGCAACAGCTGGTAGATTTATATAAAGTTAGACAAGCCTTCCAATATCTTAAAGAGAATAATGAATATTACAAAGAAATTAATATTGAAGAAAACTTGAAAGATACAACTGAAATAATTCAAGAAACACAAGAATATGATCAATTTGAGCTACTAGATCTTGCTACAATATCAAATACTTTAGACCAGTATACAATTCATCCTTTGCACTGTAATGACACCGTACAAGTTGTACTGGAAACTTACCAAATGCGTCAAACAAAAGGATCGCCAATCAGTATATGGGAAAAAAGTATAGAAGCACATGCTTTTCCTCTACTCTTTCCTACTGGCAAAGGAGGAAGGTATGATGATAGACCTATTCAAATATCAGCTTCAGAATACCGCTCATTACGGATGTATTCTGAAGATCTCAGATTTAGACAAAATGTGGAATACATATTCCACCTACTCTTTGTAAGTGAACTAGCAACTTTATGTTACGGAGTTGCACACATATTAAAATCAGGATCACACTTTCAAAATATGACAGCTACACAATTATTAGAGAAAGTGCAACAAAAGGATGAGGTTTTACAATCAAATATTACAAATCTATTAGCAAATATGCGTGGTACTAAAGAGTACTGGTTTCAACGTCATGGAGATGTACGTTGTATGATCAGAAACCTTGGCCCACCCACTTGGTTTGTTACATTAAGTTGTGCAGAATATGCATGGGAAGATTTACATGATTTCCTACGCATATCAAAACAAACATAGATATTCTAACACCTGGAGAACTTTGTTCTTTGGCTCCTGTTAATGTTTCAAGATATTTTTACCATCGCTTCATTGCTATGCTACATTTTATTTGTAATAAAACTGTTCCTCCCCTTGGAGAAGTGCAACACTTCTTTTGGAGAAAAGCCAGAGGAGGACCACATATCCACATGCTTTTATGGATTAAAGATGCTCCTAAATTTGGTCAAGACAGTGATGCCACTGTTTTACAGTTTATTGAAAAATATGTCACTTGTGAAATTCCATCAGAAGCCACAAATAGTGATCTTTGTGCACAAATTTTACAATTTCAAAGACACAAATGTGGAAAATATTGTCGTCGCAAATACAAAAACAAAGGCAAATTCTACACCAAATGCCGATTTGGTTTCCCTAGACCAGTTACAAATACAGGTCAAGTAAACAACCTCATGTCTTCAGTTAGACATACTGTTAAAGGAAAGTCACCTAAAAATACATATTACATAAAAAGAAAAGAAGAAGAAAAATATGTCAGTGATTATAATGCAATCATTGCCCACTTATGGAATGCAAACATAGATGTGCAGTACATTGCAGACAATTCTACTGCAGTTGCACGATATGTCACAGCATACTTAACTAAAGCAGAAAAGACAGAGCTCCAAGACCTCTGAAATGACCTGTCATCAGATAAAACAGTATCTCAGAAATTATACAGCTTGGGCATGAAAATGCTCACCCATAGAGAATGTGGATCTTATGAAGCAGCTGATCGTTTAACTGGTACTTCATTGTATGGTAAATCTGAAAATATAGTATGGCTAAGTCTTGGTCCAGCTAAATCTAGAAAAAGAGTTCTAAAATCATATGAAGATATAGAAACAATAGCCAAACATGATCCCAACAGCCAAGACATTTTAAAAAACAATTTATTGGACACATACTACCCAAACAGAAGTAATACTTTGGAAAACATGTGTCTATACCAAATAGCCCAAAACTACACATACAAAAATAATATGAAACCCGATGAAAAAAAAGGTAAATATAATGACAGACTGTGAAGGCAGCTTAGTTAAACTCACTAAACCAAATTTAATTAATCATATCAAATTGTCGTTGAAGACTCCTCAACATAAAGAAGTAAATTACATGTCCCTGCTACAACTCTTCAAACCATGGAGAAAAGAAGAACAATTACTAGATAACTATGACTCATATGAGGATGCTTTCAAAGCAAATGAAAGCACTATAACTGATGTAAACTTTACACAGTACAAAACAATGTTGCACAATGAACAGCAACATGAAGAAGAACTCCAAGCTCAACTAGATAAGGATACTCCTGACAGTAGTCAACCTTCTGTAACAGGAAGCCAAGAACCACTGGGAGAACCACTAATAACAAATGAGGCAGAATTAGCTATGATAGAAGTAGAAAACACCATGAGTCAGTATGAAGATAAGGAAGACTTAACTATACTACAATCAAAACTAAACAATGAGCAAAGTAGCATTTTTCAAGAAGTAACAAAACAAATTGCACATGGTGTAAAACATGAAAATAAAGAATGTTCCTGCCATAATTATAAACCTATACTACTGTACGTCAGTGGTGAAGCTGGTTCTGGCAAAACATTCCTAATCAAAATCATTAGTAAGTTCCTTCAACAACTGACAAACAACAAACTGTCAGCTGTTGTCACTGCCCCCACAGGTTTAGCTGCCTATAACATAGGTGGTGTTACATTACACCGATTACTACTATTACCAGTAGAACACCAGAACAAATTAAACTATTACAAACTTTCTGCAGAAGCTGCAATGGAATTACGCAGAGTATTGAAACAAATGAAAATGCTACTAATAGATGAAGTGAGCATGGTCTCCAACCTGATGTTAGCTTTGATTCACCTCAGATTACAAGAAGTATTCAAAACAGACTATGAAGAGCTCTTTGCAGGAAAACACATTATTGTTTTTGGAGATCTGCTTCAATTAACACCAGTAAAAGGTGAACTATTTTTAAAACATTAGGGCACAAACTCTGCCGTAAAACTGTTGGCAGCATTGGAAATGTCAACCTTTGGCAACATTTCCAATACAGAGAATTAACAGAAAACATGCGCCAATCTGCAGATCTCACTTATGCCAACATTTTAAAAAGTTTGAGAGTTGGTATACTTTCTAAAGAAGCAGAAGCAACATTGAAAACCCGGCACATTAATGCACTTTATGGCGATAATGCATGTGCTACAGATGTTATGGAACAATTAGCCCACAAAAATGTCAATTGTATGGCCTTAATGCCAACTCTTGCAAGCTGTTTCAAATTCAATGAAATCATGCTAAGTAAAGAAATGCAACCAATAATGGAAATTAGCGCCACAGACAAACTAGATGTACATGGTATGACACTACCCATGTGTGACCAAGCCACAACAAGACTAAATAATTTACAAAAATCAATCTCAAACACAGCAGGCTTAGAAAAGATGTTAAAATTATCCTTAAATTGCAGAGTAATGCTTAAACGTAACCTTGACGTGGACCAAGGACTAGTTAATGGAGCACTGGGTACAGTTGTTGGCTTTCAAACATACCCACGTGACAACAAAATTCAGTTTGTCAATATACTCTTTGACAAACTTTCAGAAGTAAAACGGATAGGACGCTCAACAGCTAGATTCCTTCTCTTCAAAGATATGTATGTACGCAGAGAACAATTTTCTCTAACTCTTGCATACGCAGTCACAATTCATAAATCACAAGGTCTTACCCTAGACAAAGCAATGATAGATATTGGTAACACAGTCTTTAAAGAAGGCATGAGCTACGTAGAACTATCACGCTTACGTACACTTGACGGTCTATTTCTAATCAACTTTGATGCAAGTAAACGCTGATATTCCTTGCATTTTAGAATATAATAGACTTCGCTCACTATACATTCCCCATCTAAACACATATTCTGTTCCACAAAAACTAAAACGTTGTAAAAGAAAACTAAATCAAACTGAAATGCAACAGGACGTCACTGGAAATCCTTCAAAGAGAGTAAAAGAAACTAATACTCCATCAAGTACCACAAACAAAAAAGAATCAATTAGATAAAGTAAACCAGGTACTTCTTTAAAGAAGGAAGACAAACTCCAAAAAAAGCAGTTAGATACAGAACTACCTGGACCATTTAAATTCTCAAATATAGTTGGTGTAAGTTGCTATGCAAATGTAGCAATGAATATTCTATTTCAATTACCACCAATTGTTGACAACATTTACTCACACAGTACAAACCCATTGTATTTGCAAATGTTAGTACTTCACAGAAATGCAGCAAACAATCCTGACAACACATATAGTGTTTTTGGAATAAGACGACAATTGGACTACTGTGCTGGAATGGTGAAATTCACTATAAACTCACAGGAAGATCCACAAGAATTTCTAATGTACTTACTACAAGTACTGGAAAACATAAACATACCTATAAATGAAATCTTTCAGATTTCATACATGTGGAAACATACATGCACTCTCTGCAACAATGTGACACAAGAAGAAATCCCCAATGAACGCCTCATATATATATCAATACCAAATTGTGAATCCATTCCATTTCAGCAACTTGTACAAAATGCAAACCATGGTAGATTATGCTCTACCTGCAATTCAGATAATCGCTCCACGTTAGTAATACAAACACATAGTAAATACGTAATACTAATGCTTCTACGTTACAATGCAGATGGTACCAAAAACAACTGCAAGCTGACTGGATTCACACATGGTCAAATATCACTTGGTAAGAAAACCGTCACAACAATAGGTATAATCTACCACGCAGGAGCCACAACCAATTCAGGGCACTATACTGCATACATAAAAAAGAAATGTGGATGGTTTGAATGTAATGATAGTACCATTACTCTAAAGCAGAGATTACCAGCAAATCTTACAAACGCTTATTTGATGTTCTTAAAACCAAAATTTGATAAATAAACTGTATTTAAACCTTTAAGTAAATTTGTGTTACAAAAATATAAACTGTTAGAATACTCCAAAACCTATCTAACTGCTCAAAGATTCTACAACAACTAATCAGATAAATGAATACCACTAAATTAGACCAGAAAATACACAGTTAGAATACGCCAATTGGTATCTAACTGTCCCAAAATTATAAATGTGTGTTAAAGTAATATAAACTGTTAGAATACTCCAAAAGCTATCTAACACTCAAAGATTCTACAACAACTAATCAGATAAATGAATACCACTAAATTAGGCCAAAAAATACACAGTTAGAATACGCCAATTGGTATCTAACTGTCCCAAAATTTAACAATATCCAAATAGGTAAATGAAAACCACTACAATATATTAAAAAAATAGACAGTTAGAATACGCCAATTGGTATCTAACTGCTCCAAAATGTTATAATATCAAAACAAATGAAGAATCTGTTACTGTTCCAAAAGAAATACAACAAAGCAAAGTATAAAGCATTAGCCAGAAACAACAAGTGAACACTGAAAACAAACAATCAAATAAACTGTAGCATAACAGAAAAAGGGTTTTTTTTAAATCCAACATGGATTTTTTTTTCTCCCACAGACCCAATGATTTTAGCAACAAATACAGAAACTGAGCAAATTGCACAGTACTCTGATTTGTACTCTACTAAATATGAGGGTCGAAAAAAAAAAAGTATATTGCTTATACAATGTAATAAGTCATTACAAAATACTAATACTAACATGCTATTTTCTTTTATCACAGAAATGAAGAAAAAAACATGGACTCCCATTACTAGACCAAACAGTAAGTATACAATAATAAGGACAACCATAGCAGCACATCACATCCATAGTATCTAATACCTTTGTTCCTTATACATTTGTTTTTCATCCAAAGTTATAAACAAATATGAATGTGATATGCTGCGGTGGTTGTTGCCAGGGCATAGAGTCTTGGGTGCATGGCCAAATGGCCATGCACCCAAGACTCTATGCCCTGGCAACAACCACCGCAGCATATCACATCCATAGAGTCAAACATTTCAACTATGATCTATGGGAAACTTTTAATGTCCGCGAACAATGTGAGTGTTCTTAGAACACTTTGAGCTTGCCAGCGAACAATACGGACACCGTTTTCAGGACACCCCCTACGAACATTTCAGAACAACGCGATAGTTCTTAGAACACTTTCAACTTAACAACGAACAATACGGACACCGTCCTAAGGACACCCTCTACGAACATTCCAGGACACCGGGAGTGTTCTCAAAAACGTCTTCAGAACACCCCATCTTGTTTATTTGCGAACAATTCAGGACACCGCGAGTGTTCTTAGGACACATTCAACTTGACAGAGAACAATACGGACAGCGTCCTCAGGACACCCCCTACGAACATTCCAGGACACCGGGAGTGTTCTCAAAAACGTCTTCAGAACACCCCCATCTTGTTTATTTGCGAACCTTTCAGGACACCGCGAGTGTTCTTAGGACACATTCAACTTGACAAAGAACAATACGGACAGCGTCCTCAGGACACCCCCTACGAACACTCCCCGGACACCGGGAGTGTTCTTAGAAGCGTCTTCAGAACACCACCATCTTGTTTATTTGCGAACATTACAGGACACCGCAAGTGTTCTTAGGACACATTCAACTTGACAAAGAACAATACGGACAGCGTCCTCAGGACACCCCCTACGAACACTCCCCGGACACAGCGAGTGTTCTTAGAAGCGTCTTCAGAACACCCCCATTTTGTTTATTTGCGAACATTTCAGGACACCGCGAGTGTTCTTAGGACAGACTCAACTTGACAGAGAACAATACGGACAGCCTCCTCAGGACACCCCCTACGAACACTCCCCGGACACCGCAAGTGTTCTTAGAAGCGTCTTCATAACACCCCCATTTTTTTTATTTGCAAACATTTCAGGACACCGCGCGTGTTCTTAGAACACATTCAACTTGGCAGAGAACAATACGGACAGCGTCCTCAGTACACCACCGCGAGTGTTCTTAGAACAGTTTCACTTTGCTTGCGAACAAAACGGACACATTTTGACTCCTTAGAACACCCCCTAGTCAGTTTATTTAGAAAATTTCAGAACACCCGTGATGTCCGCAAACAAATCGAACACAAAAAGAACGTCTAACACATAAAAAACACAACTTTCATCCTATCTCACACACTCCCACCCTCCCCAAACACTCCTACACACCAACACACTCTACAAAATACACATTTTGAACAAAGTTTCACTGCGCTGTCCGGGACGTCCGCGAATCCAATATGGCGGGCGCTACCGAAAAATCTGACGTGCTTCACGCTCCACGCCGTCCAATCAGCGAACACGTTGCATGTCCGCGAACATCACGCAAGACGATTGGCCAATCAGGACACTTTCCGTGGAGCGAACAGGGAAGTGTATCTGCAAACCGAACACAGATATCACTAATTTTTTTTACCTACTTTTTGGTCATTTTAAAAAAAAAACTACTGGATGAATTTTCACCAAATTTGCAAAAGCACACTTTCGGGACCAAGCCGCTGCTCCTGGTCCAAATTTGGTGGAAATCCGTCCAGCGGTTTGGGCTGTAGACGGGAGCAAATTTGTTTTCCCATTCACTCTATGGAGAGTGACTATAATGTATACAAATATGAGCATATAGAGGGAAGGTAGAGTAATAAAAACTAAAACTATGACAAAGTGCTGATACCATAATGATTACCTTCATTCACAGAAAGGATTCCTCTCTTTCAAGCCTGTATCTTCCGCTACGTACATGTTTCATATATGATGTGACAGGAACCCAAGTCTACAAATATAGTACCTTTTCAATTTTTACTTCCTGACTGTTACTGTAGAAAACTATGTGGCTTCGATATGTCAGTAAAGGATAAAAAGGGAGAGCCAGCCATGTGATGTCATCAGTTATGTCATCAATGACATTTGTGATGTCATCTTTGATGTCCTGGGTGTTAGTGTTAGCAGTGCACGGTGGCGTGAGTTATGGTTGCTTATGTTACCATAACTGGCGAATTTCAAGGGTTTTTCGGTTTTACTTGGAACCATAACGTCCCTTTAACAACGTTTTTTCACTGAATTTCATAGGTTTTTAGTAACACAACTTAACCATAATATCCCTGACATGTAACATAGAACATACTCACCCCCTCGTAGTGATTTTCATGTCCGTGGCCTACCGCCATGTCCGCGGACACATCGAAAATCTGAGCGTGGTGAATGTAAATTTAAATAGTGTGCCCCATTTCCCCTTTGAAGTTGGCTCTGAAAAGAGCCGTTTTTTTTTTTTTTTTACAGATGCTTGACAGACACTTGTTATTTTATATTTTTTTTCTTGTTTTTTTTTCTTACTTTACTCCTAAAATCTTCACATAACCTTCTCCAAAGCAACCCTTACATTCCAAAATAAAAAGGCGTTTCCGGTAAAAGATAAAGAAATGCCATATTCTTTAAAATTAACAGCATTACTGGCATCAATATTCTCATTGTTACAGAAGAACATACCAGCTCTAAGCATGAAGGCACACATGCCTCGGTTGATGACACACCTAGCAATGTTTTGCTGAGGACAAAAAACTGAACTATTGTCCCATATTGCCCTAGGTAGTAATCCAGAAAAAATTACTTTTACATTTGGAAGGATCTTCACTACGGCTGGAACCAAGCATTCTAAATCAGCCAACAAAGTAGGGGCACTGACGTTGCCCAAATGGAAAGCACCATAGTGCAAAACTACCACATGCGGACTGTTCATCGTGGCCATATCCGCACAAACTTGTACAATTCCATGTACATTGCAATCAGGCACAGTGCTCCACACCACCTCCACTCCTTTGACATCAAAGTTCTTTGCAACATGCCTGCATTCAGCGTACTGCTGTAAACCATACACAAACATATCTCCGAGCACCAACACCCTGACTTTCTCCACTTCTGCCATCTTCACCACACACAGTCTCTTTCAACACAAATCCACAACTTCGACATCTGATTGGCTGATCCGTACAGTCTTCTTTCCATGTTGGATTTCCTGGAAAAACCCGAATTTACCATGCCCTGTCCACGAACGGCGTCCACTTTACTCTCTGTACCATTCCCTCATTGCATACAGCTAAGCAATCACACAATACGAATAACGTCCTCAGAACACCCCCATTTTGTGAATTTTCCAACATTTCAGGACAATTATCATTTCATTATTCTACATATTAACATTACAAATATTATACTTTATTGTACTCTGCACACAATGCTATCTTTCTCCATTAGCAGCTCAGTATACTACATAGAATCCCATAATACAATGCTATTTATTGATATAAATGCATCGTTCAAAGCACTAATAACGGTATGATATTTATTGCAATATCCTTGACACTTTTTTCGGAACATTATAATGAAAATCCCTAGTACACAAATTCGATGAAAAGTACATACACATGTGATGTCATCAGTGATTTCATCAATGACATTTGCGATGTCATCTTTGATGTCCTGGGTGTTAGTCTTAGCAGTGCATGGTGTTGGCGCGAGTTATTTTTCATAGCTTACCATAACTTGCGATTTTCAGGGGTCTTTCGGCTGTACTTAGAACCATAACGTCCTTTAAACAAACTTTTTTTAATATCACGCAAACAATATACAAACATGGCGTGCAAAAACCAACTTCTACAGATGGCTTTACACAGAATGTTGCAAAGTAAGAATTTATGCTCGTTCACAGTGAAGGTCAGCTGCTTCATTTTTTTCTCGGGCCCCGGAGAGGCTCACGAAGCAGACTATAAGGTTGTATTGTGTTTTGACCTGGACAGACATAGATTGTGATGAAAGACTTCTCTTGAAGGAGTGTTGCTAAAACGTAAGAGAAGATAAAGATGAAATTTCTGAAACGAAACCACTTTTACATATTATATCAGTATGCGAAAGATCGTTGGCACACGCTGAGTCGTATTTTCGGACTGCACCACTCGTAGACAATGGAAATTGCAATTGTACTGTAAGTAACCCTTTACATTACTTTATACCAAACATAATTACAATAGCGTAGCATTTAAGACCGCTGAAGTTGAACTTGTTCGTTGAAAGTGGCATAATGTTTTCTACCGCGTACTATCACCGTCAAATTGATCCCCTGTCGTTTAGAGGGCTCTGAAAAAGGCAGACGACACAGAGTGGGTTAATAGAAATAATTTAACCGGTCTATAGGCGGTCAAACGCTCTACTCGCTGTGCCACTTTACTGTAGCCTGTCAAGTGGCACAGCGAGTACAGCGCTCGCTTTGACATCCGTGCACAGCTTGCTAACGCAAGTTCGAATCCAGGCAAGCCCAAACTCAGCCTTTCATCCTTCCGTGGTCGATAAATGAGCACCACACACCGTGGTTAATAATAAGCACTGCTTAGATACCTCACAGTTCTTAGCGCTATATGAATGGGAAAATATTATTTTTTTATTATTAACATACTCTGTTGCACTATCTTCGATAGCAAATAGTTTCACGCCCTAATAAATAAAATGATGATTTTTAATGAAGATCGGCTGGTGAGACTAATTTATGTTTTTTAAAACAGGTCCGTGGCCCCGTTTTGTCTATGTCACAATTTACAGACTCCAGCGGATGGGGTCTTCAACTGCCAGGTGCAAGTCCAAATATGCAACTTCATGACCCTCACCATTTTATGGGACAATCGCCAAGGACCAATATGCCCTTACGCAGTACTAGCGGCTACAAACAACATACCAACCAATACGGTGGTCTAATGGCTCGTTGTTGGAGCAACCTTCCGATTATCAGAGAGACCATTTACTGCTTTTATCATAAACCAATAGCCTATCTACCGCAAAGGAACAACGCGCGGCTCCAAATAAACTTTTGCTGATCGACAGCAGAGACAATAGCAAATCGCTTAATATTCACTAAACATTTCAAATGTACTTTACCAAGTGTACAATCCTGCTGTTTAGTTTTAAACCACAGTTTCATATTCCGAATTGTGACGCACTGAGTTGTAACCTGATCTAACACTCTCTGTACCCCAAAGCAACATTGCGTGTCTCAACATGAACTTTTGCGGATCGACAACAAAGACAAATGCAAATTGCTGAATATTCTCTAAACATTTGATGTCAAATAAATGTACTTTACAACATTTACAATCTTGCTCTTTGCTTTTAAATCACAGTTTCATATTCTGAATTGTGGCGCGCTGTGTTGTGACATAATGTGTGTTGTCTTCCGGGTTCTGTGTAAAGTCGCGTAGTACTGGAGACGACTGGGCGCATTTCATTACGCACCCTGTAACGTCACGGAGAGAGGCGGGGAATATGAATGCTTTGATAATATCAGGCTTAGTGGCGGGAGATATGATTTAGTGCCGCAAAAGCAAGTCAGCCAGGTCAATAGCGCTAGTCATAGGATTATCACATAATGTCGACGCACACCAGCCGGATTTATCGTTTCTTTAGTGGACAAAAAGTCGGTTGACGCCACTAGGAAATTGTACTATTAGCGGACAAAAGGAGTGCTCTTAAAACACTTTCACCCTGACAACGAACAATACAAACAACATTCTCAGAACACCCCCATTTTGTGTAATTGCAACCATTTCGGGACACTGCGAGTGTTCTTAGAACACATTCAACTAGACAGATTACAATACGGACAGCGTCCTGAGGACACCCCCAGTTTGTGTATTTACGAACAATTAAGTACACGGCGAGTGTTCATAGCTCATTTTTACCTTCCTTGCGGACAAAAATGACACATACTCCGTCCTCTAAACACCCCACCATTTAGTTTATTTACAAAATGTCAGAACAGCCGTGTTCTCCGCGGACAAATCGAACGCAACAAAAACGTCTAGCACATAAAAAAACAAAGCATTGAACCTATCTCATACTCCCCCACCCTCCCCAAACACTCTTACACACCAACACATGGCACTAAATACAATTTATTATCCACGTTTCACTGCGATGTACGCGGTCGACTGCGAATACAAGATGGCGGGCACCACAGAAAATCTGATGCGCTCCACGCCCCTCGCCGTCCAATCAGCGAACACGTCGCATGTCCGCGGACATGACGCAAGCCCACGGGCCAATCGGGGTGCTGTCCGCGGAGCGAACAGGGAAGTCTGTCCGCGAAGCGAACGCAGATATCACTAATTTTTGTGCCTTACATTTTAGTCATTTTTTAAAAAACTACTGGACAGATTTACACCAAATTTACAAAAGCACGCTTTTGGGACCAGGCCGCCGCTCCTGCCGCAAATTTGGTGTAAATCCGTCCAGCGGTTCGGGCTGTAGCCATGCGCAAAGTTTTTTCCCATTCAGTCTATGGGAAAAAAAAAAGTTTTGGGACCCCCCCTATAACTTTGCCCCCCTTGGACGAATCCTCACCGAACTTTGCAACAAAATTCAGAGTGACCCAACTACTTTTTTTGCAAAGATTGGTGAGGATCCGTCCAGGGAGAGCGAAGTTATAAGCCGCCCAAAAAGTGCTCTTCCTATGGAAACAGCAACTTAACCATAACTACATGGCCACTACTGTGGCCATGTAATATACATATATATATTGAATATTAATATGAATCTCTTTTTCTGTATCAGAGGTATTTTTTGAAAGGCTATACATCCCTTTAATTAGGAACCACCCTGAGTTTCTCATATACAATGTTTTCTGATTGGGGATCAACTTATTGTTAATGGGATCAACACAGCAACATTGTCTTGCAGCGGCAACAGCTCAGGGCTTGGTGAAGCTATGACATGGACCTGGACAGTAGACATTGAGTTGGCACACTTAAGGTTTCAAGCGGGACAAAGGTTACATTTATACAAATATTATTTGTGTGTGTTCTTGTTAAGATGTATTTTCAGAACCAGCCTTGTGGGAGGGTACAGTGAGGCCACACCATTTTAGTCAACAGGGAACAGGGAAAAGGCATGTCTAGGCAAGCCTAATCAATGTAGATGGTAGAGCAGTACGGTGTAGACTTCAGAAGATATGGGAATTAGACAAACAACAAATGCACAACTAAATCAAATTAGACAGTAACGATAAAAATACACCATTAGACCTGAACACAATCTAAGCAATGAAAATCACAGGTACGTAGTACTACTTAATCAATACTTTAGGCCTCATTACGAGGTAGGAGGTAGCCATGGTGCTCTTAGCACCATGGCTACCCCCTTACCGCATTCCGGGTCCGGGTTCTCAAAATAGGGACTTACCGGTTCATTCCAACCTTGGAGGACCCAGTAAATCCCCATTCCGAGAACCATTCCCCATTCCCATTCGAGCCCCCATAGGGCTCAATGGGAATGGGGATGGAGCTAATGACTGGCCCGCTATTTGCGGGCACGTTATTAGCTCCCTGGTCCCTTAGCGGCTCCTGCTAAGGGTGCCTGGTAAAACCAGGCGCCCATAGCGGGACCCACTAAGGGACCTCAGAATAGAGCGGTAAGGGTTTACCGGCACCGGTCTCCTCACTGGTGCCCATTAACCCTTACCGCCCACCTCGTAATGAGGTCGTATAACATAATTACATACACAGTTGGTGATACCACTAGATATCACTCACACTGTACTTTTAAGACAGCTGTAAGTGATTCAAATAGGAAACCTGGGAAATTGTGTGCAGTAAAGCAAGTGAAAAATAGTGAAGCAATGCAATGCAATAAAGGCTATGTACAACACTGTCAACGCAATGGAAACAATTTATCCTGCCTAATAAAATAAGACCCCTAACACTTAAGTTAAGCAGTCCTTCAATGTGAAGGTGAATAGACCTAGCGCCCTCATAAGTAACAAGAAGATACATTGTGCAGTGACTCAGAAGGCTTTAAAGTGAAAAGAATAGTATTTGTTATGTGGGATATTTTTAACCACTCAACGGCATTCACCACATCACCAAGCGGCATTTGCACAAGAAACAGCAACCTGGCTGCACTGGCTCCTGTGCGCACCATGACCTCAAAACTGTGTTTTGGCAGCAACAAAAAAGAAATGGCTGCCCCATCCGGCCTAGCACACTTCAGGAAAACTCGAACAAGGGGACACACTGAAAAAGTATGCCAGTGTGTTCTGAAACCTATATATGGAATCAAGTGAACAGGCAGCAGTGCTTAGCTAAGAAAATCAAAATCCCCTTCAAACTGAAACATTTTCACCCTTTCAAAATGCTGTTTAACGCTAATTCCAACTGTTCACTTCGAAACCACTGTGAGCAAAAAGGCCCTGTCATGCACAGGATATTTCACTGTGCTTCACCAAAAACAAGCATAATTCTTGAATGACAGGTACAGTCAAACCAGCTCTCAGAGAAATCAAGAAACAACTTCATTTTCACTCACACGGGAAAACAAGTTTATTTTCTTTCCAAATGTATCCAGGTGCAGCAGTTCAAAGAGACGTTAATTCTCTGAGCCAGGTCAAGTGCAAATGTGTCTATACTTTAGATAAGACTCCTGCTTCAAGGAAAGGACAACAGCTGCAAAGACAGCATGGGCAATCTGAAGCAGCTACAGACTTTTTATCTCGGTAGCAAGAATTAGTAGAAATGTAAAAAGTTAGCAGTTTCAAATCTAATCTTATGGGCTTTCTTTTAAAACTTGGTAGAACTCATTGCTGCATGGGGAACAGAAGTTACAAAATATGACAGAGTACCAGGAAAGTATTAATGTTGCAAACATAAAATTGTGTACATACATCCCTGGAGATAATGTGCATCTGTGTATCAAGTTACAGAATTTTAGGCCAAATCCTTCATGTTTAAAATTGCCAAAATGTATCAGAAAGGCGAAACAAGGTCCCACATGCCTGAGGATTGGACTGATCTTTACTGCACATAATATGTAACCTGTGCGTATAATTTGCCAAGAGATTGGAAGTGTATAAATGTATGTTTTGGCAAAATCAGATTTTCAGTAAAGTAAATTTGGGAGTTCTTGGACATTGTACACCTCACCTCATAAACCTGACATCATTCCCTTGGTAATCCAACCAGTTGGGAGCAAGGTGGAGACTAGCACCCCTGCCCAATCCAAGTAATTTAGGAGTGTGCGTAGTTAACCCTGCCCAGACTACACTTTTATGATGTCATTTTGCACTATAAATATGACCCTGGACAGACACTCTTCCTGATTTTCCTGCACCGGCGTCCTGTTCCTGTTCCATCTATCCAAACTCCAGATCCCAACTACAAGGCCAAGCATTGCTGATCTTACTCTAAGGCCATTGCAAAACCCAGGCATTGCTGATCCTGCTCCAGCAAGGCCTCTAATATAAAAAAAACACTAATCTCCCATTAACCAGGAGAGGTGGTACTTTTGCCATCCTGATCCAGGTTGGCTTGCTGCCACTCACTGCATGCTGCTGCCATCCTGCTACCCTGAGGCCCTATCTTATCCAGTGACCAGAAGTGCTACCCGGTAACCAGTCCATGCCCAGCTGATCCTGTCCCACTGATTTTGTCTGGCTGTCCTTTGTTAGACCAGATCTGTGTGGTGACCAGAGTGCTGACTGTCCAAAATCCAAAAATTAAAAAGTGGACTTTGAGTATCAATAGGAACTATGGAAATGCATAGTACACCTTTCCTTGCTTTGTCCTATTCCAATCTCTAAGCATTCCTATTCATACCCGATATCTTGTTAAAATTGTCAGCATTGTATTTGAAACCCCGCCTTTGATTCCTAGTGTCAGCGCCGATTTTCTCTTCATTTTCATTTTGCATCGAACATAAGCCATTAGCGATTTTGATTAAATAAATTAATTTTCCATAAAGGAAATGGGGTGCACCACGTGAAGGGTTACAATGGCCACGTAACTGTGGAGATTCACAGGTGACATTCTCTTTTCCTTAGTCAATAAATCCAGTTTAAGTCAAGTTTGCAATCCATTTTAAAGCCGCTTTTCTGTTTTTCTCTGCTCTATTTTCCTAAAAACAAACCTCAAGATATCAAGAGTATCTAGAGTACCAGGAAAGTATTAATGTTGCAAACATAAAATTGTGTACATACATCCCTGGAGATAATGTGCATCTGTGTATCAAGTTACAGAATTTTGGGCCAAATCCTTCATGTTTAAAATTGCCAAAATGTATCAGAAAGGCGAAACAAGGTCCCACATGCCTGAGGATTGGACTGATCTGTACTGCACATAATATGTAACCTGTGCGTATAATTTGCCAAGAGATTGCAAGTGTATAAATGTATGTTTTGGCAAAATCAGATTTTCAGTAAAGTAAATTTGGGAGTTCTTGGACATTGTACACCTCACCTCATAAACCTGACATCATTCCCTTGGTAATCCAACCAGTTGGGAGCAAGGTGGAGACTAGCACCCCTGCCCAATCCAAGTAATTTAGGGGTGTGCGTAGTTAACCCTGCCCAGACTACACTTTTATGATGTCATTTTGCACTATAAATATGACCCTGGACAGACACTCTTCCTGATTTTCCTGCACCGGCGTCCTGTTCCTGTTCCATCTATCCAAACTCCAGATCCCAACTACAAGGCCAAGCATTGCTGATCTTACTCTAAGGCCATTGCAAAACCCAGGCATTGCTGATCCTGCTCCAGCAAGGCCTCTAATATAAAAAAAACACTAATCTCCCATTAACCAGGAGAGGTGGTACTTTTGCCATCCTGATCCAGGTTGGCTTGCTGCCACTCACTGCATGCTGCTGCCATCCTGCTACCCTGAGGCCCTATCTTATCCAGTGACCAGAAGTGCTACCCGGTAACCAGTCCATGCCCAGCTGATCCTGTCCCACTGATTTTGTCTGGCTGTCCTTTGTTAGACCAGATCTGTGTGGTGACCAGAGTGCTGACTGTCCAAAATCCAAAAATTAAAAAGTGGACTTTGAGTATCAATAGGAACTATGGAAATGCATAGTACACCTTTCCTTGCTTTGTCCTATTCCAATCTCTAAGCATTCCTATTCATACCCGATATCTTGTTAAAATTGTCAGCATTGTATTTGAAACCCCGCCTTTGATTCCTAGTGTCAGCGCCGATTTTCTCTTCATTTTCATTTTGCATCGAACATAAGCCATTAGCGATTTTGATTAAATAAATTAATTTTCCATAAAGGAAATGGGGTGCACCACGTGAAGGGTTACAATGGCCACGTAACTGTGGAGATTCACAGGTGACATTCTCTTTTCCTTAGTCAATAAATCCAGTTTAAGTCAAGTTTGCAATCCATTTTAAAGCCGCTTTTCTGTTTTTCTCTGCTCTATTTTCCTAAAAACAAACCTCAAGATATCTAGCATAATCCACTCAATTTTCTGGCTAGACACCTAATTTAAAACTTGTTTTGGTAATTTCAGGCGGGAATTGCAAAGTTTGCTATTTTTCCAACGTGTCATTTGCTGCAAACATGTTTTAAAACCTACCACTCATTTTCGAACTGTATGCTCTTGGTTATACATTGCTTGTGATTGTTTGTACTTTTACATGGTTGCTGTGGCAAAGAACTGTATTTGCTTCAAGATTTTTACACACATTAATTTATTCATCCATTTTTGAGTGTCATTTTTAGCATTGCCAGCGTTTAAAGTCTGTTTTTTCTCTTGTTTGGGGAGGGAAAGTCGGATCTCAATTCTATTTTCCATCTGTGATTCCTGATTACCTGCTGTTTCTGTTTATCCACTCAGCATTGATTATTTATGGGTTGAGGGAACATTGCAGGGGGAAATTCTAACTTAAGTGCTATCTTTCCTCAAATAAAAAAACTCCTATTCCCTGGTGTTTGTAGATGTGTCAATAGAAGGTTAAACTAACTGCATTTAGTTTAAAATACATTAACGAATATTATATTTTACCAACCAGCCTGGTTCATGGTCCATTGTGACCCGGGGTATTTGAAAAGGGTGTGTGATATGAGTGGTGTACCATCTCAATATTGAATCTAATCTAAAACATAAGCATTTCAATTGTGCGCTGCATACTAGGCTGAGACTAAGGTGTGCGTCACTTGATTGAAATCCTTAACAGTTAGACCAACAGGTTAGTAAAATATTCCAGTGATGAATAAACAAAGGTAAATTCAAAGGATTAGGTGTCCTATTCCAGTCCCTTGAAAACTAAGGGGTGATCCTTGGCCAGAACTCCACTGATCACAACCATGCAAAGGAGAGGTAGGGTGAGGAATTTGCGCTCATACCTCCATATGGCAGAAGCGAGGTGGAAACATGTATGCAAGCTCCTCCTTTAGTTTGATTCCACTAGAAACCATCCTTAGTGTTCTTAGATTTCCCAAGCACACTTACTTCAAATGTTGACTCAGTTGCAAGGCCTCCAGGGGCCCTGGGAGCATTGGTAATTTCAGGATTCAGGATTGGATCTGGGTTGTTGGTGGTTCTGAACTCTGATGAAACAGTTCATGAAGCTGGATGAATCAGGCACCTTGAGATGCAGACTACCACAGATCCCACAATAACAATGGACACCAGGGCACAATTGACCTTGGCAGAAGAAAATAACACATAACTCAGGTGGTGACAGGTGAATCACATGGTGAAGACAAAGATACTGCTCCCAAAAGGCCACTCTTCAAGATGGAAAACAGCAGCTTCAGGAGGACTGTTCCTAGCTCTTATGATGGCAACTTCTGAAGTTCCATGCTAAAATTCTGAAAGGGGAATCATGCACAGATGATGCCTGGCTGGTGTCTTTCATTTCTCAGGGTGGTTCTGAGACCTCTCTGAAGGTGTCTGGACCAGTTGGTCCCACGAGCAGAGGTACTGAAGCCATGATGAAGGTCTTCAGTAGATCCATCCAGGGAGTCATGGCTTTACCAGGAATTGGCTGGAGGAAATGCTGGATATTTTCAACTGTGGTACTCAGGACTTCATCTAGCTGCAACTGTTTGAATTGTTCTTGGCTCCAAACTACAATTTTAAGAATGGCTGCAAGACTCCTTTGTTTGTTGTAAATTCATACCAGAGTCACACACAGCACCTCCAATGTTAAAGAGCTGTGCCATTCAAAATGACAAGGGCTGTCCAATCATAGCCAACATCTTGTTCCCTATCTGCCAAGCAGGAGACATGGTATGAGTGTGGAGTAGGACTAGGCAGTGCCAGCCTTGATATTCCTCCCTCAGCTGTGCCTGTAGCACTAGGATCGGTAGGAGCTCTCCTTTGCTGTTTTTGCATTCTGCAGGAGAAGCATAAAGGCACCAGCCCCATTAGGTAAGGTGTGGGGCTTATTGAAGTGTGCCCAGCGACATTGTGAATAATCCTGCATCTATAGCGCAGCATCCACATTTGGTGAGGTGCGTTATTTCTGTAACACTATATATTGAAATATTGGGCCACTAACCCAGGAAAGCAATGTTGCCCAGGCAACCACAGTGTCAAATAACACACTCAACAAGCCTGTTCCATGTTGCAAGATAGCCATCATCTTTGAATTTCACCAAGCAGCCTCCCTTTTCCTAAGAGCCTGGCAGTGACTGGCTACACATTGCTACTTCTCGCCAACCATAGGAGCGGTAGGCGGACCCGGCACCTTTATCCGAAAGGCCCCGTGTGTAAGGCTCCTGTCCAAACCTGTCAGAGCACTGAAGAGCTGCCGTGCCTCTCTGCCTTCACTGATGGCCCAAACAATATTTCCTAGGGACATCTGAGCAAGAGCACGTAAGTCAGCGCATCTCATTGTCGACTGACTATGCATCAACAGCCCAAGACCCACTGGCCTTAGTCTCATAGCCGGCTGCAATTGTAATCCAATTAGCGCTATCAGAGCTAAGCCTCCCATGCTGTGTTCCCAGCAAGCAAAAACCATCCCTCCTCTCACATCCCCTGAATTTCAACCCCCCATCATCTTGGTCGCACACCACTGCCAGTCAGCAGCTGCACAAACTATCTAACACTCTTCACCATCAACAACATCACACAAGAGACTAGCCACACCCAAGAAGCCCAGTCCACTCTCTCTAGGAATCCCTGCAACCTCACCCCTGACAACATACTCCCACCTATCTCACCACTCACCATTGACCTCCCTCAACCAACTCAACCCCAAGGACATGGTGACACTGTACAACAATACCATCCTTGAGGCTATCAACAAAACTGCGGCACTGGGCACACGCAAACTGAAACCCACCGCAAACTTCAACGCATGTTACACCCCCCACCTCATAGCCGTATGCCTTGAAAAAAGAATGGCTGAAAACACCCAGGAAAAAAGCCACACATACCAACAAGCAACAATTTGACACCTCAGCCATAGTTTAAAAAACAGCCATCCTCCAAGCTAAAAGAAATTCTTACAACCAACGAGTTCTGGAAGCTAAATCCAATTCCAGAGTGCTCTTGTTGATCCTATGGGAGTTAGAATCCCCTGCACCCCTTCCTGACCATTGCACTAAGGACTCGCAATGGTGCAACAATATTCAAAAAGCACTCCTTGGCAAAGTCGCCACACTTAAAGACAAACATAACACCAAGAAATCCAAGATAGCACCACCGCCCATCCCCAACTGCGATGCCCAAACCAACCCACTCATACCTTTACCTAAATTCGAGTTCACCCCCGTAACCATCATCGAAACCATAAAAACCAAACGTGGCCTAAAACCATTCAAATGTCAAGGCGACATCTGCCCTGCGTCTCTCATAAAAAAGTTGGTAGTAGAATTGGCCCTGTTTATCACGACTCTGATCAATAATATGGTTGCCTCAAGTGATGTACCTGAAAACCTCATGTAGGCCTGGGTCCTCCCTCTCCTTAAAAAAACCCACCTTAGACCCAAACATTCTGACGACTACCGTCCAATCACCACCGTACCGTTCCTCCTTAAAATACTGGACAGAATAGCTCATATGCAAATACAGAAATTCCTGGAAACACATAATCTCCTTGGCTTTAGACAATCCGGCTTCCGCCCAAGCGATGGTACTGAAAATGCCCTCTTGGACCCAAAAATCAAGACAACAGCAATATGTCTTCACCTCTACTACTAGATCTGTCCGCAGTGTTTGACCTGGTCAAACATAAAATACTATGTAAACACCTATCTTCAGATGCCCACTTCTTGGACCACGCCATAAAATGGGTTGAATACTTCTTATCTCACCACACCATGAGGATTTTCTCCACCACAGCAGCCGCGCCTCCTGCCCCAGTTACCTGCAGTGTCCCCCAAAGGTCCTGTATCTCCTCTACCCTCTACAATGTCTTCACCAAGCCATTGATTGACTTACTAGATAAACTAGGAGTCACCTATACCAACTATGCTGATGATACTCATATATTCGTGCCTATCACGGGCAATCACATCCATGACTCTAACACTCTAAATGAAATCTACTACACAAACCAAGCCTGGATGGCCCATAATGAACTCTGCCTAACTGATGACAAAACTGAGATACTCCTCATTGGCAACCACTCTCAGATTAACAACCTATCCAACAACTACAAAGCCTTCATTATTGACGGTAATACCATTACCAACTCCAAAGAAGATAAAACAATTGGACTCTTCACTCATCCTGACTAGGCAGGTCAATGCTATTGCATCGGCAGCAGCCTACACTGCCAAAGTGTTCTAATGCCAGCAAACCGTTTATGACCACTGATAACTAAGTCAAACCCACCAGAGAGCTAATGCTATCCAGGATTGACTACTACAACTCTCTATTTGCAGGCTCCAATACCAACAATATCAAAAACCTCCAAACAATTCAAAATAATGCAATAAGAGCAGTGCTCAACATTCCAAGAACGGATCATATCTCTGGAGCCAGACGGAAAATCCATTGGCTACCGATAAGGGATCGCATAACATTTAAAATCCTATCTCTTACACACAAAATCCTGTCAAAGAGCGCCCCAGTTATCTCTCCAACCAATATCACCAATACCCAATCCAACACGCCCAGCAGACCTACCTGCTCCTTCTCCCTGAACAACCCCTGCTTCAAGTGACAAAAAGTGGGTGGCAGCAGCTTCTCAGTGATCGCAGCTTCCCAGTGTGTTTTCTTGTATCCCTGTCCCCCGTAAGACCATGCATCCTAAGATATCCACTGTAAATCCTCTTCAAAGACTGTAACCATAAGCAACATAAGAAACTATCTGTAACCACCATGCTGCTGTCGCTACCATGCTTCTGTAAACAGTGTAACCAATGTACCCTAAACTAGCCACTCTAAATCCTCTGTAAAACTGTACCCATAAGCAACATAAGAAACTATCTGTAACCAACATGCTTCTGTAACCAGCACCTAGATGCCCCATTCCCCATTGAGCCCAATGTGGAATGGGGCATTCCCGAATGGGCTCAGTGGGGAATGGGGACTTGCATTACCGCCGAACTCGTGATCCGGCGCGATTAGCGCCGGGGAGTTCGGCGGTAGGGCTAATACCTAGCCCAAGTCGTGATGAGGCCCTAACACCCAAAAGCCAGGGCAGGAATCACATCAGTTCAGTGATGTCAATGGAGATAAAAGTTGTCCTCATTATTGTTTCTTGCGGAAGCTGAAATCGCGAGCAACTGGAAAGTCAAAGGACAGGCCGAACACAGCTTAATAGAACCCAGATTGTTTCATGAAATGTGCAAGTTAATAGGGATAAATGACCTATAATTCAAACTGATACCTTACTGACATCACGACTTGGGCGGTATTAGCCCTACCGCCGAACTCCCCGGCGCTAATAGCGCCGGATCACGAGTTTGGCGGTAAAGTAAATCCCCATTCCCCATTGAGCCCATTCGGGAATGCCCCATTCCCCATTGGGCTCAATGGGGAAAATTCACGCTCTTAGCGGCGGCGGATTTCCCGCCGGTGGTAATAGCATGAATTTTCGGCGGATTTCCTCCCAGCTCAGAGCTGGGGGCGAAATCCGCCAAAGTCCTGATTTGGCAGACCCTTAAATCCTTAAATTGTTGCATCTGGTGTAAATGTTGTGCGTTCTAAACTTTGCATATTAAGAAGTGTGAACTACCACCATAGGCCAATATGTTGTACGGTTGCTTAAGCAGTGTCATTAACTGTTCCATAATTCCCCCTTTCGTGTTTTTATCCACAAGCAACAGAGCATTCCATTAATTTGCGTGTCTCATTAATTCAATAAGCTGCTTGCAGGATGAAATGTTCAGATGTGCTTACTTGTTTTTAGCCCATTTTGGTTGTTGGAAAAAACGCTTGAAGGCTACTATGCTGAAATGCTTTGCACACTTCGCTGAATAATTGCATGCAATACTTAAGACCTGCCACATTTGAATTTACTGCAAACTGTTACTTTTTCATCATGTTCTAATTTAATTCACGCTTTCTGGCACGATAAGGGAACACATACTTAGAATACTTCAAACTAATAAACACAAAAATGCTGCAAAATATGTTTATTCAAGTGCGTTTGAAAAGATGCCAGATTGTGAGAGTCAACGGTCCTGATGTTCTTTTTTATCATCATTCCTTTTCTGATAAGAACTCATAATAATAACAACTTTACAATTCCATGTGAAGCAGATTAATGATGTATAACGTTAGTAGCTTGTCACACAAATAGAAATACAATAAATTCTGAATAAAAAAGAAATATTACATCAACTACTTACTGTGTTTCAGCAGTGTGCTATAAAGATGTATGTACTAGAATGGACTTCACCCATTCATTTTAGTGCAGACAATGCAATGCAAGAGATTCTTATTTCCTGTTAGCGTGGATACACATTTTGGGCGGTGAGAAAAAATGTACAATGTTACACATGTGTTGTTTAATGTTGCATGTCCCATGATTCTTAATTTTCATTTCATTTTATTTTATTAAATTTATAGAGCGCCTTTCGCCATAGGCGCTGAACAAAATATATCAAAAAGCAGTACAATCACAAGTAAATGTAAATATGGGTAAAAGCAGAAGAGGGAAAAGCAGGCAGTATTTGCTGGTAAGAGAAGATAGAAGATGAGTTTTTAGGTTTGATTGGAAAATACAAAGAGGCAGAGCGAGTGAGAGCAAAGTGAGAGAGGAAGAGAGTTCCAATGTTTAGGAGCTAGAAGAACAAAGGAACGGAAACGAGATGCAGCACAGGGAGGTTTGGACACAATTACGAGAAATACATTCTGTGATCTGAAAAAACGAGACAGAACATAGAAAGGGAGTAATGAAGACAGAAAAGGGGGAGCCAAGTCATGGGTATATTTGAAGACAATAGAGAGCAAATTATAAAGGAGATATGGTTCAAAAAGGAGTACTGAAATAGAGAGTAAAGAGGATGTAATAGAAGACTGAGCGGGTAAAGAAAAAAGGAGACGAATCAAGGAGTTACAAACAGAACAAAGGGGAAGAAGATGTGAAGCAGGGAGACCAAGCAAATGATTAATAAACAATGAAAGAAAAAACAAGAGGAAAAAGGAGGCATTTTGTTGCATGGAAAGAGAGATAGGGACAAGCACGATGAATATTGAAAAGTGCATAACGGCAAGAACACGCAAAAGAAGAGATGTGAAGTGGGAAAGAGAGAGAAGACTCAAAGGTAACACCCAAGTTAGGCGCAGATGGAGTAAAAGGAAGAGAAGATGGAGGAAAGGAGAGAGACAGAACAGGAAAACTATGGGAAATAGCAGAGAGAGGAAACAACAGAACTTAGGTTTTAAAGGGTTGAGGTGGAGACAATGAGAAGACATCCAGTTTTGAACAGCAGAAAGACAGTTTGAAACAAAAGAGTGCAAAGCAGAGTCACAGGAAGAAAAAGATAACATCTGAGCGTGATCTGCGTACAGATGAAAAGAAAGATGAAATTAAGAGATAAGAGCCGAGAGAGGAGCAGTATAAAGAGAGAACAGAAGAGGACCAAGTACACAGCCTTGAGGAGTGGAATATACAGAGGAGGTTACAGAGTAGGACAGTTGAGAAAGACAGGAATGGGACCATTCAAGAACAGACCCGAAATGCCCAACGTGGAAAGGGAGAATATGAGAGAGTGATCAACAGTATCAAACCCTGCAGACAAGTCAAGAAGAATAAGAATAGACGAAAGCTTAGAGTGACGAGCAGACAGGAGAGAGTTAGAGACATGTAATAGAGCAGTCTCTAGATTGAAAAGCACAAAAGTCATATTGAAGAGGAAAGAGAAGGGAGTGAACGATATAGATAGTCAGTTACCTTAGTAGAGGCGTCCCGCTCAAGAATTTTAGAGAGAAATAACAGAAGTGAGGAAGGCCAGAACTTGGCAGGAATAGATGAGTCAGGAATCGTGCATGCTTAACAGAGATCAGAAAGCAAGAGTTTGCAAAGTGGGAATTAATAAGAGAGGTAAGATAAGGAAGGAGATGAGGATATACCTGAGGGATAAGAGAGGAGTGAGCACGAGCCAGAAAAGCGAAGGTTTCAGAACCAGCAACTGGAGAGAATGAAGAAAGCGGATGTGTGGGTAAACCAGTTATGGAAGGTGATAGGGGATTAACAGAAGAAGTAAAGGCTCTGAGCAGAGATTTGCCACTTTAGATGTAAAGTAATTTGCAAAGTCAGAAGAGGAGAGTGACGTGAAAGCAAATGAATCTGTTGTTTTAGGAGACAAAATATTGTGAAGAAGTTGATAAAGACAACACGGATGATGGGACATCGAAAGTGTGAGTTTCGAAAAATAAGATTTTTTAGCAGCAAGTAAAGCTGAGTCAAAGGAAGAGTTCAAAGTTGAAAGTGTAACAAGGTCAGAAGGGGATCGAGGGTATTTCCATTGTCTTTCAGTTTTACACAAGCTGCAGCAGGGGGACACATGAGTTTTATGAGAAGAAGAAACATGGCACAGAGAAGAGAATGGGTCAGGCACAGATACCACAGAGGAATGCAGAGCACTAGCAGCCGTATCACGAGAAAAGGAAGGGAAGATCGAAATTGATGGAAGAGAGGAATGCAAGAAAGAAAGAAAGGATGTAGACTAAAATGATGAAAGATTACAACCAGAAAAAGGTAGTCAAGGAAGAAGAAAACATTGGCAGAGCAGGAGGAGAGGCAGACAAAGAAATTAGTAGGTGATCAGAGGCAAAAAGGGTCAAGAAAACAGAGGAGAGGAAGATGGACGTGAAGAGAAAAATAGATCAAGACAAGAACCAGACTGATGAGAAGGAGGAGAGGGAAGAAAATGCAAATTATAAGAATCAGTGATTGAAAGCATGTGAGTGAAAACAAATAGAAAGGCGAGTTAGAGGAGGGAAGTTTGAAGTCCCCAAGAAGAAAGAAAGGTGAGGAAGATGAAAGAAGGTGGGATAAGAGGAGATCGATACGTTCAGAACAATCAGTTACTAGACCAGGAGGATTGTGAAAACAAAATATCGAGGCTGAGTACCCCAAAAGGAAATACGCCGAACACGGGTTACAAAGGAACATAAAAAGTACTTTATTTTATACTGAATCCAGTTACTAAGAACAGAGCAAAATCAGATAGCTATCGGCCCTCAGTGCAACACAACGAACTCCAGCGTGGTTCAGTGTGTTCAGTGAGAGACGCTGTACATTAGAATGCATTGGTTTTTAAACTCTTTGTGAGCATGATGTCCAGCCCCACTTCGGGTTAATATTCCGCTAATACATCACTGATCTAGGGTTCATGCCAAGTCTCGCACATCCGCATATAACTGGTTTGCTTTTAATACATGTATCAACAAGCCTATACGGCAACTGTGTATTCTGGGATTTTCCATGTATGTCTTCTCAAACATTAATACAATGTAGTTAAACAAGAGTTCTGCGTTCAGTATTTGAATACATTGTTCTTAACGTATGCTTGTGGATTAGTTTCATTGCACGAGTAATCCTTTACACACAGGTCAACGAAGGACAAGGTCTCAGTTCACGACCTTGTAAGAGGATTCAATTCAACACTACAGCTAAGTCAACGCCTAGTCTATAATACTGAATGAAAACCCTTATTGATATATCTTTAGGTCCAGTTCATGCGTTCTGGATGACTACCCCTATATAACACCCCTCTCTTGGAATCCCCCTGACCCCACTGAGCCAAGAAGTAGTTCTGTTTTGCAAGTTTAAAAGGTTTATTTGATAATTTAAAATATATATATATCACACTTTATAATAAATTAATAATTGAATAGCACACTTAATCTGATATGATAAAGATCAACAACGGAGAATCTGGCACTAGCACACTTCTTATAATCACTAATGAGTTGACATGAAATGGATAAGGTAGCACACTGGTAAATAGGAACAAAAGTATAATGCGGTAGAGGATGCTTTATGTAAGCTCAGGTGGATGCAATATTCAATGAATGCAGTACAGAAAATACTCAATATGATTTCAACCAAACAATGTAATCACTTTTCTCTGGCAATCCCCTCCCCCCCTTGATGCAAGGCAAGGAAATGGAAGGAAAACACACAGTTCTCAGAAATGCAATCAATGTAAATCAGTTCACCCCAGCAAGCTTAGACTACAGAAGTTTGAAAACACAGGCCCAAATTGCTTTGATATGTGCTGGCAATGAATTGAAAAGTATGCTAAAATACTTTTAATTCCCTTTCAGAGGTTCAGGGTGATTGGTATCTAGTTAATATTAGTCCAGGCTCACACTAGCAATGATGCAGGGATAGTTAGCAGGTTAAACGAATTTCTGGCAATGGAAGGCAAGCAGCAGCAGCTTTTTACACGTGAAGAAATTTGCAAATCGCGGCAAAATTCGCGGATGCGCCGAGCGCTATTACAGAGGAACCACAAGGACTATCTCTATCTCTCTATCTCACAAGGACTATCTCTCTATTTTGGGGTCCTAGGAAAGCCTAGGATCTCAGCTTCCAAATAAAAGTTACTGCAAGTCTCTAGCACAAACGGTTGCGGAGATATGAGCGATTGAATAAAGGTCGTTTTTCAGATTTGAAATTTTAAACGCACACTTTTTCAGCTTTAAAAATGATGGCAGGATAACACAATTGCTAAGCTGCAGTTCTACTTAGGTTAAAAATGGATTGAATTATATTATTTTAACTAGGAGATTGGTTCTGCACAGTTTTCTAGGTACTCACACTATATTCTTGAGTGAAATGGGCCTCATCACGGATCTGGTCAGGGTTTTAGACTCGCCTCTGGTCTCTGCACTTCACAGTGATCTGGGTCAGCTCTCTCTGGTTCTCTGGTCTGGGTCTCTAGTTCTGGATAGATTGAAGTCTCTAGTTTGGCTCTCTGGAGGTTTGATGGAGGTAAAGTATGGATTTTTCTGGCAGAGCGTCCCGCTGCAGATGGAATTGACAAGTCCCTATCTGTCCTGTCTGTCTGCTTTTATGTGTTTAGAATGTGGGTGTGTTCTAGCATCACTGACCCTACCTCTCTCTCAGCTTCTAATTGGTCAAACTTCCATTTATCATTTGATTGGGGAATGAACTGTGAGTCAGAGTGATGTCATTTTACAGCCTGCAGAAAGTCCACTCCTCCTGTCAACTTACACACAAATCTAGATTTGAAACAAATACATATTTGCAGAGGTACATATTGTTTTAAAATCATATGCACCCATCATGCATTACAGGAGGTATCCCCTGTTCAAACCCTGCTCTTCCTGGGAGCTTGCATTCAGAAATGGCACATATTTCACTTTTTAACTGATTTTGCAATTTCTGACATTGACCCAACTTTACATACATGTGCGCAGGGAGTACGGACATTAACTGATGAAGTTTCAGACTTTTAACATGCATACATTTAGAGTAATATCCACTTTTCCGCTAACACCCCCCTGAACATGCCACCGAATCGAAAAACCTCTTAAACTGTGGGCAGAAAAATCACAAGAATTATGGTATCATTTATAAAATTTTCACATGTCCGCTCTATGAGTTATTCATCTTTTTAAAGTTATGTTCTGGCTCCAAAGGGGTGTGGTTTACCCTCAGCACAAGGTTGAATTTCTGGTTTTTTCAGTTCTGCCAAGCCAGCTTGCTCTCACAGGCAGTGCCCCTCCCCTTTCCTCAGGAGGAAGCCACTTTTTACGACCATTTACGACTCCTGCCAATAAAACCTTTGCCTGAGCCAGGACAGGGCTTTGTTCACTTTCCTGCAGAGCACAGGTAATTCAATTATCAGATAGATGGCATATCCTTAGTGTGAGCAGCAAAAGGGCAGCTAGGCCTGGGAACACAGCTGTGACTCAAGTTTCACTCCTGATGGGGGTAGTTGCCAGGCAGAATTCAGTTCCTTAAGCCAGGTTTCAGATAAAATGTCACTTTTTGTTCCCCAGTTCCTGCATTCAAATAAAACTAAACATTTTCACATATGCAGCTAGAAGGCTGATTCTAAGTTTAAAACTATGACATTTAAACAATTGCAACCTATGTGACACTCAAAAGTAGGTCACTCAGTCAATTTAAACATTTAGATTTTAGTGTCTTTAAATCCAGTGCAACTTAAACTGCTGACTCCATAGCTCAGCCAGTTTTGTTATAAGCATTGTTCTGGGCTCTTCATTTCCCAGATTTTGTAGGCACACAAAACTCCATTCTACCAAATGTCTGCTGGTGTTCAGTGAATATTTTGCACATATTGCAATGTTTGAAATAGGCACTTTGGCTTGCCTTCAGAGAAACACAGGGTGGTTTTAAACTGCCGGCTTTTGGATAGTGGTGAGTACTGGTACTGCACCCCTTTTTGGGATTTAAGAAAATGAATTCCCAACAGTTATGGGTTTGCTTTTGGCAATCAGCATTGCCATTCCCAATGGTTTCAGACTACTGTGTGGGTAGTCCAATGGTGGTTTTAGGCAGTGTCCTTCTGTGCCCATAACATCGGCAAAAATGGGTGGCAGCCTATTCTTCATGCATTTCCCTGTGCATTTTCTGGGAAGCTCTGGCCATCATGATGTTTTCCATGTCAGTACTGCACAGTTTTGAGGTAGGGCTCGGATGCATGGGTAAATACATCCCACAAGCCCCCCTCTTGCGATGGCCATTCGGTTTCACTGATGGAACTCGCAAGATCTGGGATGTTTCCTCATCTTCTTCCAATAGATGGCACAGTTCAGCATCTTTTCCTCCATCCGGTCGGATCGATCGGTTCTCCTCGCCGGTCCTGATGGGAATATTGGGCGGTACCCCGAGCCCGTTGCGTCTCAGCTCCCGGTCTCCGGATCGTCCTCCTTGGCCCGTCTTCAGGTTTTCTTTCTCCTAGGACGACAAAGGAAGAGCGGCAATACCTACTCATAGACGTTTTTCCACCACTGTTGAAATAGTGGGGCAGCATATGCATCTCATCATGACGAAACATTACATTCTTATTTTGAAAAAATAAAAACAGTATAACTAAGAGACAGTTTCATGCAAATCACAATATTTTAGAGACTAGATGTGGTATGTTTTATGATTGGAACAGAATTAGTCTGAGACAGTACCTGCTAGGATTCCAGAGGATTCCTCCAGTTGTTGCAGAGTGTGCCTGGGATGGCAACATTTCAACTGGTTTATGTGGACCCACTTGTCTTCCCCCTCTGCCAAAGGACCTTTGGGGATGTGGATTTTGTAGGCCACAGGGGAGATTTTGTCTATGATCTCGAATGGTCCCTTCCATGTAGGCAAAAATTTGCGCTGCTTGGCCTGGTTCCTTTGGAAGTTGTATAGATAGACCCGGTCTCCCACCTGATGTTCCTTCCTGGAAGTTTTCAGGTCATAATGGGTCTTCATGCTATCAGCTGATCTTTCTAGATTCCACTGAGCATAAGCAAAAGCATGTTGGAGGTGTTTCCTTAAATTCTCTACATACTCATGAGTAGTGGAGGCATTTATCAGTGTCTGCTCTTGGGTCCTGTAGAGCAAATGCTGAGGAAGCACCATCTTGCGCCCAGTCATCAACTCAAATGGTGACATTTTGGTTGCAGATGAAGGGGTAGATCTGATAGCCATTAGGACCAGAGGTAATCGGATATCCCAACTTGGCCCAGAATCTGCCACAAACTTTTTTAATATGCTCACAATTGTCCGGTTATATCTCTCTACTGCCCCAGAAGAAGCTGGTCTATAAGCAATATGCAACTTCCTTTTGACCCCCAGTATCTCCCACATCTTTGTCATTACTTCACTGCTGAAGTGGCTACCTCTGTCTGACTCAATCCTTTGAGGTAGACCAAAACGGGAAAAGATGTGGTTAATCATCAAGGCAGCTGCAGTTTCTGCCTTGCAATTTGGGGCTGGGAGACATTCCACCCACTTGGTAAACAAGCATGTCACAGTCAACATGTACTTATTCCCCCTAGCCGAGCGAATCACAGGGCCTACAAAGTCGATTTGTAAATCTGACCATGGCAGTGTCATCCCCCTCTTTTGGAGAGGCGCGCGGTGCGTGAGGGATGATGGCTGAAATTGTGCACACACAAGACACCCCTTCAAGTATTGGTCGAGGTCCTGCCCCATGTGTGGCCAGTATGCAACCTCTCTTAAGATTTCCAATGTTGTGTGAAACCCCCTATGACCGGCAGTGGCCGCATCATGGGCGTGACTTAACATCAGGCTTCGGAATGAGGTAGGAACCACCCACTGATCGTGGCCAGCTTTGGATTTCCTTACCAACAAACCGTCTTGGATTCGGAACATTTTTGGACATTTCATCAACACTCTTAGGTCCTCTTTCCCAATGTAATCGGTATCCGTCAGGGGAAAGTTCTCAGGGTCCTCAAGGTGCTGGTAAAATTTACCAATAATTGGATCCCCCTTCTGAGCGGTAATCAAATCAGCATCAGGGGTCTCCTTACTCCATTGTGCAATTGAAAGGTCGTTGTGAGCATTTGTCTGGGACCGAGTGATGGCAGTGACCTGGATTTCCCCCAACAGGGACTCAATCTCAATTAGATCCCCTTGGATGGCCCCGGTTTTGGCCAGCTGATCAGCTAAGTCATTTCCAGTTTTGTCTGGTCCCTCTACTTTGGAATGACCCTTGATCTTTTTCCAATAGATGGTCATCTCTTTCGAGGTGACCAAATCATCAATGTTTTGGATCAACTTCCCATGTTTCAAGGGTTTGTTGTTAGCACATAACATGCCTCTGGTTTTCCAATTAACCAGGTGCTCCACGAACCCGTTCCGTACATAATCCGAATCTGTGATTATGACCAGTTCGTGGAGTTGATGCTGAACAGCAGTGAGGATGGCCTGATGCACAGCCAACAATTCTGCCACCTGACTACTTCGGGGACCAATTTTGTATCCAGCGGAGGGTTCTGGGGACTCATTCACCCATGCATTCCCTACGCCGGCCACCAGTTCTGTCTCCCCGTTGTTGTCAACATGGTAAGAGCATGCATCCACATACACAGTGGGCATTCCCTCACACTCGTCCTCTTCAAAGACTTTGTGGGGGGAATTAAGGTATGCCTCCATGTTGTCCTTTATTTTTAGACTTTCGTCCTCGAGACAGTTTTCTCTGGCACAATCATGCAAGTCAGCCAGACCTTGCACGAGGGGACTCTTCTTGTTTTGGCCATATCTGACCTCCACAGGAAAGCCTTGCATTGACAGAATCCAGGAAGTAATTCGGGAATTACTCACATTTCCGGCCCGGATTCTGTCACTTTGGAGATATTGCAGAGGCTGGTGTGGAGTCTCCACTATGATGTGTTCCCCCTGGATAAACGGGCGGTAATTCTTCAATGCCCACACCGTCGCCAGGAGTGCTGTCTCACAATCGTTGAATTTTTCCTCCACAGAGGATAAAGTTTTGCTCGCATAGGAGATTACTTTATTGACCTTGTCATGCTTTTGATATAATACTGCCTTCAAGCACGTATTAGAGAACCCTGTCTCCAGGAAAAACTCCTTGTTTCTGACCGGGTAAGCTAGGCAAGGCGCTTGTGAGAGGCTTCTTTTGAGTTGTTTTACTGCCTCGGCTTGTTCTGGACCCCATTCCCACTTGACCCCCCCCTTCAGGAGATGAATCAGGGGTCTGGTGATCTCTGCGTAGCCCTCAATGAACTTTCTGCTGTAATTAGTCAGTCCAAGGAGGCTCCTTAGTTCCCGCAGAGTTGTGGGGTCTTTCAGTTTCTGAAGTGCTTCCACTTTCTTTTCCTGGGGACAAAGACCCTGAGGAGTAATCTCATGCCCCAAGAAGTTAACACGGGTTTTACACCACTGTGCTTTCTGAAAGGAAAGTTTTGCTCCGACGGCCCTCAACTGTGTCAGAACATAACGGATCTCCGCTATGTGTTCCTCTACAGTTGAGCTTTTGATGAGGACATCATCTACATAAGCCAGGTTACCCCTTGCACCCAAGTCGGGCATGGCCTTGTGTAGAAAAATGTTGAATTCATTGCCGGAGTTGAGGTATCCGAAGGGAGTCCGGGTCCATGTGTACTGCTGGCCCCCAAAGGTAAAAGCCAGCTTGTATTGGTCCTCCCTACTGACAGGCACGGTCCAGTATCCATTGGTCAGGTCTATTGCAGTGAATACCTGTGACCCCTGAATCTGGGCCAGACCTTGGTCAATGTAGGGCAGAGGCCATCGGGAAGTATGGACCCGTTTGTTGAGCTCCCTGAGGTCGGCGCAGAGTCTCCACTGGCCGTTTGGCTTCAATATCCCCAGCACCGGATTATTGAAGGTGCTGTGGACTGGACGGATTATTCCCCGGGACTCAAGGTTCTTAATTATTTCAGTAAGGGACTCCATTGATGCGAGAGGCAAGCGATATTGCTTCACAAACACAGGAGTCATGCCAGGGTCGGTGGGGATTGTTGTTGTGTGGATGTCAGTGCGACCACAGTCATATGAGTCTACCGCAAAGAGATCTTGGAAATCCAAGAAAACTTGTTTCAACTTTTGCTTTTGTTCCAGAGTCACACAGGCATCAGCTAGGTTGACTCTCTCTTCCACCATCTGCCTGAAGCCTGGAAAGACTTCTGGTTTGGCTATCTCCGCGGCCTCCTCCAGCTGGGTGGAGAAGTCCCTGGTCAGAGTGCTGATTTGGACCGGAGGCTTCAGGTGGGAAAGGCAGCCCTCATGGACCTGGAAAATCACCTCATCCCTCCTGAAGTCACACGTCACATCTTCCTTACCATAAGGGCAGGAAGTGTACACCAGGAAGTTCCCCCCATGCCGGGTAAAAATCCTGTCTGGTGTGGTATTGTCCTCACTGTCACTGTCAAAACAGTCCTTGGGGATTGGTCCTAACAGTTCATTTACTAAGTCGATAGAAAAATGTCGGTCATCAACCGCCATTCCAGTAATGGTGCCTGCGGCTAGAGTAATACTCTTTAAGTCGCTGTTATCCACCTCTATTGGAATGGTGTCATGTTCTATGTTGACTAATGGTGTTGGGTTTACCCCCAACCCTTGCTGTTGGAGAGAAGCATTTAGATGTATGTAAGCATCAGGGTTTTTCAAATGTTGTCCTCTTTTAACTTTCACTTCCAGGGAGAATTGTCGGGTCCTTTCTGGGATGGTGACTTCCTCTTTGACCTGAATTTCAACTGCATAAGGTAGCAATTGAGCTGACCTAAATGCTTTTTCTGGATCATCAAAGCCCATGGGATTATCCGCTAATCGGGACCAAGCTTTGAAGTTTATTAGGTCCAAACTAATGGCAAGGCGATTGAGAATGTCACTGCCTAAGTAAAAGGCGGCAGGGACGTCTCGCACGACCCAACAATTGTGGACTATGCTCTTGTTGCCAATGGAGATTTTGAGCATACACCTGCTTGGCAGGAGATGTTTGGAATTAGGTGCTTCCAGGTCCATTTCCCATTTGTCTATCAGTTTGAAGGTGGGAATGGCTGGATCTTTTGGGAGTTGGCGAAACATGGCTTCGCTGATGAAGCTCTTACCGTTGTTCACACACACTCGAGCGAGAACAGAGTCCTTCCCATCATTTAACTGAACAGGGATGAACAACTGCTCTCCAATTTGCTGAATATCAGCCAGGCTTTGAGCTGATTTCACATCTTTCTGGACTATAGGAGTGGGAGTTTCAGATTGTGGATTGGTATAGAATTTCAAAGTGTTTCCTTCCAGCGTGGAATACCACTTTAGACTGGAAGGAAGGTTGATTTTCAGAAATAGAGAGGACCCCCCATCACCAGTCTGTTGTCCTACTGCTATTACTGTCACGTCTGGAATCTGGTTGTTCTGGAAGTGAAATTCTACTTGGTCAGATTTTTGTTCAACCATGTGGCAGGTGCCGTTTAAACTAACATGGTTGACACTCTGTTTTAATTTTATTGGTCGGCTAGTCTGGGTCCAGAGGACCTTGTTTACGCAATCTATTAGGGGTGACAACCTTCTCAGGAGGTCATTCCCTAGTAAACAAGGGGTGCCCTCTGGGGTCACAACTATGACCGGGTGTTTCAACTTGTGTCGCCCAATTTTAATGTCCAAGTCTGCCGTCCCCTCGACGGGAATTTCCTTCCCGTCAAAGTTCTGCAGTTGTCCAGGAAGAGAGGTGAGAGGAATTTGGTAATTCTCTCCCCTTCCTGCATTCAGTTCGTCAAAGGCCCTTCTGGACAGAAGGGTAGCTTGAGATCCAGTGTCCACCAGTGCCAAAATTGTACCCTGTCCCTGTACTTGTACTGGGGCATAATATCTTCCCTCCTTCTCCTCAAGGGGGCACAGATAATGTACATTTTTGGACAACTGGTGGGCAAACTTTCTGGTTTTGGACATTGCTAGCGAAGAGATTTGGGCAGAATTCTGTGGAGAGCCTTGGGAATCTGAAAGAAAAATTTGGCAACTGGAGATCAGAGCCATTGTGGGTTCCCCTGGCTCCGGTTCCGGGCCGCCCCCCCCTTTTTGGAGGCAGTCACCAGGATGGGTTTGAACCAGGGGATTTTCTTGCTGTTGGTTCTGGGATGAGATGGTGGGCGGCGGTAGCTCAGTCTCCACATATCCCCAGTCTGGATTTGCATCCCTAGGGACCCATTGTTCTTTGGGAGGAGTTCCCCCCTCTCTGAAGGAGAAGATCCTTTTCCCAGGATCCTCTGAGGATCCCTCTCCCTCAAATTGGAAGACCTGTACCTCCTCCTCAAACTGAGTCTGTTTGGGTCTTTTGTTTCTCCTACCCCCCCTCTGCTCCTTAGGAGGCAGACTTTCAGGGGCAAGAGATTTCGTTTCCGGTTCCTGGGTTTCCATGGGCTGTTTACAAGTGAGGAAGGAAGCTTCCTCCAAGGCTTTACACCCCCCTTCCCCTTGTGCCTCCTCCCTGGGAACCGGTGTGTTATCGGGGTGCTGCCCCCGTCATTGTTCTGGAGCACCAGGTCCAGAGTTGGGTGCGTTCTGCGCCGGCACGCCCATCTGAGGGTTCTGCTGAGCCCTCAGTATGTGACCCAGGTCCCCCGCCATGTTTTGAACCTGGCGCTCTAACTGGGAAACCCGCTCAGGCTGATACGGGGCCCTGTTTTCTCCCCTGGGCTGATCCCGGGAAGGGTAGCTGTCCCTCCTCTGGTAATACCCCGGGTTGGGAAGATTTGGGTACCCCTCCACCCTTGGCCTCCCCTCTCCCGGATTCAGTGGTCTGGGCTCAGGGAATTGGGGAAAGAAGGATGGATGGTTTTGGGGCTGAAAGTCGGGTGGATATCTGGGGAAAAAGTTCTGCCCAGGGTTTGGTAAATTTCTGCCCTCCTGTGGGAAGTTTGGAGGGAAGTTCCCTGGGTTAGGTGCTTGTCTGGATCCCCCCCCTTGGGCTGGAGGAGTCCACACATAACCCAGGATGGGTCGATTTCCCTTGTAACGGGGACTTACATAATCAGGAGAGCGAGGGACCCCATTTGTGGGGCTGCCTCCCTGGCTCCCTGTCTGTGACTGGCCCGAGGACCTTCTGGGCCTAGCATCATTAGGTGCAGGTAGGTTTTTAGGCCCCCCCATCTCCAAATCCAAAACGGGGGTGACCTTTACCTCTGCCACCTTGGCAGCAGCAGGGGTGCTGTTGGCTTTGGGGTTTTTCTGGGCATTACTTTTGCTATCTACCGGTTTCTGCACCTCATAGATCCGGGTAGCCTGTTCAATGACCCAGTCTAAAGATCTTTTCTCGTGAAAATCCCTCACGAGCTGGGTCATGATATATTTGGGCAAGGCATGGAAAAACGTATTTATAAATTCCCTGCTATCCGTGCGCACCCTTCTTGTGGTCTGTGCAAAAGCACGCTTTAACTCCTGCACAAATTCTTGTGGGGCCTGATCCTCCCCACATTGCAAATTGTAGGCTGCCTTGCGAGCCTCTTGAGGATTTCTGTGAACAGAAAAATGTTTCAAGATGGCCGCCTTATAGGTGGACCATCTTAAATGATTTTGGTCCTCCAGCCCCGCAAAGAAACTGGAGTATTCCGGGGAGAAGGTCCACTTTACATATTGAATACAGCTTTGGCTGTCCTTCAAATGGAAAGTCTCCATCATTTGCTCAAACAGCTCTAAGTGCTCCCAAACAGAATACTTAGCGTTCTTATGGTAAGGCGTGATGACGCTCCTGATCGCCTTAATCTGCTTTAAGGGGTCCTTAAGCAAGGCCCTTTTTGCCTTATTGGCCTTTTTGGTTCGGGTAACCCTTGTCCATTCTTCCTCGGACTCAGAGGCACTGCTCCCAGAGGTTCCCGTCTGTTCTTCCAGGTTTTCCCGGATTCTGCGAGCCTGGGAATGGCTGGCAGAATGTGGGGACCTGGTCTCCTGTGTCCTGCGCAGTTCAGAGGAGTCTTCAGATTCCTCCTTGCTCCCAGGATTTGATGGGTACCCCCTCCACTGACCTAACTGGGCAGAGGTTTTCAGGATGCCCTTAATGGGCCTACTCTCCTGGGGTTCCCCATTGAACTGTACTGTACTTGGATGCCCATACCCGGATGCCCACCCCTCCATTCCTGAGTGGTACTGGCCTATGAGCCCCATACTCTTAGCTGGATAGTAATCTGCCATCCCTGCGGCCCTGTGCTCATGTGCGCCAGGGGACATGGGGGTGGTAGAGTCCAGGGACTGGGGGAGATGAAGGCCCCTGGTGTTAGGGCTCCTGCGGTTATGGTCAGGAGTCTCTCTTTCCCAGCGGACCTCATCTCTATCCGCCCCTGCTCCCTGTTGCAATGCAAGAGCCTGCATTTGTGCTTTCAGTTCCTCTGTTAAGGCCTTACTCGACTCTATCAGTCTCTCCTGCATCGCTACCTGTTGTTGGAGCCTATCATTGTGTTGACAGAGGGCCTCATTTTCCCTCTGTGCTTCCTGGTTGGTCCTGGAGAACTGGGCCAGTCTTTGCTGCAGGAGGGTTACCTCCTGAGCTGTGTCCCTATTGGCCTGCTCCTTTCTTGCTAGAGCATCCTCCACCCTCCTGGTGTGCTCTAGCAAGTTCTGGTGTTCTTTTTGGAGGTCACCCAGTCCCTGGTGGGTCAGGTGATTTTCTTCCATTTTTCTTTTTAAATGGCAGACTTCCTGGCCTAAGGTATCCCTTTCCTGACTGAGAGCCTGCATCTGTGCTGCCAGGTCATCCCTTTGCCTTTGGAAGGCACCAGCATTCTGGCGCTCCTGATCAAACTCTGCCTGGGTATCCAGGTCTTTCAGAATTAGTTTGTTGCTCTCTGCCTTCACTCTATCTAGGTGGCCTTGCAGGGTGACTACCTGCTCAGCACATACCCTGTTGAAGTCCAGTTGTTGCTCCAGCTTTTTCTGGCTTTGCAGTAGGGAGTCCAAACCTTCTTGGTGTTCCTTCTGCAAGGCCAGAAATCTGGTATCCTGTTCTGACTTTTCCTTTTGCAGCACATCCATATCCTCCTTTATTTTAATGATGTGCTGCCTACTATCATCTTCTGACTCCTGGCTCCTCTGCAGCCTCTGCTCAGAAGAGACCAGGTCAGATTGGGCCTTCTGTAATGCCATCTGTTGCCTATTTGCCAGATTTTGGCTTTCAGCACATCTATCCTGCATGTCTCCCATATATAGGTACAGGTATGCTGCTATCCTGGCAATCTTATTGTGTTCCTCTTTGGCTTTAGGAGCCATATATAGTTCACTCAGGGCCACATGTAAGGTACCCTGATCTCTATATATATCTGACCCTGTTTCAGTGACCTGTTGTGTGATGGCCTGCAACCACACATCCTGGCCCTGTTCGGTCCATTCACCTCTCACAAATAGCTTATGCAAGAGGTGCTCTCTGGCTATTTTCATGTCTACTAAGGTCGTCATTCTAGAGATTGGTCTCTGTCCTGACTTACAGAAGTTTGTATTTTATTTTTGCAGAACAGAACTTTTCTTGGAGTGTCCCTTTTGAGGAATGCTTCACAGCGTAATGCAGCGTGGTGATCCGACCGGATGTATGTATCCCGTCAGTTAGCACACTGTATTAAGCTGCACAAGTGGTAAATCTAACCCAACGTCTCGGCTCGAGCCCCCAATTTGTAAGAGGATTCAATTCAACACTACAGCTAAGTCAACGCCTAGTCTATAATACTGAATGAAAACCCTTATTGATATATCTTTAGGTCCAGTTCATGCGTTCTGGATGACTACCCCTATATAACACCCCTCTCTTGGAATCCCCCTGACCCCACTGAGCCAAGAAGTAGTTCTGTTTTGCAAGTTTAAAAGGTTTATTTGATAATTTAAAATATATATATATCACACTTTATAATAAATTAATAATTGAATAGCACACTTAATCTGATATGATAAAGATTAATCTGGCACTAGCACACTTCTTATAATCACTAATGAGTTGACATGAAATGGATAAGGTAGCACACTGGTAAATAGGAACAAAAGTATAATGCGGTAGAGGATGCTTTATGTAAGCTCAGGTGGATGCAATATTCAATGAATGCAGTACAGAAAATACTCAATATGATTTCAACCAAACAATGTAATCACTTTTCTCTGGCAATCCCCTCCCCCCCTTGATGCAAGGCAAGGAAATGGAAGGAAAACACACAGTTCTCAGAAATGCAATCAATGTAAATCAGTTCACCCCAGCAAGCTTAGACTACAGAAGTTTGAAAACACAGGCCCAAATTGCTTTGATATGTGCTGGCAATGAATTGAAAAGTATGCTAAAATACTTTTAATTACCTTTCAGAGGTTCAGGGTGATTGGTATCTAGTTAATATTAGTCCAGGCTCACACTAGCAATGATGCAGGGATAGTTAGCAGGTTAAACGAATTTCTGGCAATGGAAGGCAAGCAGCAGCAGCTTTTTACACGTGATGAAATTTGCAAATCGCGGCAAAATTTGCGGAAGCGCCGAGCGCTATTACAGAGGAACCACAAGGACTATCTCTATCGTTTTGGGGTCCTAGAAAAGCCTAGGATCTCAGCTTCCAAATAAAAGTTACTGCAAGTCTCTAGCACAAACGGTTGCGGAGATATGAGCGATTGAATAAAGGTCGTTTTTCAGATTTGAAATTTTAAACGCACACTTTTTCAGCTTTAAAAATGATGGCAGGATAACACAATTGCTAAGCTGCAGTTCTACTTAGGTTAAAAATGGATTGAATTATATTATTTTAACTAGGAGATTGGTTCTGCACAGTTTTCTAGGTACTCACACTATATTCTTGAGTGAAATGGGCCTCATCACGGATCTGGTCAGGGTTTTAGACTCGCCTCTGGTCTCTGCACTTCACAGTGATCTGGGTCAGCTCTCTCTGGTTCTCTGGTCTGGGTCTCTAGTTCTGGATAGATTGAAGTCTCTAGTTTGGCTCTCTGGAGGTTTGATGGAGGTAAAGTATGGATTTTTCCGGCAGAGCGTCCCGCTGCAGATGGAATTGACAAGTCCCTATCTGTCCTGTCTGTCTGCTTTTATGTGTTTAGAATGTGGGTGTGTTCTAGCATCACTGACCCTACCTCTCTCTCAGCTTCTAATTGGTCAAACTTCCATTTATCATTTGATTGGGGAATGAACTGTGAGTCAGAGTGATGTCATTTTACAGCCTGCAGAAAGTCCACTCCTCCTGTCAATTTACACACAAATCTAGATTTGAAACAAATACATATTTGCAGAGGTACATATTGTTTTAAAATCATATGCACCCATCATGCATTACAGGAGGTATCCCCTGTTCAAACTCTGCTCTTCCTGGGAGCTTGCATTCAGAAATGGCACATATTTCACTTTTTAACTGATTTTGCAATTTCTGACATTGACCCAACTTTACATACATGTGCGCAGGGAGTACGGACATTAACTGATGAAGTTTCAGACTTTTAACATGCATACATTTAGAGTAATATCCACTTTTCCGCTAACACCCCCCTGAACATGCCACCGAATCGAAAAACCTCTTAAACTGTGGGCAGAAAAATCACAAGAATTATGGTATCATTTATAAAATTTTCACATGTCCGCTCTATGAGTTATTCATCTTTTTAAAGTTATGTTCTGGCTCCAAAGGGGTGTGGTTTACCCTCAGCACAAGGTTGAATTTCTGGTTTTTCCAGTTCTGCCAAGCCAGCTTGCTCTCACAGGCAGTGCCCCTCCCCTTTCCTCAGGAGGAAGCCACTTTTTACGACCATTTACGACTCCTGCCAATAAAACCTTTGCCTGAGCCAGGACAGGGCTTTGTTCACTTTCCTGCAGAGCACAGGTAATTCAATTATCAGATAGATGGCATATCCTTAGTGTGAGCAGCAAAAGGGCAGCTAGGCCTGGGAACACAGCTGTGACTCAAGTTTCACTCCTGATGGGGGTAGTTGCCAGGCAGAATTCAGTTCCTTAAGCCAGATTTCAGATAAAATGTCACTTTTTGTTCCCCAGTTCCTGCATTCAAATAAAACTAAACATTTTCACATATGCAGCTAGAAGGCTGATTCTAAGTTTAAAACTATGACATTTAAACAATTGCAACCTATGTGACACTCAAAAGTAGGTCACTCAGTCAATTTAAACATTTAGATTTTAGTGTCTTTAAATCCAGTGCAACTTAAACTGCTGACTCCATAGCTCAGCCAGTTTTGTTATAAGCATTGTTCTGGGCTCTTCATTTCCCAGATTTTGTAGGCACACAAAACTCCATTCTACCAAATGTCTGCTGGTGTTCAGTGAATATTTTGCACATATTGCAATGTTTGAAATAGGCACTTTGGCTTGCCTTCAGAGAAACACAGGGTGGTTTTAAACTGCCG